>NW_022987609.1:3105171-3712671 GCF_902827165.1 Trematomus bernacchii | reverse complement strand
CCGATCATTTGATTTTGACAATCTGCCGATACCGATTTTTCCCGATCCGATCTTTATGCAATGCATTAAGAGAAAAAAAAGGTAACAGATAACGGCTGGTCATCCAACGCGATGATTTCAGCTATCTTGGCTGTTCTTTTTTTGGCCTTTTCACTGTTCTGGGGCAGCTTCTCTTTCCTTTTAAAAGTCTCTGAAAGTGTCGGTTGTTTCAGTGCCGTTACCTGAGTGGCCGCTGTGTACTCGTCGTGTTGTTGTTGGTGTTTGTTTCTCAGTTGGCGTATTAGATTGGTCGTGTTGAACGTAGCTCTGTTCTTTCCACCACGCGGAACCTCCGCCTTGCAAACATTGCATCTGGCTGTTACACTGCCTTCGCTTTCAATTTTATAATACTTCCAAACTCCTGACATTTTCTCTGTCCCGACTCCCGAGTCACCAGCTGAACGTAGCCTCTTGTTAGCTTACTGCTACTATTAGACACTGCGCCCTGCCCACTCTGTTGCCAGATTTGAGAGAAATAAGCAACCAGGTCTATGAAAACAAGCCCAAAAGAAGCAACACATACATGATGTTGTGTAATTTTAAACCAAAACTAAGGCCTCAGGATGACTTTAAGACGTGAACATGGTCATTTTTGTTTTGTAACATTAAATAAAATAATAAAAATATTTTATAAAAAAAAAAAAAAAAAAAAAAAAAATTCCCGATCCCCGATTTTTTTCTCCCGATTCCGATCTTTTGAAAATCACGTGATCGGCTCCGATCCCCGATCACGTGATCGGATCGGGACATCTCTAGTTATTATGTTATTATGTTGCATTGTTGGAGAAGCCTGTGACATAAGATTTTCAACTACATAATTACTCTGTAGCTATGTCAGATTGACAATAAAGAACCTTGAACCTTGAACTACAGTAACCGCTTTTATTTTGGACTTATTTCAATTGTGATTTATCTGAACAGACTCCAAACAGGGAGTAACTGACAAAGAAGAATTTACTAAGGAGAAAATGTGGCAGAGGAATGATAGAGAAATGTTTGATGTCCATCATATCCATCTTTATCCCCTTTTTTTATTTCCATCATTACTGTGTCCGTCATCCCCTCGACAGAAGAGTCTTTGTGGCTGAACGGAGTCAGAGAGATGAAGGGAGAGATTACGATGCGAGGGGGAAAAAAAATTGGGAGAGACATTACGGCGAATAACAGATAATATCTTGAAAATTCTCACAAGCTTTGAAAGAGCTGTGTGCTTGACTGGATGTTGTAAAACAGGCCACACACACACACACACTCACACACACACAGCGTCACACCTGAAGTGTGCGTAAAACAACAAATGAAACAAAAACAATGGAGTGGTCTGTACGGAGCCAAACCACAGACACCACAGCGGTTCCCATGCTCCTCACTCGTTAATAGCAGAATTGGCAGAGGACAAACTGATTATAATCGGCAAGCCACACACACACACACATGCATGCAAATACATAACACACACATAGAAGTGACATCAGTCTACTCACTAACAAGCCGGCGGGAAGGATTTGTAATGATGTAATCCATGAAAACCTTCTGAATGGAGAATCTGCTTCTTATCAGATAGCAACATCCATCTTCTAATACTCATAAAGGCATCTGTGTTAGGGGTTATTTCCTAGTTTGGGCTTTAAAAAGGATGCATGGCTTCACAGATTATCAGATTTTCCGCCATTTATTTGTTATTGTCTGTTGCTGCTTAACTGTGGATAGCGTTTCAATCTTGGGGATATTCTTCTGACTATTAGTTTATTATATGTTCTGTATTATACAGATACCGGACTTATTACAATCCTATGTTAGGACTTTTGTTTATCTTTGAATTGCCCCAGCTCAACAAGGATTGTGATCTTAGTTGCGTCTTTGAAGATGACTTTCCGTTTGTCTTTGGCATTAAGGAAATGCAAAGTTATTTCTGGTCTTTTTATCTCTCACCGACCGAGTGATACGACGATGTGCATCGCCTCAAAGCCTTTGTTTAGTTGCACTTTGAAACCACCCTGCATTTTGGAGCCGGCTGGAACATTAAAAGGTAACTCTGACGTTCAAACCACATCAAAAGCAGGAAGCAGTCAATCGGGAGCAGTTGGCACCGCGCTCGCTCTTACGCACGGCGAACAAAGGAGCTACCTCAACACTGCATCCGAGTGTGTGGGTTTGTTTTAGTGCGTGTTTCTGTCCTTCTTTGTCCTGGAGGGAGACCTGCCAACAAACCAGGAAGTTAAGGGCATTTGACGATGAAACACATTTCAATCTCATTGGAAGAAATTGCATCGTTCTTTAATCAACTCCTTTCTGGGTTCTGTACTGTTGGGGGACTAAATGAGCAAATCTGGAATCTTTCACTATTTTGTAACATTTGATGTTATGTTATGAGGTCATGTTTAGGCATATTTTCTTTCCTAAGGAGGACATGCATAGAAAAGTTGATTTAATAATGAAATGGCTTTGTCTGAGTTATCGTTGTGGTGTCAAATCCCTTGAATTACAGAAAGTCTATTACGGCGCCCTGCAAGACTTTGACAAGTGTGATTTACTCAAGGTGGGAGGATTATGGAAAATAGAAGACCTCACCTGGAGAAAATGCACACACACACACCGAAGCCTATATTGTGCTCTAATAATAGGCTGCTGAAATAGACAAACATCCCCTGTTCTGTCATCTCCTCCCCTCCTCTTTCCATGCCCTCACTCTCCTTCCTCTTCTTCACCTCCGTTTTCTTCTCCACTTAAAACATCCTTCCTGTTGTCCTCTTTCCCATGTTCTAGCCCTCCTCCTCCTTCTCCTCCACCTTTTCCTGGGAGTTTTCTTTCACCTTGCCTTCATACTGGGTTTCTCCCTCTATTATTGGTCTCCTCCCTCTCTCCCCCCCCCCCCTTTACCTGTGATTACAGAATCCTTTCCACTATCACATACCTCAGGACTGCACCAAAACACACATCTCTGCATAGAGTGAAAACACATCACATCAGCCTAGATAAAGACAATGGTGACTTGTGTTGAGCTATATGACTTCATCAGATGTTTTGTTTTCTTCTTGCAGTTCATCATGCAGCTGTCATTCCTCCTCCATCGCTTTCTCCCTCCTTCTTCCCTGACATCCCCATTGTACAGATATATATATATATAGAAACTATAACTATGTATAGTGCTGTTTTTTAGACACCTGTGCATTTCAAATTAAAATGGCAACTTCTTTGCATGCGTTTTGAGTTGTCTTCGGTTGCCTTAGTTGAACTGACACATTCAAATATGTATCATAAAAGGAAAGATGTCACAATATAGAAGACAAGAAAGGGAAAGAGGGGAAAGAGTGTGTTCTCACTTTTCAGGAAAAGGACTAGCAAGATAAAGAGCCGAGGTAATGAGGAAGATGATAACGATGAAGAGGTATGAGAGCAGGAGATAGCAGAAGAAAGAAGACAGGAAGGTAGAGGAGACGGTCTATATCGGGCTGCGTGTTATCCTTAAGATATGCAAAATAAGTGCTACAGATATAGAAAGAGAGGAGGAGGAGAGGAAGAAGTGTGTGAACTGATACACCTCATTTAAAAGTCTGACACATAATGAAGTAGGTAAGATAAAGAAGGTATTAGACAAGATATATAAATATAGGCAAAAGTCATTTAAGGTGCAGCATTCTTTAAAGATACTGCAGAGAAATCTTCAGATTCCAGTGAGATGTGTTTCATAAACTGAGTGTTGGGGGGGTGCAGTCTGTGCTTGGTACACCTGTTGCAGTAATGCTCCGATGTACTGAGAGTAAAGTTTATTTACTGCCAACTTAATGAAACATTATGGTGAACTGATCTGTTCTTTTCTTCCGAGTTGTTGAGGCTGCTTCTCATCATGAAATGGCATTGACCTGAAAGCACTTCGGACTAATGTTCCCACCGGTGTTCTTTAGGTGTTTCGCTGAAAATGTCTCATAGTAGTGTTTTAATCATAATAGTTTTTACATTTAATTAAAGAGAAATACAGAAACGTAAACATTTCATGGCCAAAAGTAGGTGGACACCCGAACATACTCACCTGACTGCTGAACTCTTGATTCTCAATCTAAAGGCATTATTCTGCTGCTCCTCTGTTCTGGTATCTATTCCTTCAGATGTTGAACCTGGCTGCAGGGATTTGCCCGTTCAGCCACACTGAGGTCAAACACTGATGTCTGGGGATCAGGTCCGGCTTACTGTTGACAATCCAGTTTATGGATAAGGTTGAGATCCGCTCTCTGTGCAGGCCAGTCCATTTCTACCACACCAAATTGGACTTTCCCAAATCTCTACCCTAAAGTTGCTCAAATGTTATTGTGCATTACAATTTGAATCATTTCAAACTCGGTAGCTGAGTCCAAATGAAACAAGATATTCAGGGTGTCCACATATTTCTGGCCAGAATACTATCTATAAACTTAAAAGCAACAGTTGGCCATTTTATGCTACTTTTAGAGATGTCCCGATCCGATCACGTGATCGGGGATCGGAGCCGATCACGTGATTTTCAAAAGATCGGAATCGGGAGAAAAAAATCGGGGATCGGGAATTTTTTTTTTTTTTTTTTTTTTTTTATAAAATATTTTTATTATTTTATTTAATGTTACAAAACAAAAATGACCATGTCTTAAAGTCATCCTGAGGCCTTAGTTTTGGTTTAAAATTACACAACATCATGTATGTGTTGCTTCTTTTGGGCTTGTTTTCATAGACCTGGTTGCTTATTTCTCTCAAATCTGGCAACAGAGTGGGCGCAGTGTCTAATAGTAGCAGTAAGCTAACAAGAGGCTACGTTCAGCTGGTGACTCGGGAGTCGGGACAGAGAAAATGTCAGGAGTTTGGAAGTATTATAAAATTGAAAGCGAAGGCAGTGTAACAGCCATATGCAATGTTTGCAAGGCGGAGGTTCCGCGTGGTGGAAAGAACAGAGCTACGTTCAACACGACCAATCTAATACAAACACCAACAACAACACGACGAGTACACAGCGGCCACTCAGGTAACGGCACTGAAACAACCAACACTTTCAGAGACTTTTAAAAGGAAAGAGAAACTGCCCCAGAACAGTGAAAAGGCCAAAAAAATAACAGCCAAGATAGCTGAATTCATCGCGTTGGATGACCAGCCGTTATCTGTTACCTTTTTTTTCTCTTAATGCATTGCATAAAGATCGGATCGGGAAAAATCGGTATCGGCAGATTGTCAAAATCAAATGATCGGAATCGGATCGGGAGCAAAAAAAGGTGATCGGGACATCCCTAGCTACTTTGCTGGGATTTAGATAAGAACAACTATTCCACTCTGTATGCTAAACAACAAGCTTAGCTCACTAGCTTATCTTATCAGAAAGATCTCTGAAGCTCACTAATTAAGTTGGTTCATCTAATTTGTTCAATTAACACAAACACTCTCCTTCCTTATTGTGACACTGGCAAAGTGGGGCAAATCTTCCTGGGAAGAAAATGATATGGTTTACACCAATGAGAGAGAGAGAGAGAGAGAGAGAGAGAGAGAGAGAGAGAGAGAGAGAGAGAGAGAGAGAAGAGTTGGAGGTAATTTAAAAAGCCTCCCCTCTGCAGGTTGAGACAGGTTAACTGACATTCCAATCTCTCCCTCTCTTTCATTCAAGCAGAGGTAGGGGTGTGTGTGTGTGTGTGTGTGTGTGCATGTGCGTGTGTGTGTAGGGGTCTTCAACACACTCTCTCTGAGCCCTGACACACACCCTCTTGTAAACCCTGGCCTTAGCCCACCTACATTCTTTCAAGACAAAACGGCAACCTGGTAACTAGAGACCCTCCCCCTCCTCCCCCTTTCTCTCTTCCCCTCGCTCTCTATCTCTCTTCTTTCAGCTATCTTTTAGGCCTCGATGCCACCCGGAAAACGTTTTGTTGCAATGTTGGTTGTAAACATTTTTTAACAGATGAAGATAAAACGTATTTTTCTTTCATAATCAGTAAGCTCATACAAGAAGTCGTTTTCACTAAAAGGCATGCTGCAACAAACAAGTAACTTCATTATAAAACAGATATACAGAGTTAGCCAATATAACAACAAATGCTAATGTCTTTGTTTATTCCCTACATGTTGCCACTTATCAAGTGCTTGCTTAGTACTGTATTATTATAGCAAAACAATCCTGTCCCAAATAACACTGCAGGTGACTTGCATCGCTGTCATCCAATTGATGTCAATTGTTTTGCGATGTTACATGAAAGGGAGAAAATCCCCAAATAAAAGTTGTGTTAATTCTTTCATCCCTGTCAAAAAGGCATACAGGTTTATAAAAGCTTTTACCAGCAGAACACACAGTGACAGCTCCGAGCTTCTCTACTGAAACCTTCAACCTTAAAAGAGAGGAGAAGCGGGAGGGAAGTGGTGAAGAGAGAGGAAATAGGGAGGACAGATGGAAGAGAGATGGGGAAACTGAATGCCATGACAGAAAATACTCTTGTCAAGTGCACACACACACACACACCAGACCAGACCGGACACACACACAGTGAATGTCTCAGTGCTGCTGAATGAGGAGGGCACTCGAGCAGGAGAGGCTGGCACAAAAGAATCGCATTGAGAAACATAAAAGGTTGTTCAAGAGCAACGTTCAAAAAACACAAAAAGGTTAACGTGGAGGCAGATTGAAGCTTTTCTATACTGTGTGAGTGCCTGACTGTGTGTGCTAAACATCTCTATGTGTGTGTGTGTGTGTGTGTGTGTGTGTGTGTGTGTGTGTGTGTGTGTGACCTAGCATTACTATCCTTGTGGGGACCTAAATCTGTTTACACAGTCACGTGTGGGGACTCGCCTCCCTTATTACAAAATGGAGGTCCCCATGAAGGGAATCATTAATTTTAGGGTGAAGACATGGTTAGGGTTAGGCATGTGTTGGTTATGGTTAAGGTTAGGATAAGTCTCCAGGAAATGCATGTAAGTCAATGTAATGTCCCCTGAAGTGATGTAAACATGTGTGTGTGTGTGTGTGTGTGTGTAGTTCCAGCTTCTCTAGTGTTAACATTTCTGCGTGTCGTGGTCTAATGTGTATCGATGTATAAATCCCACAATGGCATTGTTAATTCTACGTCAGCAGAGTAGGTGTGTGTGTGTGTGTGTGTGTGTGTGTGTGTGTGTGTGTGTGTGTGTGTGTGTGTGTGTGTGTGTGTGTGTGTGTGTGTGTGTGTGTGTGTGTGTGTGTGTCATTTTGTCAGATTCACTACTACAGCAGACAGAAGCTGCAGCCAAAAACAACTTCTCTAAATCAACTCGATTTTTCTTTTAGGACAGAGGGATTTAGGAGGCTGATTCATCACTGAGAAACTAAACCACTTAGTGGGCTCACATTTATTTACGTTTTGACATCTTAGCATTATTTCTGACAGAATGGCAACGTTTCCACACTTTCAAAGAATATCGTGACTTTTACTGTTTTGCAAGAGAACACAACATCACCCAGAATAGTATGTGGATTGGAAAGCTTTGTAGCCCAATGTTTACAGAGCACACTGTCTAAACAGTTTTATTCCAGCTCTGAGTACTATGTTGCACGTCATAAAGGCAAAAATATCTAAAAATAAACCTTAAAATAAATAGCTTAAATGTATGATGTTGTTGTTTACAACCAGAGATCAAGTCTGAAGATCAATAATTTCATTTAAAATTCGAAATGATGTGGGAATATACTGAACAAACTGCAGAGGAATAGTGAAACATACTGTAGTGAGAAGAGTAAAATGTACAGTAGAGGAAGAGTACAACACACAGTAGAGATCGAGTAAAAAGCAGCACAATGACACGTATGTTTCCGTACGTATATCTAATGGATCCTACCTGTCCCAGGTCCAGGGTGACGTTGACCTCGTTGAACTCGGTGTTGCGGGACAGAGGCGGGCTCTGCCACCATCGCTCCGTCCCGTCGACGGCGTTGGTGATGGGGTGGGCGCGGTCGCTCTCGCCCTGGCTACAGATGTCACAGTATTGGCCCTGAGGAGACAGAGACAGAGATTTATCAAACTTCAGTTGAGAATATGAGGTGTTCATAAGGCTCCAAATCTGAAACCTTACGGTGTCCAGTATCAAATTCAAAGCTGTACTTGACCATGAGGAAAACATTTTTTAAATGTGTCTCATTGTGAACATCCTTCTTGCAAAATGTACACTATGAAGCTTCCTCACTTTCCTCTCTAAACTACCAAAAACAGCAGCACAATGTTTTTGAGTCACAGTAAACTTCTATGAAAAGAAAAGATTCAATCATTCCCCCTGAAGCCACCTGGGTCATGTTTCTTATATTCCAGCAGAGAGGTGACTCCACTCAGGTTACTTAACAGTGAGGCCCTAGCTTCTTGTATTTCTGCCAGTAGAGGTTTAAGTGTGTCATAATAAATGTTAATTTTCCTCAGTCTGACTGTGTTGCGCTAAACTAACATTCTAATACCAAAACCACAGAAAAAGCTTGCCCTCCTGTCCTGTTTAGTGCCATTTATAACCACTAAAGCAGCCATTAATGTATCTGCCACACAACAACAACAACATAACTTGAACAACAATAAACCTGTCATGATGTTCACCAGCATCAACAACCAACCTAACCTTGGTTGGTAAACATGTTATGAAATCCAAATCACTGCTGTATGCTTTAAAAATGAGCTCGAAAGCAGAGGTGGACATGTCCACTTTAAGTGTCCTCTCTAATCATTTGGTTTATCAAGCCTCTCTTCATTCTGAGCTAATCCCTCTTAGTTGTGGGAGCGTTTAACCCTGGCCACTTCTGGCTATGTAAGCGTTAGCATAAACTAAACAAGCGTGGACCTGAACAAAAGCCCAGGTTAGGAGATGTTATCACTGCAGGTCACTGAGGTCAGAGGTCACAGCTCTCTATCTCACTCCACCGCCCAAAAAGCCTTCCCCTGTCCTCCGTCTTCCTCTCCACACTTCCCAAATATCACCTATCAATCAATCTGTCAATCAACAATTTGGTAGAAACGTAAATTACAAATCATTCTCTCCAATTAGTCAATTGAGTGACAAATTAGGTTTAATTATTATTATCTCGCCACAGCCAATTACATTTGGATTTATTTTCAGATTTAACTGACACTACAAATTACGGCTATCAAACTCGCATAAATGCCCTGAACAAGAGTGTGACAAATGAAGCTCTCTTGAGAGCAAGTTCTAGCAATTATAGTAAATAATTGAATGAATATGTATGAATGACTCATTGAGATTACAATTTATCACATACTCCACTAAGTGACACATTTTGGACACTCTTAGAGATACAAATATATTCTTTCTGTGAAATGATTGGTATTTTTTCACACTTCTTAAATGTGTAATTTTGTTTTCAAAACGTATTTTTCACTTTCCCCCTTTGACAGTCTCTCTGTGGCATTCTTCTTTCTCTCTGTACTTGTAATCAACTAAATATCTCTTTCAGTACTAATTGCTCTGATGCTGTCGGGAAAATTGTAGACCACAGAGCATTTCAGAGAAAACCTTAAAAGAAGAAAGGAAATCCCCTCCAATCACAGGCTGAACGCAGAGATAATTATGATTCACATCATGAGAAGCTGCTTCCCAGGTTGAGTGATTTAAAATAACTAACAATAACCAAGCTTTCTACCCGAGGTATGTGAAAAGAAAAAAGTAGGTGTTTTAGTGAGATGTCAGGAAGGCTACTTCTGTATTTCAGTGTGGCTGTCAAACTCCATTTCACCCTATTCTGTCCTCCTTTTCTCAGTTTTCTTTCACAGGACATGTCCAGGCACTTCCTTTTAAAAGGCCACCTGGAAAGGAACATGTGGAGTGTATTTCTCTCTCTCTCTCTCTGTGTATTACACACTCTTTAATTCAATCTTTCTTACCATTTCTTTCCTTTCCTTAACCTTTGAGAGAAAACTCTCGAGCACTGCCCCGAGGACACAGATTCCTCACTCAGAGACAGACAAAGTTTCGTCAGTCAACACCTGCCACTTTAAGAATTCTATTTTCCCCCTCTCAACATAATGCACAGCTTTTCTTGTTTTTCCTCGAACTCATTCTACATCATAAAGGTTTGTATCTCTCTGTCTCATTTTCTCCTGCTTTTATCTTACATGGCAAAAAGCCACATTAAAAGGTGCATTTTGAGGAGAAAATGCACTTGTTTTTACAAAAACATACTAAATTCCCAATGACACAAGCCAATCATCAGTAATTGCAGAATTAACTCTGCTAACTGGTACAATCACTAGTGACCAAGCTCAGGAGCTGTCCTCTCAACAGCAGCATCAAACATCCAATAAAAAGCTGCATTTATCGATACAACTCAACCACTTCAGCACATCCAGTCTCATAAAAAAATCTAGTTTACAACCTAAAACAGACACACACACCCCCCCTCCATCGTTAGTCCTCCTCCTGCTGTTTTTAATGAATAAAAACACACTCACGTCTTGCTGTCCAATCAAAACAGGATTAACTTCAACACAGAAGTGTCTGTGTTTTCTGGTAAGGTGTGTGTGTGTGTTTTCAGGGGGTGCAGTAACACAACAAGTGGGCCAAGCCACAATAGCCCAGCAAAGTGGGCCAAACCTCTTTCCCCTGACACATAAAGCACCAATCCCTGAGCTAATGGCCAGATTTATTGGGTTCATTTCGGAGATTTCCTGAGCTAATTATGTACCACTTCAACCACCTGCCCTGAGCAGGCAGAAGAGAGAAAGACTGAGAAAAACACTCAGAGAATATTTGCTCTAATCTTCAGAGTGGAGAAGCTGAAGTGGGTCAAATGTGGTCGAGATCAAGCAGGTTACTATAGTGCCAATTCACCAGCTGGATTGAAGATAATTACTGAGTAAAGTATATAATTATGTCTTTCTTTCTTTTATCTAAGGTGGGATTATTGTATTGCTTTGTAGTTCTTAAGGTAAAGTTGAATAAAACAGCTTGAAAGCTTGAAGGAATCTTGAAAAGCCCCCAACCCCTCAGGGCAAATGTTTTGTTTGGGGTTTTGTTTACCTTCGTCTTTTAACAAACAAACAACGCTTAAGCCTGCCTGCTGCTCATTCTCAGTATTAAGTGTATGTATATCTCGACTGTCTGATCTCTTTTAATTTCAGTTCAAAAGGTAACTTCTACTACCTTTGCCAATACTCATCATCAGCCAGGATTTGGAAATGACCGAATTTCTTAGTTCATTTCTGTCTTATAAAAAACGACCATCACCACAAGAGGAAGCAGCGCTCAGGTCTTGATAATCTCGCGGTAACAGAGCGGATAAACTCGGTCCGATTGGAGGACACGGGTCAGTCCCTGGGAGGAATGCGAGAAACAGGTGGGAGAGAGAGAAGGAGAGAGAAGGCAATAAGCCTGCCTGTTCCCGCCCAGAGGCTTTCTTTAATGGTTAACCCATGAGACTGCAATACTCCTTTGTGAGTTAACTAGTGATACCTAGAGGGCTAAACATCAAACACACACAATGGTTTTAAAAGCCTCATCATCCCATTACAAACTCATTTATAAAACTCACGTGAAACTTCAGGCATGATGTGGAAACTAGCTGAATTTGTGTGGAGTTTGAATGAAATGCTGCCTGTACTTATATAAGTGGCCTGTGTTAAGCGTTGCCAAGTCCTACAAAGGAAGCAGTGCATGAAATAATGACTTGGCACAGCAGTTGGAGATTCATGCACACTGCTGACCCCCTCTGTTCAACTCTCTACTCTGAGAGCAGTCAAGTGTGTAGGTTGGCATCCGCAACAAGTCTAACATAACACAACTGGAGCGAAACATGCAGTTTGGAGGTGGAAGACTTACAAAATACTGCTGCAAAACACCAGTAAAAATGGTACACAAGAGACTGTGTAGTACATTTTAAAAGCATACTATAAAAAGAGAATATCGGTGACACCAGTGGGATAACAAATGTCATCACATTCCCTAAATCTGATACAATTAAGTCCTTAAAGAAGACTGACGCTATGAAATAGGGTCAATAGGCTCATTATAGGTCGTTTATAAACTGAAAGCAATACCACGGGTGTTTAATGCTACCATACAGACAGACTATAGAAGCATTAGTCATTGTAACACTTTTGAGAACCAAACACACTCTCAGCATTTAGGAACAATGCAAAAATGCTATTAAAATCGCCAAAATCACTTACAAAACAACCCTGGAATACATCAATATTGGACACTTATTGATATAATATGTGGTACTCGACTGCCATTAACTTTCACTATAGGCTAAAACAAATATTTTGAAAAATGAAAAGTCTACCGAGTCCAATAAAGTGTATAGTTCACTTCTGAGCAACAAATGCGGTAAGGCTTTTATAACGTTGTGCCCAGCTCACCCGGATGGTCTGGCTCGGGTCCCCGGACACGGGCCCCCCCACCAGCTTGCAGTACAGGTCCTGCACGCTCCGGCCGGTGTCCTCCTCTCCGCAGGTCGCCGTAGCGGAGATCTTGGTGCCCTCGGCCAGGTTAAAGTATGGCGGGTGCAGGCTGTATCCGTTCAGACCGTTGGTCTGCAGCTCCTGCGCCGACGCCAAGGTGCCGCAGGTCAGCAACAGCGGCCAGAGCAGCAGCGCGACCCGCGTTTGGGTGCGCAGATCCGGGGAGAGCGCCGCCGGTAGGCTCGCCATCATCTCCACCTGTTCGCTCGATCCGGTTGAAATAAAAAAGTTTGAGGTCTAAAACAAATCTTAGTACAATAAGAAATTGACCGTTAACTCGTGAGGAAGAAGGACATTTGGAGGCAAATGTTGCAAGAATTAGAGGAAGGGGTTGTAAGTCCCGGAGAGCGAAGCGTCGAGGTTTCTGTCCTCTCCCTGTGTCGCTCCACCAGGCACCTATTCCAACTCAATCTCACTCACCCTCCCTCCCTCCCCCTCTCTCTGTTGGCCCGTCCCCGGCTGTTGGAGGAGGGCACAACTTCTACCAATGCTTACTTTGAAGGGTTTGAGTTGGGTACATCATTCACGGGTAATTAACTGGCTCAAATAAAGGCAAGGGGAGAGTTTTGATCCATTGGTCAATTTGATTTACAGTTCCTTTTCTTTCTTTTTTTAATGGATTAGTCCTTTTACTCATTTCCTTTCAACTTTACTTTCCATTGTCATGTTTTGTACTTATCCTTCCTTTCTGTTCCTCCTCCCTTTTCCTCCCAATCATTCCAAGCAAAATTAAGTATTTTCTTTCGCTTCGTTTTACTATCATCAATTTGACATTCCTGCATCATTGCACTCGCCATGTGACTAAACAACAAATGGGAAATTAAACCACAAAGAGAATGGGCTTTCAGACTGCTCCTCAAACACACAAACAAACAAACACACACAGACAGGTGTCCTCAACAAACATGCAAACACGCACATTGACGGCCACACACTCAGCCCGTCAGAAAACAGGCATAGGAAGACAACTAGTAGGGTTTGAAATGTAAATATGCAGTCACGTAACTTTTATTATTAAGAGTGATCATTTGTCTTTCTGTTCTTGATTTTACACTTTGAACAACCAGAGTGACTTAACAGCTTTTAACAATTTAAATCAAATATAATATGGACGAGTGAATTGGACATTTGCAAGTCTTTGTCATTGTTTTACTTACATCCATGTAATAGCGTGAGAAATTGTAGTTTGACTTTCCAATTCGGACACAAATTATTTGTAAATAATAATCACTCTCCAAATGTATGTATGCCAACTTTTGCTTGGGTATCATACATTTTATGAATAACAATTAATAATTGAATGACCACTTTGACAAAGTAACCTTACTTGAAGTTCAACTTAATGCTGCAACTAACTTTTTTTCTTGAGCATTTTGCAGTCTCTATCGTGGAGTTTTTTTTACAACCACCTGTTAGGTCACTAAAGTTAAATAGTTAGTGGGTCACTTGATAACATGACAACTGAGCAAACTATTTGCTGAAATGGACCTTGATTGAGTCAAGATTTTGTGTATTTAGCCTGTTGGTAGGGGAAACCTGCATGTTAGCATTACATTTATGATATTTTGCTTATGCTGAAAGTTTGAGATTGTTAGCACCACAGCCTCAAAGTTAAAGTTTTTTAAGAGATTTGAAACTGTGTGTTTGTCTGTTTAACCTCCAGGAGACAGAAGGCGGCATGTCACTCTTCCTCTGTGTATAATCCGTCCTCCTCTGCCTCTGTAATCTCGTCTCTCTCCCTGGGAGCTGTCAAACTGTCCCATACAGACTTTTGTCCTCTTCCTCCTGTTGCTGTCGGTCAGTGTTGCTCTTAGTGTGTAAGAGACAGAGGGAGAGAAAAACAGTGTGTCCACTTAGTATTCCTTCTCGACACACTCTCTCTTCAACTATAAATGAATCATGTCACAGAATAAAAGACTCAGTCCTTCCACCAGAATAATCTCCTTTACTGTCTTCAGTTTAAATCCACCGGAAGTTGCTGTCATCCATCTAAATAACCTGTTCCGCCTTTATTTCTTAGTCTTTTTTACAGTATATCTGCACCACATATGAGGACGTTTCTTGTGATGAATGTTACACTTTGAATTCCATTTTCAGTTTTGTCTTCTCGTTGAGAATTGGCCAAACATCAAGGATGGATTATAAAATGAGGAGGTTCCTGCCTTCAGAGGCCTTGTGTTGGTCTACTGCTGTTGAATGCCAATAGGAAAACTTCACAACAGCCGTACATGTTTTTCCATCTTGGTAGCTTGAATGTGCTTTGATCAGTAATGACACATTTCCCACATCTGAAGGCAGTCAAACATAGCGTGTTACTCATAGCGAAACAACTTTAGACACATTTTCTGGTGATTGTTGAATTACAAAAGTCAACACAATAAATGCTTGGAAAGAATTGAAACATCATAAAATGTCTGGGAAGTATTAGGATAGATCATGTCTTACAGGATGCATGAAAACATGTGTGACTTTAATAATAGTGTGTAAGTCTATCATTTAAAAAGGGTAAAAAGTCTACGAGGATTTGTACAATTACTGTGAAAGGAGATTATGTAACAAAAGTTGAAGTTCAGAGCACCATAATTCATTAAAGGATGTTTTGGGGAAAATAAAATCCCCTGAAGAAAGGCATGTGCATACGTGTGTGTGTGTGTGTGTGTGTGTGTGTGTGTGTGTGTGTGTGTGTGTTTCTCAAGGACTCTGGAGCGCCGCCATCTAATCAAGCTACAGGAACCACTTTAGAAGATGAAAGGGTTTCTCCGCCACACACACTCACAGTTAACAGCTGCTCAGGTGAGTCTAAGTTATATTTACTGGTTTGGTTTGAAAGGATGTTTGTAGCGAAAACAAATCTGTTAGTGGAGGACCCACGGGGAGATAAGACAGAAGACAGAAAGTAAAGATTCCTCCGTCAGGCAGGTGAAATTGTTGTCTTGTTTGTGCAATGTCTACACACTGTCCAGAGTCCAGAAACCTCACACATCTACTTCCTCCATCGTCTGTAAAACACATGCTGAACTCTGACCTTTGTCCTGCCTCAGACACACACACACACACACAGGCGCACGCACACACACACGGGCCGGGGTCAGTGACCTCCTGTAGTTTAAAGGAGTCTAGAGGAAGTGTGTTAATGCGGCAGAGATTCATTCACTGACACACTAGAACATTCCTCAGGCTGTTTGTAGGCTCTCGGGTCACACTGGAGACACTTGTGTGGTTTCTGAGCTCCGCTTCAGGGCCACCATTACCCCTACAGTATAATTATTTATTAATCTATATATTATGTCATATAGTCTACAAAATGTAATCAAAGACAAATGCCTCTGGAATTTTCCAAGAGCCAGAAGTGATGTCTTGAAATCTCTTTTTTTTCAAAGTCGAAAAATAAATGGAAATGGAAATCTTTTTGTTCAGGTATCCATATTGTACTTTGCCCGAACTCAACAATAAAAGCTGGAAGATTATCTTTATCAATATTTAAAATTGTGCTTGGTTAATATGTATGAGTATAGCTTCTGAATGCTGAACCAAGCTCTACTAGTTGTTGTAATATTGGGGGAAATACCCTTCTTTTTTTCCAAGAGTTAGATTAGAGGTTGGATACAGGAAGTCATTGTATTCTTAAAGTGCTGCACAGAAGTATGGACGGAGATTCATATTATGGCATTCATGTTTTTTTGGAGAGAGCCAGGCTAGCTGTTTTCCCCTGCTTCTTTAAGCTAAGCTAAGGCTCTATTTCTCTATTTAACTCTGATTATAAACATCTGTCATCTCTCAACAGAAACAGGGAAACAGAGTCAAGAGAGAATTTAGAAAAGAGAAAAAAGGGGTGAGAAGAGAGAAATAAAGAGAGGAAGAGAGAGGGCTTGTCGTTTCACCTCACTAATCCTCCCCTTCCCTCCTTCTTCTTTCTTCCTGGACTCCATGACTAATCTACTTCCTGGTTACCAAGGAGACCAAAGGAAAAGTGAGGGATAGGCCACTTGTTGTCCTGGTAACTGCTAACTGCTCCATTAATTGAACCCCCCGCTGGTACCTAAACTCACACACACACACAAATGAAGAGGTTGGAATTTGTTTGAAAAGAAAGAAAGAAAGGAAGAAAGACTAAATGGGAGGGAGGAAGTATGATAGGAATTAATGGAAGTAAACATGTGGAGAAATGCAGCTCAATTACCAACCCAGTCTCACGGCATTTCGTGTAATAGTCACGAAATAAATGTAATCTATTGATTTGTGTTCACCAACACGATTTCCCCCTTTTTTTCGTGTCACACAGAACGATTTTAAAAGCAATGTATTTCTATTGGTAGTATGTTTCGTGCCTGCACCACGTCTTTTTGTCCGGTCGGGTCTTGGAAGACCGGAAGCTGTGTGGTTCATAAAAACATTTTCTTACTCAATATCAAGCCACGATTTTTTTTTTTATTTTAAATTGTATAATGTCAGACTTTCTTTGACGTCCGCGAGGAAAAGAAATGGGGCTCAGAGCCTCAGAATACTGAAATCTGTACTTTTTTAAAATATGTTTTTCCTTCTAATTTGTTATTATTTACATTGCTTTTTAAAATCGTTCTGTGTGACACGAAAAAAATTGGGAAACGAACACGAATCAATAGATTAATTTTGTGACTATTACACGAAATGCCGTGAGACTGGGTTGCAATTACATAATAAGTGCATGCTTTGCAGCCCTCAGTATCCCATAATACTATGAGGGAAAGTTAATATGGCTAATAAAAGGCGAATATCTAAGTGAAACAAATGTAAAAAAAAATGCTATAATGCATCGAAAACATATAAATTCGTATTCCCTAAAATAATAAAAAAATTATAGTATTAAAGTTACTTAATACTGTCAACAAGAAGGGAACTCCACTTCGAATGTTCGTAAAAACAGTTATTTGATTGTGAGTCATAATTGCACAATTTTAACTAGGTGAACGATATATTATTATTTGATTCAAATCACTATCCTATCACAAAATCATCTCACATAATGAATACAGGTTAATAGAAATACCTGTATGATATGCTATACTGATAAAACACAAAACTGTTCTTTCAGATTGATTTACTTTTAAGCCTTTTTTTAATACCTGATGTTTTGGGTATTTCAATGTTATAGTGGGTGTTCAGACAGCCCTACCTTCAAAAAATACAAGGGACTCTTTGTGGGGACATGTTGCTTCGTGTACGGGCAGTGAGACAATGTAATACTATCCAGTAAGTCTAGGAGTAGGTGAGATGCCAACAACCTGAACAATTGTTTTTACTACTTTGACAACAATACCAGAAAAGGACAATGTGTTGGGGAATTTAGTGCAGCCAGGAGGATATCCACAAATATCCAGGCCAAGAAAACCTTTTCCAATGCTGATCATTGTTAACAGTCCGGAAAAAAGGATAATACATCTCATCCAATTTCTTTAAAAAACGAGATCTTCATATGAATACAAATACATAAAGAAGCTAATAGAAAGGTGGATCATCATCAGATGATAGCAGATGGCTTCCAGGTAGTTTGTCTATTTTGCGCACCACACAAAGTGTTACCTGCATGCCATAAAAGCCAGCTCAAACGTGATTGGTCGAAATTCCGTGGACTACAAACAGAAACCATAACTCTATTGTTACGAAAACCTTTGTAGGGAAGCTATAGATTTTGCGTTCATATGTGTGACAGGATTATACCACTCTGGAAACTTATCACAGTTACAACTATTTTATATTTTAAGACTACAAACACTACAAACATAGCATTTCCGGATATATTTGATAGGCCAAAAGAGCGCCTTGCCGGATGATTTCAATGCTGTGTTTAAATAATTAGATAGCTTAGTGTGAATATAATCCAATCTGACAGGTAAACAAAGTAGCCTACATTAGCGTAGGTGTTAGCTTAGAGCACCTCTGTAGCTTCCTGTCCTCACCTTTTAGTTAAAACCAGACACTTGTATCTAAATCCATCTGTTTGTATCTGCCTTCAGTCAAAGCTTAATGCTCTTATCATCACATGCTACGTGAAGACAAATCATGTGCCCTTCTCTTTTGCAGCCATAACTCCAGTATATTCAGATGATAACAATATTGAGTAAATACTGTAGTTCTATTCCCAACATTCCTCAGATTTTCCGCTTCAGGTTCTGCATCAGATAGACTTTTGAGACACAAACACACGCGCACGAACACACAGTGCTGAGGGCGGATATGTTTGAAGTGCTGTGGGCCGGGGAGGGGATGTTTTGGGTTGACAGCGGACTTAAATGTGTGTGTGTGTGTGTGAGGCAGGTACCTACATGCCCTTCTCTTTGTCTCCTCCAACAAGACACTTCACTCCACACACACTCCTGGTGGGCCCCCTCCCTTCCTCCTTCTCCCTTTTGTTCCCGATATGAGATCTGCTTTTACTGGCCTAAAGAAAGGATCAGAGCCTGATGTTAGTGATGCCTCTGTGGGTCAGTGGGTCCATCTCCAACGTTTTAAATACGTGGTGACCCCCTGACTATTTCTCAAGTGCAACTATCAGGCCAAAATGTTCACTTATACAAAAATAATTATCAAATATAATGGGAAGATTTTTATGAGGTTTATTCAGCGCATTTATGCTTCTTAGAGCTCCATGAGATTTTTCTCTAATGCCACTCTCAGGACATATTTAATTTTTTAACCCTACTACTTGTAAATGCTCTGAGAAAAGCAGATACCTTGGGATACAAACTTTAAAAAATGTATATTTCGTCTTTCTGCCTTAGCGTAGCACAAAGCCTGGATACGACAAAAAGTGAACAAGATTCCAAAAACAAATCTTAATAGTCACCTGGTAAATTACTCAAATGTTAATTTTGACATTATGTTAAACAATTACCCGGCTATTTGTTCCAGTGCTAATTTAAGATGCATGTTTATCGTCTGCCTGTAAAAAAAACTTTACTTTGGAAAAAACACAAAGAAATGTATACTTTTTTTTAATACTTTTTTGGTAATGTTACCTTTTGAAATTACCCAATATTATTTTACTTAATTGTCTTTAAGTTGTGGAATATTTGGTATGATAAAGTGTCTGTGGTATAATCTCACCACAGGTATTAATGAGGATTAATTTGACTTTAAGTGGCAGCCTCTTCTCTCTCTTTGACCCACTCTCACCAGTGTCTCTTTTACCTCTTTTCCTTTATGAATCTCGCCTACTTTGAAGTCTGAAAGCGTCTGAAAGAGGACAAAGAGACGAGCCGGGCTGCTTCTGAAGACAGACAAAAGGATGAGAGCGAGAGAGATGGACAGATAGTAGGGAAGAAAAAGAGAGTCATGACAAAACACAGGAAGTGAGGAGTGGGGTGAGGAGAGGAAAATGAGGGATTGACATCAGGTTATACATTCAGAAGTCTGGACAAAACAATTCAGGAGGTAAAAAGAAACCGTAAACCAATTCATAACTGTGGTATCAATTGAATCTCTATCAAGATTTCATATTCAGTTTATAAGTATTCAGAGTGATTTATAATCAAGGTATTGTTTTGTTTAATTGGAAATATGACCCGAAGTTATGTGAGTTCAACTGTTCACTTTAATTTAATCTGAGTAAACTTGTAGCTGACACCTAGTGGCATTTAAAGGAACTTCAGGATAAACTGGCAACCCTCATTAGTTTCAATATACAGCTATAGTTAATGCTGATGCTTCCAACTAAACTGCCTGTGCAGTGAAACACAGAACCTGGATCAGTGCTTAGATGAAATAATCAGTGACGTAGACTTCTATCTATTAAGATGAGGTTGAGCTCTTCACTGACTGACACAACCATACTGATGAAGCTGTCTATTAGCACAAATGCAATCATAATCTATAAACAAGGAAGGATTTTTATGTACGTGTTCTGCTGTAGGACCATATCGGCTCACTGGCATTTGATTCAAGGCTGAAACAGTGTTCTTTGTCTGTGGCTGAGTGTGTGTGTGTGTGTGTGTGTGTGTGTGTGTGTGTGTGTGTGTGTGTGTGTGTGTGTGTGTGTGTGTGTGTGTGTGTGTGTGTGTGTGTGTGTGTGTGTGTGTCAAAGGTATGCAGGGGGCCAGGTGAGGGGGTTTGGGGGGAGTATGAGGGGCTTCCATCTCTTTATGTTAAGATCATTGTTTGGCAAGCTGTGACTTGCCGAGCCTCACTGCTAAAGGCAGAGAAACATGTTTAGGTTGATTTGGTTACAGAGATCCACTGCAAAAGAAGGTGGGACTAAATGTGGCTGAGCGAAATGAATGGACTGCACAACAACCTACACAAAACGACTTTAAATATTAAAACAAATAGAAAAATCAATATGTGGCAGCCAGTGTCGGGCCCGGTAGAAACGGTAGAGGGAAGGGAGATTGTCTAATAGCTCATTGATTGCGGATGGCGCCATTATCTTTGACGAAAAGAAAAAGGCTAAAATGGGTTGCCAACCTGTCAGTTGAACACAGAATGCTAAAAAGTGAACATACTGACAAAAATATGATATTTGTGCATTGCTCAGGGCTAGGCTAGGCTTGAAGTTTGATGCTAAAATAGCTTGTTTGCATGGAAACACTTTTCTTAAACATTTTTCTGCCTCATTATTGGTAAGGATCGAAGAAAAGCTGCCTCTATCCATCCAACAATCTGGTTTAATCGCGTGATGAGTTAATTCGATTTTCACAGGGTCATTGGTGGCTATTGATATTACATCTACTGTAGTAACATGTCATTCTTTCATAATTCAACTTCAAAATGGGATTATAGCGTAGTTTTTAAAACAAAGAATGTCTCTCTCTGAGTCTCCTCTCACACAAGTGCATCTTGTTCTCACGCTACACAGATTTGAGGCAGGTAACGGTTAGTAATTTGGCCATAAACGGAAGTGATGCAATTAAAACTCCTAACAGCAGAGCAACATCACTGGAGTCTGTAATTCCACCTGAGAAAGAATGAGAGAAAGAGGGACTGTTAAGGAGGTGAGAGCTGGTTACCGATTACCTATTAGTGTTGCAAGCAAATCCTCCAAACTGCAATCATTATATGCCTCATGCTATAGAACAGCAACAGGCCTGGTTGCATCTTTTTGCACGTTGTTTTGCTTCTGATTCTATACATATACATTGTCACACGCTGGATTACATATACCATTTGGATTCTCTTACAGTGAGCAACAGCTTTTAATAGCTGAACGTGCAGAATTACAGGTCACTTTTCAGTGTATGTGAAGTGTGAACTGGACAGGTTAATCGTGCTTAGTTTGCAACACCTCAACTTTAGGTTTTCCATAACTTGGTCCACAGTCCAGCCAAGCCTTCTGGGAAAAAAGCGAGGGGAAGGAGAGAGGAAGGCATGTGGTGAGGACGATGATGACATACTTCTCATCAGCAAGGCTACTCACCTGCAGGGAAAAAAAGAGGGAGAATGTGTGGGAACAAAGCAGTAAAGCAGCAGTTGATGACAGCTATCATTAGGGCTGTGTGAGGTTAAAGATGCCCTGAAACTGCTCTCACACACCACTGGACCATCACCTACACACTGTGTTTAGCCTAAATGACCACTGTAACCTTCCCATGCCTTCACCTTGCCCTGTTATTCCCACGTTGACCTCCATTTCATCTGCTCGCTCATTCTTTCAAAGCCAGATGGTGCAAGTAGGACTCAACAGGGCCCTTCTGCATGATATGAAAGTAGAACTACAACATCTACCAAAACGGTCTCACATGAGTATTGGGCAAAATAATAATTGTAGACAGCAAATAATTACATAGCAACTTTAATAAACTAGACTAAAACCACTATTTCAGTTAAATCCTGGTGAGAAGCAGTTGGCCTACTAATTTTGCAGAAAGGCTTATGTAAAAAAAAAAATAGCTTCTGAATTCCACCAAAGAAAAACAAATAATTCCTACATAATACCTAATAAATTGTTTTTTTTATTCAATATCTTCCATTCAATGTAATGTAACGGACGTTGTATTACCGTTACTTGAGTAAAGGTACTTAGCCTAGTTACTGTTACCTGCTAATGACAACAAACGTGCCCACTGGTTAATTTAACTTTCCTTCATTAACTTAACATGGCTCCTCCATTAATAGCGAGGTGTTTTGAGTTAGTATAATATGTTTAACTTTGCTCTGCCTTTTCTCATTTTCAACGCCATGGGCTAACGCTAGCTAGCTTAACTACCAGTAGGCTACAAACGAAACGGAAGGTAGATTTTAGCATTAGCACGACCCAAAAAGCAGTTTATCATACCAAGTGTTGCATTTACATCTTTTAAAATGGCTAGCGAAATATTCAGCAGTTGCTTCTCAGACCATTCCCAATTCCCAATTGGAATAATTATAATATGCAGACAACTTTTATTCAAAGTAAATCAACTTCACCTGCTGTCTTCCTAGCTGTGCGTAAAAGGTTGCAATACCATCTTCCACCACACACACTGACATTAACACGCGTTGTGTTCAGAAGGGGGCGCTGTTTCACATAGTTGAGCTTAGAATGTGAAAACTGCAATACAATAATCCTGACCTTTATTTGAATATATTAGTTTTAACCTTATATATACAGTCTATGGTTTTAACTACCGTTTTGGATTTTTTTTTGTCACCAAGCTTTGAGTGTTTTAAGGACTCTGAATAATTGTATTGTTCAAATGTGCCATATAAACAAACTTGCCTTCACAGTAACATGTTTTCAATATTGTTTCTTATAATTATTATAGCTTCAATAAGTATATATCTGACACCATAGGAAATAAAACCACAACAATATAGATGTCAGTCAAGTCAGTAGGATTGAGAAGCAACGTGACTGAATTACTAAAGAAAAATGACACCAGATTCTGAATTCTACATTACTTATTTTACTAGAATAGGCTTTCATTTCCTGCTTGCAAATCTTTTAAAGTAGACAATATTTGAGTTTTGATGAAAACTTTCATTTCTTGTCACATGCTGCCCTCTGCTGGAATAAACCAGTAGCAAAGTACTGCCAGTTCTTCAGCACCTGTAATAATATACTAACCTGAGAGGAAACGGTCAGCCTTCAGAAATGTGAACAGTGAAACATTTGAAGGTACTGTTCATATTGATACCTAAAATGTTTTAAACGTTAGTCACATTATATTATATCCCCTATTTATTAATTCAGCCAAAGCCAACAAAGACACTTGACTTTATAATACCTAGATATTTAACTATTAGATACTACCTATTTCAATGAAAGCCTATTTTAATTATCTATCAGTATACTATAAGTGCAGGTTTTCAAGCAATAAGCATTTAGTTGAACAGGCTCAATATCGACAACTTGAGGATTTCATATATGGCTTAGTTAACTTCACTTAGTGTAGAACTACTTTTTGAAATGTTCATTTAGGTTTTAACGATACAATATTAAACATTTTCTTTGCATTGCTTGAAGTTTAGTGCTGAGATGGAACAGAGGCTCACATCATTTGATTATCGTTGCCCCTGACAAACATTACCCAAATAAAATAAAGGCATCTGTTGTTATCCTGATTGACTGATTTTTAGGTCTCACTGAAAGGGACATTGAACACTTTCCAGTACATTGAAATGTTGCCTCAAAGCTCAATACCAGAACATAGAATAAAAGAAAAGACAAAGTTATTTTTTTTCTATTTTATTTTTACAAAGTTTCCACTTCTTCAGCATCACACTCAGATGTTCCTGTAAAACAAAAGAAAATCATTGTCAGTTACCAAAATTGTAATTTGATTCTGATTTAAAACTCTGAAAACATCCTGCCACATACATACTACTGACTAGGGATGGGAATTTGAAAGCAAATGTATATTTGAATATTCGACCCCCAAAAAATTAAATAAATACATGTTCAAATAAGTATAGAAACCAAGTCGAATTTGTCAAATGTATTGAACTGGTGATCACAGTTTGAACAGTTGACGGCTATAGGCCTACAGCTTTCATGCTTAAAACATAACTTGGTTTTTAAATTAAAGAGGGATCATACACGAACAACATAACGGGTTAGGGCAGGGGTCGGCAACCCGCGGCTCTTTAAGCCCTCTGCTCTGGCTCCCTTGAGCTTAGACAAAAAGAAGGAAATAAAATAAAAATATTTGTAGGACTATTTATAATTTGTTGCACGGTTGAACATGTTTCGTATCTTGTATTTTGAGGTGATACTGTGACGCATACAACATTTTAAAAAACGGTTTTAATTAGGTCAACTAAAATATGTGTCATATCCTGCTACGGTCCCGCACCAGCGCATGTTCTTGCAGGCGAATAACCTGACCCCCGGCTCGATGAGCAAACTATGGATAAATCAAAGAAAAGAAAAGTATTGGAGGAACACAGAGGGTTTAATTCTGCGTGGTTACAGTTATCTGCTTTCACAGCAAACGATGCTGGTTTACCGGGATGTTTGATATGTGGAGAAGTTGTCAAAGGTGCTGCAGCCTTTAAGTAATGGAGGAAAAACACGGAAGAGGAAGACAGCTGACGATCTTCAGTCATAATTCAATCAGTTAACTCTTTTTAGGGTGCAGCTATATGTTTTATTTATTTCAAAGTGGGCCCATTTTAATATTCATTTTCTTCAAATGTGCAGAGGACTCCCCAAGTGCTGTGTTTAATTTATTTTAAAGTAGGCCTGTGTATTTTCTTTTAATTCTCCTTATAAGAGTTCTTTGTTTATTATTAGGGGTAAACAGTTTTCTATAATGTAATACATAAATGCAAAAAAACTGTAGTTTTTGTCTATGATGTAACAATATATACAACTTTATAAGCTATCAAGCTATGAAATATGTTTTGCGGCTCCAGACAAAAATGGGTGGAAAAGGGGGCAAAAAGGGTCTTTTGGTCAAAAAGGTTGCAGACCCCTGGGTTAGGGTAACGTAACCCTATTAAAACAGAGATCAACAACCTATACCAGGGCCTATGCACAGAATGCAGCTATTCAATACTCATTCTTGTTTAAGAATATGAGCATGTCTACTCAGGGGAGAGGCTGGTGCGGAAACGATTCACAATCAGGCCAGCTGTAGAGAAGACCCTCTCAGCTGGAATTTGGGCATAAGATGAGGTTTGAGTCTGCGTGATCTGCGTGTAGGGAGGGGCATCAGCCATATCATTAGCTAGAACTAGCTAGATCTGATGGATTTGGACATAAACGCGAGTGAAGTATAACCGGACGCGAGAGAGAGAGATCAGCACCTGCAGCTCTGCCCGCCGTGGGGGACCGGTGAGCGGAGCAAAACACACCTTTAGACCTAAGACACTTAGCTATGGCACTGTCGTATACATTGAATTATTCCATTTGATAATATGTAATCAACTTAGGCATCCCTCCCAAAAAAAATTGAATAATTGTTCCCATCCCTACTACTGACATAAGTGAACAGATTCTTACTTTGCAACCATGGTGTCATTCTTTGCCAGCCTGAGGATGGAGTCATCAGACTCGCCCTATAGGAGGAAAACAATTGTTAATACAAAGGTTTTCTGCATTTAGAAGACGATCTCATGGTAGTTCGGTTTCCAGTAAAGACTATAGGATAATAGAACCAGCAACAAGCTTTGTCAAGCTTTCCATTTTAACTTCACAGCAAAGCAGTGGAAACAAATATAATCTCAAATCTGTTCAAACACATTAAAGACCTTCCTCTGCCATCTAATTCCTAATGGAAGGACAGAAACTGCACATCTACAACAATTATACTGTACTACACACCATTTACAGCTGAAATAAAAAATGTTTAGGATAAGGATAAAGGTATTGCAACTCTTTACTCTGATGAAGAAATCATAAAAATAAATGACTGATGTGTTTTCTGTTTGGATATGACAGCAGTGAAAGCACAATGCAACAGAAATCCAGCTGAGACTCACCATTCTGCGGATAGCGCCGCAGATAGCGTAGGTCTTGAACTGCCCATTGAAGCGTCCAGTCACCTTGTCAACCTGCAGAGAACAGAGCACACTGCTTAACATGTACAGCCCAAAACAGCTGGTAAACACTTCAAACGTGCCTTTATAAAAACCTACACGTTAGATTTTTCCTAAATGAATGTAGATTGTACTTTTGTTTAAAAAAAAAAAAATGCTACTGTTCTATATTTATCCACGAGCAATATGAAAACCAATTGAAATCAGACTCGGTGTAACCTACATTTTATCACTTTAAATTTATATCATTTGTCAAATTTAAAAGTATTGTGCATTTGATTTTCAAGAAAACCTGCAGTCAAACTATGCAACTACATAATGTTATTTACACAAAACCCATGTAGCGAGTTTGGAAATTGAGCAATCGGTTTACACATGAATGTAAAAGAGCCAATGCCTTAAAGCACGACATACCGAACAATCTAGAAAAACACAGCAGCCTGTCACATATACATCATTTGTTTAAAAACTATTGAGACTCATTTCCAACCATAATAATAATAATAATCATTCATTCATGATCTATTGATTATGTAAAAAGTATTCCAAGCATATTCCAGTTTCAATTCTATGGAGCCTGTTTGATGACTCAAATGTCCTGCCTTCACAATATGTTATCATCAGTGTTTCCTTCAACTATTCAGACTCTCCACCACAATGCTGTTGTGGCAACTCAATGCAAATATGAATAACCAACACTGGGACTACTGTTTGAAATAACTTTGTTTAGAGTTGAAAAACAGGCACAGCATGTGTCAGCAAACTAGTGGCTACTTAGATTATTAATATCTTTATCAAGACTGAACTATGGTGATCTTTTTAGGTATATCAAAAAAGCTAAATGCCATTTATGTCAGCATGTCTTTTTTGGCTGTGTTAATGTTATTTCCCCAAGAGCAGGGAATGCAGGGTTTGACTGTAAAACTAAACTTTCTCCTTCAAAATGTAGAGGGAGCATGAATGCCACTTATGGTTTCAAATCACTCCGTTAGCTGTGTTACTCATCAGTTAGGGTGTGAATTAGCAGGAGGGTTAAGTCTGCATGTTTTGAGGTTTAAGGTTTTTTCTCCAAGCTTGCATAACATTCAAAGCAACAGAGTACAACACATTGCTTACAAATTAATTTTTCAAGCACATCTCAACATAAAAACTTGTTTTCAGGCAAATGTGCTAAACATATATATTTTTTACTTGTATTAACATACAATATCTATGTATGTAATGTACGCTTACTTTAGCTGAATGTGCTAAATAAGGTTGAATATAAGCTTCTATTTGGCATACCAAGTGGTATCATTGTGGTCTTGATATTAAGTATTCATTAAACATACAAATAACTGATATTATTCATCAACACAGATGGTCTAACTAATGGCGCATTTCCACCGCAGGCCTCGCTCGACCTAGTTTTGTTAGGCCTTGTTAGGCCCAGCTCACTTTAATGCTGCGCTTCCATTACAGTTTAGGAACTGGGGTAGTATCTATAGTAACGCAGTCAGTGTAGGCGGAGCCGTGACGTCATCTTCAATGAGCACCCCAGAAAACCAACATCAGCTGTTAGCTGTTAGCACTCAAGCTCACAGCTCCTCATATCTGTTCAGAAACTAGACAATAGTTAAACAAGTAAAACCACAGACTGTCTGTGTCATGGCGAATACAGTCGCTGGTTTATTTATGTCTGTAGGCCGTTGTTGTGAGTGTGGACGGTCGGAGCATATATTGCGTTAACTTAGCCGATCTCCATTTAGACAATGCGCGTTTTAAAAGGTTTTTTGCCTGCCGTCTGTCTGCAGACTTGTCAAAGCATTAATTCATGGTTTTTACTAACCGGTATCAGTATGTTGTTACTTCGGCATCACTTTGAAACGTGTATTACAATTAAATCACGGTCAAATATGTTCATCTTGTTGTAGTTGTAGCCCCCTTGCCAGCGATTCGCTCTCTAGTTTAGCAAACTCAGCCCGACTCAGCCCTGTTTGTTGGCCCCGATAGAACCACGATTTTGTCGGGCCAGAAAAAAGGTGAAAAAGTAGCCCCGGGCCGGAACTAGGCATAGTGGAAACGCAACCAAAAACGGGCCCGACACGGCACGTTTAAACCGCGCCATGGTGGAAATGCGCCATTACAGACCCAATCTAGACAGACTGGTTTAGTTTCATGCATTTCTGTTGCATATGAAAAGATTCAATCTGTTTTTACCTCAGCAATGTTGATCTGGATGGAGGCATGGTCCTTGGCTCCAATGATTCTGTTGCTAGCAGAGCTGAAATACAAACATACATTATTTGTAATGGTCATGTTAATTAAATGTCACCATCCTTCACTGCTCTACATAATGGAGTATCCAGCAGATCACTAATGCTACAATTGAACTGGCAAATAGCTTTATTTTTTATCACATAGTGTTGAAGCAAAGTCCTAGGTGCCCTGACACTACTCTAGTATTTTAATGCATCTTTAATTTCTTAATCAAGTACATCTCAGAGAGCATTTTTTTAATTTTTTTAGTATATTTGACTTTAGTTACTTTTCAGATTATGATTTTGCATCTCATTCTTAGTGAAAAGCATGTATCTTCAAATGGGCTGATGTTAAGTGTTTTCCTTCAAGTATTGAACATTCTGCCCATTTAAAATCATGTGAAAAAAGATTTGTCGCCGAGCTAAAACAGAGGGTGAAATCTCATGAAAAGTTGCTCTTGTAGATGTATTGCTGAAGCTTAGACTACCCAGCAGTATATAAAGCTAAATACACTTCATGTAATCAAGCTTTAACATTTACAGCAGTACAATGCAACACACACATGTGCATCAGTAATGTATTTCAAGAGCATCACATGCAATAGGGAACTTTTTACTGCCTTTCTCACAAGTACTTCTAGTTGGAAAACATTCTTTCTGTTGTTACTTAAATCCATTAAGATAAGGTTTTGAACACAGGAGATTTACTCTTTTGGGGTATTTTATTGTGTTTTAGCACAAGAGGACTTCAAAGTAAAGGATATTAATATTTCTTCATTCATTAACTGAGTAAAACACACTCACCATTTACGTGGGACGTAAAGGTCCACAAATTCACCAGCGTCGTTCTGCATGTTTACAGGTTGAACAGGCGGTCGCCTACAAATCTGAAAGAAAGAAACCCCAACACAGAAAAATCAGATGCGCGTTTTCCTTTTTGCGCTAACTAGCTAGCGTAACTATGCTAACACTCTCACAGGCATTTTAATGTTCCAACAGTCGCATATTCTTCGTATCAACGCAGAAATAACACCGTGTGGATAATAACACAAATACCAAACACAGTCTGAGGATATGTTACTCAGAAACCAGTAATGACTTGTTAGCCAACTAGCACATCAGTTAGCATACGGAGCGCTCAGAGCGGCCGCATGTGGCTGCTCACACACTCGACAAACGTCTGATAGTTACACACAATTAAGTCCCATAAACACGTCCTAACACTTATCTAAAACAACAAAGTCACATTCACTTTGACATATCTAAGATAATATTGCGGCAACGTAGGGAGAAACGGTGATTTTAAAGCGTTTTTAAGACGAGAGCTCGACAGATACGCACCGTATAGGACAAATGGCCGACGGGAAAGGAAGAGCTGCTGACCCGGAAGTAAAAATATCTCTTTCGATGTTTTCCTCGCCACCTGCTGGATAAAATGATCAATGTCTGTGTTACAGAAGAACGTGAATTATGTCTGGTGTTTCTTAAATCACTGTAGTTGTTCAGAGTAATGAGATACAGATAAATAAAGCAATTATCATATTTGTAACAGACTCAAAATCTGATCAAGACAAAAAGCATTTGTAACATTTAACAACATTCAGTACAATACATTTTTCAAAATGGCTTTATTTAACACAAAAACATAATAACATATAGTTCATACTCTTGTGAGGTAAAGTAGAATCTGCCTGAAGGATTTAACAGGAACAAACATATGGTGCAGGTTGGCTAATAGGGTTATGATATGAACTAAAATAAAAGATGGAGGAGAACAACATTTTAAATAGTGTGGTTAAAGCTGCAACGATAGATTCTATTCAATATGAATTATCAGAGAATTTTCTTTAATGAGAAAATGTGATTATTTGTGGCCTATTACAGCTTTGTACAATTACCAAGACACAAACTGGTGCTTTTGGCACAATTATTGAAACCACAAACTCAAGTTGCCTTTCATCTATTGAATAGATATACTAAATCATAAGCACATTGTCTGCTTTACACTAAGTTTGATATTCCAAAATACACTTTTTGCAAATAACTACACGCTCTTATTAACACTAGTTACGTTATTCAAAACCGACAGCCTGTGTGTTGTTTGCTAAACACTGCCATTGAAATACCACACTCAATTATCAAACCCCTGCCCCCAGAATGCACATGTTAAAAGCCATATAACCAATTAGATCATTAGAGATCTGAGCTTGAACACTTTGTTGTGCACAACAATGGAGGCCAATTTTGGTTTGGAATTCGTTCTCCGTTTCGAATTTGTAAACGAAACGAAAAATCAAACTGACAAAAAGTACACGGACCCACTTGTGGGGTATAGGTTTTGTGCAAAAGGTTGGCTGATGTGACTGATACAGAAAATCAAAACATTCTCATTTTACTTGAATTCAATATATTTTATTACGGATACAGTAAACTCTAGCACAGTAGCATTTCATAATGCACAATATGCAAACAATTATTTAGTTTTCACATTTGTATTAAACACAAATATTATTAATTTATACTAAAGTATTAAGTATGTGTTGCACACTACATGATACATGTAACAAAAATGTAACAGAAAAAAAAGGAGGTAACAGAAAATAATGTTTTTTTCCTCCATAACATCGGAATCCCCAATAAAGCAACTTATGAAATTGGAAGGGAAAAACATATGATATAATTATTACATGTCCATAACATGCATCAGTTCGTTAATGTTTCTGGACACATGTACATCCAACGGCCAGATTGAAGGGACACTTGCACCAATCAGGTCCAGTTATGTTGTGATAGACAGAAACCTCGATCATGATAGGCTTGGCGACCATGTTCTTCAAAGTGCAATGCTTGCATTCAGCGTACAGGATGTGTTCGGGGTGTCTGTCTAAGACTGTGTCAATACTGGAAAAGAGAAGGAAAATAAAAGAACATGAATATGTGGAAGTGGAGTGGCAAACAAGGGTGGATGAAACAAATGAGGGGAAATGGGGCTTGTTAACACAGACATGTGTAAGTCTATAGATTTCTGCTCCCATACATTTTATTTTTCTGGCACTTCATTAAAGTTTTGCCACAGAGAACATTTAAATCCAAGATGTCATTTTTTAAGGCTGCACAGTTGCATCAATTGATTTGATTTACAGAGGTGGGTTTAAATGGCTCTCTCTAGCTCTCTTTGTCCATTCTAGACAATTCTATTTCTGTAATTTTTAATGTTAACTGCAAAGTGCAACTCCATCAATTCCTTATGAAAGACTGAGAAGTTGTGGGTCTTTTCCCCATTATTTTAAATGCTGATGTGATCGTAGAACAAATAGTTTAAAGTAATTCTGTTTGAGTATATCATGACCCTCAGTCTTGTAAGTAGCTTAAGATAGAATTCAACTTCAACAAAGTTACTCGGCAATTAGTAAGATGTTCCTGTGCAACAGAAAGGGAACTCACTTCATTTTCCAGGGTGCCACCGAAGAGTCTTGGAGCTCTGAGATATGTCTGAAGGGCAACTCGTTGTATACACTGGTCCGCTCATAGGGATGTTTACAGACAGGGATGCCGCACACTGTCCCCATAAGCACCAGCTGTAAAAAAAGATTCTGTAAAGATAGATATATTTCAATTAGACTCACGTTATCAACGTGTGCGATTCACTTTCACCACAATAACCAAATAACTAGTTGATAACTTTCTCAGGTGCTTATTGTTTGTGAGCTTTGCAATATTGCAGCTTTCTTTGTGAAAGCATAGACAACAAATCCGTCTTTCCCTATCAAGTACAATAAATAAAAGCTGTATTCAGATCTTATATTTTTTCAAAACCTTTAACAGTACTCACCAGGAGAGCTGTGGAGTCCATGCTGATGTTGAAAATCAGAGCAATTTTCCCCAAAACACGGTGAAACAAACAGGAATTGTCCTTGTTCTTCTATCTCGTATAAACTCTGGGATTCCCTTTCCCTGTGCAGTGCACTCTCTCCATGTGCACCTTCGGTTTTTATGCTGCCTCAGACTATGACTCAGTTTTGTGACTAAACAACATTTGCATCGAGGAGGAAAACAAATTGGACCATAGCCAATAATAACATCATCATTGAACAATCACCCGTTGCTTCTTAAAACCCTTGTGGTTGTCATTTGTAACTTAAAACAAAATCTGCATCTGCAATAAGCTCAGTGCAGGACTTGTTAGAATTTAAAAAGCTTAAACCATTTTGCAGTTGGAAAAAGGCTAAACAAAAGTCAAAAGGTTGCAAATCTCTGATACATTTTTTTATTAACAGTTTATATTTATTTTTTCCTCCTTGTATTTACTGCCGTTCACAATTGTCGGGGGTTTGGATAATTAAAATTTCAGTTTAACACCTGACAAAATCACATTGTTGAAGCTCAACCTCCATTTCCAGTATTTTTTGTTAAACAATAGGATTATTATATAACTCTTAGACATTTATTTGAAAGTACATATGATCTGACAAGGACGTGTGAGTTCATATAACACGAAAATACTTAACAATTTGTTTTTCAGTGTTAGTTTACCAGTGTAGAGTTATATTTAATATGTTTATCATCCTGCTGTTAATGTAGGCTACTGATTCCCTGTAGCAAACTACAATAGCCTCAGGACAAAATATTGTGATGGATTTCTTCTCCGGAAGGCATGGCAGGGGATCCGTCATGACACTAAAGGTTTCATCTGAATTTGCTTGGGGAAGCCCACACAGACGCATGCCCACACAGGAGGCTTAACACTGCAGTGTTGTGACATGTGCTGCCGACAGAGTCTGTGACGTAAAACACTGGTTGTCTTCTACTAGCTTGCCTGTGCTATTTTTAATATGAATCATTTGCTTTTATCGGGCCAGATTTTGATAAATCTTTTAAAACAAATAATACACAGAAGGGCATTTGGAGGCCTTTAGTCGTTTTTCTGTTTTGTAGATATAGCATGAAGACAAGACCCAAAATAAAATTTTCTGTGCAGATAATTTAAAATTGCACCAGTGTTGCAGGGCTTTAATTGCTGTGTTTGAATGGGAGCAACGCTTTTCAAGTTAAAAACAACAGCATTTTCACACATTTTGGAAGATAGCAAAAACATGGCTTCAGGCTATAAAACCCAAATCTAATTTGATCTATTTGACATTTTTACAACCAGTGGTCCTAGCTGATTATTTAACCTGTTTTAAACTAAAGTGGTTCATGTTATCATTAAGCAATTTTGTGGTTCATTTACCACCATGGTGCAATCACAGGTGTGAATGTTACGTCAGCTGTCGTCAGAGAAGTCATCTGATAAAATTAATTTGTGGTATGTTTTTCAAGTTGACATGCCCTGACGAGCCTGAACCTTCTCCCTCTTTTGTAATTGTTCTTGCATCACAAGCTAGTTGTGCCTCAAGTATCTTCCCTCAGGTTTTTTACTGCTAAATATAGTAAAACATGTTTATGTATGAGTAATGATTGCTCATGAGTTATTTCATGTCTGCTGCTGTCTCATTCAGTTCTGAGAATTTCACATGAAGATCATTATTTATTGCATCACATTAGACCTGTTTCTTTACCTGTCAAATAGAGAAAGACTCTTAATTACATGATAGGCTATTTTTACAAGACTCAGTTTTCCCCTTGAAGGTTTGTTAATTTCAGCAGTCAGTGACTTTTATTGAGTGATGATTACATTTAGCATTAATTGATTAGGTGAATCATGTAAATGTACCATTAGTTTCCCTTTTCTCATAACCTCATGACCAGAGCAGGTCCAGTCAATGTGCAAACACAGCAGACAGCCCATAATAACTATTTCAGAGTTTACAGTCAGTTACCTCTTGACTAACCCCTGTGTGCCTTGACACAATATATACTGTAGCCATGAACGTACGGTAATTGCTAAAGGATGGTGTATGACATACTTACTCGTACGTAATATATGACTTGAGAACTGTGGTATGGTTAAATGAATAGCCATTTTGAGAATATTTAACTTTTGTGTTTGTCCAGAGAGTTAGCTTAGCATAAAAGATTGACATAAGGGAAGCTATATTGCCTCGTAAAACGGTAACGAAATTGGCTTACCAACCCTTCTGAAGCTCAGTACTCAACACGTTATATATTTTTTCTTTAATCTATTGTTTGACTAAGCATTTCAGGATTATCCTCCCGTACAGGAAAATTATCGTTTGCATATATTTGGGTTTGAGCTTACTGATGGATACTAGACATTGTGTGACGCTGCACAGAAATTGTGGAAAGCCTGAGAATGTGAATGCTATACAATGTATATTAATTATGGTTAAATTGTTCCTTTAAATGTTGTTCTGCAGGAAAGTCACTTCCTGTGTTGGCACTAAATATTTGGATTGGATATAAATTGGTTGGCTGATGTGACTGATACAGAAAATCAAAACATTCTCATTTTACTTGAATTCAATATATTTTATTACGGATACAGTAAACTCTAGCACAGTAGCATTTCATAATGCACAATATGCAAACAATTATTTAGTTTTCACATTTGTATTAAACACAAATATTATTAATTTATACTAAAGTATTAAGTATGTGTTGCACACTACATGATACATGTAACAAAAATGTAACAGAAAAAAAGGAGGTAACAGAAAATAATGTTTTTTTCCTCCATAACATCGGAATCCCCAATAAAGCAACTTATGAAATTGGAAGGGAAAAACATATGATATAATTATTACATGTCCATAACATGCATCAGTTCGTTAATGTTTCTGGACACATGTACATCCAACGGCCAGATTGAAGGGACACTTGCACCAATCAGGTCCAGTTATGTTGTGATAGACAGAAACCTCGATCATGATAGGCTTGGCGACCATGTTCTTCAAAGTGCAATGCTTGCATTCAGCGTACAGGATGTTTTCGGGGTGTCTGTCTAAGACTGTGTCAATACTGGAAAAGAGAAGGAAAATAAAAGAACATGAATATGTGGAAGTGGAGTGGCAAACAAGGGTGGATGAAACAAATGAGGGGAAATGGGGCTTGTTAACACAGACATGTGTAAGTCTATAGATTTCTGCTCCCATACATTTTATTTTTCTGGCACTTCATTAAAGTTTTGCCACAGAGAACATTTAAATCCAAGATGTCATTTTTTAAGGCTGCACAGTTGCATCAATTGATTTGATTTACAGAGGTGGGTTTAAATGGCTCTCTCTAGCTCTCTTTTTCCATTCTAGACAATTCTATTTCTGTAATTTTTAATGTTAACTGCAAAGTGCAACTCCATCAATTCCTTATGAAAGACTGAGAAGTTGTGGGTCTTTTCCCCATTATTTTAAATGCTGATGTGATCGTAGAACAAATAGTTTAAAGTAATTCTGTTTGAGTATATCATGACCCTCAGTCTTGTAAGTAGCTTAAGATAGAATTCAACTTCAACAAAGTTACTCGGCAATTAGTAAGATGTTCCTGTGCAACAGAAAGGGAACTCACTTCATTTTCCAGGGTGCCACCGAAGAGTCTTGGAGCTCTGAGATATGTCTGAAGGGCAACTCGTTGTATACACTGGTCCGCTCACAGGGATGTTTACAGACAGGGATGCCGCACACTGTCCCCATAAGCACCAGCTGTAAAAAAAGATTCTGTAAACATAGATATGTTTCAATTAGACTCACGTTATCAACGTGTGCGATTCACTTTCACCACAATAACCAAATAACTAGTTGATAACTTTCTCAGGTGCTTATTGTTTGTGAGCTTTGCAATATTGCAGCTTTCTTTGTGAAAGCATAGACAACAAATCCGTCTTTCCCTATCAAGTACAATAAATAAAAGCTGTATTCAGATCTTATATTTTTTCAAAACCTTTAACAGTACTCACCAGGAGAGCTGTGGAGTCCATGCTGATGTTGAAAATCAGAGCAATTTCCCCCAAAACACGGTGAAACAAACAGGAATTGTCCTTGTTCTTCTATCTCGTATAAACTCTGGGATTCCCTTTCCCTGTGCAGTGCACTCTCTCCATGTGCACCTTCGGTTTTTATGCTGCCTCAGACTATGACTCAGTTTTGTGACTAAACAACATTTGCATCGAGGAGGAAAACAAATTGGACCATAGCCAATAATAACATCATCATTGAACAATCACCCGTTGCTTCTTAAAACCCTTGTGGTTGTCATTTGTAACTTAAAACAAAATCTGCATCTGCAATAAGCTCAGTGCAGGACTTGTTAGAATTTAAAAAGCTTAAACCATTTTGCTGTTGGAAAAAGGCTAAACAAAAGTCAAAAGGTTGCAAATCTCTGATACATTTTTTTATTAACAGTTTATATTTATTTTTTCCTCCTTGTATTTACTGCCGTTCACAATTGTCGGGGGTTTGGATAATTAAAATTTCAGTTTAACACCTGACAAAATCACATTGTTGAAGCTCAACCTCCATTTCCAGTATTTTTTGTTAAACAATAGGATTATTATATAACTCTTAGACATTTATTTGAAAGTACATATGATCTGACAAGGACGTGTGAGTTCATATAACACGAAAATACTTAACAATTTGTTTTTTAGTGTTAGTTTACCAGTGTAGAGTTATATTTAATATGTTTATCATCCTGCTGTTAATGTAGGCTACTGATTCCCTGTAGCAAACTACAATAGCCTCAGGACAAAATATTGTGATGGATTTCTTCTCCGGAAGGCATGGCAGGGGATCCGTCATGACACTAAAGGTTTCATCTGAATTTGCTTGGGGAAGCCCACACAGACACACGCCCACACAGGAGGCTTAACACTGCAGTGTTGTGACATGTGCTGCCGACAGAGTCTGTGACGTAAAACACTGGTTGTCTTCTACTAGCTTGCCTGTGCTATTTTTAATATGAATCATTTGCTTTTATCGGGCCAGATTTTGATAAATCTTTTAAAACAAATAATACACAGAAAGGCATTTGGAGGCCTTTAGTCGTTTTTCTGTTTTGTAGATATAGCATGAAGACAAGACCCAAAATTAAATTTTCTGTGCAGATAATTTAAAATTGCACCAGTGTTGCGGGGCTTTAATTGCTGTGTTTGAATGGGAGCAACGCTTTTCAAGTTAAAAACAACAGCATTTTCACACATTTTGGAAGATAGCAAAAACATGGCTTCAGGCTATAAAACCCAAATCTAATTTGATCTATTTGACATTTTTACAACCAGTGGTCCTAGCTGATTATTTAACCTGTTTTAAACTAAAGTGGTTCATGTTATCATTAAGCAATTTTGTGGTTCATTTACCACCATGGTGCAATCACAGGTGTGAATGTTACGTCAGCTGTCGTCAGAGAAGTCATCTGATAAAATAAATTTGTGGTATGTTTTTCAAGTTGACATGCCCTGACGAGCCTGAACCTTCTCCCTCTTTTGTAATTGTTCTTGCATCACAAGCTAGTTGTGCCTCAAGTATCTTCCCTCAGGTTTTTTACTGCTAAATATAGTAAAACATGTTTATGTATGAGTAATGATTGCTTTTGAGTTATTTCATGTCTGCTGCTGTTTCATTCAGTTCTGAGAATTTCACATGAAGATCATTATTTATTGCATCACATTAGACCTGTTTCTTTACCTGTCAAATAGAGAAAGACTCTTAATTACATGATAGGCTATTTTTACAAGACTCAGTTTTCCCCTTGAAGGTTTGTTAATTTCAGCAGTCAGTGACTTTTATTGAGTGATGATTACATTTAGCATTAATTGATTAGGTGAATCATGTACATTTACCATTAGTTTCCCTTTTCTCATAACCTCATGACCAGAGCAGGTCCAGTCAATGTGCAAACACAGCAGACAGCCCATAATAACTATTTCAGAGTTTACAGTCAGTTACCTCTTGACTAACCCCTGTGTGCCTTGACACAATATATACTGTAGCCATGAACGTACGGTAATTGCTAAAGGATGGTGTATGACATTACTTACTCGTACGTAATATATGACTTGAGAACTGTGGTATGGTTAAATGAATAGCCATTTTGAGAATATTTAACTTTTGTGTTTGTCCAGAGAGTTAGCTTAGCATAAAAGATTGACATAAGGGAAGCTATATTGCCTCGTAAAACGGTAACGAAATTGGCTTACCAACCCTTCTGAAGCTCAGTACTCAACACGTTATATATTTTTTCTTTAATCTATTGTTTGACTAAGCATTTCAGGATTATCCTCCCGTACAGGAAAATTATCGTTTGCATATATTTGGGTTTGAGCTTACTGATGGATACTAGACATTGTGTGACGCTGCACAGAAATTGTGGAAAGCCTGAGAATGTGAATGCTATACAATGTATATTAATTATGGTTAAATTGTTCCTTTAAATGTTGTTCTGCAGGAAAGTCACTTCCTGTGTTGGCACTAAATATTTGGATTGGATATAAATTGGTTGGCTGATGTGACTGATACAGAAAATCAAAACATTCTCATTTTACTTGAATTCAATATATTTTATTACGGATACAGTAAACTCTAGCACAGTAGCATTTCATAATGCACAATATGCAAACAATTATTTAGTTTTCACATTTGTATTAAACACAAATATTATTAATTTATACTAAAGTATTAAGTATGTGTTGCACACTACATGATACATGTAACAAAAATGTAACAGAAAAAAAGGAGGTAACAGAGAATAATGTTTTTTTCCTCCATAACATCGGAATCCCCAATAAAGCAACTTATGAAATTGGAAGGGAAAAACATATGATATAATTATTACATGTCCATAACATGCATCAGTTCGTTAATGTTTCTGGACACATGTACATCCAACGGCCAGATTGAAGGGACACTTGCACCAATCAGGTCCAGTTATGTTGTGATAGACAGAAACCTCGATCATGATAGGCTTGGCGACCATGTTCTTCAAAGTGCAATGCTTGCATTCAGCGTACAGGATGTTTTCGGGGTGTCTGTCTAAGACTGTGTCAATACTGGAAAAGAGAAGGAAAATAAAAGAACATGAATATGTGGAAGTGGAGTGGCAAACAAGGGTGGATGAAACAAATGAGGGGAAATGGGGCTTGTTAACACAGACATGTGTAAGTCTATAGATTTCTGCTCCCATACATTTGATTTTTCTGGCACTTCATTAAAGTTTTGCCACAGAGAACATTTAAATCCAAGATGTCATTTGTTAAGGCTGCACAGTTGCATCAATTGATTTGATTTACAGAGGTGGGTTTAAATGGCTCTCTCTAGCTCTCTTTTTCCATTCTAGACAATTCTATTTCTGTAATTTTTAATGTTAACTGCAAAGTGCAACTCCATCAATTCCTTATGAAAGACTGAGAAGTTGTGGGTCTTTTCCCCATTATTTTAAATGCTGATGTGATCGTAGAACAAATAGTTTAAAGTAATTCTGTTTGAGTATATCATGACCCTCAGTCTTGTAAGTAGCTTAAGATAGAATTCAACTTCAACAAAGTTACTCGGCAATTAGTAAGATGTTCCTGTGCAACAGAAAGGGAACTCACTTCATTTTCCAGGGTGCCACCGAAGAGTCTTGGAGCTCTGAGATATGTCTGAAGGGCAACTCGTTGTATACACTGGTCCGCTCACAGGGATGTTTACAGACAGGGATGCCGCACACTGTCCCCATAAGCACCAGCTGTAAAAAAAGATTCTGTAAACATAGATATGTTTCAATTAGACTCACGTTATCAACGTGTGCGATTCACTTTCACCACAATAACCAAATAACTAGTTGATAACTTTCTCAGGTGCTTATTGTTTGTGAGCTTTGCAATATTGCAGCTTTCTTTGTGAAAGCATAGACAACAAATCCGTCTTTCCCTATCAAGTACAATAAATAAAAGCTGTATTCAGATCTTATATTTTTTCAAAACCTTTAACAGTACTCACCAGGAGAGCTGTGGAGTCCATGCTGATGTTGAAAATCAGAGCAATTTCCCCCAAAACACGGTGAAACAAACAGGAATTGTCCTTGTTCTTCTATCTCGTATAAACTCTGGGATTCCCTTTCCCTGTGCAGTGCACTCTCTCCATGTGCACCTTCGGTTTTTATGCTGCCTCAGACTATGACTCAGTTTTGTGACTAAACAACATTTGCATCGAGGAGGAAACACATTGGACCATAGCCAATAATAACATCATCATTGAACAATCACCCGTTGCTTCTTAAAACCCTTGTGGTTGTCATTTGTAACTTAAAACAAAATCTGCATCTGCAATAAGCTCAGTGCAGGACTTGTTAGAATTTAAAAAGCTTAAACCATTTTGCTGTTGGAAAAAGGCTAAACAAAAGTCAAAAGGTTGCAAATCTCTGATACATTTTTTTATTAACAGTTTATATTTATTTTTTCCTCCTTGTATTTACTGCCGTTCACAATTGTCGGGGGTTTGGATAATTAAAATTTCAGTTTAACACCTGACAAAATCACATTGTTGAAGCTCAACCTCCATTTCCAGTATTTTTTGTTAAACAATAGGATTATTATATAACTCTTAGACATTTATTTGAAAGTACATATGATCTGACAAGGACGTGTGAGTTCATATAACACGAAAATACTTAACAATTTGTTTTTTAGTGTTAGTTTACCAGTGTAGAGTTATATTTAATATGTTTATCATCCTGCTGTTAATTTAGGCTACTGATTCCCTGTAGCACACTACAATAGCCTCAGGACAAAATATTGTGATGGATTTCTTCTCCGGAAGGCAGGGCAGGGGATCCGTCATGACACTAAAGGTTTCATCTGAATTTGTTTGGGGAAGCCCACACAGACAGACACGCCCACACAGGAGGCTTAACACTGCAGTGTTGTGACATGTGCTGCCGACAGAGTCTGTGACGTAAAACACTGGTTGTCTTCTACTAGCTTGCCTGTGCTATTTTTAATATGAATCATTTGCTTTTATCGGGCCAGATTTTGATAAATCTTTTAAAACAAATAATACACAGAAGGGCATTTGGAGGCCTTTAGTCGTTTTTCTGTTTTGTAGATATAGCATGAAGACAAGACCCAAAATAAAATTTTCTGTGCAGATAATTTAAAATTGCACCAGTGTTGCGGGGCTTTAATTGCTGTGTTTGAATGGGAGCAACGCTTTTCAAGTTAAAAACAACAGCATTTTCACACATTTTGGAAGATAGCAAAAACATGGCTTCAGGCTATAAAACCCAAATCTAATTTGATCTATTTGACATTTTTACAACCAGTGGTCCTAGCTGATTATTTAACCTGTTTTAAACTAAAGTGGTTCATGTTATCATTAAGCAATTTTGTGGTTCATGTACCACCATGGTGCAATCACAGGTGTGAATGTTACATCAGCTGTCGTCAGAGAAGTCATCTGATAAAATTAATTTGTGGTATGTTTTTCAAGTTGACATGCCCTGACGAGCCTGAACCTTCTCCCTCTTTTGTAATTGTTCTTGCATCACAAGCTAGTTGTGCCTCAAGTATCTTCCCTCAGGTTTTTTACTGCTAAATATAGTAAAACATGTTTATGTATGAGTAATGATTGCTCATGAGTTATTTCATGTCTGCTGCTGTCTCATTCAGTTCTGAGAATTTCACATGAAGATCATTATTTATTGCATCACATTAGACCTGTTTCTTTACCTGTCAAATAGAGAAAGACTCTTAATTACATGATAGGCTATTTTTACAAGACTCAGTTTTCCCCTTGAAGGTTTGTTAATTTCAGCAGTCAGTGACTTTCATTGAGTGATGATTACATTTAGCATTAATTGATTAGGTGAATCATGTCAATTTACCATTAGTTTCCCTTTTCTCATAACCTCATGACCAGAGCAGGTCCAGTCAATGTGCAAACACAGCAGACAGCCCATAATAACTATTTCAGAGTTTACAGTCAGTTACCTCTTGACTAACCCCTGTGTGCCTTGACACAATATATACTGCCATGAACGTACGGTAATTGCTAAAGGATGGTGTATGACATACTTACTCGTACGTAATATATGACTTGAGAACTGTGGTATGGTTAAATGAATAGCCATTTTGAGAATATTTAACTTTTGTGTTTGTCCAGAGAGTTAGCTTAGCATAAAAGATTGACATAAGGGAAGCTATATTGCCTCGTAAAACGGTAACAAAATTGGCTTACCAACCCTTCTGAAGCTCAGTACTCAACACGTTATATATTTTTTCTTTAATCTATTGTTTGACTAAGCATTTCAGGATTATCCTCCCGTACAGGAAAATTATCGTTTGCATATATTTGGGTTTGAGCTTACTGATGGATACTAGACATTGTGTGACGCTGCACAGAAATTGTGGAAAGCCTGAGAATGTGAATGCTATACAATGTATATTAATTATGGTTAAATTGTTCCTTTAAATGTTGTTCTGCAGGAAAGTCACTTCCTGTGTTGGCACTAAATATTTGGATTGGATATAAATTGGTTGGCTGATGTGACTGATACAGAAAATCAAAACATTCTCATTTTACTTGAATTCAATATATTTTATTACGGATACAGTAAACTCTAGCACAGTAGCATTTCATAATGCACAATATGCAAACAATTATTTAGTTTTCACATTTGTATTAAACACAAATATTATTAATTTATACTAAAGTATTAAGTATGTGTTGCACACTACATGATACATGTAACAAAAATGTAACAGAAAAAAAGGAGGTAACAGAAAATAATGTTTTTTTCCTCCATAACATCGGAATCCCCAATAAAGCAACTTATGAAATTGGAAGGGAAAAACATATGATATAATTATTACATGTCCATAACATGCATCAGTTCGTTAATGTTTCTGGACACATGTACATCCAACGGCCAGATTGAAGGGACACTTGCACCAAGCAGGTCCAGTTATGTTGTGATAGACAGAAACCTCGATCATGATAGGCTTGGCGACCATGTTCTTCAAAGTGCAATGCTTGCATTCAGCGTACAGGATGTGTTCGGGGTGTCTGTCTAAGACTGTGTCAATACTGGAAAAGAGAAGGAAAATAAAAGAACATGAATATGTGGAAGTGGAGTGGCAAACAAGGGTGGATGAAACAAATGAGGGGAAATGGGGCTTGTTAACACAGACATGTGTAAGTCTATAGATTTCTGCTCCCATACATTTATTTTTCTGGCACTTCATTAAAGTTTTGCCACAGAGAACATTTAAATCCAAGATGTCATTTTTTAAGGCTGCACAGTTGCATCAATTGATTTGATTTACAGAGGTGGGTTTAAATGGCTCTCTCTAGCTCTCTTTTTCCATTCTAGACAATTCTATTTCTGTAATTTTTAATGTTAACTGCAAAGTGCAACTCCATCAATTCCTTATGAAAGACTGAGAAGTTGTGGGTCTTTTCCCCATTATTTTAAATGCTGATGTGATCGTAGAACAAATAGTTTAAAGTAATTCTGTTTGAGTATATCATGACCCTCAGTCTTGTAAGTAGCTTAAGATAGAATTCAACTTCAACAAAGTTACTCGGCAATTAGTAAGATGTTCCTGTGCAACAGAAAGGGAACTCACTTCATTTTCCAGGGTGCCACCGAAGAGTCTTGGAGCTCTGAGATATGTCTGAAGGGCAACTCGTTGTATACACTGGTCCGCTCACAGGGATGTTTACAGACAGGGATGCCGCACACTGTCCCCATAAGCACCAGCTGTAAAAAAAGATTCTGTAAACATAGATATGTTTCAATTAGACTCACGTTATCAACGTGTGCGATTCACTTTCACCACAATAACCAAATAACTAGTTGATAACTTTCTCAGGTGCTTATTGTTTGTGAGCTTTGCAATATTGCAGCTTTCTTTGTGAAAGCATAGACAACAAATCCGTCTTTCCCTATCAAGTACAATAAATAAAAGCTGTATTCAGATCTTATATTTTTTCAAAACCTTTAACAGTACTCACCAGGAGAGCTGTGGAGTCCATGCTGATGTTGAAAATCAGAGCAATTTCCCCCAAAACACGGTGAAACAAACAGGAATTGTCCTTGTTCTTCTATCTCGTATAAACTCTGGGATTCCCTTTCCCTGTGCAGTGCACTCTCTCCATGTGCACCTTCGGTTTTTATGCTGCCTCAGACTATGACTCAGTTTTGTGACTGAACAACATTTGCATCGAGGAGGAAAACAAATTGGACCATAGCCAATAATAACATCATCATTGAACAATCACCCGTTGCTTCCTAAAACCCTTGTGGTTGTCATTTGTAACTTAAAACAAAATCTGCATCTGCAATAAGCTCAGTGCAGGACTTGTTAGAATTTAAAAAGCTTAAACCATTTTGCTGTTGGAAAAAGGCTAAACAAAAGTCAAAAGGTTGCAAATCTCTGATACATTTTTTTATTAACAGTTTATATTTATTTTTTCCTCCTTGTATTTACTGCCGTTCACAATTGTCGGGGGTTTGGATAATTAAAATTTCAGTTTAACACCTGACAAAATCACATTGTTGAAGCTCAACCTCCATTTCCAGTATTTTTTGTTAAACAATAGGATTATTATATAACTCTTAGACATTTATTTGAAAGTACATATGATCTGACAAGGACGTGTGAGTTCATATAACACGAAAATACTTAACAATTTGTTTTTCAGTGTTAGTTTACTAGTGTAGAGTTATATTTAATATGTTTATCATCCTGCTGTTAATGTAGGCTACTGATTCCCTGTAGCACACTACAATAGCCTCAGGACAAAATATTGTGATGGATTTCTTCTCCGGAAGGCAGGGCAGGGGATCCGTCATGACACTAAAGGTTTCATCTGAATTTGTTTGGGGAAGCCCACACAGACAGACACGCCCACACAGGAGGCTTAACACTGCAGTGTTGTGACATGTGCTGCCGACAGAGTCTGTGACGTAAAACACTGGTTGTCTTCTACTAGCTTGCCTGTGCTATTTTTAATATGAATCATTTGCTTTTATCGGGCCAGATTTTGGTAAATCTTTTAAAACAAATAATACACAGAAAGGCATTTGGAGGCCTTTAGTCGTTTTTCTGTTTTGTAGATATAGCATGAAGACAAGACCCAAAATAAAATTTTCTGTGCAGATAATTTAAAATTGCACCAGTGTTGCAGGGCTTTAATTGCTGTGTTTGAATGGGAGCAACGCTTTTCAAGTTAAAAACAACAGCATTTTCACACATTTTGGAAGATAGCAAAAACATGGCTTCAGGCTATAAAACCCAAATCTAATTTGATCTATTTGACATTTTTAAACCAGTGGTCCTAGCTGATTATTTAACCTGTTTTAAACTAAAGTGGTTCATGTTATCATTAAGCAATTTTGTGGTTCATTTACCACCATGGTGCAATCACAGGTGTGAATGTTACGTCAGCTGTCGTCAGAGAAGTCATCTGATAAAATACATTTGTGGTATGTTTTTCAAGTTGACATGCCCTGACGAGCCTGAACCTTCTCCCTCTTTTGTAATTGTTCTTGCATCACAAGCTAGTTGTGCCTCAAGTATCTTCCCTCAGGTTTTTTACTGCTAAATATAGTAAAACATGTTTATGTATGAGTAATGATTGCTTTTGAGTTATTTCATGTCTGCTGCTGTCTCATTCAGTTCTGAGAATTTCACATGAAGATCATTATTTATTGCATCACATTAGACCTGTTTCTTTACCTGTCAAATAGAGAAAGACTCTTAATTACATGATAGGCTATTTTTACAAGACTCAGTTTTCCCCTTGAAGGTTTGTTAATTTCAGCAGTCAGTGACTTTTATTGAGTGATGATTACATTTAGCATTAATTCATTAGGTGAATCATGTACATTTACCATTAGTTTCCCTTTTCTCATAACCTCATGACCAGAGCAGGTCCAGTCAATGTGCAAACACAGCAGACAGCCCATAATAACTATTTCAGAGTTTACAGTCAGTTACCTCTTGACTAACCCCTGTGTGCCTTGACACAATATATACTGTAGCCATGAACGTACGGTAATTGCTAAAGGATGGTGTATGACATTACTTACTCGTACGTAATATATGACTTGAGAACTGTGGTATGGTTAAATGAATAGCCATTTTGAGAATATTTAACTTTTGTGTTTGTCCAGAGAGTTAGCTTAGCATAAAAGATTGACATAAGGGAAGCTATATTGCCTCGTAAAACGGTAACGAAATTGGCTTACCAACCCTTCTGAAGCTCAGTACTCAACACGTTATATATTTTTTCTTTAATCTATTGTTTGACTAAGCATTTCAGGATTATCCTCCCGTACAGGAAAATTATCGTTTGCATATATTTGGGTTTGAGCTTACTGATGGATACTAGACATTGTGTGACGCTGCACAGAAATTGTGGAAAGCCTGAGAATGTGAATGCTATACAATGTATATTAATTATGGTTAAATTGTTCCTTTAAATGTTGTTCTGCAGGAAAGTCACTTCCTGTGTTGGCACTAAATATTTGGATTGGATATAAATTGGTTGGCTGATGTGACTGATACAGAAAATCAAAACATTCTCATTTTACTTGAATTCAATATATTTTATTACGGATACAGTAAACTCTAGCACAGTAGCATTTCATAATGCACAATATGCAAACAATTATTTAGTTTTCACATTTGTATTAAACACAAATATTATTAATTTATACTAAAGTATTAAGTATGTGTTGCACACTACATGATACATGTAACAAAAATGTAACAGAAAAAAAGGAGGGGTAACAGAAAATAATGTTTTTTTCCTCCATAACATCGGAATCCCCAATAAAGCAACTTATGAAATTGGAAGGGAAAAACATATGATATAATTATTACATGTCCATAACATGCATCAGTTCGTTAATGTTTCTGGACACATGTACATCCAACGGCCAGATTGAAGGGACACTTGCACCAATCAGGTCCAGTTATGTTGTGATAGACAGAAACCTCGATCATGATAGGCTTGGCGACCATGTTCTTCAAAGTGCAATGCTTGCATTCAGCGTACAGGATGTTTTCGGGGTGTCTGTCTAAGACTGTGTCAATACTGGAAAAGAGAAGGAAAATAAAAGAACATGAATATGTGGAAGTGGAGTGGCAAACAAGGGTGGATGAAACAAATGAGGGGAAATGGGGCTTGTTAACACAGACATGTGTAAGTCTATAGATTTCTGCTCCCATACATTTGATTTTTCTGGCACTTCATTAAAGTTTTGCCACAGAGAACATTTAAATCCAAGATGTCATTTGTTAAGGCTGCACAGTTGCATCAATTGATTTGATTTACAGAGGTGGGTTTAAATGGCTCTCTCTAGCTCTCTTTGTCCATTCTAGACAATTCTATTTCTGTAATTTTTAATGTTAACTGCAAAGTGCAACTCCATCAATTCCTTATGAAAGACTGAGAAGTTGTGGGTCTTTTCCCCATTATTTTAAATGCTGATGTGATCGTAGAACAAATAGTTTAAAGTAATTCTGTTTGAGTATATCATGACCCTCAGTCTTGTAAGTAGCTTAAGATAGAATTCAACTTCAACAAAGTTACTCTGCAATTAGTAAGATGTTCCTGTGCAACAGAAAGGGAACTCACTTCATTTTCCAGGGTGCCACCGAAGAGTCTTGGAGCTCTGAGATATGTCTGAAGGGCAACTCGTTGTATACACTGGTCCGCTCACAGGGATGTTTACAGACAGGGATGCCGCACACTGTCCCCATAAGCACCAGCTGTAAAAAAAGATTCTGTAAACATAGATATGTTTCAATTAGACTCACGTTATCAACGTGTGCGATTCACTTTCACCACAATAACCAAATAACTAGTTGATAACTTTCTCAGGTGCTTATTGTTTGTGAGCTTTGCAATATTGCAGCTTTCTTTGTGAAAGCATAGACAACAAATCCGTCTTTCCCTATCAAGTACAATAAATAAAAGCTGTATTCAGATCTTATATTTTTTCAAAACCTTTAACAGTACTCACCAGGAGAGCTGTGGAGTCCATGCTGATGTTGAAAATCAGAGCAATTTCCCCCAAAACACGGTGAAACAAACAGGAATTGTCCTTGTTCTTCTATCTCGTATAAACTCTGGGATTCCCTTTCCCTGTGCAGTGCACTCTCTCCATGTGCACCTTCGGTTTTTATGCTGCCTCAGACTATGACTCAGTTTTGTGACTAAACAACATTTGCATCGAGGAGGAAAACAAATTGGACCATAGCCAATAATAACATCATCATTGAACAATCACCCGTTGCTTCTTAAAACCCTTGTGGTTGTCATTTGTAACTTAAAACAAAATCTGCATCTGCAATAAGCTCAGTGCAGGACTTGTTAGAATTTAAAAAGCTTAAACCATTTTGCTGTTGGAAAAAGGCTAAACAAAAGTCAAAAGGTTGCAAATCTCTGATACATTTTTTTATTAACAGTTTATATTTATTTTTTCCTCCTTGTATTTACTGCCGTTCACAATTGTCGGGGGTTTGGATAATTAAAATTTCAGTTTAACACCTGACAAAATCACATTGTTGAAGCTCAACCTCCATTTCCAGTATTTTTTGTTAAACAATAGGATTATTATATAACTCTTAGACATTTATTTGAAAGTACATATGATCTGACAAGGACGTGTGAGTTCATATAACACGAAAATACTTAACAATTTGTTTTTTAGTGTTAGTTTACTAGTGTAGAGTTATATTTAATATGTTTATCATCCTGCTGTTAATTTAGGCTACTGATTCCCTGTAGCAAACTACAATAGCCTCAGGACAAAATATTGTGATGGATTTCTTCTCCGGAAGGCAGGGCAGGGGATCCGTCATGACACTAAAGGTTTCATCTGAATTTGTTTGGGGAAGCCCACACAGACAGACACGCCCACACAGGAGGCTTAACACTGCAGTGTTGTGACATGTGCTGCCGACAGAGTCTGTGACGTAAAACACTGGTTGTCTTCTACTAGCTTGCCTGTGCTATTTTTAATATGAATCATTTGCTTTTATCGGGCCAGATTTTGGTAAATCTTTTAAAACAAATAATACACAGAAGGGCATTTGGAGGCCTTTAGTCGTTTTTCTGTTTTGTAGATATAGCATGAAGACAAGACCCAAAATAAAATTTTCTGTGCAGATAATTTAAAATTGCACCAGTGTTGCAGGGCTTTAATTGCTGTGTTTGAATGGGAGCAACGCTTTTCAAGTTAAAAACAACAGCATTTTCACACATTTTGGAAGATAGCAAAAACATGGCTTCAGGCTATAAAACCCAAATCTAATTTGATCTATTTGACATTTTTAAACCAGTGGTCCTAGCTGATTATTTAACCTGTTTTAAACTAAAGTGGTTCATGTTATCATTAAGCAATTGTGTGGTTCATTTACCACCATGGTGCAATCACAGGTGTGAATGTTACATCAGCTGTCGTCAGAGAAGTCATCTGATAAAAGAAAGTTGTGGTATGTTTTTCAAGTTGACATGCCCTGACGAGCCTGAACCTTCTCCCTCTTTTGTAATTGTTCTTGCATCACAAGCTAGTTGTGCCTCAAGTATCTTCCCTCAGGTTTTTTACTGCTAAATATAGTAAAACATGTTTATGTATGAGTAATGATTGCTCATGAGTTATTTCATGTCTGCTGCTGTTTCATTCAGTTCTGAGAATTTCACATGAAGATCATTTATTGCATCACATTAGACCTGTTTCTTTACCTGTCAAATAGAGAAAGACTCTTAATTACATGATAGGCTATTTTTACAAGACTCAGTTTTCCCCTTGAAGGTTTGTTAATTTCAGCAGTCAGTGACTTTTATTGAGTGATGATTACATTTAGCATTAATTGATTAGGTGAATCATGTACATTTACCATTAGTTTCCCTTTTCTCATAACCTCATGACCAGAGCAGGTCCAGTCAATGTGCAAACACAGCAGACAGCCCATAATAACTATTTCAGAGTTTACAGTCAGTTACCTCTTGACTAACCCGTGTGCCTTGACACAATATATACTGTAGCCATGAACGTACGGTAATTGCTAAAGGATGGTGTATGACATTACTTACTCGTACGTAATATATGACTTGAGAACTGTGGTATGGTTAAATGAATAGCCATTTTGAGAATATTTAACTTTTGTGTTTGTCCAGAGAGTTAGCTTAGCATAAAAGATTGACATAAGGGAAGCTATATTGCCTCGTAAAACGGTAACGAAATTGGCTTACCAACCCTTCTGAAGCTCAGTACTCAACACGTTATATATTTTTTCTTTAATCTATTGTTTGACTAAGCATTTCAGGATTATCCTCCCGTACAGGAAAATTATCGTTTGCATATATTTGGGTTTGAGCTTACTGATGGATACTAGACATTGTGTGACGCTGCACAGAAATTGTGGAAAGCCTGAGAATGTGAATGCTATACAATGTATATTAATTATGGTTAAATTGTTCCTTTAAATGTTGTTCTGCAGGAAAGTCACTTCCTGTGTTGGCACTAAATATTTGGATTGGATATAAATTGGTTGGCTGATGTGACTGATACAGAAAATCAAAACATTCTCATTTTACTTGAATTCAATATATTTTATTACAGATACAGTAAACTCTAGCACAGTAGCATTTCATAATGCACAATATGCAAACAATTATTTAGTTTTCACATTTGTATTAAACACAAATATTATTAATTTATACTAAAGTATTAAGTATGTGTTGCACACTACATGATACATGTAACAAAAATGTAACAGAAAAAAAGGAGGTAACAGAAAATAATGTTTTTTTCCTCCATAACATCGGAATCCCCAATAAAGCAACTTATGAAATTGGAAGGGAAAAACATATGATATAATTATTACATGTCCAAAACATGCATCAGTTCGTTAATGTTTCTGGACACATGTACATCCAACGGCCAGATTGAAGGGACACTTGCACCAATCAGGTCCAGTTATGTTGTGATAGACAGAAACCTCGATCATGATAGGCTTGGCGACCATGTTCTTCAAAGTGCAATGCTTGCATTCAGCGTACAGGATGTTTTCGGGGTGTCTGTCTAAGACTGTGTCAATACTGGAAAAGAGAAGGAAAATAAAAGAACATGAATATGTGGAAGTGGAGTGGCAAACAAGGGTGGATGAAACAAATGAGGGGAAATGGGGCTTGTTAACACAGACATGTGTAAGTCTATAGATTTCTGCTCCCATACATTTTATTTTTCTGGCACTTCATTAAAGTTTTGCCACAGAGAACATTTAAATCCAAGATGTCATTTGTTAAGGCTGCACAGTTGCATCAATTGATTTGATTTACAGAGGTGGGTTTAAATGGCTCTCTCTAGCTCTCTTTTTCCATTCTAGACAATTCTATTTCTGTAATTTTTAATGTTAACTGCAAAGTGCAACTCCATCAATTCCTTATGAAAGACTGAGAAGTTGTGGGTCTTTTCCCCATTTAAATAGAACAAATAGTTTAATGTAATTCTGTTTGAGTATATCATGACCCTCAGTCTTGTAAGTAGCTTAAGATAGAATTCAGCTTCAACAAAGTTACTCAGTAATTAGTAAGATGTTCCTGTGCAACAGAAAGGGAACTCACTTCATTTTCCAGGGTGCCACCGAAGAGTCTTGGAGCTCTGAGATATGTCTGAAGGGCAACTCGTTGTATACACTGGTCCGCTCACAGGGATGTTTACAGACAGGGATGCCGCACACTGTCCCCATAAGCACCAGCTGTAAAAAAAGATTCTGTAAACATAGATATGTTTCAATTAGACTCACGTTATCAACGTGTGCGATTCACTTTCACCACAATAACCAAATAACTAGTTGATAACTTTCTCAGGTGCTTATTGTTTGTGAGCTTTGCAATATTGCAGCTTTCTTTGTGAAAGCATAGACAACAAATCCGTCTTTCCCTATCAAGTACAATAAATAAAAGCTGTATTCAGATCTTATATTTTTTCAAAACCTTTAACAGTACTCACCAGGAGAGCTGTGGAGTCCATGCTGATGTTGAAAATCAGAGCAATTTCCCCCAAAACACGGTGAAACAAACAGGAATTGTCCTTGTTCTTCTATCTCGTATAAACTCTGGGATTCCCTTTCCCTGTGCAGTGCACTCTCTCCATGTGCACCTTCGGTTTTTATGCTGCCTCAGACTATGACTCAGTTTTGTGACTGAACAACATTTGCATCGAGGAGGAAAACAAATTGGACCATAGCCAATAATAACATCATCATTGAACAATCACCCGTTGCTTCCTAAAACCCTTGTGGTTGTCATTTGTAACTTAAAACAAAATCTGCATCTGCAATAAGCTCAGTGCAGGACTTGTTAGAATTTAAAAGCTTAAACCATTTTGCTGTTAGGAAAAAGGCTAAACAAAAGTCAAAAGGTTGCAAATCTCTGATACATTTTTTTATTAACAGTTTATATTTATTTTTTCCTCCTTGTATTTACTGCCGTTCACAATTGTCGGGGGTTTGGATAATTAAAATTTCAGTTTAACACCTGACAAAATCACATTGTTGAAGCTCAACCTCCATTTCCAGTATTTTTTGTTAAACAATAGGATTATTATATAACTCTTAGACATTTATTTGAAAGTACATATGATCTGACAAGGACGTGTGAGTTCATATAACACGAAAATACTTAACAATTTGTTTTTTAGTGTTAGTTTACTAGTGTAGAGTTATATTTAATATGTTTATCATCCTGCTGTTAATGTAGGCTACTGATTCCCTGTAGCAAACTACAATAGCCTCAGGACAAAATATTGTGATGGATTTCTTCTCCGGAAGGCAGGGCAGGGGATCCGTCATGACACTAAAGGTTTCATCTGAATTTGTTTGGGGAAGCCCACACAGACAGACACGCCCACACAGGAGGCTTAACACTGCAGTGTTGTGACATGTGCTGCCGACAGAGTCTGTGACGTAAAACACTGGTTGTCTTCTACTAGCTTGCCTGTGCTATTTTTAATATGAATCATTTGCTTTTATCGGGCCAGATTTTGGTAAATCTTTTAAAACAAATAATACACAGAAGGGCATTTGGAGGCCTTTAGTCGTTTTTCTGTTTTGTAGATATAGCATGAAGACAAGACCCAAAATAAAATTTTCTGTGCAGATAATTTAAAATTGCACCAGTGTTGCAGGGGCTTTAATTGCTGTGTTTGAATGGGAGCAACGCTTTTCAAGTTAAAAACAACAGCATTTTCACACATTTTGGAAGATAGCAAAAACATGGCTTCAGGCTATAAAACCCAAATCTAATTTGATCTATTTGACATTTTTAAACCAGTGGTCCTAGCTGATTATTTAACCTGTTTTAAACTAAAGTGGTTCATGTTATCATTAAGCAATTTTGTGGTTCATTTACCACCATGGTGCAATCACAGGTGTGAATGTTACGTCAGCTGTCGTCAGAGAAGTCATCTGATAAAATTAATTTGTGGTATGTTTTTCAAGTTGACATGCCCTGACGAGCCTGAACCTTCTCCCTCTTTTGTAATTGTTCTTGCATCACAAGCTAGTTGTGCCTCAAGTATCTTCCCTCAGGTTTTTTACTGCTAAATATAGTAAAACATGTTTATGTATGAGTAATGATTGCTCATGAGTTATTTCATGTCTGCTGCTGTCTCATTCAGTTCTGAGAATTTCACATGAAGATCATTTATTGCATCACATTAGACCTGTTTCTTTACCTGTCAAATAGAGAAAGACTCTTAATTACATGATAGGCTATTTTTACAAGACTCAGTTTTCCCCTTGAAGGTTTGTTAATTTCAGCAGTCAGTGACTTTTATTGAGTGATGATTACATTTAGCATTAATTGATTAGGTGAATCATGTACATTTACCATTAGTTTCCCTTTTCTCATAACCTCATGACCAGAGCAGGTCCAGTCAATGTGCAAACACAGCAGACAGCCCATAATAACTATTTCAGAGTTTACAGTCAGTTACCTCTTGACTAACCCCTGTGTGCCTTGACACAATATATACTGTAGCCATGAACGTACGGTAATTGCTAAAGGATGGTGTATGACATTACTTACTCGTACGTAATATATGACTTGAGAACTATGGTATGGTTAAATGAATAGCCATTTTGAGAATATTCAACTTTTGTGTTTGTCCAGAGAGTTAGCTTAGCATAAAAGATTGACATAAGGGAAGCTATATTGCCTCGTAAAACGGTAACGAAATTGGCTTACCAACCCTTCTGAAGCTCAGTACTCAACACGTTATATATTTTTTCTTTAATCTATTGTTTGACTAAGCATTTCAGGATTATCCTCCCGTACAGGAAAATTATCGTTTGCATATATTTGGGTTTGAGCTTACTGATGGACACTAGACATTGTGTGACGCTGCACAGAAATTGTGGAAAGCCTGAGAATGTGAATGCTATACAATGTATATTAATTATGGTTAAATTGTTCCTTTAAATGTTGTTCTGCAGGAAAGTCACTTCCTGTGATGGCACTAAATATTTGGATTGGATATAAATTGTGAGGTGCAGAATTGTTCAGTATGGAAATAACAAATACGGGACAGATCCTCCGTGGGCATATTTGCATTTCGACCAACAGCAACACATTAATAACCAGGTTAGATACAAATCTACTACATGTGTAGTTGTCAAACATGACAACTGCCTGAGGGAGTGAAACTCTGATCTTCAAAAGAAACACGTTTTGACCTTTGTAATCATGACACATCCAGTGAGTTTCGATTCGATGTAAATTTTTACACCTACTATCTCGTGATTTTGGTCGACGTTCATTAAGGAGAATACGCCTTCACACTTTCACTGGGTTGATTCATAAAAAGGCATTCACACTGTCAGCTGATGAAATCTGAGCCTCAGGCATGGGAGTCTTCCTCACACAACAACTGGCATTTCTCCAAACAAAAGGCTTGGTATTTAGTTCAAATCATGCTGTTTTGGCAGGATAAAACACAATTACTGACAGACCACATACAGTGAATATGAACAGAAGAATAACCAGAAATGAATTAAAGCCAGTGCAGGCAACTGTTATGAGTTCACTACTAACTACACAACCCTGCTCTGGCATTTCATCAAGGTAGTGTAGCAATACATGTTTGTTGTTTCCAAAACATTGTTGGTGTTTTGGTCTGTTGTGTTTGGGAACTCCTGGGGAAGCCCTTGGATGCTTTGTTGCTTTTGCATAATTGAAGGTGGAATGAGGAGGATAGGGCTGGAGAGCAGGAACACAGCATGCAAAGTATAATTCACAATGTTGGTTTGTCGCTGTGTGGTTGGGTTCACTCTCCATTTACTGGCTGTTATTTCAAATGTTGTATACAGGGACTCCTTCCACCACACACCCACGCATGGAAAGCAGGCCAGAACATTTGATTACTGTTTGATCATTGAGTCATGGTGCATGGACCTGAACTTCCACTAAAGGGTATCCCTCACAAAAATAAAACAATTTAAATGAAAATATGAAAATAGGTAAATGTTCCCTCTCAACATTAGAGAAATGTGAAATTATTTTGATGTGTTTTATTAAATGATTCATAGGGTTATCAATGGGCTATTAATGCAACAATAAAGCTGTTAAATTAATCCTCTAATACATTTATTTGTTTTACTAAATTAATGATATCCTTTTAGGGTTTTATGCCTTCATTTGATAGTCCACCCTAACAGCTTATGATATGTTGACATGCTTTAATGTTCAAAATAAATATTTGTCTCATGCGTGAGAAAGAGCTTCAGCACCTCTTTTCACCCTCTGTCTGAAACCAGAAACAGGAGCGCTATTGTCCATTGTCCCCACTGCCTGGAAATGACCCTGTCACCTCTCCCACCTCTACTCAGCCCCCATCAGCTCACAGTCACCTCTCACATCAGCCCCTGTTTCTTCTGGACTGATAATTCAGCTCTGTCCGGGGGAGTCCTCTGGACACTGTGGAGGTGGTGGGAGACAGGAGAGCTATCCTCCCTGCTGGACAATGTGTCCCACCCCTTCCAGGACACCCTGTCCTCACTGTGCAGCTCCTTCAGCGACAGGATGCTGCACCCCCGCTGTCTCACGGAGAGATACCGCAAGTCCTTCCTTCCTGCAGCGGTCAGACTATACAACCAGCACAGCCCCTAGTAGACCCCCCCCACACACACACAACAACACAGACTATAACACCCCTTGCTGCTGTTAAATACCAACCAACTATGTGCAATATGTGCAATATGTGCTATATGTGCGATATATATATACTGTATATATGCCGTTAATAACTGTGTAATATATACCTGGCTGCTAAATCCTAAGGATGTGGACGTACCGTTACGTATCGTTCACACGGTTCAGTCGCGTTGAAGCTTGCCGGTGGGCGTGTCTGGCGCGCGACCAACAACCAATCACATTAATCTCCCGCCCCGGACACACAAGCACGCGGTTTGATTGGCTAGCGCTTATACTGGCATATGATTTGATTGGCTGGCGCTTCCGTCAATGCTTGAAAAGTTGAACTTTGCTCAACTTTCAAAGCGAGCAATGGAGGCAAAGCGACGGAACCACAATGCAGTTCGGCAAAGCTTGACGTCACGCCATTCAAAGTGAATGGGAAGCGTCTCCGTTGAAGCACGCAACGGAACCGTGTGGACGTACCGTTACAGGATGTGTATTTTATAAATTGTGTAACTTTTTATTTTTTGTATATTTTTTATTACATCATAATTTTTATTTTTGCTTTAATACTTTTTAATGCATGTAACATATGTAACATTAAGCTGTCTGTGGCTCTTTTTCTGCTGTAACAACGTACATTTCCCCTCTGTGGGACTAATAAAGGTATTCTGATTCAGATTTTTTCTTTTTAAAGCGAAACTCCCTCTCGAGGAACTTTGGAATTTTGTCCTTTGTAGACCATTTTAATACACAAAAATCAATAACACACTAGGATAGAGAAAGCCCATAAAGCATTAGGGCCCCTGTAATTAATAGAAAAATCATATCAAACCTAGCACCAATTGAGTTACCCCATTGTGTGTGACTGTCTGCTGACTGTACGTTTATCTTTTATAAATCAATCGATTGATCAGAATTTACAGTTGCTGCAGGCTTTATGGTTACACGCCATAACCGCAACATCCCGAATTCAACCCCATAATCTCTGATTTCCTTCTTTTTGCATTTGTCCAATTAGGGCTCAACAATGGTCAAAAAAAATAAAATGTTTTGTTTACCACAATAAATATGGTTATTCTGCTTTCTGCCATAATTCATAATTGTGAAAAACATTGATCAACCTGCATAAATAATTTAGAAAAGAAGACATTAACAGCTCCTTTTGATCCAAACCTTATCTGAACGTTATTTTACTAGAGTGGCTCTGATCCAAAATGCCATTGGATGAACAGTGACTTACTAACTTGCATGTCTTTGCACGATAGGATGATTGTTTAAACACAAAATATCAATAAAACATGATAATGAATTTAATAATTCATGAATATGGGACATCTGAATCATATTTAATCTCAGACCTAGCTGTAATGGCTTAATGGGCCAAGTTTTAAAGCAAGGTATGCATTAAATGCTTTACAAAGCCATATAAATAACAATTACATGTAGTTTGTCATGCCTTAAGTGTAATGAATCATTATATCTGCAGATTGAAATGACTCAATAAGCCATTTCTGTTAGATGGTAAAACCTGTATAAAAACTTGCATTGTCTTGCATTAGTTAGTCAAGTCAAGCAAAATAAATTTAATTAAAAAAATAAAACTATAAGTTGCAAACAAATCATTTGTGTAATCATGTAAACTATCAGTCTTTTTTCTTTGTTTTAACATATATTTTTGTTTGCAGTTCTCTTTGCTTCTTTCTCAATGATCAGACTTTTGCTCTCGCTGCAGCTCTCTTGTTTGCGCTCCCACAGATCATACAGTGCAACTCATGCAGCAAACTCCGGAGTCCACTCGGCCACGTTGGTGGAGTTTTCATGAACATATCGGACTTATCTTATGGATTGCTGTGCATTATACTTGTGTTGTGTAGTTTATACTTTATTCCAACTTTAAATATTATAATACCTGAACACACTGCTGCCGTAAAATAATTTCCCAATTTGGGATCGATAAAGTGTCTGTCTGTCTATTTATTTATTTTATAGATAAAAAAACACATCTATGTATTTTCAAGCTAAAGGTGATCCACAATATAAACTGTATACTGTATATATACATGTTACATTTCAAAAGCACCTACTGCTATGTTCAGGACAAACAATTAAAGACTGCTTTAATTTAACAAATTCTACAATATAAAAGTGGCAGATTTGCTTTATTAAACAGACCAGGTTGCATACCAACACAATTAGGAACATGCTCACATCTTACTACGTTGGTCTGAAGAGCTGAAGCATTCATACACAATGGATACAAACTGTGTTGTCTCATTCTATATCCTGTGAGAAAAATAACATACATTTAGCATTAAAAATTCGACATACTATTCCTAGCCTGAGGAAGATCTGAATAATCAACAGATTTGAATGGAATCTCTGACATTTTCATGTAGAATAAAGACAAAAGAGTGATTATACAAATTACATTTATTGAAATTTGAACCAGAAGATGAAGTCTCAAAGAATGTTTTAAATAAAAGGACATAAAACAAGAAGGTGGATAATAATAAAATCTATTAAATGTATAAGGCATTTGGTCAAATGAAATGACACTGAGCAAGTGATAACAGCAATGCCCAGCGTGGATGAAGCTGGTGCAGGCCTTTCTTCATGCCCCCCCTCCGTGCTGTCCCCTCAGAGGAAGTGGGAAAACGGGATAAGACCTCTGGACACCACGCTGTCTCAATGATCCACACTGTTAATATGAGAGGAAAATAAATGTTTTAGGAAATGAAAAATATGAAGTTAACGAATAAAACAGCTCAGGGGCAGTCATGGAAGGTAGGTTTTCCTACAAAGAGAAGTAGTTAACTCAGCCTCCATACATTTTCATATCAAATTAGCGTGTTAATAAAATAAGCTATCATGGCTTATACTTGCATATCCAAACAGAATCATGAAAGCCTGTTGGTAGAGTCAGGCACACGAGTCCATTTGAGTGTGTGCGCCGCAGCCGCGGCGCCAGGATTTCAATTGTGGGTGGGCCAATGTAATTTCGGCTGGGCCTGTTCTAATAGATGTTTCTCGTTAACAAACATGTAATAAAAATAAATGCCTGCATATCATTGTAGGCAACTGTGTAATGCATATTTCCTATAGTAAAGACACTTTTTCTAAACCCTTCTCTTTTCAACATTTTCACTTATGAGAAGCTTAAATATTATTTAAATGATTAAGCGGCACGCCGCAATGAGGCCCCGGCTCCACGAGGACGAAAACGGGTTGAATCCGCATATTTCTCATGCGTATAGCCCTCTAAGCTCGACGTGTGTTATACTGCATGTTATTTAGTTTTGGTTCACAATACATTGATACGTTTAGAAACAAAGAGCATACAACGGCAGAATATGGAATAATGAGCGAACACCTGATGTGTGTCTGTGTGGTAAGACCGCAGCGTGCTGTCCTTTAGCGGATCTAGCGAAGTGAGCGGCCGTGCGCAAAAGGCACTGGTTCTCTGACGCGGCACTTTTCAGAGGCTGCAGATTTATCATTAGGCTACTTCCTTCTGATACTGCAGAGCTTTCATGAGCTGAAGGTCTATACGTTTCATACTAAAGCAGCTGGGCAGCAGATACTGTTGCTTCACACTCATAAGCTTTGCTGATGTGGGCTGGAGAATGCCTGCCGCGTCTGGGTGCGCTCTGGTAGTTGCAAATGGCATGACATTTTAGCTCTACGTTTCTTAATCATTTCCCCAGATATTTAGTCTCAATATGAAATGAGGAATCTCTTGCTTTGCACACGTGAGAATTATGTCCGGTAAAACTTTACGTGTTCCCGATTTTTCTCAATGATCTCTCCCTGTCGGCCCTCTGGATTGAGTAGCTGATGGAGGATGGTTCCATGGTCAGACTTCTCGCACTGTCTGTAGTTTGTATTTCTCTCCATAGCTATTGCATGAGCTGCGCTGCATTCGTGTTTACTGAGAGCATAGTCGATGTGTTTCCAGTCCCTGTAACCATGGCGACTGAATGTATCTTCTCCGCCGGCCCCGCCTCTCTCACTAAAATGCCGGCACATTTGACAAAACACACTGTCCTTGCTAATGCTATACTCCAAGAATGTGTAGGCCTACTTGTCATACCAGTGGGCAGCGGAGCTCCTTTTCTTTTGTCCGAAAAGTGTCTGAGGGTACTTTATGAGCTTTGGCTGTGTAGCCGCCGGGTCATCTATGGCTGAGAGGTCCGGCACTGGGATGCTATTTTCTGTTATCCTGCAACGGGTGCTACGTCCCGCAGAGGGACTGAGCTCAGCTGGGGCACAACATTAAACACACTCTCGTCTCTCTAAGGCGGCACCTGCTGTGAGGATGACTCTTCTTACTCTTTCAAATGAAAACCTGAACATCGATTGTTGTGACATCGTTAGTGAGTGCGGTATATTTTTTGTGTCTGTCCAGTCCACTGTCCTCCTTCATCTGCGCGCGCCCGCGAGACGTTCTACGATGTGTTTGCTCCCGGGCTTCCACTATGAGTTCGGTCCAAATTCACATTTTACGTTGCCTGATTACATTAATTCATGTTGCTTTTAATTTTCTACGTTTTTTTTAAAGGGAAACACATGTTACAGGCTTGGCCTGTCACTTTAAGAGTAGCAGCCGCAAGGGGTTGTGGGTTTTTGGAAGTCCGGTGTGTGTAAAATGTGATGGCCAAGGCGAAGTGCGGAGGTATGAAGAGAGAGACGAAAGTATAGAGAAAGTGGTCAGAAAAGGAGTATAGTGTCTAGTTTGTATGTATTCAATTCAGTGTCCATGTAATTGAAGAACGTAAATAAACGGAGGTTCTTCCCACGGCACCCGAACGCATCGTCTTCATCCTTTTTCCCCTCGAAATATCTGGACAGCTAGTTACCGGCTGACAACGAGCCAAGTCAGAAACCACCGGTGTGTATCCGAAACTACGGTTTCGGTGCCGAGATACCGTCAGTATAAAAGGTAACATTGGGGGCTCGTCCGAGATTTTTTTTTTTCTACGGGGGAGAAGAGTGGAGTGGATTTAATGGCAGCGTTCGGAGCTAACGCTAATGCTAATCACAGACTGAGACAAGCTGATGCAGCTAACGGAAAAAGCCCACGGAAAAGCCCTAATCCATTCTTGGTGAATATTGATGAGGCTGTTCAAAGTCAGGTGGACATGTTTGACCAGACAATTATGGATTATACTGGGTATGGGGACTGCACCAACCCCTTTCTGACTAGCATGGAGCTAACGCTAGCCGGAGCCGCAAGCTACGCCACGCCGCCGGAAGCATCACTGGCGCCAACTAACCCTTTCATCATGCCGACAAAGGAGCAAGCACAGCCAAATAGTGAGTTTCTCACCCCCTTTCCACCAAAATGTGACCGTTTAATGAGCATGGTATCAACTTCAGCTAAACCAGCTAATCCTTTCACTTCCATGGACTATAGCCACTCTATGCCGACCATCCCAAGTTACTCAGCTCATTCACAGTGCCTTCAGCCGCCAGTGTCACCATTAACACCCTGTATGCAGCAGCCTGCCACACTGCCTTGTAAAGTACAAGCTCACACATGCTCAGCTGTGCACTGTGGGACCGCACCTGGCCAGTGTGAGTGCGATCAGCCTAACATGAGGAGAGCTTGGTCTGAACCACGCAGCTCTGCAGCTCGTGCAGCACACAGAGAGGACTATATGGACACAAGTGATGAAGATGAACACCGTGGACACAGAGAGAGAATACCAACATTACGCCCAAGCCAGTTTGATGGGGCTGGCTCGTGGAGAGACTTCCTCTTCCATTTTAAAGGATGTGCTGAGGCTAACCACTGGTCAGAGAGGACTATGGCTGTGCATCTCAGATTCAGCTTGACTGGACCCGCGGCTGCCATCATCCACAAGAACCCCAGATCTACTCGCTGGAGTTATCAGCGGATGGTGAGTGAGATTGAGGCGGCCTACGGACCGTGTTCAGAACATGCTGCTGCCATAGGCATTGAACTGAGACAGAGAGTCAGAGGACCGGGGGAGGCCCTGCACCTGTTAAGAGACGACATCTATGAAAAAGTGTCAATTGTGTATGCTGACCGTAATGAGCCGGAGCAGGACGTCATCAGTGTGGAGATTTTCACCAACGCCCTTGCCGATGCAGAAGTGATCCAAAGACTACTGGAGGACAAGCCGCGCACCTTGGCTAGAGCCTATGAGATAGCCCACAGGTATGAAGCCACCAGACGGGCTGCCAGAGCCGTCACACAGCTAATGCAGTCTGGTTATCGCAATGCTGCAGAGCGGAGACCCAGGGCAGCTATGGTGCACGAAAATGCTAATGTTTCCGCCTGTATGGAGGCTTTCGGGGTGGCTGAAGAGTGGGCTGCGGAGCCCGCTAGCACCCAGAGTAAAGCACCGAGGTTTAACCAGCAGTGGTCGCCTAACACCGCGTTTCCACTACAGCGCGCAGCCCGGTTTAAGAGGGCTGTGACGTCAGCGGCCCGTTTGTGGTTGCGTTTCCACTTGGCCTAGTACCGGCCGGCTGGTCCTAATTCTCAGTTTTTCTGGCCTCATAAAATCGTGGGGCCAGGGCCAGAGGCAACCGGGCTGTGTTTGTGACGTCAACGCTCTCGGCTGCTGATTGGTCGGAGAGAATCGTCACAATCTGCGCGCGAGATAATCCATTTTTACAAACAGCATTTTTGTTAACGGAGGAGCTACAACAATGGCAAAGAAAAGCACACCATGGTCGGTCGAGGAAGTGACGACGTCCATTATATTGCAGATGATAAGGTCCAGCGGGTGCTCGACGGGACAACTCGCAATATCAAAGTCTTTCAGGAGGTCTCTACACAGACACTGGACTCTCCAACGGCGTTACTGGAGTCTGCATGGTACGTTTTTGCTAACGCTGTGTTATTTGCTTGAAAGCTTTGTGTCCCTGCTTTGTGTCCCTATCTGTTTTAAAGCTCACTTCTAACAAATAAGTCTATTTTATCCTTACATTTATGTTCGACAACCCCGATGGAGCCCCGAAGGCTAGCTAGGCAGATAGCATTAGCGAGAGCTATTGTTTGCTAACACCATATGTGCCATTGTTTACGTTCAGTTTGTCTTTTCTATAGTTGTTGTTGCTATTTATAGTATTGTGCTGCAGTAGTTTGTGGAATTTACAAGTCATGTTTCTGTTCTAGATGATTACATTGGGACTAGCGAGGAGGAACAGCGAGGAGGACACAACGTCCTCTGCATCAACAGCACAAACCGAGGAGGAGAGGATCTGGCCCTGCAGGAACGGCAACTGGCCCAGCAGAATCAATGCCATGTCTTATCTTATTGCTTGTTGATAAATAATTGCACCCACCAGCGATCGCACAGAAAGATGGCATCATCTAGGCGTCCCTCTGCAGTCAGAAATATCATAAACACCATCGTCCACAAAGCACTGTACAGGGGTTTATGGATTTAAGAGAATACTTATCACAGTGAAACCTTTATCATCTGTTGCAATTAAAGCAAATAAGAGAATAAATACTTGGTTAAATAATACATTTTAACTCTTTAGCAGGACAACTCTGCATACTGTTTGAAATTGAGTTTGCTAGCTTGAGGTCCTCCTCTAAAACATAACATTACATAATGGTATTAAGAATACATGATAAATACATGTAGAAAAATTACTCAATTGTAATACCCTCGTTGTGCTAGACTCAAACACATTGCTTATATATTTCAAAGAGAAGAGAACAAAAGAAAACACCTATACAAAGAGAGCGGTGCACAGCGCTTAATATTTACTTGCACTATATTTCTGTTGATCTGGGTTATTGTGTTGCACTGTTGGAGGAGCCTGTGACCTAAGATGTTCATTGTCATAACTACACTAGCTATGTTCGTATGACAAAATAAAAAACCTTGAACCTTGAGGCTGTGTCTTTCAGACAAACCATCATAATCATATTATTTTATGCTGTGGATACTTTAGCCTCCATCCATGTTAACAATTTTTTACACTTGCATTTATGAATATAGTTCTGTTGTGTTTTACACTTTTGTATTTATGTTTATAGTTTGCTTTGATATTTGCTTAATTTATTAGATTATTATTATGGGGGCAGTACTTGTGCTTGAAATTCAAATATTTACTAAATAGTCAATTCTGATAACATTTTTTTGGTTTAAATAATTTGACAAACACATGTATGTGAAAAAGAAAAGATGTATTTATGTTCAATACAATACAATGAATATTTAGGTATTACACGTAGGTTTTCCTCAGGCATCCTGAAGTTCTCCACCCACTGAGTGTGTGAAAGATGGAACAATCACATTCCACCACTCGGTAGCTCGGTCGGTAACTTCTGAAATACACAAACAAAAGCATACATATTTTAATACGTAAAAGTGGTAGCTACAATTAATTAAATACTTGAAATACTTTGGTCGTATAGGGAGAGTGAGCCTAAACACATTGCTAGTTAGCGAACGTTAGCTTACCAAGTAGCATTGTAGTTAGTAGTGATTCGAGTCGTCCTGTAGTCTCTGCGGCGTAGGAGGACTGCCCGAACTCTCGCGTCAGCTTCTTCTATACCTCGTCTTGCTATACGTCGCCTCTTTCGAAACAACTCTTGTCTATTTCTTGTGATAATAAACCACACAGCAAAAAACAAGCAAACGATCGCTTTCACATCTCCATTGTTGTGTCGCATTGAAGATGACGTCACGGCAGTTTTAAGCAGCGTCGCTCCGCCTACACTGTTACTATAGATACTGACCCGGTTCCTAAACTGTAATGGAAACGCGCCACAAAGTGAGCTGGTCCTAACGAGGCCGGGCGCGGCCAAAGGAGGCCGAGCGGGGCCGAGCGAGGCTGTGTAGTGGAAACGCGGCATAACAGAGCTAAACCTGTACAAATGAACTCTAGAGAAGTCATCTGCCACAACTGCTCTGGTGTGGGGCACATACAAAGGAACTGTCCCTCTTCCCGAAAACGCAAACAGCATGCACCTAATAACACTCCAGCTCCTGACTCAGGTACGGTGGTCACATGCAATAAAGGCTCTGATGATGACATGAGTATCCGGATACTGATACAGGGACATGAACTGTGTGCTCTGCTCGACTCTGGCGCTCGGAGGAATGTACTCCCCCTCCGCCACTTCAACGCCATTCCTGTTGAATCGAGGCCTCAAATCCAGCCATCCATCGTACAAGTATTACAAGGCATCGGTCCCGAGGGCATCGCTGTCCGAGGGGAAGTCAACCTGCCAGTTCAAGCCGGAAGCAAGGTAACCAATGTGAACTTTATTATAGCAGACACAGCTGAAAATACAGAGGTTATCCTGGGGCACCCTTTTCTGCTGCAGTCACATGCTCACTTGGACTATGGTCGCAGGGAAATCACCCTCTTCGGTGAGAGAGTGCCTCGCTCAAAACCCAGCAGACAGCCTGAAGTGCACCTCGTCAGGGTATCCCGCACAACAGTATTGGAGTCGGGGTGTGAGTATGTGGTGCCTGGTACTGCCCGCCTCCGCTCTGCTGTTAACAAAGATATGATGCTGACCCCCACTAAAGGCTTTGTTGAGAGACAGCACGTCCTGGCAGCCCACATTGTTGTACAGACCCGGCATTCCTCCAACATTCCCATGCGGATTTACAATCCTGGTCCTGCATCTGTTACTCTGAAGAGAGGGGTGGTGGTCGGAGTTCTTCAGCCAGCGGAGGTGTTGGGAGAAGTGGATCTCCATCCGACCAAGTCCCCAGTAACATCAGACCCCAATGACTTTCCTGTTATATCTGTGCCCAGTCATCTACAGGACATGTATGCAGAGAGCTGTGCTCACCTGTCTGAGGAGGACAGAGCCGGGCTAGCTCACGTGCTACGGAGGTTCGGTGATGTCTTCTCCACCGGGCCCACTGACCTTGGCCGCACCAGCTTAGTGCAGCACGACATACAGACTACTCCTGGGCAGCCTGTGAAGCAGCCGCCACGCAGAATGGCCAGAGACAAACAGATTGCTGCAGATCTGCAGGTACAGCAGAGCCTGGAGTCTGGTGTAGCTCATCCCAGCAACAGCAGCTGGGCTGCACCTATTGTCATGGTGAGGAAGAAAGACCAAAGCCCGCGATTATGTGTGGATTACAGACCCCTTAACGAAAGGACTATTAAAGATGCCTATCCCCTGCCACGTATTCAGGACACTCTGGACACACTCTCCAATGCCAGGTACTTCAGTACACTAGACTTGACTTCAGGCTACTGGCAGGTGGAATTGACACCAAGGGCCCGCAAAGCCGCAGCTTTCTGCACTCGCAAGGGGCTATTTGAATGGAACGTCATGCCCTTTGGACTGTGCAATGCACCGGCCACGTTTCAGAGGCTAATGGACAGAGTATTAGTGGGATTGCAGTGGGAGACCTGCTTGGTGTATCTCGATGACATCATCGTCCTGGGGCGGGACGGTTCCGAAATGCTAAGCCGGCTCAGTGAAGTGTTCGCCAGGCTACGAGGAGCTAACCTGAAGCTGAAACCGTCAAAGTGCTGCCTTTTCCGGGAGAAGGTGGGTTACCTTGGCCACATTGTCTCAGCCCAGGGTGTGTCTACTGATCCAGAGAAGGTGAAGAAAGTGGCAGAGTGGCCTACGCCTCGTAACATCTCTGAGGTACGTCAGTTTGTGGGCCTGGCATCATATTACAGACGCTTTGTGGAAAACTTTGCTACGATAGCTAAACCTCTTCACGAGCTGACCAAAAAGTATGCACGATTTAATTGGACAGAGGAATGCCAGGAGGCATTCACAGAGCTGAAAGGACGACTGTCAACAGCTCCTGTCCTAGGCTACCCCCTTGACAGCGGCGAGATGCTTCTCGACACCGATGCTAGTGACTGGGGAATCGGAGCAGTCCTCTCCCAAATCCAGGGGGGTGAGGAGAGGGTGCTAGCCTATGGAAGCAGGAGGTTGTCAGCCACAGAACAAAACTATTGCACCACCAGACGTGAACTTCTGGCAGGCGTGGAGTTTGCCTGTCACTTCAGACAATACCTGCTTGGCAGACCATTCACTCTCCGGACTGATCACAGCAGCCTGCGCTGGTTAACCAGGTTAAAAGAACCAGAGGGACAGCTGGCCCGCTGGCTAGAGAAGCTGGCAGAGTATGATTTTCAGGTGGTTCATCGACCGGGGAGACACCACCAAAATGCAGACGCACTTTCCAGGAGGCCCTGCAGGGAGTCGTGCCCCTGCACAGTGCCAGAGCATGACAGCGAGCGACACCAGCATAAGGGGGTCCAGTGTGACCTGACAGACAGTACAGCTGAAGTTGCCATATATACTCCCACAGAGCAACCTCTAGTGGGGGTAGCTGAGCCAGAGTTTCCTCCAGTGGGGGTAGAGGATGCCTGCAGTGACAACAATAACAACTATGACCTGCTAAATCCAAGCATCAACTGGAGGAAACTCTGGCTCAGCTACCCCCACTAGAGGTTGCTCTGTGGGAGTGTATATATGGCAACTTCAGCTGTACTGTCTGTCAGGTCACACTGGACCCCCTTATGCTGGTGTCGCTCGCTGTCATGCTCTGGCACTGTGCAGGGGCACGACTCCCTGCAGGGCCTCCTGGAAAGTGCGTCTGCATTTTGGTGGTGTCTCCCCGGTCGATGAACCACCTGAAAATCATACTCTGCCAGCTTCTCTAGCCAGCGGGCCAGCTGTCCCTCTGGTTCTTTTAACCTGGTTAACCAGCGCAGGCTGCTGTGATCAGTCCGGAGAGTGAATGGTCTGCCAAGCAGGTATTGTCTGAAGTGACAGGCAAACTCCACGCCTGCCAGAAGTTCACGTCTGGTGGTGCAATAGTTTTGTTCTGTGGCTGACAACCTCCTGCTTCCATAGGCTAGCACCCTCTCCTCACCCCCCTGGATTTGGGAGAGGACTGCTCCGATTCCCCAGTCACTAGCATCGGTGTCGAGAAGCATCTCGCCGCTGTCAAGGGGGTAGCCTAGGACAGGAGCTGTTGACAGTCACAGAACAAAACTATTGCACCACCAGACGTGAACTTCTGGCAGGCGTGGAGTTTGCCTGTCACTTCAGACAATACCTGCTTGGCAGACCATTCACTCTCCGGACTGATCACAGCAGCCTGCGCTGGTTAACCAGGTTAAAAGAACCAGAGGGACAGCTGGCCCGCTGGCTAGAGAAGCTGGCAGAGTATGATTTTCAGGTGGTTCATCGACCGGGGAGACACCACCAAAATGCAGACGCACTTTCCAGGAGGCCCTGCAGGGAGTCGTGCCCCTGCACAGTGCCAGAGCATGACAGCGAGCGACACCAGCATAAGGGGGTCCAGTGTGACCTGACAGACAGTACAGCTGAAGTTGCCATATATACTCCCACAGAGCAACCTCTAGTGGGGGTAGCTGAGCCAGAGTTTCCTCCAGTGGGGGTAGAGGATGCCTGCAGTGACAACAATAACAACTATGACCTGCTAAATCCAAGCATCAACTGGGTGAGTGATATTCCCAACACCAGTTTATTCTCTGGGTGGACTCAAGAACAGCTGAGAATGGCTCAGGAATCTGACCCTGACATTGCACCAGTAAAAAAGTGGATGGATGAAGGGAGAGGCCGGCTGCCATATGCAGACATAGCCCACTTGAGCCCCGCTACCAAATCATACTGGGCACAGTGGAATAGACTTAACCAGAAAGATGGAGTGCTAATGAGGAAATATTATAGCACTGAAGGAACAACGTTTTACCCCCAGATTGTGCTGCCTCATATGTACCGCAGTTCAATGATGGAGCAGATGCATGATGGTCCTGTGGGAGGCCATTTTGGAGTAGAAAGAACTCTCACACGCCTGCAAACCAGATATTTCTGGTATAACATGAAGGACGATGTCACACTCTGGTGCCGCACCTGCCCCAGCTGTGCTGCTAAAGCTCGCCCGAAGAAAACTCCTCGAGCGGCTATGGGCACGGTGCGAGTCGGTGCCCCCATGGAGAGGATTGCAGTTGATGTGATGGGCCCTTTAAATGAAACAGAGAGACACAATAGCTACATACTAGTAGTGCAAGACTACTTCAGTAAGTGGGTAGAAGCCTATCCAATCCCAGACCAGCAAGCATCCACGGTGGCAGAAAAGATCGCCTCTGAGTGGGTGTGTAGGTACGGAGCTCCCCAGTGCTTGCACAGTGACCAGGGCACAAATTTCGAGTCAGCTGTTTTCCAGGGGATGTGCGAGCTGCTGGGGATCGACAAGACTCGAACTACCCCATTTCACCCACAGTCTGATGGACAGGTAGAGCGCTTTAATGCCACTCTGCAGAAAATCCTGGCTACTACTGCAGACAGATGTCACTGGGACTGGGATCTCATGATGCCTTATGCACTCATGGCTTATAGAGCAACTCGACACAGCTCCACCGGATTGACACCAAATATGATGCTTTTTGGAAAAGAAGTCACTGAGCCAGTCGACCTGGTCGCTGGTTTGCCACCTGACAATGACAATATCGACACTAACACCCCCCCTCAATATGTCATGAAACTGAGAGAACGTCTGGAGCTGTCTCACCAGCTAGCACGAGAAGCTCTTGGGAAATCTGTTGAGCGAGCTAAAAAACAGTATGACAAAAACATTTGTCAAACCCAACACAAAGTGGGAGATGCAGTCTGGCACCTGATTAAAGGCACCAAAAGGGTTAAAAACAAGGTACGAAAGTTTCTGCCATCCTACGAGGGCCCTTACTTCATTGTAGGCATGTTGGATGACCTGATCTATAGACTCAAAAAGAGCCCCAGAGCCAAAGTCAAAGTTGTCCACCATGACAAGCTCAAGCCTTATTATTCCAGGACCCCCATTAGACAACAGCTGGGTGTTCAAAGACACAGAAGCCTGTGGAGGTGCCGCCCCCTCAGCCAGACCTCAACTCATCTGACACAGTCATCGGGCCTCTCCACCTGTGGGACCCCCCATCAGACGCAGAGGATCCAGCTGTGGAGGCCCTCGAGGACCCAGGTTCTTCACTGCCAGTCACGCCGAGCAGCAGCTGGCTTCATGACAGACTTCCTCTGACTCAGCGCCCTTCCAGGGCCCCGGCCAGTGATCCCCTACGGATTTCCACCCCTCTACAGAGACCCCAGCGAGTCCGCAGAGTTCCTGACATGTTAGGTGACTGGGTCAGTCACTAGGGTTTGTTAAAGTTGAACCTGAGTCAGGGTGTCAGCAGGTTTGTTCCTAACTCAGTAAAGGAAAAAAAAGTTCCAGAGTAATTCTATGCTCTTAAGCTAAAGTTATTTAATTATATTGTTATACATCCACAGTTTGTGGCTCTATTTCATTTAGTTGCCTGTGGTAATGAGTAATGTGGATACTGTTTTACTGCTTTGACACTTGATGCAGGATGTAACTGGTTAGAGAAACCAAACAGATGGTACAATTGTAATGCCTAAGAGCCACATCATATATAGAGTGAAGTCACACAGTGTTGAATTTAACTGGGTTGATTAACTACATCACAGTATGTTATGTACATGTCAGCATGTGTGTTTATACACCTTTGAAACGTTAAAAAAAAAGGATCTATGCAGTATGCTTCGTGGACATTTTTATGGACATTGCCTCATGATTCAAGCTGTTTCCACAGCAAGGAAGACGCCTTCAAGGACTGTGGGAAATGGGGATTATTGTGGGGAATGTGTTGCCATTAATGTTTCATGCTTTCCTTTTATAATGTTTACATGCTGGAGTGATGTTAAGGGTTGTTTTATCATCATCCAGAGTGGGGGTAGTGTTACAGGCTTGGCCTGTCACTTTAAGAGTAGCAGCCGCAAGGGGTTGTGGGTTTTTGGAAGTCCGGTGTGTGTAAAATGTGATGGCCAAGGCGAAGTGCGGAGGTATGAAGAGAGAGACGAAAGTATAGAGAAAGTGGTCAGAAAAGGAGTATAGTGTCTAGTTTGTATGTATTCAATTCAGTGTCCATGTAATTGAAGAACGTAAATAAACGGAGGTTCTTCCCACGGCACCCGAACGCATCGTCTTCATCCTTTTTCCCCTCGAAATATCTGGACAGCTAGTTACCGGCTGACAACGAGCCAAGTCAGAAACCACCGGTGTGTATCCGAAACTACGGTTTCGGTGCCGAGATACCGTCAGTATAAAAGGTAACACACATGTTTGCTCTTATTTTATTATGTAATCGTTAGTTTATAAAATGTTGGAAACTATATTTTCGCCCAGTCATTTTTGATCAATGAATGGGTGGGCCCAGTGACAGAGTGGGTGGGCCCACCCATAACGCCGCGGCTGGTGCGCCGGTGTCTGAACGCTCACTCACTGCTAGCTATGTAGCTAACTGTGGGCTACATAGCTTGCATTGTTATGGATCTAAAGGTAGCAAAAACTAACTTTCATAGCACAGCTTTTCTTTACTTCTCACTTAATACAATAAAGAAACAGACCGTATAGTACAGCACAAACAACACAAATGATCAATACTTACATATATTTTCACTTGTAGTATTATAATAATTGAAATGCTGGTTCTTCTGGGGGTGTTCTATCCACGCTCAGCTATCGCGCCGCAACTGCACTGTACAATCGCTGGAGGACTGGGCTGTCACTCAAAAACTAGCCAATGGGGACGCACCCCAGAAAGTCCCGCCCACCTGGGACGTTTGTGTTAAAATCGAAAACAAAAAATGAGGGAGCGCAAACGAGAGAGCAAAAGTCTGATCATTGAGAAAGAAGCAAAGAGAACTGCAAACAAAAGATATGTTAAAACAAAGAAAAAAGACTTATAGTTTACATGATTACACAAATGATTTGTTTGCAACTTATAGTTTTATTTTTTAAATTAAATTAATTTTGCTTGACTCAGTTTTTTTTTCTCTTAAACTCTCAGTTTTGCTTGATTCTGAGAAAGTGTTGTTTTATCTTTATGAAACTAAACTAATCCCATAGACGCAACAGCATAAGATTAAGTTGACCTGTTAAAGTTATTAATGTTAGGTAGGAAATAGAATTGCACCAACAAGATCTTCTTGAAATAAAAATAATTTGCATTGATTTAAAATCCCAAGAATGAATCCACAACTCTAGAGAGACATTAAAACTCAACTTCAGAAAAAATTATAAATGAAACAAAAAGGAGAGTCTGCAGCCAACTAATGGGCCTATGATGCTGTTTAAAAAACAGGGGGGCTATGTGAACATTAACATACTCAATAAGACAATGCTAGATGTATAGAATTTACAATTTTTTTCAAACTCCTTCATCAACCTTGTAATCATGCTAGTGTTTGCTAATTTCTTCGTAAGTATATTTCATATAAAAAAAGAAAATTATGCCGCTACATGAAGAGTAAAGGGATCCCCAAAGTCTTACAGGTACATCGTCTCAAAAACACGATTTTTTCATTTGTGCCAATCCATCATGTCCACCATTTTCTAAACTAAAGTGGTGACAACGACAGACCAAAATTGCCGTCATGAGGCAATGCTGAAAAAGTTGACATATACATGTGAGGAAGAATCGTTGTGTACAATGAGATCTTTGTTGAGACAGATTATATAAACACTTCAGCTAATGCCAGGTATATAAACTATATGACATGTAATATCCAAGGATTAGAGACTGTTGGATGCTGCTGTTTTGAGCATTGCAATATATTTATTTTGTATAAATAATAATATGTTTGTATAGGTGTTGCTACTCCATATAGTTGCTACACTATAGGTGTTGCTACTCCATATATGCGACTGTTCCCAAAATAAATTTGTTTAATCTTAATCTCGATGTAGTGCTAAATGCTGTCGGAGTGCACCGGAATGAACGACACTATCATAATATCTTCTGAAAACACACACACACACACACACACACACACACACACACACACGTTTACATCACTTCAGGGGACATTACATTGACTTACATGCATTTCCTGGAGACTTATCCTAACCTTAACCATAACCAACACATGCCTAACCCTAAACAAACAAAACCAAAACGTTGATTTATCTGTTTTCCCGTTTTGGTTTAAAAACTGAATAAGGTCGGTTTTTTGGTTTTCCGAAAAACCAAAAAACGACACCGGTTCTCTTTTAAACTTTGTTAATATGTTTTGGATGCATATTGTTCTAGTATTTGTTCAGGCTGTTACATACAATTAGCCTCTGTTGCTACCTGCTGGTGGTGAGTAAATATTAAAATCAGTTAAAATTGACAACCGGTCCGCGATTTCTTTTTTATGTATCTGCCGGTCCTTGGCACAATAAAGGTTGGGAACCCCTGCTCTAGACGACGTGAGTCAGACTGCTGCTCTAGAAGACGTGAGTCAGACTAGTCCCTGTTGACGTGGGTCAGACTGTTGCTCTTGACGACGTGAGTCAGACTCATGCTTGACTGTTGGGTTTATTTATAGTTGTGTGTTGAGCTATATATTCACTGACTTTCTGATGTGAACTTATCTGAGGAGTCAAGGACTCTATCTCTTCCACACTACTTCGGGAGCCTAACTCAGCAGCAGCAGCTTCCATGACCAGTGCTTTAGCGAGTGCTGACTCTGCTTCTTTCTCATGCTGAAGAGCATCCATTCTCGCTTCGATACGAGCTTTCTCAATTTTTATATCCATTTCTCGTTGTGAAAAGGCTGCCCTAGGCTGAGCTGCATTTGCTTCCGCACGTGCCTTAGTAGCTGCCATGCTAACACTTGTTGCTGTTGAAGAGCGTGAGGATTTAGCAAGGCGGGCGGATTTACTACTGTGGGATACATGAGAACGTGTTTTAAGACTTTCCTTGTCCGATGTTGATTTCAACTCATCCTCCATGATGTTGAATTACAATAACTTGTTGTAAGCAGTATGTGTCTGGGCTGTATGACTTTGGATATGCAGCAAGCAGAGCATCATACTCACATAAATCCACATCTATATCAGAGTTCCCGTTAGAATAATGATTTGCCGGTCAACATGTCCGTTACAGTTTAAATCTTCCGGACAAAATTTGAAAAGTGCCGGTCAATGGTCTTCTATGTTATTTATTGAGCTTTGAAACAAATTGATATGATTCGATATTAAACAAACTAATTATAGTAGATTAATTAACTATTCAAACGTGTACAGTAATTTACAATAACACGGGAATAATAAACGGAGCGCTCTCTCTCTGCTGACGCCAATATCATGCAGCTCGCGGATCCAGTAATGAGTGACCCGACAGTAAAACTAAACATATCTATAACTAGTTTAGGTAGTTTGAGAGGTAATTAAAATAGCTACGTGTGATATTCTAACCTGAAGTGTGTGTTTTGTTCCGCTCACCGCTGCAGGGGATCATGCAGAGCTGAGTGTCGACTCGTCAGCAGCAGCCGATCTCTCTCTCCCGTCAGATTAGACTTTACTCGCGTTTGTGTCCATATCGATCAGATCTAGCTAGTTCTAGCTAATGATATGACTACCTGCTTATTAAAAGACACCTAAACAATAAGCGTCGCTATGCAACCGGGTGAGGCCACAAAGTATAGCGCAGCATTATGCATTTGTTTACATGCCCACCGGAGGCATTACCAACAGATCAACGCACAATCAACCCATACAGGACATCTCTTTCTCCACATTAAGTGTAGACATTATAATTGACTATTCTTGTCTGTCACATACTCTTTTGTCTGTCACATACTATTCTTGTCTGTCACATACTCTTCTTGTCTGTCACATAAGTGGCGCAACTGATGCGGTATTGCGCTAAGGGGAAATAATTTTGACCGGACATTTTGACCGGAGAGATTTAGATTTGCCGGTCTTCAGCATATTTTACCGGTCATAGTCCGGTAATTACCGGCTAACGGGAACTCTGATCTATATACAGTTCTTCTGTAATGTAGGTATCATTTCACTGTACTGTTCTTGTTTCAATGTATGGATATTGAAACTTGTTGTATTTGGCAGGGATTTTAATGATAAGAAGTGTGAAACTGAAACAAAATACATTTCTCCATAAGTACACATAAAACAATGACAAGTTCTTAACATTTACAGAATAAATGTACTTTTTACAAGAACAGGTTATTGCAGGTAAATATGCAATTCAACATTACACAGCATTACGTAACACACTATAACACAGCAACAAGTTCTTACAAAAATAATAATTATCCTTACTACAAAATTATATTACCACAAATAATATCAAACACTTGTAGCTAAGATAATAATTAGTAACTTGACTTACTGATAATGCCACATTTTGGGCTTAGAACGAAGGATGGATGGGGATTCTGCAGTGAGTGCTCCCATTACATGCTTATTGCATTATGGCGCATTTCCACCACACGGTCGGCCTCGGCCACACTCGGTACTGCTTGGCCGTGTTGGGCCTTAACAGGGCCGGCTCACTTCATGCTGCGCTTCCATTACAGTTTAGGAACTGGGGTAGTTACTATAGTAACGCAGTGTAGGCGGAGCCGTGACGTCATCTTCAATGAGAACCCCAGAAAAACAACACAGCCGTTAGCTGTTAGCACTCAGAGCTCACAGCTCCTTATATATGTTCAGAAACTCGACAAAAGTTAAACAAGTACACACCACAGACTGCCTGTGTCATGGTGAATACAGTCGCTGCTTTATTTATGTCTGTATAGGCCGTTTTTGTGAGTGTGGACGGTTGGAGCATATACTGCGTTAGCTTAGCCAATCTCCATCTAGAAAACACGCATTTTAAAAGGTTTTTCGCCTGCCGTCTGTCTGCAAACTTGCCAAAGCATTAATTCATGGTTTTTACTAACCGGTATCAGTATGTTGTTACTTCGGCATCATTTTGAAACGTGTATTACAATTAAATCACGGTCAAATATGTCCATCTTGTTGTAGTTGTAGCCCCCTTGCCAGCGATCCTCTCTCTAGTTTAGCATACTCAGCCCGACTCAGCCCTGTTTGTTGGCCCCGATAGAACCACAATTTTGTCGGGCCAGAAAAGAGGTGAAAAAGTGGCCCTGGGCCGGGGCGGGCCGTAACTAGGCCTAGTGGAAGCGCAACCAAAAACGGGCACGGCACGACACGGCACGCTTAAACCGCGCTCTGCGCCATGGTGGAAATGCGCCATTAGTGTCCATGGCTGCGTTTCACTTCGGTTAAATGGATTCCTTGCGTCCCTCACTTGCGTCGTTTCCCTGCGACTAGTCCCTCCCACCAGGGAAGCATGGAGAGACGCAAGGAAACCACGAGAAGCAGGGAAATTAGTTTTAAGAGCAATGGGACGTCCTTTCCTCCGGAGCGTCATGTGAAGCGACGTCTGTTTGTGATGACGCTGCACAGCTGATCGTCTGACAGCAGCCAGCTCTGTCCCCGTTATTTTCACAAACACCCCCGCCTCTGTTAGTACACATTTACTGACACAAACATTTGTATCATCTGTTGTAGACCCAAATAAATAAAATCAAATAAGAACTCATTCTCAAAAAAGATAAACGCCATTCTTAAAATGTATAAACGAACAATAGTTAGATTAATATTGATTAGAGTGCACAATAGAAATAAAATAATTGAGAGAAGAAAAAGAGATATGTTATCTATCAAAACCCAGTTAGATTAACATTCATTGGATTGCACACTTAGTTTGTTTGTGTGGATATGTAGCAAATTAACATGTTAAATAGCACTTAATGACTGACTGAATGGAAATGAATGACAATAAATGAAAATGTAAAACGAAAAAAGCGATCATGAAAATGTTTCCAATGAATAAAATGATTTTTGACCACTTTGTTGTTCAGATATATCAAATATTTGTAACTGAATGATGCATTAATTGAAACAAAACACAGTATAGACTGAGGAGTGACTCGTGAGTTTCATGTGTTTTCTTCACTCCGCTGGGAAACTGCTCTCATGTCAAGAAGCATCAGATCATTGCATGCGCTGCATCGTCCAATCAGTGAGCGATACACAGTAAGGGGGCGGGGCGAGTGTCTGAGGATTTCATCGAAGGATGGTCTGGTGGTTCCTCGATTATAGCTCCTCCATTATCGCTCCTCGCTCCTCGCTCCTCGGTCCTCCGGCACAAATAAGGCCACTGGGACGCTACTCAAGATGGCGCAGACTAATCAACTTCCGGTGAGACCGAGACCGAGGAGCGAGGAAATGAAAAATAAGAGAAGTGAAACGCAGCCCATGGGTGTTTCTCAATCGCGAGTACGCTTGCTTGGTAGCACATGTCTGCCGAGCATCTTGCTTCAGAAGCGAGTCAAGAATACTTCCTGGCATTCAGAAAACGAAGTGTGGAACACGCTAGCAAGTGTGCAGGTGTGCGTCATATGAGAGGCCCCGCCTTACATCTTCCGCCACAGATTTGGGGAAATTGGTCCGTGCGCAAAGCATTGTGGGGATTTTAAGACCGCGGAGTCTACTCATGTGCAGCCTCGATATTTCTCCAAACGGAGTACGCCGGGCTCGGTAGATTTCCAAGTATGCTGGAGATTGGAACAGTACTTCGGCGGCACTCGATGACGTAGTATGCTTGAAATAGTGGCTCTGAAGCAGCTTTACTCGCGATTGAGAAACACCCCCAGTGTAAAAGGACTTCCTGGAACTTAAGGAAGTGGTCATAGCCACAAAGGAAGTGCCATCTCTTTCAAAGTACATTTCAAAATAAAAGCTGCCTTCTAACTGCTATTTGTGTTCCATGACAGGCGGTAGTGTGTATTCGTCATTCAAAAGAGGCAACCGGTAGACAGACTGCGTGATATATACAAACAACAAATAGCGTGCGTTCCATTTCCACTCTCGTCCATCACAGACTGTTTCACAGACTGTTTCACATAAAGACATATAATCGAAAACATGTTTAGTGCGGTACTGGAAAATGAAAAATAATAGCCGTCTGTGTGTGCCTTCTTCACTTCCGTTTCGCTTCTCATGCACTGATTCGCTAAGCTGAACAGCCAATCAGAGTGATTTATTTTGCCGACAGCCTTTTGCCATGCCGGAACGGTGCTGGACCAAGCCCCCAGGAAGTGCGCCGGACTCTGAGGAAAATATCCGTTGTGGCCAAACGGCAGTACTACACTTCCGTATCAGTCACTGGGCCCGGAAAGACTTTTTCCCATTGACTAACATTGGGAAAGAGACGTCTGTAAATCGTTGGATCATTTTTTTTAAACTAAATAAACTACCCAGTATGAACATTTGTATAGCCCTTATTAAAAACATTCGGTCCTCAAGTTGTAAAATGTGCTAATAACGTTATTCTGAGAGTTATTTTCCTCGGCATTATGAACGCGGATCTTACCCACGGGACTGCGCCGCCCGGCACGTTCATGTGACGTGTTCAGTACTACATGAGTGTTACCTTTACCCATGGATGCACAATAAGAACGGATTATATGATTATATGAATACTTTCGTGACGTTTCGCTCTCTCAAAAGTTGGGCCATTTTGTCTTCATGCGCCAATGAGCAACTCTCATAGGAATGAACGAGGCCCCGCCTCCCACGCTGTATCCAGTTGTTGTTATACATTCATGTGCTGGACACACGAATCTGAGTAGGGCGACAGGATGCTCATCGACGGCCAGACATCTATCGACGGCCGAAATCGGCCCGATGTGTCCGGGCCTTTAGATGCTTTTAGATGCTCCAGGATTTATCTCGTTCAAAGCATTAATGCATTCATTGCATCCATCACTTCCTGCAATGTGCATTCTTTTGTTGTTGTTAAATATGCTATATAAAATACATTGAACATGAACCAGATCAGTGTTTTCTTATAACGTAAGGCAAGTTCGATTAAATATTTTCAAAGACTTTTTTTATGCAGCTCGGAGTAAAATAAAGACCAACTTTAATAAATAAAAACAGACATCAATTACATGCAAACATCTTTGCATGTATACTTTTTCTCATTTTAATCTGACCCACCTTCAGCCTCGATGGTTCAAGCTGCTGTTTACTTTGCATCTGCTGACTCACAAACAACTGTGGAACTGTGGCGCGCTTGTAGTAATTGCGCCACATTTGCGCTTCAGATGAGGCTCCCTCCGCAAAATGAGGCTCCCTCCGTGAGATGAGGCCCCCTCCGCGAGGTGAGGCCCCACGCAGTCTGCGTGATCTGCATGTAGGGAGGGGCGCAGGGGCGGTTCTAGGGTGGGGGCCAGTGCCCCCCTAACACTGACTTTGGACCCCCCTGTGGCCCCCATGAAAATGAAAAAAAAATAAAACGTTTATGATTAAACGATTTCTTGGCTGACAGAATAGAATGAACTAACGATATTTGTCATTCTAGTCGGACCCATTAGAGCAGGGGTCTCCAACACGTCGATCGCAAGCTACCGGTAGCTTGCAAGCCCTCAATAAGTAACTCGCCAAGCAAATCCAAAATGTAAAAATATACCAAAAAAAAAGGAAATGTAATTAAAAGAATCTACCCTATGCATAAACGAAACTTCAATCATAGCGAACTCTATCTACTTACTCCAACTCTATATCTATCCAACACACCTGCTCCCCCCACCCCCGACAATGAATATCGACCAATCACGTTCTTGCTTGATTTGCGGGACCAGCGTTGCAGTCGGGAAGAAAAGCAATGTGGAGCGGCACCTCACCGCTTCATAAGGAGTTTGACCTTTCCTTCTGGCAGAATCTACACAACACATCAGCCCCATTGAACAGCCTAGTCGTGCCAGCCTATACATCACATGAGGGGCAGAGTTTTACTGTGTGTGTGTTGCAACTTGCATAAATATTTATTGCACTTGACGCACACATACGCATGGCGTACAGGGGGGACTGTTTAAAAAACAGTTTAAAAGGGGAGTGATTAAAGTAAACTATGCATAAATAAAAAGAAAGAATGCTAACTAGGTAACATAAGATAAGAATAAACAAGTTTAAATGATTTGTTATTGGTTGTGATCATATTCTAAAGATGTTTGGATTATTGAAACGTATACAGCTCCCTTTCATCTGAGTGTTGAGAGCTGTATCCATAAATTCATGTTGTGCTCAAAGTGCTCCAGATTGATGCATTTAACTTCAACATTTAAAAAAAAATCTTCCCGGGGGTGCATGTCCCCGGACCCCCCTAGAGGATGTGAGGTCCCCCCTGGAGGAGGTGAGGTCCACCCCCAAATAAAGCAGGTTAAAATAATTAAATGTAATACATGTTATTTTAGTAAACACTGAAAACGGGTCCCACAGACCCAAACAGCACACAAAGGTTAAAGGTAAGCATATAATAATGTTAAAATGTGCTAAATATATACACTGCAAAAAACAAAAAGAAAGAGGAGTAAAAGTAGCTCACGACTTGTTTTATTTTTTGAAGTAGCTCTCATCCTAAAAAAGGTTGGAGACCCCTGCATTAGAGCGTAAAAACTGTAACTATAAGTAGCTGAAATAATAATGTGTAATGAAACAAATACCAATAACTGTATTGCATTGTTTTCTTATGCGCAATTACTTAATACTTTCTTTGTCTTTTTCGTCCTGCATTTATTGTGCCCCCCTCAGAAAATAACTGGCCCCAGCCTGGCCCCCCCAGTCAAATTGGTCTAGACTGGAGGGGCGTGCCTGACGTCAGTCTTTATATGAGTCAGAAAACCAGATAACTCCAGAGTGTAACATGACATCAGTGCACAACAGACAGCTGAAACTGAAGCTAAAGTTAATCCTGTCATGGGGCTGGAGATGAGTTTCGATTCGTTTTGGTGAGTTGGCGTTATTACGTTGCTCCCTTAAAATAAGCACCACCAGAACTAGGAAGCACGCAAGGTCAAGCTCGTTCTCAGCTTGTTGACAAGATGATATGGATTTCCTTGAATGATAGCCTGGCCTGTCCTCTCCTATCCATGATCATTTAAAGTTATTAGCTAGGTCAAAGTATTCAAAGATATAATTAAATTTTTCTTACCACTTCTTCTGACGTAATTAAGAAAAACGTTTTTAAATACAAACTGAAAACATTCCCTGGGAATTTCAGAAAGGACAGCCATGCTCAGATCTAATATTAGACTAAACAAGTATTTTCTGATTCTGAATGTTGGTTAAAAAAAGTATTTGTGGACCCAATTACGTCACGGTCTGAAACGGCATCAAAAAACATATTTTACTACAACTACTGCCTGGGTGCTTGGTCTCTTGCGATTTCTTTGCCTTTTTACTGCCGTGTATTACGGGAGCAACTTTAGGTCATACTTGGTTATGTGATTAATTTGCTATAATTTGATCAATCGCAAGTGTTAACTTTGGGTTTGATGGTCAAATCCCTGTCAGTGCTGGTAAAGAACCGAGACGAAAAGGTGTCAGTATGTAACAGTTTTTTATTTCCTGTCATGTACTTAATCAAGCACAAGACAAGTATTTCACAACACAAGGAGAAGCGAAGAAATAGATACATATTACAGAGATGATAGATGGCATCTGCTCAACAAAACAAACAAAAACAACTTTGTTCAACTTGTAGATCAGGGGTACTCAAACTTTTTTATTAAAGGTCCAGTTGTGAACTTTATACAAGGTCACTGGTCCGGATCAATGCCAGTAAAGGCCCCCCCCCCCCCGAGCGGAGAAACGAAACTGAAATTAAGAAGCAGTTTCTTGGCGCTCTATGCATGGAGTTTCCCGACATGTCGTTGCAGTAAATTAAAGGGTGTTTCATGTTGTCGTTGCTGTGGACCTTCTTAATCTACCTTCTTTGGGGGCCCCCTTCTGGTCCAAGCACTTGCCTGCCTTGCCAGTCGGTAAACGGCGCCTCTGTATACACACACACATTCAATACATACATACAGTATGTCAAGGTAAACTTGCGGTTAACTTGCGGTCTGCTATGCGTGTCACGCTCGCGCACACAAGTAAATATATATGCACGTTCATTCTCACAACGCGTCAGACACAAGACGCGCGTACATGATGATGTACATTAATTTATCAGAATCAGAATTTTTTTTTTTTTTTATAATTTCTTTTAATTTTTTTGTAATTGGACACAGGGTTCGGTCCGGATTGATTTGCAGTTCGGTCCGCATCCGGACCTTGGTCCGGAGTTTGAGAAGCCCTGTTGTAGATGTATAAATATTGAGTACTGTACACAGACAAAACTCTTCAAATCTCCACTGAAACCAGAACTTGCTCGGTAGAGCTTGGGCAAGCCGCCATTAGCTCCAATCTGCAGGCCATTACAATTTAGACATTTTTAAATATATGCTATTCACGGAATACTTAAGTGGCCTACATTGGAGTGGAGTTTGTGACTGCTATGGTGGATTAGCCGTCCGGGGAGCATACACTATTTATTTCATTGTCTAGAGTTTTTGATTTGTTACTTCATGTGTACCAAACCTGACATTAGTTTTGGCATTAAAGGTGAAAGTGAGGGTTTGGTAGAAACTAAATAAGACACAATCCTCCAATAGACAACTTTACAGCGGCCATTTTGCATCCCCTTTGTATGCGCTTACTATCGTTCGTTTCATGAGATCGTGGACACTCTGAAAAAGTTAGTTATTTGAAATTTTGTATTTACAATTTCACAAATCTGGGCTGCAAAATGTTGCAAGAAGCAATACATAAGAAATAAACTCCCTGTGCAGCAGTCTTCAGGAGAGTAGTGGTTTTTGAGGAATGTCGTTTCTCTCTTTTTGTGTCAACTCAACTTTTTTTATTTGTTATACAGCACGTTTGGTTTTTATAAAATATCTTCGAAAAAAACAAAAAACTTTAAAAGGAGTTTTCAGCCAACTGTTCTCTGTCCTCATGTTATTGGAAAGAAGTTACATCCACATCCTCTCGTAAATGAATCGCAACATGTTTTTGGTTTCAGCACAGAAGGCCTCAGAGATACAATTTTCTTTTAGAAACTCCCAATATTTCTGGGGGAAACAAAGAGGTGCGAATGGGAGTGAATTTTCAAGGGCAAATTCAAATAAAGATATCACAGAAATATAACAGCTGTGAAAATCAGAATAATTCTATAACAAATCATTGTGAAACCATAGGAATGTAGAACAGGGTGACGTAGACAGCACAAAGATGTAGTTAAAGTACAAAAAGGTCTCTGGAAAAAATCTGTATATGTAAGAGTTGAATTGTTCTATAACTTACATGTATAGCTGCTTCAGAGTTCACACAGTATGTACTGACTGGTGGCAGCAGTTTTAAGACAATAATGTATTTATATATTTACAAATCATTTTTCCTGTGCAAGTTTGAGGTGTTTTGTTAATTTGCACAGTCCCCTTGCGTCTTCACACCTGTATGCAAGAGTTCAATGGACTTCTAGAAAAAGTGTTAAAAGACACATTTTCATTTCTGCGTTTGCACCCCTGGGAATTTCTGACTTTAAAGACAGAGATTAGGTGTCTGATGTCAGTGTGTGTTTGGAGGACGGGCAGCCATGTTGGGATTTCCTCTCTCTGCTGGTTGGATGGTGATTTAAAAGTAATCCTCATTATCATCAACGGCTGCTCTAGGTTGTCTGCAGGGGAAATAAGGAAAATACATTATTACAGAAAGAAAATAAAGCACAATTCATTTTTTTTTGTTGTAGGAAAGATTATTTTATTATGTGCTGGGCAGTTGAAAGAGAGTAACTCCTGTTTTCCATCATAGTTACTGTTGCTTACTCGAACAATTGTTTTGCATAGCTAGTGTCCTAACACCTGCTTTGTATTTTTTATTGTGAGCGTAGCTACTTCATGACAGGTTGACATTTACATAGATGACTCTGTGCTGCCAGATTAGACCGTGACATTAAAATAAGTAGTGGGGGCAGAAAAACTGTATGCTGTGTTTGTTGTATTTGCCTCGTCCAAAAGGTGTTTGTTGTTTTTGAACACACAAACATTGGAGGGGATATTACATTGTGGGATGATAGGCGACGCCACTGTCTAATGTGTCAACTCTCCAGAGAAACTGCTTTTTTATTACATTCGCTCCAAAGATAAGCACATTCCTGCTACCTACCATTACTTATGTTTGTAATTTCGTAATGCAATATCATGATATATCATGATTAATAAATACTGGAAAATAAATTGAGAAACTTCTAATGGATAAAATAAACAGGTAGCAGTGGCTTAAACCAGGCCTCTCACCACATTGATGCTAATAGATTTATAAAAACAATATATTTCCATAGCCTAGTTTTGAAAATTATTTACAGCTTTTACAAGTTTGGACAGTTTTTTTGTATTATTTAAAAAAACAAAAACGTATTTGTACTATATTTTGTACCTGTGCACTCTGCCTCTGCATCTTCTGCATGGAGAAGGACGCCAGGTCTCTCTCCCCCGACCCTTCTCGTTCCGATTCACGCTCCCTCTTTCCTGTAATGCTTCCTCTGTGCAGAAGTCCTGAATGTCACAACAGGCAAGACAAAAAGGGTTATTGTTTGAAACACTCTACAAGGTTTATGTGTAATTACTAAGTAAGAAGTAAAGGTTATGTGATTACTCATCAGATTACTCATATGTTGCGTAGGCACATGTGTATCTAGATACAAGCTTCTATAATTTTCTTCATAAGAAATGTATAGCAGAGCTTTCCATAGGCGCTAGCTGGCACCTAAAGAGTCGACTCCTAGAACTAGTACACGCTATACTGTAGGTGTACATGTTACAACTATCTGCCTTCACTTCAGAACCATGAGAGCACAATGTTAGAGAAACGTGCGTATCCATCTGTATCATTCCCGATGCTCTATATAAATGTGTTATTGTTTGACAAACATTAGCAAAATAACCAATAAGGCAACACATTAAGAATTGAATTGATTGCATAGTGGACAGCCTCAGTGACATTTTCAATAAAATACATTAAAAATAAACCATGAATAAGGAAAATAAAGTTTCCAATTAGTTAGTGATTTTTGATATATCTGTTTTCGGACTGTGCACACAAGTGACCTTATTCTCCTTTACAATAATTCACTACAGGTTTATAGTTGGATAGGCATCAATAAGTCAGTATTAATGCAATAATTAGGTGTACGTGGTGCTACTAATGGATCATTTCTATCACATGCTACAGCTGAACATCAAAGCAGCACACCAGCGACAGTGGCACCAGCCCCTTCCTGTTTCCTACCTGGGTGTTGAGGCACGGCGAACTCGTGGTAAAGTCGGCTGCTGGTGATGGTCTGGCTGGCTTCTGGCACTGAGGGGTATACAGAAAACAGCAAACAGACATATTTAATTTAGTTATTAATGAGAGGGCTCATAAGTATCATATACTCACAATATAACAATTTCACCTTTTCCAAAATAACAAATATATGGCATATTTAAAGCCAACATCTTAAATGTGCCAAATAACTTCCAAGGCTAGTTTTTACTGTTTTCAATGTCGGCCCGTAGTTGTATGAATGAAATCCAAGCCTTTACTGGTTGGTCAGGACATTAACATGTGAGTGACATGTATGCATCGCACAGGATATATCGGAGAGGTAAGAGTTCACACAAGGATAATGAAAATAAAAACAGTATAAATAAAAATAAAAATATGATACCACAATACTTAAGTACTGAGCAACAATGAGTAAACCCTACGTTTGACAACTTTTAATACAATTTTAAGGGTGCGTTTCGGGCGATGCTACCGGAAAGTCTTAATAATCGAAAGTGTTCATTCTCTGGGAAGGATGAATCTCAATGTCACTCTGTCCATAACATTCTTTCTTGTATTTAGAAATTGTTGGTGATATGCACAAAACAGACTAAACTAAACGTAAAATGGTAGGAATGCTAACAGAAATTACTCATATCGGAGATCGCCCTACCATGCTGCTGCTGCTGCTGCTGCTGCTGCTGCTGCTGCTGCTGCTGCTGCTGCTGCTGCTGTTGTTGTTGTTGTTGTTGTTGTCTGCTGCTAGGCCCCATTTCTTCTTCATTTTGAAAGTGAAGGATGTTCCCGCTGCCGTTACTCGCTGCAACCGAACTCCCCGACACTCCAGGCACTGAGAAAAGAAAAACACAGACAAAAACAAGAGACTGACTGATACGGGTAGATGTAGCACGCCATTTCTACAATACCATCAACGATAAGGGCAAGAGAAACGCTGACACATCTTTATTAATATTACATTTACACAGATGACATTATGAAGACTATCCTAGCCATCAACTTGAATCTAACTTTAAATGTCACTGTATTTTTAAGTTTTCAGTTTCTATAATTACTTGAGCTGTTTTTTTAAATGTTTCTTATTTCTTGTAATTTATTGTATTCTATAAATAATAAACAACTGCTTTCGGACTTAAGGCATACAATAAGGCATTTTCCTTTTTTCGTTATATTTATAATGTATACAACATTTATTTTTATTTTTAACAAGGTACAATCATAGACAATAAATAAATAGTTAAAATAAAATAAATTCACTTACAATGTGAATTGTTGTTGTTGGTCCCTGGCTGCTGCTCTCCGAGGGGGTAGGCCATCATTCCTCCATTCCCGTTCCCATTGGAGGACGGGACTGATGCCAGCAGGCCTGAAAGAAACAAAACACACAAACACATATTTATTTTGTGAAAGGAGAGGACATTTTTCTTCACAGAACAGACAACGTAACTGTTTCCATTTGAATGTTATTTTGCCTGCCTCGTCCTTCCTTTGTGTGGAGCACGAAGATGAGCCTGCATTTTTTGAGTGCAGTAAAAATGTTTTTTTTAAGGCTAAACACCAAAAAATATAGATTTTAATTTCTTTGGCCTTCGATACGCTCTTAATTTATGCACAAGTTGGAAAGAATTCTACACAGTCACTACTGGAATGTTACAAAAATATAATATGTATAATATAAGTGTAGCCTTATCTTTATCTGCAACGCTTTAAACAGAAAAATCACTGATGCCTTTAAATGTACGCCTCGAATGTCCACATTATAAATCAGGATTCAAAGCTTCAAACTCTTTGGTACCGTGCAGATTTGTTACTTCTCTTACCCAGTCCTCTGTATCGGCTCAGCTGCTGGTAGATCTGCTTCATCCTCTCGATGTTGAGCCGGCTCGCCTCTGCGTGATGAACCATGGGTTTGGGGTAATGAACGCCGATGATGCACTTGGCCGCGGCCTGCACGGACTCCGGAGCGTTCCACGGGTCGTAGATGTACTTCGCAGGGAAACCTCGGAGGACAGGTAAGTATCGTCTGGAAGCACAGGGAGACATTAGATTAGTTAACAGCGGCAGGATTAATGCAGAAATACAAGATCTCATACTTTAAAAGGATCGGAAAAATATTTGAAAGCAGTTGCAATAACATTATTTATGTGTTTTTACTATTGTAAATGTTAGTTTGTGAGGTTTTATTGTGAAATATTGAATATGCAGTACAATTGTTTTGTTAGCGTCCTCATGGATGTATCTGATAAGTATACACCTTTTCTTACTAAGATTATTATAAATCAATCATCGTGTAAATGTCAAACATTAACATCATACGTATGTGTTGTGACAGGGAAGCTGTGGCTCAGTGGATAGTGTGCTGGACTTCGAATCAGGGGATAACAAGTTTGAGTCCCACTGCAGTCAGCATGTCGTTGTGTCCCTGGGCAAGACACTTCACCCCAAATTGCTCCTGTGGGGATTGTCCACAGAACTGAATGTATGTAAGTCGCTTTGGATAAAAGCGTCTAACAAATGACATGTAATGTAAAATGTAATGACTGATAAGAGCATGATGGTCATCACCATGTCATGCTTACAGGTGTTATGGAAAATAGCTGCTACAAAGTGAAAGCTACAAACAACCACAACACTCAGTCACAATATGGCTGCAGTGCATTAGAGTGAGTTAGCATCGCAGTGCACAATGAGGACAATGTAGAAAAAAGGAGGGGGGCTGTGGTCACGGACAAAATGTACAGTAATTTGGTGTGATAACAGCCACACTACAGACACAAAGTGTAAACCTCTGAGAGATGAAGCCGATAAAACAAGGACTGCAACAAGATAGAGAGGTCAACATCTATCAGAATCAGAATACCTTTATTAGTCCCACAGAGTCTACCGTTTCAAACTGATGACGTTTTTTCTTCGCTTGGACTGTCATGGATTTGCTCCGTGTGACAAAGAGAGGCCACCTACCTATTGTACCAGGTCCGACCTTACCAAGTCCAAGGATCTCTAGAGAGAGATCACTGCTGGTTGAACGATGATGCTAGGAGACGTCTACTGTGACACGCGGTTAGAAAGCAGAGTGCATTGACCCCCACCCACCCAACGTAAACTTGAAAAGTTCTGCCATCAAAAGATTTTTTTTTTCTTAATTTGTACTACTTTCTTGTCTTTGATTCTCCTTTGGTTTAAAAAAAAAAAAAAGCATACCCATATCTTTATATTTCTAGAACTTTCGTCAAGAAAAAAAATTCAATTTAGAGAAATATTCATATGAACTTTTAAGTTTGTTAAGCCAAATATCTTAGGGCTGGGCAGTATGTCGATATTATGTCAGTATTGTGATATGACACTAGATATCGTCTTAGAATTTGGTATGGAATATCATATGTGCTGTTTTTCCTGATTTACCTTCACCCATTACTGATGATCAAACATTAAAAAAAATCTTTCCATATACTTTTTAATGAAAACTTCAATTGTCATCCTTACAATATCTTCACAATACCGATATAGATTTATTTGGTCGAAAAAAAAGTTTCCTTCATATCACCCAACTCTAAAATGTTGATAAGATAAAAAAAACTGTAGGTTTGTGTTTGATGACAGAAGTCCTCCATTGTACTTCACAGCTCCAGGACCCTCCCTCCCTCCAATTCCCCCCAATGGTCAGACAGTGGGGGACTGAGAAGATAGCACATGCATTTAAGTGGTCAGATCCTGCTGACTGCCCCTCCCCCCACAACCACAGTGCCACACTCCGGGCCGGCCCACTAGGAGGTCCCCTGATTTCACCAAAAAGGGAACACAACCCTATTGCCAGGAAGGACCTTGACCTGCCGGTAGCAAGTGGTCCTGCAGCGGACGGTGGGTGGTGTGTGGGCGGTGCAGAGAGCGTGTATGTGTTATAAAGTGAAACTGAGAAAGGTTAAGCTTTCAGATACAACGCAAAACAAAATGTCAATGCTGTTAAGCTTTATTGTTCAGGATTTTGCATTGCAAATGGATCTGCCTTATTCACGTTGCATCTCATTTAAGCAAAATAGAAACAGTGCCAAAACCTTTTACCGAAAATATTAGCAAGCATTTTAAATGTCAAATCTGAAGAAAATCATGCTCATTTAATGTGGGAAGCCCGACTTGTGATCAACATTTATATGGAATTAATTCTGCAGCACTACTCTGCTGTATGTTTCATTTTTTAAGTGGTAGCGACACATTTTAAATAAAAATGTTCCGTCTCGTGTATATTGGCCACAAAATGGATGAGAAACAGATATTATCAACTACATTTAGATATTTCTAGCTCCTAACCCTTTTTGTGCCACTAATATATCAAGTTAAAGATTTAGAATTATACAAAATCAGTTCATGTGACCTAAAGCAAGTTTGAATCGGCAGGGCTGCATTCCCACAAGCAGAGCACCACTGAACATTTCTCAAAAGGATCGGACAAGGGGCTTTGCCCAGCGTGCACGGACCAGCGAAGTGTGGCACAAGAAACGTGTGTGTGTGTGTGTGTGTGTGTGTGTGTGTGTGTGTGTGGTGTGTGTGTGTGTGTGTGTGTGTGTGTGTGTGTGTGTGTGTGTGTGTGTGTGTGTGTGTGTGTGTGTGTGTGTGTGTGTGTGTGTGTGTGTGTGTGTGTGTGTGTGTGTGTGTGTGTGTGTGTGTGTGTGTGTGTGTGTTTCTTTGTCTATACAATAATGTGAAGTCTCCTGCTCTCTGTGCCTATGTTTCCCTGTCTGCATGTAGTCCAGAGACACAGAGGGAGGAAAGGTGCCATCCAGGTAGGGGGGTCAGCATTAAGATGCCATACCAATAAAAAGGTACCCACCTAATGAAGTCCCCGTTGGGGTCGGTCCGACGGCCGAAGCCCACGGGGCAGTAGCAGTGGAAAAACTGCTGGAAAAATGAACTGCAGGACAGCCACATCCAGCTGCCTGCGTTCACGCTCCAGTCTGCGTCGAGGAGAAGCTCCTCAAACACCTGCGACACAAAGACAACAGGCTCAGTGTCATGGCTTTCAAATGCTGAACAACATCCTGCCACTAACTCTTTTATGTCTTCAAGTCAGGCTTTTGTCTTAATAGTGCTGCAACTACTTTTGTTAAAGGGGCCCTATTATGCTCATTTTCAGATTCATATTTGTATTTTGTGCCGAAATGTGCTATGTAAATAAACTTGCATTGACATTGATATTCTGGAGGTCACAGTTGTCTAGGCTTTTGATGAAAAGATCTGCTTCATTTGGAATTTAAAAAACAAACTGACGGGCATACAGTATATGGGCATCTACTAATTGATACGATATGTGTTTTCACCTAAATTAAGACCCCGTTTACATGGAGACGGTTCGTGTTGTATCTGCTACTTTTCTCTTTCGTATAGCCCGGTCGTTCACACGAGGCCGTAACGGAACCGCGGAAACGGACCACTCAAACGATAACGGGTCCCAAGGTGGGTAGGTCTGCGGACGAAACGCTCTGGGGGGCCAAACGGCTCCGTGTGTACGTCCTATACGATAATTTCCTGATAACGATGAAGCCTTAGCCCCGCCTCTCCCCACCTCTGCTGCTCACAGCTGTAGCATGGTCAGTAGCTACTGTCAGTAGCTACTGCTACTGCTACTGACCATGCTACAGATGTTAGTGCAAAATCTACAGCTCCTCTACCACAACCATCAGCAACAAGTGGACATGGAGAATTACATGAACTACATGTTGCTAAATCCACCGCGGAGCGTAAACAGAAGGGCAACCAGGCAACCATGCTCGGGGGGTCTTATTCGCTGCTTTTGGTGTATTTTATGGCGGAAGTACAGTGCCACTTACAGGCACGGCATATGTACCCTGCATAAACATGTCGGCCTCCTCACCTTCATCCCCTCCTCCCAGCTGATCCACAGGTCGCCCCTCGTGAGGAAGCAGGCCACAGCGTGCCGGGCCAGGTGATGGATCCAGCCCTCCTGACGCAGCTGAGTCATGATAGCGTCGATCCAGGGAAATCCTGTCTTAGCTTCCGCCCATTTGGCAAGTGCTTCAGGATTTTTGTCCCACGGGATACGCACGCAGATCGGGTTTCCCTCCATCTTGTCGAAGCGTGGGTTGTTGGTTGCTGTGGTGTAGAAGAACTCTCGCCACAGTAGCTGGCCGTACAGGGAGAGTGGAGGAGAGCTGTTCTTTTTCACCTGGAGAAAAATAAACACGGCAAGAAAACATTAAGTACACAATGTCAAGGTGAAAAGATAATCACAACCGAAAAATGTTTTTTGTTCTAAGACAGGTGTGCAGGATTGTGACAACAGTGCGCGGAAGCTTTTTTTTGCAACTTTTGGTAAGAAAATCTGAAAAATAGATATACAAGCATGCTGGCTTAGCTGTGAGATGTGAGATGTCTTTTAGATCTAAATTGAAGTAGCACTAGTCTCTAAATCTTACATTTGGCACTCATATCATTAGATTTTTGGTCGAGTTGCAACGACTTGATGTCTGGGGAATTCTAACCTCCATAATTTCTTCTCATTGTGCTTTATTCTACACCTACACTGTGACACATATGTATCACTACCTAGAAAGCATGCGCGAAACATGGGTGTCGCTGATTTGCTTTGGGTATTTTACACACTGCCTATAGGAGTTGATATGAAACAGCACAAGTCAACATGTATATTAGACTGGAGGAGTAGGGATCTGACCTTGCGGTAGAGGTCGGTGAGCTTGAAGTAGAACAGGCGGCAGGAGAGGCAGCCGAAGCGCAGGTATGGGCTGAGGCCAGTCGGGCTGGCGAGCAACGAGTTGGCGTTCATTCTGGGACGCTCGAAGTTAGCCACCCACGCCTGGAAAAAAAAATACAGAGAGAAATACAGGAGGTCAGAGAGAGAGGTAGGGAGTGATGAGAGGTACTAGATAAGGCAGGGCACTGTTATAAAAAGCTCATAATTTTAAAGAAATTGCATCATTACTCATAAATACTATATTACTATACCTTAGTATATAATTACTTGGTGTGCTTTGGTGTGTTATTGTACATAAACACAGTAAAATAAATTAAGATGTAAAATAAGAAAAAAAAGAAAACTATTATAAAATAAAAAAACAAGTACACATTTTACAAATTACTGATACATTATATTCAACATTTAAAGTGGAATAGCTAAGCTGTTTCAAATTGTTATTATAATGCAGAAATGTTCAAAATAGTTTAACACATTTACAAAAGTAGACATTACAGAGTCAAATGTTGTCAATGAGGAAAGTGCTTAAATAAGTGTGTTACTAGAAGCAGGCGGTGCAGTACCGACCTTTCTCTCCAGATGGCGGTCTATCCTCGTCAGAGCCTCGGTCTCTCCTCCGGGCCAGACGCCTGTTGGCAGGCCCTCTGTGTCAAAGCCTGAAAACAATCATGGGGATTACCTTCCTGCTTTAAAGTGTTGCAGTCACATGCTGGATGAGTCCACAATCCTTCAGTTATGTCATGTTCCCTCAAATAACAACATGTAGTTTCATCCAGCAGATACAAATCCATACAAAGCATCATTATTGTTGGCCTTGACAACTGTTTGGATAATAGAACATGTTGATCTTTTTTGCTTATATCCAATCTATGAATATAAATCTTATAAACAAAACATTACTGTGTTGTGTTGTGTACTGTACAACCGCTTTGTCATTGCCTTCAATTTGTGTATAAAAAAAGTCAGTAAACAAACGTGTTCCACACTTACTATGTACACATTAACACATTTAAGATAAAAAAAACTCTGCAAAGAGGGTTTTAGAATATTGTAATATCATATATTTTTTTTTAATGATAGTCCTGGTGTGTACGTTTGTTTCCTCACCTAGCTCCTCCAGGGACGGGACCCCGTACTTTTCTCCGTGGTCCTCAGAGACGGGGGTGACGCAGCGACCCATCAGGGCGTCTGACAGCGTCTCCACGGGCATCTCAGGAGCATCCATTCGACTGATCAGAGTCTGGAAACGCTTGTAGGTGAGAGGAGGCTGTCCGCCATTCAGCTCTATGATCCTGGGGAGGGATGGAGACAAGGACCGATCAAGAAGAAGAAGATACACTTTATTAACCCCTTACAGGGAAATTTCTTTCCCCACTCTGTTGTGTTTACACACATTACACACACGGCAGTGGCCTTGGAGGTGAACTGGCACCTCTCCAGCTACCAGCTCACTTCATCTTTTTTTGGTCCGATCGGGACGTGAACCGGCGACCCTTCGGTTCCAAGACCAAGTCCCTACAGACTGAGCCACTGCCGCCCAAGTTTGAATCTTAAATCAAATTTCCAACAGATATTAAAATATTACGAAAGGGAAGTCAACATTTATTTAGCAAAATACATAAAAGTAAAGCTTATTTTTTTTAAATTAAGTACTGCTTGTAGTCTATTATCTAGTTATATTAGTACAGCAAAGGAATAAATAGATATATTTTGAGATTCAAAAATAAATTATATATATATTTTTAACTAACTAGCTTCTAATTACCTTAAAAGGTTGATTCACTTTAGTATGTTCCTATCAATGCCTTTACATTCTTTAATGTTTTTAATGGAAATAAAAAATACATTTTCACACGGCTCATGGTAAATAAAACGAAATATTGACATTTATAGAAAAAAATATAATGTATTTATTATTTAAACCTTCAGATACGATGAGCCATCTAGCTTCACAACAATTTACTCACTAAAATAATCCATGTATATTTTAAAATGGTGTATTAGTATTTGTCTCACTTGTCTAGATCGTAGAGGGTGTGTGACGTCTTGACGATGACCTCCACCCCGGCCTCCATGGCCAGCTTCTTGATGGCAGCGTCTCTCTCCTTCCCAAACGGCTCTGTATCGTACTCAAAGGTCAGGCGAGAGATCTTCCACTCCTACGACAGGACAGGGAGATATCACAGTTTGCTCAGCAGGCACAAAGTGAGGTCTTAAAATGTTGTTTAATTTAACAGACAGTCCCAGACTCAGCATATTCTATAGTCAATATTTATACTTCTTAAACAACTTTGTTTAAATTAGATTATCAGAGCACGTGCTGATTTTCTGTTATTGCTGACCTTAAAGAGCCGTGGGAACACGTTGGCTGGTTGGCCTCTGATGACAAAGAGGCGAGAGTTGAGCTTCCTAAGGTTGGCATCAAGATCCTCCAAACACTGTAGGAGAAACCTGAAGAAGAAGAGGACAACAAATTAATTACTGATCATCTGATTATACCCTGGAGTCATGAGGCAAACAGAAATGTGTCTTTGACAGAAGAAATGGGTCCACCAGCAGAGATTCCGCAATACCATTTCAATGGCTGTAGCTTTTCTCATATAATTGTATAATAAATGACAATACAGTAGTTGAAATTACTGTGATAACTGTAATTTACCATAACTGTGAAATAAAATAACATATACTGCGATATAAGACTTCAGCCAAAACGCCCACATGTAGTTATGCCCACCTGTGCTACATTTTCGTTAAGCCCAACAAAAAAAAGTACTATTTATTTTCTTTCTAGGTCACTAGGTTTGATAAAAATGTGTGTGTTGAGAGACTCAGAAGAAATGTGTGTGTTTGGGGCTTTATGACGCAGTCGACCACCAGGCGAGAACACATCTGCCTCACTGTCAGACTCACAGCTTTAATGGATTCACATAGATTAGAAAAAAATAACATGGTAGCTCCCTTTGTGCCTCCATCCCTGAGGAAAAGAGAATAAAGCCAGCCTATTATTTGATGTGCCATCTATGATTACTCTAGGATGCATTCAACCTTTTTATGTGAACTGTACATTAGCATCTCCATTATTGCAAACCCTGACCATGTGATCATGATTGTGCTTCTGAAGCGTCAGTTTTTGTGGTTCTACCTGTGACAAATGGCCTGAATGTCGCTCGTGACACACTCTCCTCTCTGTTCTCCAAATTGACTAATCATAGCTTCCGGTCTGCAATACGTTGTGGCGGATAACGCTCACAGAAACCCTTGAACTTTCAATAATTTGGCCATGCAGTCAAGTGTGTGATTATTTTTTATTTTTCAAGGGGCACAAAACGTGTTCAGTCCTGTAATATCCTCTTACAGCTTCCTTTCCAACATTAAGCGATGTTTGGTTGCTAACTAAGCGATCGAAGTAGGTAGGGCGACATCCTGTGTTTTAGGCTTCCGGATATTATATCAGATTTCCTACTGATAATGCCAAACTGTGAGTGGGAATTAGTGTGTGTTTGAGGGGTGTGTGTTGTTGTTTTGTTTGGTTAAGTAACTGCCATGGATCAATTACCATGGTTTCCACGGATGTAAACCAAGAATAATGTTATCAGTTTTCATTGTCGGCCCATCTTCCAGTGTACAGAGGGCTGAAGTGTAATCCCTCAAGTATGATGGTGCAACAACACATTTTGGGAGCACGATACAAAGCAGTAATGTACACTTTAAGTAACACACAATTCAGATGTATGCAACAGTATAAGTAGAAGAGTAGTTGTAGGTTTCAACAAAGCACTTTGACATCCCATTCAAAGGTGAGGGCGGAGATGAGACCCCAAGGCTATAAGGATTATTTTACAAAACTAATAATCCCTGTGTGGTGTCTCTTTATTGTCATCGCTGTAAGACCTCTGCTCCCATAACATGTTCAATGAGGTCAAACTAAATCTGAACACAGACGGGCAGTGAGGTCACGCTAACTTGAGGCGTGTGCCTTCCTAAACATAATCTGCAGTCCCACTTTTCCCACAATAGTTAATCAGAACTCAGATATATTTGCGTTCACACCAAAAATCCCCCTGAACTAAATTAGTTCATCAGAACCATTTTTACCCGCTTTTCAGTCCCTGCTAGAGAGCAGGGACTTTCGTGGGAGAAAAAGGTTCCTATGTCTGATTGGCTGGGCGGAATGCAAACCACGCCCCGTAAAACTCCCAAAAGGTTTTGTGAAGCCGCCATTTTATTATCCTCGCATTAGCATTATTAGCATTAGCATTAGCCAGTCCCCAACTCCGGGGACTTCCGGACGGGGACTTCGAGTGGCAGTATACACCGTGAAGTTGTTTGCGGCCTGCCATTAAACTCAAAGCAGAAGAAGAAGAAGTGACGTCAGCGGCTTCATTTGCCTAATGTGAACACGATCTGCTTTAGTTCACCAGAACTAAAAGAGTTCTCATGAACTGAGTTCTCATGAACTATTGTGGGAAAAGAACTTGGTGTGAACGCCCCAATAGATATTGTTTAACCACAGGTGTAATTCTAAGAAAAAGAGAGAAAGGATTTGATAGCTTGAAAACTCAGAGAGGATGTACTTCAAATTATTTTACGATAACGAACAAAATATGACATTTTCTTTGGGCGGCTTATGAGAAAAATTCATCCCATATTCTGCAAAATGTATTATCTGTAGGGAAAAAAATGCCTGTCTTTGTGTGTGTGTGTGTGTGTGTGTGTGTGTGTGTGTGTGTGTGTGTGTGTGTGTGTGTGTGTGTGTGTGTGTGTGTGTGTGTGTGTGTGTATGTGTGTGTGTGTGTGTGGCACACTGGTAGCCTATAGTCAGTTCTTATATAACTGCTCTGGCCTACATCTGGTTGAATACACTCTCTCAGCATGGAATTTACCACAACCAATCCCTAAGCTGAGTAACATTTATTTAATAATTTTTCATAAAACAAAGTTGTATAGTGCCTTGATTATTTAAATAGCAGCTCAACAGACCTATGAGATATTTTAAGTTGCAGTTTAAGGTAAAAATAACACTCCTAATTGGATGATGGGGTGTCATACACCGACCCGCAGTTCCTTAAACTTCAGAAATTGTAATCAGGCCAACCCTCTTGACCCAACCCTGAGTCCATTAAATAACGCATGCTGTGCAGAAAGGCACTCATCAAACACAAATAACTGTATTTCAAAATCTAGTCAAGATAAAAAAACAATGAAGTTGTAGCTGGGATTTTGATTAAAACTTGGTACTAAAACCTTCCCAGAGAACCAAATTAAATCATGTTCAGAGAGCTATAGTGCAATGGGAATTTTTCATAAAAGGTTTCTCTTGAAAGAACCACTAAGATACTAATGATGGGAAAAAAGAGATTAATTCAGTTTCAAATGTTGCATCCAGTTATGGAAGATGAACAGTTGTGGATGCCAGCTAACAATGCTATCCATAAGCTTAATGAAGTCAGCATTTTAACATCAAAACAAGCTGACAATAATAAAGATGTGGATCCGCTTCACCAGTGACGTAAACATTTAGTTTTTAGAAACCATCAGCATCAGACACCACTGAAGTGTGTTTCCTGCCTGTGTGACGCCATGGCAATCTGTTCATCATAAAGATCAGCTGGACATCTATAGGTCAATGACTTCAGGATTGGATATTGATTCCTGTGCCTCAAGAAGCAGCTAAGAGCAAAAACCGGCCAGTGAGCAATGAATGTTAGATGATGTGATATCTGCTCTCCTCCCTGCAGAGCAGATATCACAGTTCACAATTAGACTCAGCTCTCACATGGACTCACAGAAATCCCCAAAACACAGGCCAAGATTTATCGTACAAAACACAAACACAGATCTTATATACAAACCATTTATCCCTGCATCTATTTTAATAACCTTCTAATACTTAAAGCCTGGTTCTCTTTGGGAATCAGACTCGTGCTGTAACCCATTTATTCAGCCACAAGGTCCTAAAGGCACGGACACACCAGGCCGATTATCGGCGTCGGTGGGCGTCAGGCCGATGATGAGCGCCGACACGCCCTACTCAGATTGGTGTGTCCCGCACCGTCGGGTCTTTTCAGCCGGGCCGACGCCTTTTCGGCCAAAAACCCGCCGATCGGCCAAAGGCAGTCGGCAAAATAAATCACTCTGATTGGCTGTTCAGCTAGCGAATCAGTGCATGAGAAGCGAAACGGAAGTGAGGGACCCAAACAAACTATTAAGAAGGCAAATCTGAGATTTCATTTAACTCCAGCTCTCGACACAGGTTCGGGAAAGCCCCATGAGCTTCTCGCTGTAGAGTGAAAATGGAACGCACACGCTATTTGTTGTTTGTTTATGTCACGCTGTCTGTTCTTCTTCTCTCGGTTATCACGCAGTCTGTCTTCCGGTTGTTGCCTCTTTTGAATGAAGAATACACACTACCGCCGCCTGCTGGTAAGGAGAGTTATTGCCACTCACGCATGCGCAGTTCGTACGTGCTTCTTGGCCGTCGGCTGAAGTCTTTGCGGTGTGTTCCAGTGCGACACATGGCCAAAATGCAGAGACGCGAGGCGACGCAACAGTCGGGGTCCGTCTGTGTCAGTTCTTTGTTGTCAGATTGGTGTGTCCGGGCCTTAAGTATATCTGCTGACCTGACCTCTATAATTGGGATTATGTGAGTGAAGACTAAAATAAAAAGGATGCCCTGTGACTGTGAAGCAAGCTGAGCAGGTGCATCACTGTCAAAGCTGTAAACACATACTTATTACTTCCAAATCCACTCAAACTAAGGTTGTTGATATTGTGTCGTCCCTGGTTCATTCAAAACCAAAACCAGGTGGCAAAAAGAGGCTAAACACGTTTGAATTCATTTGAATGCTGTTAATATATTGTGATTTTAAGGGTGTCCATTATCATCTGGCCGGTGACAACAGCTGGAAATTAGCAATGTTGGCTAAAGCTGCCCCATTTACTGTTTTTTTGTGACAGTTGATCTGTCCATGACACTATAAACAAATAAACTAAACTAATAATCCTTGATCCAAATTCTCACTTAATTAGAAGGAAAGCACAAGACTGAAAAGCATCCAAACGTTTGGCAGACAGTGAGCAAAAGTCTCCCTCAACCATCAAATCTAAAAGCCTTAGATACAAAAGAAACGCTTCAAAAGCAGAGAAAGGGTGACCCCCTGTTGTGTGTTCGAGCACTGCAGCTCTGTGGTTTTATAATGTTTGCTCTAGTTCCCTGTCTGCCCTTTCAGCAAATCCTGATTATGTATGAGTCACAGCTCCCAGAAGTCTCTCTGCAACTGACTTTGATCATCCTTATACAACAGGAATAAAGCAGTGAATTTCACATTATCTAATCTGACCCACTACTGTACACAAAGTGTTGTTTGTTCCCCCTTATTGCTTGTGTTTTGTTTTTGTGCAGTAATAAATATACATGGTGTTATTGGAGGTTAGGGTTACTATTTCTTTACTATTTCTAACTTAGGTGCAGTGGAAACAAGCTGTACACACAACATTGACAAATTACCAGCTTTTGAGGTCCTCATATTCATACTGTTCAGCTCTGCCACTTTAAATTCTGATGTACTTCACATCTTAATTGTCATTTTCATATTGTAATTACTTTTTTGTATGTTTATATATTTTTTTATTTGTATTTTTTTTTTATATAATTCTGTATTTCTTCGCTTTCATGTAAAACTGAAATCCTCTTAATCAAAAACGCAGAAGCAAAATCCTTGTATGTGTAAACCTACTTGCCAATAAACTGGATTCTGATTCTTTACCAAATGTAGAAATGTGTGATCCATGATATATAATTGCAGTCTTTAAACCAAAATTAAACAAAAGCGATATTTCCCACAAATGAATTATAACTCCTCTCACCTCCACCTGTTGACACCGACGTTGGACGAGCCTGCAAACCAAGGGTCCAGCAAGTAAACGCAGCGCACGGTGCCGGCTCCTTTGACCGCCTGCAGCAGGGCTGGGTTGTCATGGAGACGCAAGCCTTTACGGAACCAGTGGATGGAATTTGGGGCCATTTTGTTCTGAAGAGAGTAAAAGAAGAAGAAGAAGAAGAAGAATGAGCAACTAAATGGAGCTTAATTTTTGGAGCTGAATGAAGACGTCATGTACAGAACAGAAAGATATGCTCTTTGCTACTTTCTCTTTTCTTTTTTTTACAGTTTTCTCAGTACAAAACAAAATGTCCACAAACATAACTGTTGGACGTTCCAAGAATACACAATGAGCAACACATCGCTAAAGCCAAATCATTTAATGCCGTCTAATTATCGTTTATTGTTTAAAACTCACAATTGAGTGACCTTTAACAATTACGACAGATTAGGATTTTATGACATAAACTTTGTTGTTGCTTTATTGTTGCAAAAGATTATGATATAACCCTGATTATGGGTTGAGCTGTAAATCAAAAGACTACTGATGGGTTTGCGTGCCAATAATTATTTTCAGGAACTATAATTATGATGCCGGAGGACATTTTCCTAGATATTTCTCTCTGTACTTATTATTAAAGCTGTTCATTTTAACATGCATCCCATGTGAGATAAAGCTACTAGATTACTAAATAAACTGGACCGCAGTCCTGAACATCAGCAGATACTGAGGCATTAAAACATTGAAGTCTTAATAATTTACCAGCAGCACAAGTGATACTTTTAAATTAATTGCCACTTCAAGACGGATAAAGCCAGGCTTTCTTCACTTCATAGATTAAATGACAGTTAATCAATCAATGTTTATTTATATAGCCCAATATCACAAATGTTACATTTGTCTCAGTGGACTTCACAGTTTGTACAGAATATCAGTATGACAATACGTTAATAACAACAAGCGTATGATGTACAGGACAGGACCCCATTTAAAATCAGCTGCACCATTACAATAAATGTAAATACTGTCGGATGCATTACTTTTGATTTCCAAAGGAATAATACAACTGATTTTTGGCTTCACATAATGAGTTTGTGCTAGCTGTTGAATTGACGTAAAATAATGCCACCAGAAGATGACACCAAGAAGCTAAATTGAGAAGTCGTCACACATTGTGAAGTGAAAACTAGGCCACACTTGTGAATCAAGAGTGATGATAGGCAGGGTCTTTCCCAAGCAAGTGCAAGCACTACTGGTAAAGGAGGTCACAGACATATGGACATTAGTAATTTACATGATTGGTTTAAAAAAGTTACAGGTCTAGGTCTAGCATCAGCGGAGACAGAGACTTGCAGGAGTTGAATAAAGTTTTGGTGTGTGTTCTCAAAACTATTCCCTCAGTTGATATGGTTCCTAGGCATCTTGTACATGTTGTATTTACCTTTTAGATCACAATAATTTGTCATGAATAGGCGACAACTCATCGTCACATTCTCAGCCACGTTGAGAATTATTTCAGGGTGACAGCTAGAATTTGCCAGTTTTTCTGTACAGTAACACCAGACAGCTGGTGACTTTTAGGGCGCCTCTGTGACAATACAACATTTGTCATCAGTGTTGAGAACACTCATGTCTTGTCAGTAAATTCATTTAATTTTTTTTTACAAATACCATGTAAAAACAACACAAAACCCCTTAACACTGACCTAATTTTATATAACTTAAAATATTTAGGGGATGAAAAAGGGACAGGGTGTGGATGGGACACCAGCTGAGAGTGACTTGAGCATTTCAAATATTGCATTGCATAAGAAAGATGCAAAAATGAGTTGCACATTTACAGTAAAGAGTAAACAATATCCAAATAAATGTTTCTATTGCTTGATATTTGAAATATACAAATGTTTTAAGGTCAGTGTCAAAGTGATGGTCATGGTTTGTATGACTTCTGCAAAAGAAAATTAGGTCACACCGTTTATTCTGAATGAATTGAATCGACCTCATAGACTAGACATTATGGCATCTCCCATAATTAATACAAAATGACAATAATAATAAGGAGCTGCTCTCAAAATGTCATTAAGGACTGTAAATACGTCTTAAAAAATATACTTTAAATTCAAGTGCATGGTAAGGAAGCACCATCTCTGTAGAATAAATCGGGGTCACCAGAGCAATCCTTATGTAAACGCTGTTGCTGGTTATACAAGCCGGTTTCCCTTTAACACTCAAAACCCACATATGCAAAAGACCCTTCTTACCTTATGCCTGCTCCTTGTAGTTTATATTTATTTCAATTCCAAAGAAAGACGCATTTCTTCCCAGTGTTACGATGTACGGGGTAGTGCTGTGAGCCTAGAAGAACTCTGTGAATGTGTCTTCTGCTGTTGCTGCTGCTGCACTAGTTTCATGAGAGTTAGGCTCACTGCGCATGCGCCAGCCGAATCTCATTTTGCTTTCAAGCAAGCCCCCAGGAAGTGCGCCGGACTCTGGCTGCATCTCAGCGGTGCGTCTCACTTCTCTTATTTTTCATTTCCTTGCTCCTCGGGCTCGGTATCACCGAAAGTTGATTTGTCTGTGCCATCTTGAGTACCGTCCCAGTGGCCTTATTTTTGCCGGAGGACCGAGGATCGAGGATCGAGGAGTGATAACGGAGGAGCGATAATCGAGGAACTACCAGACCATCCTCCGAAATCCTCAGACACTCGCCCCGCCCCCTTACTGTGTATTGTTCATCATCAGAACCATTTTTACCCGCTTTTCAGTCCCTTCTAGAGAGCAGGGACTTTCGTGGGAGAAAAAGGTTCATATGTCTCATATGGCTGTGCGGAATGCAAACCACGCCCTGTAAAACTCTGAAAAAGTGTTCGTAGCCGCCATTGTATTTGCTCGCATTAAAAACTCAGTGCAGCGCACCAACGAAGAGATTACTTTTGTGAAAGCAGTTATTATAGCAACACTAAATAAATCATCGGAGAGGTGGAGTAATGAGGATGTGTCGGCGCTTCTGGGGATTTACTCGGAGGACGCGATCCAGAAGCTTCTACTGCAAAATATAGGAGTGCTGTTCAGCAAAGTTAGCCGACCTGGGAACCGTCCACAGCGCAAAGTCATGCCGTTGATGATAATGAGGATTACTTTTAAATCACCATCCAACCAGCAGAGAGAGGAAATCCCAACATGGCTGCCCATCCTCCAAACACACGCTGACATCAGACACCTAATCTCTGTCTTTAACGTCAGAAATTCCCAGGTGTGCAAACGCAGAGCTGAAAATGTGTCTTTTGACACTTTTTCTAGAAGACCTCTGACCTCTTGCATACAGGTGTGAAGACGCAAGGGGACTGTGCAAATTAACAAAACACCTCAAACTTGCACAGGAAAAATGATTTGTAAATATATAAATACATTATTGTCTTAAAACTGCTGCCACCAGTCAGTACATACTGTGTGAACTCTGAAGCAGCTATACATGTAAGTTATAGAACAATTCAACTCTTGCATATACAGATTTTTTCCAGAGACCTTTTTGTACTTTAACTACATCTTTGTGCTATCTACGTCACCCTGTTCTACATTCCTATGGTTTCACAATGATTTGTTATAGAATTATTCTGATTTTCACAGCTGTTATATTTCTGTGATATCTTTATTTGAATTTGCCCTTGAAAATTCACTCCCATTCGCACCTCTTTGTCTCCCCCAGAAATATTGGGAGTTTCTAAAAGATTCTGTGTGTAGAAGAAAATTGTATAACTTTGGAGTATCTCTGAGGCCTTCTGTGCTGAAACCAAAAACATGTTGCAATTCATTTACGAGAGGATGTGGATGTAACTTCTTTCCAATAACATGAGGACAGAGAACAGTTTGCTGAAAACTCCTTTTAAAGTGTTTGTTTTTTTTCGAAAATAAAAAAACGTGCTGTATAACAAATAAAAAAAGTTGAGTTGACACAAAAAGAGAGAAACGACATTCCTCAAAAACCACTACCCTCCTGAAGACTGCTGCACAGGGAGTTTATTTCTTATGTATTGCTTCTTGCAACATTTTGCAGCCCAGATTTGTGATTTGCCAGAGTGTGTCCACGATCTCATGAAACGAACGATGGTAAGCGCATACAAAGGGGATGCAAAATGGCCGCTGTAAAGTTGTCTATTGGAGGATTGTGTCTTATTTAGTTTCTACCAAACCCTCACTTTCACCTTTAATGCCAAAACTAATGTCAGGTTTCTAGGTTTGGTACACATGAAGTAACCCTAACCGCTGAGCTAAAGGTATTGCTACTGTAACATAATTCTGTATGTCCTTAAGAGGATTTCGGGACATTGTTAGTTTCTATCACTATGAAAAAACAAGTTTTTTTGTTTTGTTTTGTTGAGCAGATGCCATCTATCATCTCTGTAATATTTATCTATTTCTTCGCTTCTCCTTGTGTTGTGAAATACTTTTCTTGTGCTTGATTAAGTTCATGACAGGAAATACAAAACTGTTACTGACACCTTTTCGTCTCGGTTTTTAACCGCGGTGAAGTTAGTTTTAGGTTGGATATTCGACAGACATTCGTGGACCCGCCAGCAGCGTCAGTTTCCCCTGCTGCTGGCTGTATTACGAGGGCGAGATCTTCTCCGCGAAACGAGGCTTTAATTTAGGGACCATCAACAAATGACTTTTCAATTACATAAGAACAATGTTCTCTTAAATAAACCGACAGCTTCAGCGTGTGAATATGAAACAAATCCACTCTAGAGCATACATTTGTTGAACACACATGTTGTATTGCATTGTAATACTTTACATATTTTATATTAATATTTTTGATGGGAAAATGAACATATTGCTTCAATAACTTCTAGGTCATGTGACCTAATGACTCAAAATCAGTGCTGGACCAAATAACTACACTGGCTGCATTGGACACACCTCTTCTTATTGCATTGTAATACTCTAATATTTGCATATTCATATTTGTATGGGGAAATTAGCATATTGCTTCAATAACTTCCAGGTCATGTGACCTAATCACTCAAAATCAGCTAATGATCAAATAACTACACTGGCTATATAGGACACACCTCTTTTTATTGCATTGTAATAATCTAAATATTTTATATGAATATTTTTATGGAAAATGAGCATATGGCTTCAATATAGGCCTACATGTATGTTTTGCCCGTTACACAACTCTTTTGCGGGTTATCCGCCGGGTATCCGAGGAAACTCGACCTGGTGCAGGACTCTGCTCTGGGGCTCATCAAAGTTATTTTTTAACAGTACCTGCTTGACGCACCTCAGTCCGGACTCTGCGTCGGTCTTCACCCCAGATGACCCTCAACCACTTGATCTTTGTTATTACTTTTAAACAGTGTAACTGAGGACCACTGCTCAGGTGTAACATTAACTTAACTAAAACCATGAGAAATAAAAGACCTGGTGATGAAATCTCCTGCTTCTTGCCAGAGGTCTAAAGCTTTCTTTTTCTTGCCTTGAAGCGCACCATTTTTAGATCAAACTATGTGATCTGGTTTCTAAAATGGCTTCTATGTCACATGACAGAGAAGCTGTTAAAACAAAATTCAGTGTGACATTAGGTCACATGAATGTGAAGCCATTGAAAAAATAAACTGAATATTCCATACAAATATTAATATATAATAGAGGAAGTACTAGAATCCAATATAAAGAGGTGTGTCAATAGAGTGGTGCAGGGATGAAGTATTTTTGTAGGCCGACCCGGAAATAAACTGCGCATGGATTCCCTCGACAAAAAGGGAATGGGATTTCTCCATAGGATTTTGGAAAATAGCTCGAAATAAGGTCTGTGGAAAACAAACCTGTTTGATAAATGCACGTTTTGTTAAGCCGGATAATATCCACATGTCTACCCTACTTTTATAATTTTCGAATCATAAATCGAATCGCCAGAAGCAAAATGCTAACGTTATGCTATAAACGAACTACAGCAGGGTCGCACAACTTCAACGTCACGCCAACTAAAGATCGATTTTCAAAAATACAGATTTAAAATTGTACAAGTTGAAGCGTTTGTTTTAACAGTTTGCAAGAGCGCAGGTACTTGCTTTCAAGCAAAACAGGGGCAAACAAACTTAGCGGGAGTGTTTACGTGTTCGGCGTAATGACGTACAACGTCCTCGACAACTTCTGTAGTCCTATTCAGCCACTTGTTAACAAGTCCTCTAATGTTCTTCAGTCTCACCTGATCTCGCTGAGAACTGATGTTTATGTGTCATTTTTTAATGTGTCAGGATCTGTCAAATTCGCATGTGTTTGATATACATTTAAAGGCACAGAAGGTTCAAATATTCAAAATGACCATACACCTGTTTTTATTCTGATAACTGGTGACACCCTGGTAAAGCTGACCGAGGGTTGACCTCCTGCTTTCATGCAGGAAATGTAGTCATGAACTGGTTCAGTCACAAAAATTCCTCAACCATCGTTTTTCAGACACGAAAACTCTTCAAAAATCACCAGTGGGGTCACTGCTGAGAAATGTAATGTCGTAGAACAAAACGTGATCCGTGTCTTAAATTTGTGTCAACCACAGACCTTATTTCCAGCTATTTTCCACATTCCTATAGAGAAATCCCATTGACTCTGAGACGAGGGAACCCGTAGTGGTAAAATGCTAACTCACTTCCGGGTTTTAAGACTCGTCGCTACACCACTCTATTGTGTAAAGCAGGGGTGTCAAACTCAATTTCATCGCGGGCCACATTTGCATAAAGGTTGCACTCAAAGGGCCGGTTGTAACTATATAAATATAATATATATATATAAAATAATGTATTTTATTATATTATTGCCTCTGAATTGAATTATTATCGGATAGGATAATAACTTAGTAATTAACTATGTCTGAAAGCAGAAGTCCAGGGCAAATAATTGCAAGTCTCTTCAGTGTGCATGTCACAAAACGAGATGCATTGTGGGACATGTAGTTTATGGGCAACCTGCTTCTGTAAAGTGGCATGTAACCGTATAATAAACTTGTATATTCTTTGCAAGCTCTTGCGGGGCCACATAAAATGAAGTTGCCGGCCGGATTTGGCCCCCGGGCCTTGAGTTTGAGACCCCTGGTGTAAAGACTAGTATTCAATTCAGAAAGTGATTTTGAGTGATTACGTCACATGACCTGGATGTTATTGAAGAAATAAGCACATTTTTCCATCAAAAATATGAATATAAAATATTTAGAGGGTGAAAATGCAATAAAAAGAGGTGTGTCCTATGCAGCAAGTGTAGTTATTTGGTCCATAGCTGATTTTGAGTGATTAGGTCACATGAAGTTATTGAAGAAATATGCTAATTCTTCAATCAAAATATTAATATAAAAATATTTAGAGAATCACAATGCAATAAAAATAGGTGTGTGCAGCCAGTGTAGTTGTTTGAAGAAGTGGTAAGAAAAATTGAATTATATTTTTGAATACTTTGACCTGGCTAATAACTTTAAATGATCATGGATAGGAGAGGACAGGCCAGGATATCATTAAAGGAAATCCATATCATCCAGGGTTCAAGTTATGTGGGAGCCAATGGGAGCTGAGCTCCCATAAGGAGGGGTCTGAGCTCCCAGGACGCAGTGAAATCATACATCCGTGGGGGTCGCTAATACATTACCAACAACCATTATTTTAATCACAAATAATGCATGTGTCAATCTAATGAGTATTATTTACGTTAACGAGGTGAATAGGCTAAAAGAAAACATGTTTTCCAAAAGAACTACGCATCTCTTGAATGACAATATGCCTGCGCTGCACCTCCAAGGTGCGCAATACATTATTGTGCAATCTATGCCTGTGTGCGTGCTGCGCGAGCCGAGATGATGTGTGTGTGCGTAGTTGAACCCAGGGCCGGCCCTTGGCTATGGAGCTAATTTCCTGCCATAACTCCACAAACAAACTAAACAGGTTTTACAAATGCCTTATGATTCACTAACAAACACAATGTGGTTTGCAAATACAAAACACCATCTACAAACTAATGAATTTAGTTTTGCAAAGAAAGAACGTATCTATCAAATAAACACATAACATTTTTCTAATAAATCATGTTTCAGAGACAAATTCAGCTTAGGTTTTACAAGTACACAACTTTTTTTTACAAGTGCACAAATTTGTTTTACAACTACAACACTTTGTTTTACAACTACACAACTTTTTTTTACAAGTACAAAACTTTTTCTTCTCACGGCGGAATATTACTGCCAAAAGTCACGTGAGTGAGTCACGTGACTTTTGGCAGTAATATTCCGCCGTGGGTGGCTCATACACAGTCACACATGCTCACTCACACATGCTACACGGCAGCAGGGGGCGCTACTGAGTCCATTGGGAAGACGGGAGGTTGAGCAGAGCATGGAACAGCCCTTGCCAGTCTGATGACAGGTGTTTCTCGCGATCCAGCGATCTGGGTCAGTGTTATCGTGATAATATTATAAACAAGGTGAATTTAGCGATCACAATGAAAACAGCCAAGACACATATTGAGCCCAGAAAATAAATGTTATTAGGGGCTGTAAATATAATAAGCCTTTGTCTAAAATGGACAACATTGTAACTAAGGAGATTTAAACTATATATACAGCCAGGGGACGTTCGGGACGAATCCCGATGGGCCGGTACTGAAGTGGGCCGGTTGGATAAGTCACTGCTCACCCCCCCCCGTCGACAATTCCCTCGCGGTATTTACTTGCGGTACCGAGGTGGGCCGGCGGTACCGAAGTGGGCCGGTCGAGAGTCCCGGGCTGATTTGTAGTCCCAGTCCGCCCCTGTATACAGCGATTCTGCACTTGGTCAATCAGCTGCTTTTCATTTTTATTCCTGCTATATTCAATGAGTGATACAAATATTTTTTACCACAAGTTCTTAATAAAACTGACACTGTTGGACTTGGTACTAGTTGACTGCAACCAGAAATAAAATGAAGTACTTTACTGTGTACTTTGTGAGTAATCCTCTGTCAGAGTCCCCTCCATAGTACATAATGCATGATTTTTGCTATCTTTGATGAATGATAAAAATAAAATGTTACCATTACCATTACCATTACCATTACTTAATGAAATTGATACGGTTTGACTTTGTATTAGTAAGCCTACTACTAACAATACATTTTACTGTGTATTTTTTGAGAAATACTCTGTCAAAGTCCCCTCCTGTGAACAAAATCAAGCCACTTCTGCTAAGTTTGATGAGGGAATTCTTTTTTGTTGCCATTAGTTCTTCGTGAGATTGATCCTGTTGGACTCAGTACTACTGAAACTACCCCCACAAGTACTATGAAGTACTTATTGTGTACTTTTCCAGTAATCCTCTGTCAATGTCCCCTCCTGAGTACAAGAATGCATGTTTTTCTTTTAATAAGCGTTAAAAAACATTTCTTCCTGAGACTGATATTGTTGGACAGAGTATTTTAAGAGGATGGTAGACATGATATCAGCAATACTTCCAGTCAGTACTCCGGCAGCAGCATTTTCACACCTTGGAAAGTCTTTAGAGTCTGGCCTGGAATGGATAGCTGGTCACAAATATCCTTCAGCAAAGTAACACACTCTGTCACATGGTTGCCCTTATAATGCTGCTGTCTTTTAATATATAATTATTCCTCTGCCGCTAGTTCGTTCCTCGCAGATTCTTCAGTCTCATCAGCCTCATCCTTCCATCAGTCCCAGTTAACGCCTCCAGCCCACTTTCAGTATCTGACTCCATATGATATTGTCCTGATGCTGTAAGGGTGATGCCCCATGATCACAAAATGACCCCTCTAGAGTGCCAAGGACCTCATATTATGTCTGTCATTAATGTTACATCACCCATTAAATCACCCAAAAAATATTTTTTTCCCTCATCAAACTTAGAAGAAGTGGCTTGATTTTGTTCTCAGGAGGGGACTTTGACAGAGTATTTCTCAAAAAATACACAGTAAAAGTACTTCAATGTATTGTTAGTAGTAGGCTTACTAATACAAAGTCAAACCGTATCAATTTCATTAAGAACTAATGGTAACATTTTATTTTTGGGTCATTCCAGAATTGGAGGACATTTCATGTCCCCCATATAAAAAATCTAATAATCCATGCCCAAAAAGCTAAGACATGCACTTGTTGTGTTAAATATACTTGTCTTGAGACAAGATGCATATAAAGTTGTAGAAAAAGTGGTTTCAAAATATTATTTAAAATATCAAATAGCTCTCGAACACCCCCTAAAATTGCCCTTTTCTCTTGTCCCAGCTTCTTGGTGACCAACTTGCATGTCAAATATAACATTTAAAATAGGGTTTTTATTTACTTTTTTGATATTATTCTATTGATATATGTGTCTTGTAATGGTAAAATCAATTTGTTAAATCATAAACACATTTTAAATAACAGTAATTTTGCACAGAAGGTGTGTCCCTCAACATGCGCGCAACCCTGTTACCGAAACCTTTTTAGCTTGGCAGAGGAAGTGAAAAAACTGTTTGTCGCATGACACAGTGGAAAGGACATCAGCAAGCCATGTGCTACTACCATGGGTAGACCAAAACTAAGTCCTCTCTTTTATTTGTAATATATTTCCAATCTTGTCACTCTTGAAGGAGTGTGGCACTCATACAAACGCAACCCTGTTACTCAAATTATGAGACAAAAACAAATTAATTTCAAATGTATCTTTCTTTTGTTAAATATCTAAGTGTGTCCATTCCTTGACAATAACATTACATTGTGCAGCTAGCATTAATTCCTGAGGTAAAAGCTAAAATTAGCATTGATGTTCAACCCTGTTACTTGCAACCCTGTTACTATAATTAGAGTAACAGGGTTAATTCTTCATTGGAAAATATACATTTGATGCCTTAGCTGGGCAAATAACTTTTTTTTATGGTTTATTATCTGTTTTTCCTAAATACATAACAAAAAATAATAAAATGAAAGGTTCATTTTTCAAAAATGTTGGTGTCTAAATTGTCCTCCAATTCTGGAATGACCCTTTTATCATTCATCAAAGATAGCAAAAAACATGCATTATGTACTATGGAGGGGACTCTGACAGAGGATTACTCACAAAGTACACAGTAAAGCACTTCCTTTTATTTCTGGTAGCAGTCAACTAGTACCGAGTCCAACAGTATCAGTTTTATTCAGAACGTATGGTAAAAAATATTTGTATCACTCATTGAATATAGCAGGAAAGAAAATGAAGAGCAGCTGATTGACCGAGTGCAGAATCGCTGTATAGTTTAAATCTCCTTAGTTACAATGTTGTCTATTTTAGACAAAGGCTTATTATATTTACAGCCCTAAGAACATTCATTTTCTGGGCTCAATATGTGTCTTGGCTGTTTTCGTTGTGATCGCTAAATTAAGGCCCCGGCTCCACGAGGACAAATACGGCAAAATGCATCGGAGTAACGCAAATGCAACCGCAAAAAACCTTCCGTCCCCACGCAATATACACCGGATTGTGTCAAGCTCCACGAGACGGCTCCGTTTACATCCAAACGCTGGAAAAGCTGCAGTACATATGCCGAACCTGTACGTGGCGCTGTAACTTCCTCCACAAAAGCAGCAACTTCCTCCACAAAAGCAGCGAAGAAGAATGGTTGTCATGGCTGCACTTCTGTGTATTCTCCGCGGTGGGGGCCGACAGAACCGGGCAGAGTTTTTCGCCGGTCAGCGTGTGTTAAAGTTTAAATCTTCCGGACAAAATTATAAAAGTGCCGGTCAAAGGTCTTCATTGTTATTTATTGAGCTTTAAAACAAATGAATAACGACGATATAATGATATATAATCATCAAATACACAGAGCCTGTCTCTTTTTCCTCTCTTCTCACAGCGTCAGTGTCTGTCTCATGCAGCAGCTGATCCTGTAATGAGTGACCCGACAGTAAAAATGAACATATTTATAACTAGTTTAGGTAGTTTGAGAGGTAATTAAAATAGCTAAGGGTGATGATCTGACTTGAAGTGTGTGTTTTGCTCCCGCTGCATCACAGCGGCAGGAGCTGCGTGTCTCCGTCCTGTCAGATTAGACTTCACTCGCGTTTATGTCCATATCGAGATAAAGATAAATAATCTGAATTCAAGGAGGAGCTCCTGTAGATGTTGCACAAAGAACTGTAGCATGGTCAGTAGCGACTGGAGCACGATAGCAACCCTGCGGGGGAGAGGCGGGGCTATGAAAACGAATGACCGTATAGGCGACTCCACGGCCCCGTTGGACCCCCCAGAGCGCTCCGTTCCCAGATCTATCCACCTTTGGACCCGTTGTCGTTTGCGGGGTCTGTTTCTACGTTTCCCTTACGGCGTCGTCGAGCTTAGAGGGCTATACGCATGAGAAATATGCGGATTCAACCCGTTTTCGTCCTCGTGGAGCCGGGGCCTAAGATGCTGGATCGCTAGAAACACCGCTGTCATCAGGCTGGCAAGGGCTGTTCCATGCTCTGCTCAACCTCCCGCCTTCCCAATGGACTCAGTAGTGCCCCCTGCTGCCGTGGAGCATGTGTGAGTGAGCATGTGTGAGTGTGTATGAGCACAACCAGCGCCATATAGATAGAAGAGTTACGACAGCGGAAGTCCAAAATGCTTGATCGTCACGTGGTTCAGGGAGACTCAATAGTTCCCCGGAAGTTCGTGGCGGGACATATGAATGCATGATTACCGGAGATAGAACTACGATTTTTGGTAATAAGTAGTGAATAAAGGTCTTGATTTGCAATATTTATACAACATACCGATATGTGTATGTATTTACATCAATATGTTTTAAAAAATAAAATAGAATCTGCTAATATTTATGGATAATATTAGGAATAGTGTGAACAGCTAGTTTACTTGTTAACATATACATGTTAGGCTGTTGCCTTGGTTAAAGAGCCTGTTGCTGTTGTGTATTGCTTTGAATTATTTAAAACAAATATTATCTTCTTAAACAGGTATGGTAGTCAGGAGCATCACTTCCTAATGTTTATTGATATATTTAGAGGGAGGGGATGGCAAGGAATGCTTCAAAATTTAGATTAGATTAATTTCTACCATTTTTTTAATTCATGGTGGTTTCAGTAATCCCATGATACTTGAGGACATACGTAATCTAAATGACTAATGTCATCTTTATGACTTTCAGAAAGGACAGGAGACCAACAGGTGACTATCAATGGACTAGCAGCAACACGATTATGACGTTAAAAGTGTTGTTTTAGGAACATCCATTGTAAATACATGGAATTCAATAAACATTGAATAGCATGTCATGCAGTTTGTCTGTGCCTTTTCCTCCGTGTTGTCCTGGCATATCGTCTCCACCATGGATTGCTGTGCTGCCTGGGGATGCTCCAATCGCTCAGAGAAAGGAGTAAGAATCAGAATGTACGGCTTCCCCCACTGACACAGAGAGGAGGAAAAAATGGCTAGCTCAATTCAGCAGGAGCAATTTAACAATCAAAACAGACAGCCGCAACAAAATATGTGAGGTAATCATATTCAAACACTGCATTTGCACTTTTTCCACAAAACGAAGACCACACCATTGGGAAGCTTAATGTTTGGTTTAATACAAATAACAGGGAAAGGCTTGAAGAACTCTGAGAGTTGAGACTCAGGGTGCAGGGTGAGGGTCTCAGTGCAGGTATTCAGGCTCTATTGAATCCCCCTCTGGTTCTTGTGCTGAAAGAGGGAGAAACAGACAGGAGAAAGGGTTATACACACCTATATAGCACACCTATTGGATGGGAAATTGCCTTGGGGAGATAAGGTGTGGTCTTTGTTTCCAATGAAGTTATGGAACTTTATTATTTGTGAGTTTAACAAAGTATGACAAATTGCATCAGTAATGGATGTGATATGAATTTGTATAAAGTTGTCTCACATTCTTGGTCGTATTTTAGACCAAAACTAAGTCCTCTCTTTTATTTGTAATATATTTCCAATCTTGTCACTCTTGAAGGAGTGTGGCACTCATACAAACGCAACCCTGTTACTCAAATTATGAGACAAAAACAAATTAATTTCAAATGTATCTTTCTTTTGTTAAATATCTAAGTGTGTCCATTCCTTGACAATAACATTACATTGTGCAGCTAGCATTAATTCCTGAGGTAAAAGCTAAAATTAGCATTGATTTTCAACCCTGTTACTTGCAACCCTGTTACTATAATTAGAGTAACAGGGGTTAATTCTTCATTGGAAAATATACATTTGATGCCTTAGCTGGGCAAATAACTTTTTTTTATGGTTTATTATCTGTTTTTCCTAAATACATAACAAAAAATAATAAAATGAAAGGTTCATTTTTCAAAAATGTTGGTGTCTAAATTGTCCTCCAATTCTGGAATGACCCTTTTATCATTCATCAAAGATAGCAAAAAACATGCATTATGTACTATGGAGGGGACTCTGACAGAGGATTACTCACAAAGTATACAGTAAAGCACTTCCTTTTATTTCTGGTAGCAGTCAACTAGTACCGAGTCCAACAGTATCAGTTTTATTCAGAACGTATGGTAAAAAATATTTGTATCACTCATTGAATATAGCAGGAAAGAAAATGAAGAGCAGCTGATTGACCGAGTGCAGAATCGCTGTATAGTTTAAATCTCCTTAGTTACAATGTTGTCTATTTTAGACAAAGGCTTATTATATTTACAGCCCTAAGAACATTCATTTTCTGGGCTCAATATGTGTCTTGGCTGTTTTCGTTGTGATCGCTAAATTAAGGCCCCGGCTCCACGAGGACAAATACGGCAAAATGCATCGGAGTAACGCAAATGCAACCGCAAAAAACCTTCCGTCCCCACGCAATATACACCGGATTGTGTCAAGCTCCACGAGACGGCTCCGTTTACATCCAAACGCTGGAAAAGCTGCAGTACATATGCCGAACCTGTACGTGGCGCTGTAACTTCCTCCACAAAAGCAGCAACTTCCTCCACAAAAGCAGCGAAGAAGAATGGTTGTCATGGCTGCACTTCTGTGTATTCTCCGCGGTGGGGGCCGACAGAACCGGGCAGAGTTTTTCGCCGGTCAGCGTGTGTTAAAGTTTAAATCTTCCGGACAAAATTATAAAAGTGCCGGTCAAAGGTCTTCATTGTTATTTATTGAGCTTTAAAACAAATGAATAACGACGATATAATGATATATAATCATCAAATACACAGAGCCTGTCTCTTTTTCCTCTCTTCTCACAGCGTCAGTGTCTGTCTCATGCAGCAGCTGATCCTGTAATGAGTGACCCGACAGTAAAAATGAACATATTTATAACTAGTTTAGGTAGTTTGAGAGGTAATTAAAATAGCTAAGGGTGATGATCTGACTTGAAGTGTGTGTTTTGCTCCCGCTGCATCACAGCGGCAGGAGCTGCGTGTCTCCGTCCTGTCAGATTAGACTTCACTCGCGTTTATGTCCATATCGAGATAAAGATAAATAATCTGAATTCAAGGAGGAGCTCCTGTAGATGTTGCACAAAGAACTGTAGCATGGTCAGTAGCGACTGGAGCACGATAGCAACCCTGCGGGGGAGAGGCGGGGGCTATGAAAACGAATGACCGTATAGGCGACTCCACGGCCCCGTTGGACCCCCCAGAGCGCTCCGTTCCCAGATCTATCCACCTTTGGACCCGTTGTCGTTTGCGGGGGTCTGTTTTCTACGTTTCCCTTACGGCGTCGTCGAGCTTAGAGGGCTATACGCATGAGAAATATGCGGATTCAACCCGTTTTCGTCCTCGTGGAGCCGGGGCCTAAGATGCTGGATCGCTAGAAACACCGCTGTCATCAGGCTGGCAAGGGCTGTTCCATGCTCTGCTCAACCTCCCGCCTTCCCAATGGACTCAGTAGTGCCCCCTGCTGCCGTGGAGCATGTGTGAGTGAGCATGTGTGAGTGTGTATGAGCACAACCAGCGCCATATAGATAGAAGAGTTACGACAGCGGAAGTCCAAAATGCTTGATCGTCACGTGGTTCAGGGAGACTCAATAGTTCCCCGGAAGTTCGTGGCGGGACATATGAATGCATGATTACCGGAGATAGAACTACGATTTTTGGTAATAAGTAGTGAATAAAGGTCTTGATTTGCAATATTTATACAACATACCGATATGTGTATGTATTTACATCAATATGTTTTAAAAAATAAAATAGAATCTGCTAATATTTATGGATAATATTAGGAATAGTGTGAACAGCTAGTTTACTTGTTAACATATACATGTTAGGCTGTTGCCTTGGTTAAAGAGCCTGTTGCTGTTGTGTATTGCTTTGAATTATTTAAAACAAATATTATCTTCTTAAACAGGTATGGTAGTCAGGAGCATCACTTCCTAATGTTTATTGATATATTTAGAGGGAGGGGATGGCAAGGAATGCTTCAAAATTTAGATTAGATTAATTTCTACCATTTTTTTAATTCATGGTGGTTTCAGTAATCCCATGATACTTGAGGACATACGTAATCTAAATGACTAATGTCATCTTTATGACTTTCAGAAAGGACAGGAGACCAACAGGTGACTATCAATGGACTAGCAGCAACACGATTATGACGTTAAAAGTGTTGTTTTAGGAACATCCATTGTAAATACATGGAATTCAATAAACATTGAATAGCATGTCATGCAGTTTGTCTGTGCCTTTTCCTCCGTGTTGTCCTGGCATATCGTCTCCACCATGGATTGCTGTGCTGCCTGGGGATGCTCCAATCGCTCAGAGAAAGGAGTAAGAATCAGAATGTACGGCTTCCCACTGACACAGAGAGGAGGAAAAAATGGCTAGCTCAATTCAGCAGGAGCAATTTAACAATCAAAACAGACAGCCGCAACAAAATATGTGAGGTAATCATATTCAAACACTGCATTTGCACTTTTTCCACAAAACGAAGACCACACCATTGGGAAGCTTAATGTTTGGTTTAATACAAATAACAGGGAAAGGCTTGAAGAACTCTGAGAGTTGAGACTCAGGGTGCAGGGTGAGGGTCTCAGTGCAGGTATTCAGGCTCTATTGAATCCCCCTCTGGTTCTTGTGCTGAAAGAGGGAGAAACAGACAGGAGAAAGGGTTATACACACCTATATAGCACACCTATTGGATGGGAAATTGCCTTGGGGAGATAAGGTGTGGTCTTTGTTTCCAATGAAGTTATGGAACTTTATTATTTGTGAGTTTAACAAAGTATGACAAATTGCATCAGTAATGGATGTGATATGAATTTGTATAAAGTTGTCTCACATTCTTGGTCGTATTTTAGACCAAAACTAAGTCCTCTCTTTTATTTGTAATATATTTCCAATCTTGTCACTCTTGAAGGAGTGTGGCACTCATACAAACGCAACCCTGTTACTCAAATTATGAGACAAAAACAAATTAATTTCAAATGTATCTTTCTTTTGTTAAATATCTAAGTGTGTCCATTCCTTGACAATAACATTACATTGTGCAGCTAGCATTAATTCCTGAGGTAAAAGCTAAAATTAGCATTGATTTTCAACCCTGTTACTTGCAACCCTGTTACTATAATTAGAGTAACAGGGTTAATTCTTCATTGGAAAATATACATTTGATGCCTTAGCTGGGCAAATAACTTTTTTTTATGGTTTATTATCTGTTTTTCCTAAATACATAACAAAAAATAATAAAATGAAAGGTTCATTTTTCAAAAATGTTGGTGTCTAAATTGTCCTCCAATTCTGGAATGACCCTTTTATCATTCATCAAAGATAGCAAAAAACATGCATTATGTACTATGGAGGGGACTCTGACAGAGGATTACTCACAAAGTATACAGTAAAGCACTTCCTTTTATTTCTGGTAGCAGTCAACTAGTACCGAGTCCAACAGTATCAGTTTTATTCAGAACGTATGGTAAAAAATATTTGTATCACTCATTGAATATAGCAGGAAAGAAAATGAAGAGCAGCTGATTGACCGAGTGCAGAATCGCTGTATAGTTTAAATCTCCTTAGTTACAATGTTGTCTATTTTAGACAAAGGCTTATTATATTTACAGCCCTAAGAACATTCATTTTCTGGGCTCAATATGTGTCTTGGCTGTTTTCGTTGTGATCGCTAAATTAAGGCCCCGGCTCCACGAGGACAAATACGGCAAAATGCATCGGAGTAACGCAAATGCAACCGCAAAAAACCTTCCGTCCCCACGCAATATACACCGGATTGTGTCAAGCTCCACGAGACGGCTCCGTTTACATCCAAACGCTGGAAAAGCTGCAGTACATATGCCGAACCTGTACGTGGCGCTGTAACTTCCTCCACAAAAGCAGCAACTTCCTCCACAAAAGCAGCGAAGAAGAATGGTTGTCATGGCTGCACTTCTGTGTATTCTCCGCGGTGGGGGCCGACAGAACCGGGCAGAGTTTTTCGCCGGTCAGCGTGTGTTAAAGTTTAAATCTTCCGGACAAAATTATAAAAGTGCCGGTCAAAGGTCTTCATTGTTATTTATTGAGCTTTAAAACAAATGAATAACGACGATATAAATGATATATAATCATCAAATACACAGAGCCTGTCTCTTTTTCCTCTCTTCTCACAGCGTCAGTGTCTGTCTCATGCAGCAGCTGATCCTGTAATGAGTGACCCGACAGTAAAAATGAACATATTTATAACTAGTTTAGGTAGTTTGAGAGGTAATTAAAATAGCTAAGGGTGATGATCTGACTTGAAGTGTGTGTTTTGCTCCCGCTGCATCACAGCGGCAGGAGCTGCGTGTCTCCGTCCTGTCAGATTAGACTTCACTCGCGTTTATGTCCATATCGAGATAAAGATAAATAATCTGAATTCAAGGAGGAGCTCCTGTAGATGTTGCACAAAGAACTGTAGCATGGTCAGTAGCGACTGGAGCACGATAGCAACCCTGCGGGGGAGAGGCGGGGCTATGAAAACGAATGACCGTATAGGCGACTCCACGGCCCCGTTGGACCCCCCAGAGCGCTCCGTTCCCAGATCTATCCACCTTTGGACCCGTTGTCGTTTGCGGGGTCTGTTTCTACGTTTCCCTTACGGCGTCGTCGAGCTTAGAGGGCTATACGCATGAGAAATATGCGGATTCAACCCGTTTTCGTCCTCGTGGAGCCGGGGCCTAAGATGCTGGATCGCTAGAAACACCGCTGTCATCAGGCTGGCAAGGGCTGTTCCATGCTCTGCTCAACCTCCCGCCTTCCCAATGGACTCAGTAGTGCCCCCTGCTGCCGTGGAGCATGTGTGAGTGAGCATGTGTGAGTGTGTATGAGCACAACCAGCGCCATATAGATAGAAGAGTTACGACAGCGGAAGTCCAAAATGCTTGATCGTCACGTGGTTCAGGGAGACTCAATAGTTCCCCGGAAGTTCGTGGCGGGACATATGAATGCATGATTACCGGAGATAGAACTACGATTTTGGTAATAAGTAGTGAATAAAAGGTCTTGATTTGCAATATTTATACAACATACCGATATGTGTATGTATTTACATCAATATGTTTTAAAAAATAAAATAGAATCTGCTAATATTTATGGATAATATTAGGAATAGTGTGAACAGCTAGTTTACTTGTTAACATATACATGTTAGGCTGTTGCCTTGGTTAAAGAGCCTGTTGCTGTTGTGTATTGCTTTGAATTATTTAAAACAAATATTATCTTCTTAAACAGGTATGGTAGTCAGGAGCATCACTTCCTAATGTTTATTGATATATTTAGAGGGAGGGGATGGCAAGGAATGCTTCAAAATTTAGATTAGATTAATTTCTACCATTTTTTTAATTCATGGTGGTTTCAGTAATCCCATGATACTTGAGGACATACGTAATCTAAATGACTAATGTCATCTTTATGACTTTCAGAAAGGACAGGAGACCAACAGGTGACTATCAATGGACTAGCAGCAACACGATTATGACGTTAAAAGTGTTGTTTTAGGAACATCCATTGTAAATACATGGAATTCAATAAACATTGAATAGCATGTCATGCAGTTTGTCTGTGCCTTTTCCTCCGTGTTGTCCTGGCATATCGTCTCCACCATGGATTGCTGTGCTGCCTGGGGATGCTCCAATCGCTCAGAGAAAGGAGTAAGAATCAGAATGTACGGCTTCCCCACTGACACAGAGAGGAGGAAAAAATGGCTAGCTCAATTCAGCAGGAGCAATTTAACAATCAAAACAGACAGCCGCAACAAAATATGTGAGGTAATCATATTCAAACACTGCATTTGCACTTTTTCCACAAAACGAAGACCACACCATTGGGAAGCTTAATGTTTGGTTTAATACAAATAACAGGGAAAGGCTTGAAGAACTCTGAGAGTTGAGACTCAGGGTGCAGGGTGAGGGTCTCAGTGCAGGTATTCAGGCTCTATTGAATCCCCCTCTGGTTCTTGTGCTGAAAGAGGGAGAAACAGACAGGAGAAAGGGTTATACACACCTATATAGCACACCTATTGGATGGGAAATTGCCTTGGGGAGATAAGGTGTGGTCTTTGTTTCCAATGAAGTTATGGAACTTTATTATTTGTGAGTTTAACAAAGTATGACAAATTGCATCAGTAATGGATGTGATATGAATTTGTATAAAGTTGTCTCACATTCTTGGTCGTATTTTAGACCAAAACTAAGTCCTCTCTTTTATTTGTAATATATTTCCAATCTTGTCACTCTTGAAGGAGTGTGGCACTCATACAAACGCAACCCTGTTACTCAAATTATGAGACAAAAACAAATTAATTTCAAATGTATCTTTCTTTTGTTAAATATCTAAGTGTGTCCATTCCTTGACAATAACATTACATTGTGCAGCTAGCATTAATTCCTGAGGTAAAAGCTAAAATTAGCATTGATTTTCAAACCCTGTTACTTGCAACCCTGTTACTATAATTAGAGTAACAGGGTTAATTCTTCATTGGAAAATATACATTTGATGCCTTAGCTGGGCAAATAACTTTTTTTATGGTTTATTATCTGTTTTTCCTAAATACATAACAAAAAATAATAAAATGAAAGGTTCATTTTCAAAAATGTTGGTGTCTAAATTGTCCTCCAATTCTGGAATGACCCTTTTATCATTCATCAAAGATAGCAAAAAACATGCATTATGTACTTTGGAGGGGACTCTGACAGAGGATTACTCACAAAGTATACAGTAAAGCACTTCCTTTATTTCTGGTAGCAGTCAACTAGTACCGAGTCCAACAGTATCAGTTTTATTCAGAACGTATGGTAAAAAATATTTGTATCACTCATTGAATATAGCAGGAAAGAAAATGAAGAGCAGCTGATTGACCGAGTGCAGAATCGCTGTATAGTTTAAATCTCCTTAGTTACAATGTTGTCTATTTTAGACAAAGGCTTATTATATTTACAGCCCTAAGAACATTCATTTTCTGGGCTCAATATGTGTCTTGGCTGTTTTCGTTGTGATCGCTAAATTAAGGCCCCGGCTCCACGAGGACAAATACGGCAAAATGCATCGGAGTAACGCAAATGCAACCGCAAAAAACCTTCCGTCCCCACGCAATATACACCGGATTGTGTCAAGCTCCACGAGACGGCTCCGTTTACATCCAAACGCTGGAAAAGCTGCAGTACATATGCCGAACCTGTACGTGGCGCTGTAACTTCCTCCACAAAAGCAGCAACTTCCTCCACAAAAGCAGCGAAGAAGAATGGTTGTCATGGCTGCACTTCTGTGTATTCTCCGCGGTGGGGGCCGACAGAACCGGGCAGAGTTTTTCGCCGGTCAGCGTGTGTTAAAGTTTAAATCTTCCGGACAAAATTATAAAAGTGCCGGTCAAAGGTCTTCATTGTTATTTATTGAGCTTTAAAAACAAATGAATAACGACGATATAATGATATATAATCATCAAATACACAGAGCCTGTCTCTTTTTCCTCTCTTCTCACAGCGTCAGTGTCTGTCTCATGCAGCAGCTGATCCTGTAATGAGTGACCCGACAGTAAAAATGAACATATTTATAACTAGTTTAGGTAGTTTGAGAGGTAATTAAAATAGCTAAGGGTGATGATCTGACTTGAAGTGTGTGTTTTGCTCCCGCTGCATCACAGCGGCAGGAGCTGCGTGTCTCCGTCCTGTCAGATTAGACTTCACTCGCGTTTATGTCCATATCGAGATAAAGATAAATAATCTGAATTCAAGGAGGAGCTCCTGTAGATGTTGCACAAAGAACTGTAGCATGGTCAGTAGCGACTGGAGCACGATAGCAACCCTGCGGGGGAGAGGCGGGGCTATGAAAACGAATGACCGTATAGGCGACTCCACGGCCCCGTTGGACCCCCCAGAGCGCTCCGTTCCCAGATCTATCCACCTTTGGACCCGTTGTCGTTTGCGGGGTCTGTTTCTTCTACGTTTCCCTTACGGCGTCGTCGAGCTTAGAGGGCTATACGCATGAGAAATATGCGGATTCAACCCGTTTTCGTCCTCGTGGAGCCGGGGCCTAAGATGCTGGATCGCTAGAAACACCGCTGTCATCAGGCTGGCAAGGGCTGTTCCATGCTCTGCTCAACCTCCCCGCCTTCCCAATGGACTCAGTAGTGCCCCCTGCTGCCGTGGAGCATGTGTGAGTGAGCATGTGTGAGTGTGTATGAGCACAACCAGCGCCATATAGATAGAAGAGTTACGACAGCGGAAGTCCAAAATGCTTGATCGTCACGTGGTTCAGGGAGACTCAATAGTTCCCCGGAAGTTCGTGGCGGGACATATGAATGCATGATTACCGGAGATAGAACTACGATTTTTGGTAATAAGTAGTGAATAAAGGTCTTGATTTGCAATATTTATACAACATACCGATATGTGTATGTATTTACATCAATATGTTTTAAAAAATAAAATAGAATCTGCTAATATTTATGGATAATATTAGGAATAGTGTGAACAGCTAGTTTACTTGTTAACATATACATGTTAGGCTGTTGCCTTGGTTAAAGAGCCTGTTGCTGTTGTGTATTGCTTTGAATTATTTAAAACAAATATTATCTTCTTAAACAGGTATGGTAGTCAGGAGCATCACTTCCTAATGTTTATTGATATATTTAGAGGGAGGGGATGGCAAGGAATGCTTCAAAATTTAGATTAGATTAATTTCTACCATTTTTTTAATTCATGGTGGTTTCAGTAATCCCATGATACTTGAGGACATACGTAATCTAAATGACTAATGTCATCTTTATGACTTTCAGAAAGGACAGGAGACCAACAGGTGACTATCAATGGACTAGCAGCAACACGATTATGACGTTAAAAGTGTTGTTTTAGGAACATCCATTGTAAATACATGGAATTCAATAAACATTGAATAGCATGTCATGCAGTTTGTCTGTGCCTTTTCCTCCGTGTTGTCCTGGCATATCGTCTCCACCATGGATTGCTGTGCTGCCTGGGGATGCTCCAATCGCTCAGAGAAAGGAGTAAGAATCAGAATGTACGGCTTCCCCACTGACACAGAGAGGAGGAAAAAATGGCTAGCTCAATTCAGCAGGAGCAATTTAACAATCAAAACAGACAGCCGCAACAAAATATGTGAGGTAATCATATTCAAACACTGCATTTGCACTTTTTCCACAAAACGAAGACCACACCATTGGGAAGCTTAATGTTTGGTTTAATACAAATAACAGGGAAAGGCTTGAAGAACTCTGAGAGTTGAGACTCAGGGTGCAGGGTGAGGGTCTCAGTGCAGGTATTCAGGCTCTATTGAATCCCCCTCTGGTTCTTGTGCTGAAAGAGGGAGAAACAGACAGGAGAAAGGGTTATACACACCTATATAGCACACCTATTGGATGGGAAATTGCCTTGGGGAGATAAGGTGTGGTCTTTGTTTCCAATGAAGTTATGGAACTTTATTATTTGTGAGTTTAACAAAGTATGACAAATTGCATCAGTAATGGATGTGATATGAATTTGTATAAAGTTGTCTCACATTCTTGGTCGTATTTTAGACCAAAACTAAGTCCTCTCTTTTATTTGTAATATATTTCCAATCTTGTCACTCTTGAAGGAGTGTGGCACTCATACAAACGCAACCCTGTTACTCAAATTATGAGACAAAAACAAATTAATTTCAAATGTATCTTTCTTTTGTTAAATATCTAAGTGTGTCCATTCCTTGACAATAACATTACATTGTGCAGCTAGCATTAATTCCTGAGGTAAAAGCTAAAATTAGCATTGATTTTCAACCCTGTTACTTGCAACCCTGTTACTATAATTAGAGTAACAGGGTTAATTCTTCATTGGAAAATATACATTTGATGCCTTAGCTGGGCAAATAACTTTTTTTTATGGTTTATTATCTGTTTTTCCTAAATACATAACAAAAAATAATAAAATGAAAGGTTCATTTTTCAAAAATGTTGGTGTCTAAATTGTCCTCCAATTCTGGAATGACCCTTTTATCATTCATCAAAGATAGCAAAAAACATGCATTATGTACTATGGAGGGGACTCTGACAGAGGATTACTCACAAAGTATACAGTAAAGCACTTCCTTTTATTTCTGGTAGCAGTCAACTAGTACCGAGTCCAACAGTATCAGTTTTATTCAGAACGTATGGTAAAAAATATTTGTATCACTCATTGAATATAGCAGGAAAGAAAATGAAGAGCAGCTGATTGACCGAGTGCAGAATCGCTGTATAGTTTAAATCTCCTTAGTTACAATGTTGTCTATTTTAGACAAAGGCTTATTATATTTACAGCCCTAAGAACATTCATTTTCTGGGCTCAATATGTGTCTTGGCTGTTTTCGTTGTGATCGCTAAATTAAGGCCCCGGCTCCACGAGGACAAATACGGCAAAATGCATCGGAGTAACGCAAATGCAACCGCAAAAAACCTTCCGTCCCCACGCAATATACACCGGATTGTGTCAAGCTCCACGAGACGGCTCCGTTTACATCCAAACGCTGGAAAAGCTGCAGTACATATGCCGAACCTGTACGTGGCGCTGTAACTTCCTCCACAAAAGCAGCAACTTCCTCCACAAAAGCAGCGAAGAAGAATGGTTGTCATGGCTGCACTTCTGTGTATTCTCCGCGGTGGGGGCCGACAGAACCGGGCAGAGTTTTTCGCCGGTCAGCGTGTGTTAAAGTTTAAATCTTCCGGACAAAATTATAAAAGTGCCGGTCAAAGGTCTTCATTGTTATTTATTGAGCTTTAAAACAAATGAATAACGACGATATAATGATATATAATCATCAAATACACAGAGCCTGTCTCTTTTTCCTCTCTTCTCACAGCGTCAGTGTCTGTCTCATGCAGCAGCTGATCCTGTAATGAGTGACCCGACAGTAAAAATGAACATATTTATAACTAGTTTAGGTAGTTTGAGAGGTAATTAAAATAGCTAAGGGTGATGATCTGACTTGAAGTGTGTGTTTTGCTCCCGCTGCATCACAGCGGCAGGAGCTGCGTGAATGAATGAATGAAAAGTTTATTAACAGCTTGTATATTGGGTACAGTACAGTACAGCTCAAAACATACAATTGTTAAGGGGATGCAGACCAGAGAAAGACTTTCGTCTTGTTTACATCAGGGTCCCCCATTTCCAATTCATCATATCATTTAAGACATATAAGACATATATGACATACAGATGGCTTATTTACAATTTACATACAGGTGGTTTTTTACATACAGATGGATTATTTACAATTTTCATTTTAGATTTCGTTCTAATACATCCTAACCGGACATTTAAGACATACCAAGTCTACAGATATACAGTTAGTAACAGAGTCTAAAATGCGAGTATATACATAGATGGGGGGGGGAAGCTGTCCATTGTACGACACGTGTCTCCGTCCTGTCAGATTAGACTTCACTCGCGTTTATGTCCATATCGAGATAAAGATAAATAATCTGAATTCAAGGAGGAGCTCCTGTAGATGTTGCACAAAGAACTGTAGCATGGTCAGTAGCGACTGGAGCACGATAGCAACCCTGCGGGGGAGAGGCGGGGCTATGAAAACGAATGACCGTATAGGCGACTCCACGGCCCCGTTGGACCCCCCAGAGCGCTCCGTTCCCAGATCTATCCACCTTTGGACCCGTTGTCGTTTGCGGGGTCTGTTTCTACGTTTCCCTTACGGCGTCGTCGAGCTTAGAGGGCTATACGCATGAGAAATATGCGGATTCAACCCGTTTTCGTCCTCGTGGAGCCGGGGCCTAAGATGCTGGATCGCTAGAAACACCGCTGTCATCAGGCTGGCAAGGGCTGTTCCATGCTCTGCTCAACCTCCCGCCTTCCCAATGGACTCAGTAGTGCCCCCTGCTGCTGTGGAGCATGTGTGAGTGAGCATGTGTGAGTGTGTATGAGCACAACCAGCGCCATATAGATAGAAGAGTTACGACAGCGGAAGTCCAAAATGCTTGATCGTCACGTGGTTCAGGGAGACTCAATAGTTCCCCGGAAGTTCGTGGCGGGACATATGAATGCATGGTTACCGGAGATAGAACTACGATTTTTGGTAATAAGTAGTGAATAAAGGTCTTGATTTGCAATATTTATACAACATACCGATATGTGTATGTATTTACATCAATATGTTTTAAAAAATAAAATAGAATCTGCTAATATTTATGGATAATATTAGGAATAGTGTGAACAGCTAGTTTACTTGTTAACATATACATGTTAGGCTGTTGCCTTGGTTAAAGAGCCTGTTGCTGTTGTGTATTGCTTTGAATTATTTAAAACAAATATTATCTTCTTAAACAGGTATGGTAGTCAGGAGCATCACTTCCTAATGTTTATTGATATATTTAGAGGGAGGGGATGGCAAGGAATGCTTCAAAATTTAGATTAGATTAATTTCTACCATTTTTTTAATTCATGGTGGTTTCAGTAATCCCATGGTACTTGAGGACATAAGTAATCTAAATGACTAATGTCATCTTTATGACTTTCAGAAAGGACAGGAGACCAACAGGTGACTATCAATGGACTAGCAGCAACACGATTATGACGTTAAAAGTGTTGTTTTAGGAACATCCATTGTAAATACATGGAATTCAATAAACATTGAATAGCATGTCATGCAGTTTGTCTGTGCCTTTTCCTCCGTGTTGTCCTGGCATATTGTCTCCACATGGTTTGCTGTGCTGCCTGGGGATGCTCCAATCGCTCAGAGAAAGGAGTAAGAATCAGAATGTACGGCTTCCCCACTGACACAGAGAGGAGGAAAAAATGGCTAGCTCAAGTCAGCAGGAGCAATTTAACAATCAAAACAGACAGCCGCAACAAAATATGTGAGGTAATCATATTCAAATACTGCATTTGCACTTTTTCCACAAAACGAAGACCACACCATTGGGAAGCTTAATGTTTGGTTTAATACAAATAACAGGGAAAGGCTTGAAGAACTCTGAGAGTTGAGACTCAGGGTGCAGGGTGAGGGTCTCAGTGCAGGTATTCAGGCTCTATTGAATCCCCCTCTGGTTCTTGTGCTGAAAGAGGGAGAAACAGACAGGAGAAAGGGTTATACACACCTATATAGCACACCTATTGGATGGGAAATTGCCTTGGGGAGATAAGGTGTGGTCTTTGTTTCCAATGAAGTTATGGAACTTTATTATTTGTGAGTTTAACAAAGTATGACACATTGCATCAGTAATGGATGTGATATGAATTTGTATAAAGTTGTCTCACATTCTTGGTCGTATTTTACGTACAGTATGTAATGAGTGTATACATGTCCAGTAAGTCCTCCACCTGTAACATCACTGCCCCTCCACCTGCCATACAGTAGGTTACTAATATACACTAACAAGATTACTTATATAATACAGTGATAGAATACATGTTTAGTATGCTTACTTATATACAACAGTAGTATTACATGTACCTTGTGTTTTCACTCTCACTTTGCCATCATTTCAAAATCAGCTGAGCTGCAACATAATACAGACAGGTAATAATCAACAGAATACACTAAAAACACTCACCCATAAATTACGTTTTTGTTTACTGTTTGGAAGTCTCAAATATGCACTCTAAATTCATACCAATAGCGATGTATCACACAAATAGCTCTCTTCCTTATTATTGTGTAACGTTAACTTTATTATACTAGTTTGTAGGTCTACTCCAAAATGAAGATCGTAATTTCTCCACCTCCACTCATTACAATCACACGTGCCCCAATGTTCTATTTAACTAATATTATATTCCTCCACCCCACAAAAAAATCACGTTTAGAAGCCCTTTTTCTCTAATTCCACAACGTTGGATGAAATAACATTAGGAGAACGGATTAATAGGCTGTTCATGGTTACCGTGTGTTGCTAACTTTATCCGGTATCCTAGCCTAATCTGTTATCTGTAAACGTTCCCTAAATCTACTGATTTAGGGATAATCCACTAACAACCTTTAATACACATGTTCATTTGACTCAGATGTGCTGATAATATCTGCAATATAAATCTTTAAACGTCTTCTTACCTTTAAAAATCCATCACGAACGGTCTATTATGCTGCAACTCTACTGTGTTGCTGGTCGCAAAAGTTCCCCGGAAGTCAGCGGCAAGATAACTTCCGGGGAACTATTGACGGCTGCACGATCCGCCATTGCTGTAAAAAAACTGGTCCATAGAGTGGCGAAGTCCCTCCCACTTACTTCCGGGGTATGGGACCTTATTTCGGAAAAATTATGCATTGAAGTCAATGGGGAGAGAAAACTTATCTTTCGATCCCGTTTGAATTGTGCCATGAATTACACATATGATGTTTGTCAATTTTAAAAAATCATTTCCATGTCAAAAAAGTCACAGTTTGTCGTAAAACTGTTGAAATATAAGACTATGAAAAATACGTAACTAGAAAGACTACAAATCCCAGAGTCGCGTAAGTGATGTCACAATTGTTTACCTCCACCATTCAGATACCTAAGATCAGCGCAATATAGATATAATCTATCTATATGGCGCTGGCTAAGATAAGATAACTTTAACAAGATGCCTGTGTGCTTAGTACCAGGTTGTTATTATACCAGCAATGGGTCTTGCTCGTTCTTTTGCTTCCCGTCTGATGAAACGACCAGGAGTGGCTTGATCAAGTTAGCTACCTAGCTAGTAGCTAGCACGTTAGTTAGCATTACAGCCTTGTCATTTTTATTAGCCTTAACATGAAGTAACATTAAGTAACCCAAAATGTTAAACAGTAAGAGTAGTAGTCATATTTCGTGAACCCTTTGAATAGTACTGTCACCGGTGTGATCATTCTATAATACACCATTTAATTCCGGGGGAGAAATGCTAACGCTAACGTTAGCATCGGCGATCTTTTCTACTTCCTGCTATCTGCACAAATGGTTGACATTAAACATTAAAACGACCAGGCAGTTCAGAGAGAATCAAAGGAAGGCAGGCAGGCAGCTTTGCATGACATTCTTCAGGACGTGTTTCATTGTGGTGATAGTCAATCGTTTGTTGACAAGACAGTAGTGACGGCCATCTTGGTGACGTGTGTGGTTGACCAGAGATGTAGTTCATTTAGCGTTTCACACAAACAAATGTGTTACTTCACAGTTTTACGACACATTTTTTTTTTTTTTTACTTGCAAAATTATCTTTTAAATTGACAAACATCATATGTGTAATTCGTGGCACAATTCAAACGGGATTGAAAGATAATCTTTCTCTCTCCATTGACTTCAATGCATAACTTTTCCGAAATAAGGTCCCATGGGGCTCAACCGGAAGGGGAGGGACTTCGCCACTCTATAGGAGTGAACGGAGATGTTGTAACTCTTCTATTATACGGCTCTGAGCACAACCACGGCGGAATATTACTGCCAAAAGTCACGTGAGTGAGTCACGTGACTTTTGGCAGTAATATTCCGCCGTGAGAAGAAAAAGTTTTGTAGTTGTAAAAACAAGTTTTGTACTTGTAAAAAAAAGTTTTGTAGTTGTAAAACAAAGTGTTGTAGTTGTAAAACAAATTTGTGCACTTGTAAAAAAAAGTTGTGTACTTGTAAAACCTAAGCTGAATTTGTCTCTGAAACATGATTTATTAGAAAAATGTTATGTGTTTGTTTGATAGATACGTTTTTTCTTTGCAAAACTAAATTCATTAGTTTGTAGATGGTGTTTTGTATTTGCAAACCACATTGTGTTTGTTAGTGAATCATAAGGCATTTGTAAAACCTGTTTAGTTTGTTTGTGGAGTTATGGCAGGAAATTAGCTCCATACTTGGCACTGGCGAACTAGGCGGTCGCCTAGGGCGCCAGATCTGGAGGGGCGCTGCGCTGGGAGAAAAATTAATTACATTTGTATTCTGCCTAATTTTCTGCCCTTGATGTAATACATTTACATTAATAATTGAATAGTAAACACCCTTTGCACCCCGGGTCGGCAACATTTTGGCACTGTAAGGGATGAAAATGGGGGATGTTGACTTATCAGGCTCACAGCCAAAGTGCGAGCGAGCCTCCGAGCGAGCAAGAGAGAGAGAGAGAGGGCGCGCATCGGTACCGCGGATTGTTATTGGATTGAGGCTGATAACTACAGCTCAGTGAGGTAAAGGACTCTGAGTGTTTAGATAGTTCACTTTAGTCTAAGTTATCTCAGTGGGTCTCAAACGGTTTGGTCACAATTTATGTAAACAAATATTTCCAAGGCACACCTTTATAATTATTAGGATAAATAACAACAGGTTTGAAATCATTCCAAAGGAACTATAGGACAGTAAACCAAAAATATCGTTTAAAACTGGAGATATTAAAAAAATGAATGAATAAATAAATATTAACTAGGTAAAATAAGATATGATGAACAACAAAAATAAAATACGTTACATTTATTTGTTATTGGCTATGGTAGGTTATTGGTTATGTTCACATACTTATTTGATTATTAAAATGTAAACCGATCTTTTTCATATGGGTGTTTTAGAGTTGTACCCCTAGATAGTCTCTACTAGTATTCTGCTCAAAGTGCACCAGATTGAAGCATTTTACTTTAAAATGTTAAAACAAATCTTTCCGGGGGGGTGTACCCCCGGACCCCCCTAGAGGATGTGACGTCCACCCCCCAATTAAAACATGTTCATACAATAATTAATACATTTGAAACCTTCTGTATGTATATAACCAACATGTCAATACGTTTCAGTTGTTGTGGTGTATTGGTCTTTTGTAGAGATTTTTTATTTATTCTTTATATATTCTATTGTGTATTGCTTGGAGGGGGGGGGGGGGGGGGCACCAAATCATAATCTCGCCTAGGGCACCAAAATGTCCCTGGTTGAACCTTTTCATATTTAAGTTTGTAGCAAGTAGAGGGCTGCTGCTGCTGTGTGTGTGTGTGTGTTTGAGTGTGTGTGTGCGTTAGTTTTAAAGACCCTGATATCATCTTGTCAACAAGCTGAGAACGAGCTTGACCTTGCATGCTTCCTAGTTCTGGTGGTGCTTATTTTAAGGGAGCAACGTAATATAATAACGCCAACTCACCAAAACGAATCGAAACTCATCTCCAGCCCCATGACAGGACTAACTTTAGCTTCAGTTTCAGCTGTCTGTTGTGTAACCCGTATTTCCTTGAAAAGTGTGGGCTGAGGGAGAGATATCACCCCCACAATAAAGCTGTTTATAAATATGGATGTGCACTTGCAAACAAAATGCACACTCAATACTTGTCTTTACTTGCACTGATGTCATGTTACACTCTGGAGTTATCTGGTTTTCTGACTCATATAAAGATGTCAGGCCCGCCCCTCCCGCAGATCACGCAGACTGTGGGGCCTCAGCAGATGCAAAGCAAACAGCAGCTTGAACCATCGAGGGTGAAGGTGGGTCAGATTAAAATGAGAAAAAGTAAGCCCTGTGTCCCATTTAAGAATATAGAAAATTCATGAAAACAGCCATTTTTCCAGTCTTTTTTAAAATGTAGGTTATTTCAGTTAAGAAATGCATGGTTTGAAAGTTCAGGAAACACACTTGAAGCACACCAGTGGACATACCTGTGCCATTAAATAAATAAATACCTGAACTCCATTTCACGACATGACAATGCTAACATCTAATGTTTGCATTGGGCTTAAATAGTTAGGTTGAATGTTACAAAAAATACTTTAATAGAAAAAGTATACATGCAAAGATGTCCGTACCCTCAGTAATTGATGTCTGTTTTTATTTATTAAAGTTGGTCTTTATTTTACTCCGAGCTGCATAAAAAAAGTCTTTAAAAGTATTTAATCGAACTTGCCTTACGCTATAAGAAAACACTGATCTGGTTCAAGTTCAGTGTATTTTATATAGCATATTTAACAACAACAAAAGAATGCACATTGCAGGAAGTGATGGATGCAATGAATGCATTAATGCTTTGAACGAGATAAATCCTGGAGCATCTAAAAGCATCTAAAGGCCCGGTGTGTCGGCCTGATTTCGGCCTTCGATAGATGTCTGGCCGTCGATGAGCATCCTGTCGCCCTACTCAGATTGGTGTGTCCAGCACCGTTGTGTCTTTTCGGCCGTGCCGACACCTTCCGGGACAGCAAAAGGCTGTCTGCAAAATAAATCACTCTGGCTGTTCAGCTTAGCGAATCAGTGCATGAGAAGCGAAACGGAAGTGAAGAAGGCACACACAGACGGCTATTATTTTTCATTTTCCAGTACCGCACTAAACATGTTTTCGATTATATGTCTTTATGTGAAACAGTCTGTGAAACAGTCTGTGATGGACGAGAGTGAAAATGGAACGCACGCTATTTGTTGTTTGTATATATCACGCAGTCTGTCTAACGGTTGCCTCTTTTGAATGACGAATACACACTACCGCCGCTTGCTGGTAAGGAGAGTTATTGCCACTCACGCATGCGCAGTGCGTACGTGCTACTTGGCCGTCGGCTGAAGTCTTTGCGGTGTGTTCCAGTGCGACTTTTTGGCCAAGACGACAATCGGGTCCGTCGGGACGTGTTCTTTGGTGTCAGTTTGGTAGGATACTGAGTTTAAGGTAGGACAGGAATCTAAAGAATGTTGGCAATCAATGCTATAAAGCTATGGTGTATAATGTATGGTAGAAGAGTGCTGTTTTTTTGTGACTGATTTTTTGTCATAGCGGTACCCTCAGCTCCCCCAGGACGGGTGAGACATATTTAGATTGGATCAAAGACAAGATAGGAGGCTTGAATTAGATTATTTATAATATCAGATCGTCATCATGACTGTATTATGTGATAAGAAAGAAGTTGAATTATTTGATCAGCATCATGACTGTATATGTGATAAGAATGAAGTTGACACAAAGGTGTGATCACTTTGTGATAAACTATTTCAATGTGACCTGCAAGTCTGCTGGATCTTAGCTTTAGTAGAACCTCAGCCAAGGTCAAGCTAGCTGCCACGGAGGGTCACGAGACATAATAGCAAAATAGCAGACTACCTTCAGTATTTTTATAATTTGTTCACTCAACCCAGATTTTGTGTCGTGCAAACGTTCTCTTTTTGTTTCGGAAGAAAGGATTCAGCAGTTGTTTCGATTACGCAGAAGTTTCGAGCGACATTGCAACATCAAACAACTCCCGCCTACTCAGAGGGGGGACTATCTGAAGTGGAAAATAACAGAGTAAGTGGAGTCCGGTATCCATAGCTGAAGTGTTTATATAATCTGTCTCAACAAAGGTCTCATTGTTCACAACGATCTGAAAACTAGATATTTTCTTCCTCATGTCAATTTCTTCAGCATTGCCTCATGATGGCAATTTTGGGTTGTCGTTGTCACCACTTTAGTTTAGAAAATGATGGACATGATGGATTGGCACAAATTTAAAAATCGTGTTTTTGAGACGATGTACCTGTAAGACTTTGGTGATCCCTTTACTCTTCATGTAGCGGCATCATTTTCTTTTTTTATATAAGATACTTACGAAGAACTAACACTAGCATGATTACAAGCTTGATGAAGGAGTTTGAAAAAAATTGTAAATTCTATACATCTAGCATTGTCTTATTGAGTATGTTAATGTTCACATAGCTGTTTTTTAAACAGCATCATAGGCCCACTAGTTGGCTGAAGACTCTCCTTTTTGTTTCATTTATAATTTTTTCTGAAGTTGAGTTTTAATGTCTCTCTAGAGTTGTGGATTCATTCTTGGGATTTTAAATCAATGCAAATTATTTTTATTTCAAGAAGATCTTGTTGGTACAATTCTATTTCCTACCTAACATTAATAACTTTAACAGGTCAACTTAATCTTATGCTGTTGCATCTCCACCCTTGGGCTCAATGCAAGACGATGCAAGTTTTTATACAGGTTTTACAATCTAACAGAAATTGCTTATTGAGTCATTTCAATCTGCAGATATAATGATTCATTACACTTAAGGCATGACAAACTACATGTAATTGTTATTTGTATGGCTTTGTAAAGCATTTAATGCATACCTTTGTTTAAAACTTGGCCCATAAAGCCATTACAGCTAGGTCTGAGATTAAATATGATTCAGATGTCCCATATTCATGAATTATTAAATTAATTATCATGTTTTATTGATATTTTGTGTTTAAACAATCATCCTATCGTGCAAAGACATGCAAGTTAGGTTAATTGTCAACTCTTAATTGCCAGAAATAAGTGAAAATGGTTGTATAGGTCAGCCTGGCGTCCTGCCCATGCAGTAAAAACCACTGTTCATCCAATGGCATTTTGGATCAGAGCCACTCTAGTAAAATAACTTTCAGATAAGGTTTGGATCAAAAGGAGCTGTTAATGTCTTCTTTTCTAAATTATTTATGCAGGTTGATCAATGTTTTTCACAATTATGAATTATGGCAGAAAGCAGAATAACCATATTTATTGTGATAAATAAAACTTTTTTTTTTTATTTGACCATTGTTGAGCCCTAATTGGACAAATGGCAGTGTAAATGCAAAAAAAAGGAAATCAGAGATCATGGGGTTGAATCCGGGATGTTGCGGTTATGGCGTGTAACCATAAATCCTGCAGCAACTATAAATTCTGATCAATCGATTGATTTATAAAAAATAAACGTATAGTCAGCAGAGAGTCACAAACAATGGGGTAACTCAATTGGTGCTAGGTTTGATATGATTTTTCTATTAATTACAGGGGCCCTATAATGCTTTATGGGCTTTCTCTATCCTAGTGTGTTATTGGTTTTTGTGTATTAAAATGGTCTACAAAGGATAACATCCCAAAGTTCCTCGAGAGGGAGTTTCGCTCTTTTAAAAAGAAATCTGAATCAGAATACCTTTATTAGTCCCACAGAGGGGAAATGTACGTTGTTACAGTAGAAAAAGAGCCACAGACAGCTTAATGTTACATATGTTACATATGTTACATGCATTAAAAAGTATTAAAGCAAAAAAAAAAGTTATGATGTAATAAAAAATATATAAAAAACAAAAAGTTACACAATTTACAAAATACACATCCTGTAACGGTATGTCCACACGGTTCCGTTGCGTTCAACGGAGACGCTTCCCATTCACTTTGAATGGCGTGATGTCAAGCTTTGCCGAACTGCATTGTGGTTCCGTCGCTTTGCCTCCATTGCTCGCTTCGAAAGTTGAGCAAAGTTAAACTTTTCAAGCATTGACGGAAGCGCCAGCCAATCAAATCATATGCCAGTATAAGCGCTAGCCAATCAAACCGCGTGCTTGTGTGTCCGGGGCGGGAGATTAATGTGATTGGTTGTTGGTCGCGCGCCAGACACGCCCACCGGCAAGCTTCAACGCGACTGAACCGTGTGAACGATACGTAACGGTACGTCCACATCCTTAGGATTTAGCAGCCAGGTATATATTACACAGTTATTAACGGCATATATACAGTATATATATATCGCACATATAGCACATATTGCACATAGTTGTTTGGTATTTAACAGCAGCAAGGGGTGTTATAGTCTGTGTTGTTGTGTGTGTGGGGGGTGGGTCTATAGGGGCTGTGCTGGTTGTATAGTCTGACCGCTGCAGGAAGGAAGGACCTGCGGTGCAGCAGCCTGTCGGGAGCTGCACAGTGAGGACAGGGTGTCCTGGAGGGGCTGAGACACATTGTCCAGCAGGGAGGACAGCTTGGCTGCCATTCTCCTGTCTCCCACCACCTCCACAGTGTCCAGAGGACTCCCCAGGACAGAGCTGGCCTTCCTTACCAGTCTGTTTAGTCTCTTCCTGTCAGCAGCCGAGATGCTGCAGCCCCAGCAGGCCACACCATAGAAAATGGCTGATGCCACAACAGAGTCATAAAATGTCTGAAGGAGTGCCCTCTGCACCCCGAAATACCTCAGTCTCCTCAGCAGCAAGAGTCTGCTCTGTCCCTTCTTGTACAGAGCAGCAGAATTATCAGTCCAGAAGAAACAGGGGCTGATGTGAGCAGTGGCGTGTTTATATGTACTAAAGTGGTGGGGCACAAAAAACTTAGATGTCTATATATAAGCTTCTGCAGTGACGTGCAGTGAGGTTCATGGCTGGTGAGGCACTGGCACTGACTCTTCAGGTTTACAAATATTATATTTTGAACTAAACCAAAATATAATATTCAAAAGCTTTTTTTGTCTGATGCTTCGATTAATTTTAAACAGACAGTTCAACAAAAGGATACCCACAAAATGTAATTTTATCATTTAAATATTGAATTGTTCTCTCTTAGTAAGATCCCATTTTCAATAAAATTGCGGTCTTACCTTGACTTGAAGATGAAGTCCATTTGCCTATCCTTCTGGACAAACATTTCTATTACTTTTTTGTAAAAGTCCTCCTTATCTTCTTGTAGTTTCAAAAGTCTATCATAAATCTAATCGATAGATTTATGATTAAAAAATTATAAAAGTAGGGTAGACATGTGGATATTATCCGGCTGAACAAAACGTGCATTTATCTAACAGGTACGTTTCCCACAGATCTTATTTCGAGCTATTTTCTAAAATCCTATGGAGAAATCTCATTACTTTTTTGTCGAGGGAAGCCAAGCGCAGCTTACTTCCGGGTTTAGGACGCGTCACTGCAGCTCTCTCGTCTCCTCTTCACACACCACACTTTTCGCGGCACACGTACTTACAGCCAATCAGCTCTGAATTATGTGAGATGACCTATGGTGGGGATGGCAGCTCAGTGCCCCTATGGTCATTATTTTTTTGACACACACATTAAATAGGAAAATACTCTGAGCATGCGCAGTGTAGTTTTTACAGTCACCGTTCACTTAGACAGTGAGAGGGAGGGGCATGATCAGGTTTTGTCCCACATGGCTCTAAACAGCTCAATAGGCACACACTGTAGACACTAATTAGAAGAACACAGACTAAAACAGCAATGTACAGACGAATCAGATGATTAACCATGATCTTAAAATATATTTTATATATTTTTTAATTTATCTTTTGCATTTTTTGTAATCATTATTTGTAATACTTTCTGTTGACACTAGGTGGGGCTGTGCCCCACCTGCCCCTAATGACCAGTCGCCACTGGATGTGAGAGGTGACTGTGAGCTGATGGCCGGGGGCTGAGTAGAGGTGGGAGAGGTGACAGGGCCATCTCCAGGCAGTGGGGACAATGGGCAATAGCGCTCCTCTTTCTGGTTTCAGACAGAGGGTGAAAAGAGGTGCTGAAGCTCTTTCTCAAGCATGAGACAAATATTTATTTTGAACATTAAAGCATGTCAACATATCATATAAGCTGTTAGGGTGGACTATCAAATGAAGGCATAAAACCTTAAAAATATATCATTAATTTAGTAAAACAAATAAATGTATTAGAGGATTAATTTAACAGCTTTATTGTTGCATTAATAGCCCATTGATAACCCTATGAATCATTTAATAAAACAAATCAAAATAATTTCACATTTCTCTAATGTTGAGAGGGAACATTTACCTATTTTCATTTAAATAGTTTTATTTTTTTGAGGGATACCCTTTAGTGGAAGTTCAGGTCCACGCACCATGACTCAATGATCAAACAGTAATAAAGTGTTCTGGCCTGCTTTCCATGCGTGGGTGTGTCCATCCTTTGTTCCTGCTCTCCGGCCCTCTCCTACTTCCTCATTCCACCTTCAATTATGCAAAAGGAACAAAGCATCCAAGGGCTTCCCCAGGAGTTCCCAAACACAACAGACCAAAACACCAACAAGGTTTTGGAAACAACAAACAGTTTTGCTACACTACCTTGATGAAATGCCAGAGCAGGGTTGTGTAGTTAGTAGTGAACTCATAACAGTTGCCTGCACTGGATTTAATTCATTTCTGGTTATTCTTCTGTTCATATTCACTGTATGTGGTCTGTCAGTAATTGTGTTTTATCCTGCCAAAACAGCATGATTTGAACTAAATACCAAGCCTTTTGTTTGGAGAAATGCCAGTTGTTGTGTGAGGAAGACTCCCATGCCTGAGGCTCAGATTTCATCAGCTGACAGTGTGAATGCCTTTTTATGAATCAACCCAGTGAAAGTGTGAAGGCGTATTCTCCTTAATGAACCTCGACCAAAATCATGAGATAGTAGCTGTAAAAATAAACATCGAATCGAAACTCACTGGATGTGTCATGATTACAAAGGTCAAAACGTGTTTCTTTTGAAAATCAGTTTCACTCCCTCAGGCAGTTGTCATGACAACTACAAATGTAGTAGATTTGTATCTAACCTGGCTATTAATGTGTTGCTGTTGGTCGAAATGCAAATATGCCCACGGAGGATCAGTCACGTATTTGTTATTTCCATACTGAACAATTCTGCACCTCACAATTTATATCCAATCCAAATATTTAGTGCCATCACAGGAAGTGACTTTCCTGCAGAACAACATTTAAAGGAACAATTTAACCATAATTAATATACATTGTATAGCATTCACATTCTCAGGCTTTCCACAATTTCTGTGCAGCGTCACACAATGTCTAGTATCCATCAGTAAGCTCAAACCCAAATATATGCAAACGATAATTTTCCTGTACGGGAGGATAATCCTGAAATGCTTTGTCAAACAATAGATTTAAAAAAAAATATATAACGTGTTGAGTACTGAGCTTCAGAAGGGTTGGTAAGCCAATTTCGTTACCATTTTACGAGGCAATAAAGCTTCCCTTATGTCAATCTTTTATGCTAAGCTAACTCTCTGGACAAACACAAAAGTTGTATCTTCTCCTCTAGTACCCAAACAGAAAGCAGATATATTCTCAAAATGGCTATTCATTTAACCATACCACAGTTCTCAAGTCATATATTACAAAAAGTAAAATTGTAAGTACGAGTAAGTAATGTCATACATTTAAAGCTCATGCAGAATTGCCAAAAATTGATGTTCTTGTTTATAATACATTACATTACATTACATATCAATACACCATCCTTTAGCAATTACCGTACGTTCATGGCTACAGTATATATTGTGTCAAGGCACACAGGGGTTAGTCAAGAGGTAACTGACTGTAAACTCTGAAATAAATGTTAGAAACATGAGTTATTATGGGCTGTCTGCTGTGTTTGTACATTAACTGGACCTGCTCTGGTAATGAGGTTATGAGAAAAGGGAAACTAATGGTAAATTGACATGATTCATCTAATTAATTAATGCTAAATGTAATCATCACTCAATAAAAGTCACTGACTGCTGAAATGAACAAACCTTCAAGGGGAAAACTGAGTCTTGTAAAAATAACCTATCATGTAATTAGTAAGAGTCTTTCTCTATTTGACAGGTAAAGAAACAGGTCTAATGTGATGCAATAAATAATGATACCAATCTTCATGTGAAATTCTCAGAACTGAATGAAACAGCAGCAGACATGAAACTAGAGAATGCAATTCCTGAAGAAATTGCTAGTGGGAATGCTTTATGCTGAAAAGCTAGCTGACGCTAAACTGCTATGCTGAAATGTAATGTGTAAGAAGAAAGTGAACAATTTAGATTCAAATGATACATGAACACTGGGGGCTTGAATGTGTGATGAGTGAAGAAAAGAAAGTAAAAAGGCTTGGAAAAGCAGCAGAATATTTGAACTGCAAACTTTTGAACTAACTTGATGGCGAATGATCTGTCACCATGGCAACGGCATTTGATGACACCCCATAATACGCTTAGATGCGTTGATGGCTGCATCGTTACCAAACCTGTGAAGTTTTGGGCCGTTTGGAACATTTTCACTGAAGTTATGAGAAAACCGTGTTTCATGGCGAGCATTGTGTTGCCATGGCAACGGCATTTGAAGAAACCCCATAATTGACGTAGAGCTGTTGAGGGCTGGACCGGTGATATACAAGCGAAGTATTGTGCTTCATGGCGAGTGGTCTGTCGCCATGGCAACGGCATTTGATGACATCCCATAATACGCTTAGATGCGTTGATGGCTGCATCGTTACCAAACCTGTGAAGTTTTGGGCCGTTTGAAGCATTTTCACTGAAGTTATGAGAAAACCGTGTTTCATGGTGAGCACTGTGTTGCCATGGCAATGGCATTTGAAGAAATCTCAAAACTGTCTCGTAGATGTCTTCACGGCTGGACTGTTAGCACACATGTGAATTTTGAGCACTTTTTGAACATTTCCATAGGAGTTAAAGGGACATCGTGTTTTATGGAGAGGGATGCGTTTCCATGGAAACGGCATATGGTGAGATTTCAAATTTGGCGTAGAGCTGTTGAGGCATGGACCGGTGATATACAAGTGAAGATTGGGGGACGATTGGACCGTGTCCATTGGACGTACAGCGACATTGCGTTTCATGGCGAGTGGTCTGTCGCCATGGTAACGGCGTATGGGTACCCGGTGCCCGGCATTTTCTTATCAGTTCTCATCTGGAACCGAGTTTCGGTTCCCAACCCTACTCATAAGCAATCATTACTCATACATAAACATCTTTTACTATATTTAGCAGTAAAAAACCTGAGGGAAGATTCTTGAGGCGCAACTAGCTTGTGATGCAAGAACAATTACAAACGGGGGAGAAGGTTCAGGCTCGTCAGGGCATGTCAACTTGAAAAACAAACCACAACTTTCTTTTATCAGATGACTTCTCTGACGACAGCTGATGTAACATTCCAGTGATTGCACCATAGTGGTAAATGAACCACAAAATTGCTTAATGATAACATTAACCACTACAGTTGAAAACAGGTTAAATAATCAGCTAGGACCACTGGTTGTAAAAATGTCAAATAGATCAGATTAGATTTGGGTTTTATAGCCTGATGCCATGTTTTACTATCTTCCAAAATGTGTGAAAATGCTGTTGTTTTTAACTTGAAAAGCGTTGCTCCCATTCAAACACAGCAATTACAGCCCCTCAACACTGGTGCAACTTTAAATTATCTGCACAGAAAAATGTATTTTGGGTCTTATCTTCATGCTACAGTATATCTACAAAACAGAAAAACGACTAAAGGCCTCCAAATGCCCTTCTGTGTATTATTTGTTTTAAAAGATTTATCAAAATCTGGCCAGATAAAAGCAAATTATTCATATTAAAAATAGCACAGGCAAGCTAGTAGAAGACAAACAGTGTTTAACGTCACAGACTCTGTAGGCGGCACATGTCACAACACTGCAGTGTTAAGCCTCCTGTGTGGGCATGCGTCTGTGTGGGCTTCCCCAAGCAAATTCAGATGAAACCTTTAGTGTCCCCTGCCATGCCTTCCGGAGAAGAAATCCATTTTGTCCTGAGGCTATTGTAGTTTGCTACAGGGAATCAGTAGCCTAAATTAACAGCAGGATGATAAACATATTAAATATAACTCTACACTGGTAAACTAACACTGAAAAACAAATTGTTAAGTATTTTCGTGTTATATGAACTCACACGTCCTTGTCAGATCATATGTATTATAAAATAAATGTCTAAGAGTTATATAATAATCCTATTGTTTAACAAAATATATTGGAAATGGAGGTTGAGCTTCAACAATGTGATTTTGTCAGGTGTTAAACTGAAATTTTAATTATCCAAACCCCCGACAATTGTGAACGGCAGTAAATACAAGGAGGAAAAAATAAATATAAACTGTTAATACAAAAATGTATCAGAGATTTGCAACCTTTTGACTTTTGTTAAGCCTTTTCCTAACAGCAAAATGGTTTAAGCTTTTTAAATTCTAAAAAGTCCTGCACTGAGCTTATTGCAGATGCAGATTTTTGTTTTAAGTTACAAATGACAACCACAAGGTTTCTTAAGAAGCACCGGGTGATTGTTCAATGAGGAGGTTATTATTGGCTATGGTCCAATTTGTTTTCCTCCTCGATGCAAATGTTGTTTAGTCACAAAACTGAGTCATAGTCTAAGGCAGCATAAAAACCGAAGGTGCACATGGAGAGAGTGCACTGCACAGGGAAAGGGAATCCCAGAGTTTATACGAGATAGAAGAACAAGGACAATTCCTGTTTGTTTCACCGTGTTTTGGGGAAAATTGCTCTGATTTTCAACATCAGCATGGACTCCACAGCTCTCCTGGTGAGTACTGTTAAAGGTTTTGAAAAAATATAAGATCTGAATACAGCTTTTATTTATTGTACTTGATAGGGAAAGACAGATTTGTTGTCTATGCTTTCACAAAGAAAGCTGCAATATTGCAAAGCTCACAAACAAAAAGCATCTCAGAAAGTTATCAACTAGTTATTTGGTTATAGTGGTGAAAGTGAATCGCACACGTTGATAACGTGAGTCTAATTGAAACATATCTATGTTTACAGAATCTTTTTTTACAGCTGGTGCTTATGGGGACAGTGTGCGGCATCCCTGTCTGTAAACATCCCTGTGAGCGGACCAGTGAATACAACGAGTTGCCCTTCAGACTTATCATAGAGCTCAAAGACTCTTCGGTGGCACCCTGGAAAATTAGGTGAGTTCCCTTTCTGTTGCACAGGAACATCTTACTAATTACTGAGTAACTTTGTCGAAGCTGAATTCTATCTTAAGCTACTTACAAGACTGAGGGTCATGATATACTCAAACAGAATTACTTTAAACTATTTGTTCTACGATCACATCAGCATTTAAAATAATGGGGAAAAGACCCACAACTTCTCAGTCTTTCATAAGGAATTGATGGAGTTGCACTTTGCAGTTAACATTACAAATTACAGAAATAGAATTGTCTAGAATGGAAAAAGAGAGCTAGAGAGAGCCATTTAAACCCACCTCTGTAAATCAAATCAATTGATGCAACTGTGCAGCCTTAACAAATGACATCTTGGATTTAAATGTTCTCTGTGGCAAAACTTTAATGAAGTGCCAGAAAAATAAAATGAATGGGAGCAGAAATCTATAGACTTACACATGTCTGTGTTAACAAGCCCCATTTCCCCTCATTTGTTTCATCCACCCTTGTTTGCCACTCCACTTCCACATATTTATGTTCTTTTATTTTCCTTCTCTTTTCCAGTAATGACACAGTATCAGACAGACACCCCGAACACATCTCGTACGCTGAATGCAAGCATTGCACTTTGAAGAACATGGTCGCCAAGCCTATCATGATCGAGGTTTCTGTCTATCACAACATAACTGGACCTGATTGGTGCAAGTGTCCCTTCAATCTGGCCGTTGGATGTACATGTGTCCAGAAACATTAACGAACTGATGCATGTTATGGACATGTAATAATTATATCATATGTTTTTCCCTTGCAATTTCATAAGTTGCTTTATTGGGGATTCCGATTTTATTTAGGAAAAAAACATTATTTTCTGTTACCTACTTTTTTCTGTTACATTTGTGTTACATGTATCATGTAGTGTGCAACAAATACTTACTACAAAATAAATAATATTTGTGTTTAATACAAATGTGAAAACTAAACAATTGTTTGCATATTGTGCATTATGAAATGCTACTGTGCTAGAGTTTACTGTATCCGTAATAAAATATATTGAATTCAAGTCAAATGAGAATGTTTTGATTTTCTGTATCAGTCACATCAGCCAACCTTTTGCACAAAACCTATACCCCACAAGTGGGTCCGTGTACTTTTTGTCAGTTTCGTTTGAACCAAAAGCCAAAACACGAAAATACCAGCCTTTTTTCGTTTTTGATTTAAAACGAAAAAACGGGAAACAAAAGCCATTTTCCCGTTTTTGCTGTCTGAATAAAAAAACGGATAACAAGAACACCTAATTAAAAAAAACGGTCCGGTTTTTGATAACAACTTCATTCAATTTTCCGTTTTGTATTGAAGAATGAAGAAAAAGTGGTCCGGTGGACCGGAAGTTAAAGAACATCTTTCAAAATAAAAGACACGACAATATAATGGCAATAGCCGCTTTCACACCAAGTAGCCTACTTTGCCGTACTTATGGCGCGTTTCCACTACAGCGCGGAGCACGGTTTAAGAGGGCTGTGACGTCAGCGGCCTGTTTTTGGTTGCGTTTCCACTTGGCCTAGTACCGGCCGGCGGGTCCTAATTCACAGTTTTTCTGGCCTCATAAAATTGTGGGTCTAGGGCCAGAGACAACGAGGCTGAGTCGGGCTGAGTATGCTAAACTAGAGAGAGAATCGCTGTCAAGGGGGCTACAACTACAACAAGATGGACATATTTGACCGTGATTTAATTGTAATACACGTTTCAAAATGATGCCGAAGTAACAACATACTGATACCGGTTAGTAAAAACCATGAATGAATGCTTTGACAAGTCTGCAGACAGACGGCAGGCGAAAAACCTTTTAAAATGCGTGTTTTCTAAATGGAGATTGGCTAAGCTAACGCAGTATATGCTCCGACCGTCCACACTCACAACAACGGCCTATACAGACATAAATAAAGCAGCGACTGTATTCGCCATGACACATGCAGTCTGTGGTTTGTACTTGTTTAACTTTTGTCTAGTTTCTGAACATATATGAGGAGCTGTGAGCTCTGAGTGCTAACAGCTAACGGCTGTGTTGTTTTTCTGGGGTTCTCATTGAAGATGACGTCACGGCTCCGCCTACACTGCATTACTATAGATACTACCCCAGTTCCTAAACTGTAATGGAAATGCGCCATAAAGTGAGCCAGTCCTAACGAGGCCTAGCCACACCAAGCGAGGCCGAGCGAGGCCGTGTAGTGGAAACGCGCCATTAGTTCCCAGCACGTAGTTCCCCCATGGAACTAAAGAGCAGATCGCGTTCATACCGGAATAAGTCCCTGAGGGAAGATTACGCAAATGAAGCCGAATTTCGTTCGTTTTCCGTTTCGTTTCCGTGTAAACGGAGCTAAGGCTAACCCCTATCCCTCCGTAGTCTTTCAAGTAGGAGGAGAAATGCCAGCGTTCTCCTCCGGTTTACAGGCACTGTGTAAATTATATATATAGAATAATTATGATGATGAATGCATTTTTTTACCACTAAAATACAGCAACACATCTTTGATTCATGTCGTTTATAACTGGAATATTACAGTTATTATTAACTTTGTCTGTACAAAAGTAGCCTGTCCAGGAAATATGCCCAAATCAACAAAAACTGCGAGCCGGCAGGCAAGACGCTCCGCTTCTGAAATGCTTCTGAAACGCGCCCGGTAGGGTATGACGCCGGAGGAGGCCGGACCAAAACCGCGGCGCAGCCGTTACGTGGCGCAGACGGACCCGGTGGAATCTAGGGGTCAGGCTCCGTTTACACGGAAACGAAACGGAGAACGAACTCTCTGGGTGTTTCTCAATCTCGAGTAAAGCTGCTCCAGAGCCACTATTTCAAGCATACTACGTCACTACGTACTCAAGATTGAGAAACACCCGGGCCCTTTCTCATGTCATCAAATGTCCCTCCTCGACTCCTCGGTCCTTCGGTAGTGACCCGGAAATGAATTTTAGCGCGCCATGTTGAAGGACATCTCATTTCTCGAAATGCACATCGAGGACCGAGCATCGAGCGTCGAGGAGGCTCTCTGGAGGAGCTATAACCGAGGATACACTGATGGGTCCTCCACGGTCCTCCACGGCTCCTTCGTGGATGCATTTCCGGCAACAGTGATGTTTCAAAGAGTCGAGACGCACGACCGGACTTATCTCAGCCAATGACAGCTCTGCATGCATCCCCTGGATATTATTTTATTAACTGCTTTCATCGCGACGCGATGTTTACAGTGAGAACAGCTGTGAGGTCCGTGCAGAAAGCAGAGCAGTGTGTATAATATATATCATATCACTCAGTATAACAGGCCTACTCTCTTTATTTGCTTTAGTTTAGTAGATATCTACAAATAATAATGCTTCACATCATAAAATACACAACGGCTGTAGTCTGATTATATGCTTTAGGAGCTGTAGGTGCGTGTGTGTGGTGTAGGTGTGTGTGGTACAGTGTGTGCGTAGATGCAGCGGACAGACAGGTCTCAGTTGGTTTGGTGTCCTCTGCTTACTTGTAATACTTGTAAATAAAACTTTTGGCCCATCATTTATTTCCCTCATTGTAGCGACCAGAGAGGGGGGGGGGGGGGATATATCCAGTCTCTGATAGTGTTACGTTATTATGAGAGTGCTCTGTTTGATTCTGAAATTGTATACATTTATATAAATATATATATAAATATATATATGTGTGTGTGTGTGTATGTGTGTGTGTGTGTGTCCGCATCTGTAGCCTGTTATTGTATAATATATATATATAAATATATAAGTCGTCATGAACACATCTGTCCATCAGACAGAGGGCTGCTGTGCCTCCTGTCATCATTAATGGACGTCTCTTTAAAATGACCACTCAGAGGAGAGGAGTTCTCATTTCTCTAACCGCCTGCTGCTTCCCCTCCTCTCTCCTCGGTTCCCCTCCTCGGCTCCTCCGTTCGCATCTCCTGTGGGCGGGACTAAGTCTCGAGGATAGGAGTCGAGGAGGGGAGTCGAGGAGGGACATTTGAAGACATGAGAACGGGCCCCACTCTCCAAAATTGGCCTCCATTGTTGTGCACAACAAAGTGTTCAAGCTCAGATTTCTAAGTGATCTAATTGGTTACATGGCTTTTAACATGTGCATGGGGGCAGGGGTTTGATGATTGAGTGTGTTATTTCAATGGCAGTGTTTAGCAAACAACACACAGGCTGTCGGTTTTGAATAACGTAACTAGTGTTAATAAGAGCGTGTAGTTATTTGCAAAAAGTGTATTTTGGAATATCAAACTTAGTGTAGAGCAGACAATGTGCTTATGATTTAGTATATCTGTTCAATAGATGAAAGGCAACTTGAGTTTGTGGTTTCAATAATTGTGCCAAAAGCACCAGTTTGTGTCTTGGTAATTGCACAAAGCTGTAATAGGCCACAAATAATCACATTTTCTCATTAAAGAAAATTCTCTGACAATTCATATTGAATATAATCTATCGTTGCAGCTTTAACCACACTATTTAAAATGTTGTTCTCCTCCATCTTTTATTTTAGTTCATATCATAAGTTCATAACCCTATTAACCAACCTGCACCATATGTTTGTTCCTGTTAAATCCTTCAGGCAGATTCTACTTTACCTCACAAGAGTATGAACTATATGTTATTATGTTTCTGTGTTAAAGGTCCCATGTCATGGCCATTTCCTGGCGGGTACTGTAGGCTAGGGAAGGCTAAGCCTTCCCAAATATTTTTGTCGCATCCTGGTAAAATAAAAATATAATGTATAATGTTTGTGTCTTTGACATTAGCGCTGCTATGCAGCCACCTGTGCCCTGTTCTATGAAGCCAGTTCAACATACCCTGGATATGTTTGAGTTATCTTAACTAACCCAAAACAAACGAGATCTCGCTAAGCGGTCCTACGACGCTGGTTATCAACTCGGTAAATCAAGCCAGGGTTTCTCGCTCCAGCTGAGAGCGCGTTCATGTGAAAGGGGCGGGGTTAGCTACATTTGACCAATCACAAACAGGGACAAGTGTAGCCTACTGACAGCGCAGCGTCATACTTCATTAATGAAAAGTAAACTAATATTAGACAAATATGAACTTTAAACATCCATGACTTAAAGGTGGGGTAGGTCATTTTGGAGAAACCAGCTTGAGTGCGCTAGAATTTGAAAATACACAGCCGGAAAAAATCGGCCACTTCCTTACAGAGCCCCTCCTCCAACACACACGAACGCGCACATGACCAATGAGGGCACGAGATAAGTTTGTGCACAGATGGAAGGCTGACAGACAGGTAGGCCATCCAGTTATTTTAGCCGGGCCGGCTAAAATGATTGGTCGTGCTTTTTACAGTACTACGGCTTCCACAGATGATATTTTTATATGAATTTTTTGTCAAAGCACTTAAAATATTCATTGCTATCGGGATGTTAAGAGCATTCCATGGAATATAACAAATGCTTCTGCATACACAGTGGCGGCGCCAGAGATTTTCTCTAGGGGGTGCTGTGGGGTAGCTTGACGTTTCATAGAGGGTGCTCAAACATTTAGGGTTTCCCATTAATGCACCAGCGCTACAGTTGAATTTTCTACTGCAACACTCCCCACACGCACAGGACACCCGCGACTGTTGCTCGATAATCAGCTCACGGCATATGGTGTAATCAGGGGTAAAGTGCTATTTTTACAAGTGGGGAGTGAACCTAACCTCCTTTAGGAGGGTCCTCACCTCCTCTAGGAGGATCCGGGGGCATGCTCCCCCGGGGAGATTTTCTTTAAAATATTGAAGTTAAAAGCATCAATCTGGTGCACTTTGAGAGCAACATTAAGAGATCTATGGATACATCTCTCAACACCCATATGAAACAGAACTGTAAACAGATGTACTTTTTCTTCATAGATATTTTACAAATCACTCCCCTTTTAAACTGTATTCCTGTTTTACTGCCATATTTCAGAACTGTTCTTCATTTATGCTCTTATTTTTGTATACTGATCATATAAACGTGTGCCTTGGAAATACTTATTTACATAAATGGTGACCAAACCGTTTGAGACCCACTGAGATAACTAGACTAAAGTTAACTATCTAAACACTGAGAGATTCCTTTACTTCACCCGAGTCCCCCGAAAAATTGAAGCTTTAGATAATATTATATAAATAGATAAAAGAATATTATGAGCGAGGCACGGTGACATACTTATTGTGCAGTGACTGTTACTTCCTGAGCACAATGACAAAACTCCATCTGCCGAACATCTTGAGGGATCTCCAGGATTATCAATATGTGGAGGACCGAGTCAAAGCCGACATCCAATTCAATGACAAGAAAAGAAGCCTACACAAAGACAAAATTACATCCATCCGTCCAACATTTGTCTCCAGAGCAAAGCTTGAACACGAATGTGCCCCTTAGAATACATCCTGTCACCACCTGACCTTTCCTCTAGCATCATGCTGGTCAAAATACCATCTTTACTTAATAATTAATATATCAAACAAGCTCTAATAAATGTACTTTATGTTCCAACAGCAAGTGTTTTTTTCAAAGACAAAATGCCATCTGGCCCCACAATCTTACCTTAGTTTTACCTGTATGCTATATGGCCACTTTTAAATTCATTAAACTCTCCTTAGTGTCCAGTATCAAAACAGTACAATTATGAAGTCCCATTTATTTTCTCTATGGACACTGAGCAAAGGCTACATTTTTCACAACTTACATTTTATCCTTACTATTTTCAATAAAGCTTGTTGTACATGTTTTAAGACAAAACAGATATTGTTAACCCTACAAACCTCACACAACACTGTGTGGGGTCCATTGAGAATCCAATTTAAACAATACTTTGTGGGTCTAAAATTGCTTTGGAGATTATTGTAATGATTCAAACCGCACATACTTGGTTATAATATTTTCCTCAAAAATACTTAAAACTGTGGGAATTTACCCACAAAGCTCACGCCGACAATTGAGAGGAAGAATGTCGACAGCATGTGTGTGAGCATTTGACACTCTCAGGGCACATGATCACGCATGTGCCCTGATCTTAATTATTCACACAAACACAACTACACACAATTAACCTGACACCAAACAGTGTTTATGCATGCACTCACACATGTACACACAACGCATGTGTCTCAGCCTGTTGGAGGTGGAGACCTGCCGGCTGCACTGAGCACGCTCTACGCCTCGTTCTCACACTTTTTAACAACTGTAGACAACCTTTCCATCTGCTCCGTCTGTTTCTCTTCACAACATCCTCCTCCTTCTCCTGACCCAACAGTGCACACTGTGTTTTCTGGAGAAATAATTGCCAGAATGTAGGCTACTCAAAATAAAAAGGATTACGTGTTTGTCTAAAAGGATAACAACAAAATGCATGCATGGGTCAAGGAAGATCCCAATACACTTTGTCAATAAGTAAGTCAATAAGAATCACTGGATGAATAATCGAATAATTTTTCACTCTCTTTACCTTCGCAATGTAGGGACAGAGGACAGTTCAGGAAAGTGGCTTCAACTTTACTGAGGAGTGGCCAGTAAAAACATTAACGACGGGTCCCGGGATTTAGCTACCATTAGCGGTAAAATTACATTTGTAATATGTCCAACAAATTCCTGTAATCCATAATCTACCTGATACCATGTTCTAAAGTACTATTTTAATTAAATCCACATTTTCACACTTCTTCTAACTGGACCCACTGTGTTTTTCATTTATGTAAAATGGAAAAAAAAAGGAAAAGCAGTATGGCAAGAGTGACAAAAACACAACTTGGACACATCGAAACACTGTCTATAGCTTCTGTGGTGGCTCTCTGGTTTTAGCAACAATTATGTTATAAATGTTTGGCATAACAAAACCAACTATACACTGTTATACCAAAACACAAACATCAGTAAAACCATTGGGGGGAAAACATTAGAAATATTTTATTTATAAATTCAGTTGTGCAGGGGCCGGGCATGTTTACGTCAAATTATTTTAGATCCTGAAACAGGCTTTAATTGGCTAGAAAAAGAGTTAATGAATCCTTATTGAGTCTTTTTGACAGTTAAACCGGTGGCGTTGCTTTCACACTCATTTGTTTTCGTACGTCCAAAATGAGAAACACGTGTGTTGTTTCCTCATCCCACTTAAAGTGTCCTCTTAGATCACTGCCAGCTCACACATGGACACTGAAGATCTGCTCAGCATCAATATACCCCACTTACATCGACATCTCCTGGTGCTTCCACTGTCATCTTCTATTTGCAGAAAGCCTCCCTCAGTAATTGAGGGTTAAGTGCATTGTTCAGTGGCCCTTGAAACAACTTGAGTGTAGGATTGGGTCCCGGCTGTTTGCTTGTCCTTTTGATTGTGTTTCAGCAGCATCCTGCTCCTCCGTCGCACACCGAGTCCAGTTGAGGATTAACGATTTCTTGAGGTTTGGGTTGTAGCGAATCAAGACTAGATTCCACAGACAAAATCTCCTGCACCAATCTCCTGAAATACAACAGATGTACTGATTTATATGAATATCATGAATCATCAAGGTTTCCAACTAAATAAATCCCTTTTCAGGCTACTAGGGTTGAAAAAGCATGCTTTGAAGCATAAGTCCTTCATCAGTTGTGTTCATGTTTCTCTGCTGATGGAACTTTCATAAAAAACAAAAACCAGCACCATTGGGCCCAATATCCTGCTTAATTCAATGCTTTTGCAAACCTTCAACATCAAATACATCACTCCTGAGAGTTATTTAAAAAGAATGTGTTGAATACCCTTTGTCACTGTTAAAGGTAGGGTAGGTAAGTTTGAGAAACCGGCTCGAGATACACTTTTTGTTATATTCCATGGAATGCTCTTAACATCCCGATAGCAATGAATATCTTAAGTGCTTTGACAAAAAATCCATAAAAACATGTCATCTGTGGAAGCCGTAATACTGTAAAAAGTACGACCAATCATTTTAGCCGGCCCGGCTAAAATAACTGGATGGCCTACCTGCCTGTCAGCCTTCCATCTGTGCACAAACTTATCTCGTGCCCTCATTGGTCATGTGCACGTTCGTGTGTGTTGGAGGAGGGGCTCTGTAAGGAAGTGGCAGATTTTCTCCGGTTGTGTATTTTCAAATTCTAGCGATCTCGAGCCGGTTTCTCAAACTTACCTACCCTACCTTTAAGTACGATTCAGTACTGGCCTGTAGCAGTGAACACAAAGGCTACTGCTCCCACTTTGTCATATCTGTCTTTGAAAACTCATGATCTGTCAAGGCTTTAACCAAAGCTTTTAATAAATTGGCCTTAAAAAAGATGTTCTTCAGAAGGAAAGGTTATGGGTTTGTAGAACTTCAGCATTACAGGAAGAACCTATTTGGAATCCTTATTTCTAAGAGTTCAGTGTACAATGCATCCCCTGAACCCTGTACTCTTTTAAGTTTCATCTTTTTTTGTTACCTCATAGCTTCACCAACGTTCTTGTTCTCTTTGACCGAAATCTCCATCCAGGCAATGAAGCCGTTGGCCTTACTGAACCTGTCAATGCTGTCTGGGGGCACGACCCGCTGAGGGAGGTCACACTGCAGAGAGAGAGACAGAGAGAGGGGCAGGAAGTCATTTTGTTGTTGTGAGGTGAGGGTTTCAGGATCTTGCTTGACCTGCTGAGGTTGCATTAATGTATTGTGTTAGCTGTGGTTTATTAAAAATCAAATGTGTCCCATCCAGGGTTATCTTGCTATGATAATATGATGTGAAATGGTTTAACCTGTATGTGTGCAGCATGGATCTCTACAATACGGTCAATACAAAACCTTTAAACCTCAAAAGTCACACCAATAATACATAACAGAACTGAATTTTTTCCGCATGAACAAATTGCCACATGTAGATATGACATTGTTACTTCTGTTACAGCTGGATTTGTGATAGGGAAGAAGTAATGTCATGAATTAGATACATGACATAACATGACCTTGATGACCTTCACATCGCTCAGAGGCCACCCTTAGCATAATACTACTTTGTGAGGAAAGTAATTCAGTCGGTGGCGGCGTTACCACAGTTTTACAGGCGTATCGGAGAACTACGTGGCCTTAAGGTAGTGTAAAAAAGGGCACAAAAAAACACCTATTCTTAGTTCCAGGTGAATATGCACTAATCAAAACAGGTAATTATATTCCATTTCCCTGTGAATCCTACACCCTTTAAGACATAAAAAAGACCTTGTTGGCCAGCAGGATGCAGGGGATGGATTCTCCGTTGGGAAGCATGGCCTTGTTGTCAAGGTCCCGTTTCCAATGGCGACAGCTGAGGAAGCTGGCTGAGCTGGTGACGTCAAACATCACCACACAGCCCAGCGCACCCTTATAATAGACCCTGTTCATGGATATGAAACGTTCCTGGCCTGGAGGGAAGACACAGAGTTCATTAAGTCACCCACGCATCTTTCCACTAATCCGTATGCTGAAAAACGTTTTGTACCTGCGATGTCCCACAGTTGGAGTCTGACTTTTTCTTTATCTGACCAGTGCAGCAGCTTCACAGCATAATCCACTAGAGAAAAAGAAAAACATTTTGTCGAGAAAAAAGAAGAAGCGAGAAGTAAGAGTAAAAAAACAGAAGTGGAGAAAGAAATGTGTGTTTTACAGATTTAAAAAAACAGGGGGAAAAAAAACCCTCAGATGAACTCTCCAATTCAATACTTTTACTCTCAGAGAGAAGTTTACTCAAACAATCCTTAGCGAAACATGTGGCAGAGGAGCAGGATAATACTCTGTAAAACTGTTTATCAAAATGCAAAACATGCAAGAATCAGTAAATTGAACAGATGGCAGCAGGGTGAACAGGCTGTTGCTGGGGTGGGTATCTGAGAAGCCGTCATATACAACTGTTGGAAAAGAGCAGGTTTCTAAAAACATTTGGCAGGTGATTCGACAAACCATCTGTTTATCGCCTTCTGCTGAATCCGATTGGGGAAGACCGAAAATACATTGAGGTCGAGCAGTAAATCACCAGAGCAACCAATGTATCTCACATTAGAAGGCAACAATTGCCTCCATCCAATCCACCATTTACTCCAGTTTTACTCAAAGCTCAAAAATATGTTTAGGAAATCACCAAGCCATTTTTGCTATTGCTGTGCATTAATGCTGGACTATGGATAGTATTAAAAGGTCCCCTATTATACTGTTTTTTATCAATATAGTATAGGTCTCAGAAATGTACAAAACATGTCTCTGAAGTGTTTGGCTCCAAATACCAAACAGATCATTGTAGCATCCCATAATCCCCTCTGTTTCAGCCCTGTTTCAAAAGTGCTGATTCCCTGTCTGTTACTTTAGATCAGGGGTCTGCAACCTTTTTGACCAAAAGAGCCATTTTGCCCCCTTTTCCACCAATTTGTTTTGTCTGGAGCCGCAAAACATATTTGATAGCTTGATAGCTTATAAAGTTGTATATATTGTTACATCATAGACAAAAACTACAGTTTTTTTGCATTTATTATGTATTACATTATAGAAAACTGTTTACCTCTAATAATAAACAAAGAACTCTTATAAGGAGAATTAAAAAAAATACACAGGCCTACTTTAAAATAAATCAACACAGCACTTGGGGAGTCTTCTGCACATTTGAAGAAAATGAATATAATTAAAATGGGCCCACTTTGAAATAAATAAAACCTATAGCTGCACCCTAAAAAGAGTTAACTGATTGAATTATGACTGAAGTCAGCCGTCTTCCTCTTCCGTGTTTTTCCTCCATTACGTAAAGGCTGCAGCACCTTTGACAACTTCTCCACATATCAAACATCCTGGTAAGCCAGCATCGTTTGCTGTGAAAGCTTACCTTGGTTGGTGATTGGCTAATGGTTACACAAGCCAAACAATCGTTATTAAATCATAAAGTGGACAAACATCTGATCAGCTCCTTTTCAGACAGGTTTTTATATAAATGGATCAGGACAAAAAGTGAGCAAATCTTTTTTTCCTGAGACTTTCAGAATCTCTTTACACAGAGGGGACACATGTTTATGTATAAAAGACATGAAAAGTGGATTTTGCATAATAGGTGACCTTTAAGAAAAGGACAAACACAATGTTTATTTGTTTTTTCCTGTCAATTGCTGCCATTATAGCTTTTTTTTTTTACCTTGCCTTGTCCAATAGGACATCAGCAAGCACTTATTTAGTATGAAACAAGAATATCCATTGACAATATAGAACTGCTTTTATACATTAAATGAATGTATTATTATTGAGTAGACCTTGTTTATGTATATTCTTTGCATTTTCTCATGAACTTGATTTTTTATATCCCTGTTTTATTTTGTAGAACAGTCTCCTTGAGTCTTATTTTTTTTCATTTTTGCCTGCCCTCTCCAGCTGTGTCTCTTAAACGTTTCCGGTCAATGTTCCCGTTGTGTCCTGTGGTTCTGCGGTGTTTCCTGAGTGTGTTCATTCCCTGGATAAATTCTAGTTGTCCCTTGTGGATTTGCTTCATGTGTTCCTCGTGTCATCACGATTTGTTCTTCAATTAGTTTGTTGCTTAGGTTTAATATAACCTGAGCTCACTTAGTTGCATGTTTGCCAGTGTTAAAGCTTCAATGAACACAACACACCTTCTTGTATGCTCTTTTCTTTTACTTTCTGTTATGCTCTCTTTAAATAGAAATAGACTATTTGAATCAACCGTGAGATCAAATTGCCATTATCAGGTGAAAACCTGATTCAGGTACCAAAAAAACATTGCCATAAATCCACATTGAGATACTGCACAGTCACATTTTCTACAGAACACTGATGAAATAAAACAGCCCTACCTCCCATTGTCATCTTATACGTCTTGTTGAACTGTCCGTTGACGTAGCGATGCAAAAACGAGGATTTTCCAACATTTCCATCACCAATAATCAGTATTTTAAGCAGGTGCTCATTCATAGCTCTCTTTTGTCAGACAATATTATCATGTGCCAACAGCTCAAAGTTCAGCAGCATGTCAGGAAACAGGATTTATGAGACAGTCATTTTTCTGTAACTAACAAACACTTGACTATATTACAAGTGGACTTTGCTTTCTCTGAACCTTTCTTCGCATTAAACCTAAACATTTAACTACCTGTCAGTCTGTCTGAAACTAATAAATCCAAGTTACAAATGCCCTTACCTCTAAACCCCAAAAGATGGTTAAGAAAATCCTGTTTCTCTATAGCGTGTCAACTATAACACCTAGAATACATATTCCTAAACAGTGCTTCTCTCCGTGTAGCACAGCACTCTGATCTACTTGTGTTGCTGTCTGGAAGGAAGTTATTATAAATAGATCAACGTCATAAACCACGCCCTTATAGAACAGGAAGCTAAAACAGTTGATAAATATGTGCAGATAACTTTCTCTCTCACAATATTCTCTAATGCCTCAGAATTAAATATATATAAAATTAAATATTTAATGTGGAGTATTTGAAGGAGCTATGGTTTGGTTCATGTCTCTCTAAGACTTTAACATCTCATAACATTATCATATACTTATAATGAAAGAGAAAATAAACATATCACATGCTGGTGGTGTGACTGTCAACGTCTGGCTATAAGAGGAACTGAAGCAAACTGACTACAGAAACATGAAGTGAGATGTCTGGTTATGGAATTCAGATCTTGACATTTTTTAAGTTCATAATACTCCAAAAGGTGTGTGCTCAATGGCACTACGCACTTTACTCTCCACCATACAAAGAAATACAACCTTAATGGTACTGTTTTATGGTTCCCCTTTTTGCAGCGAGTGGGTGAAAGTAGCTGAAGAAATTACGCTGTACTTCCTGCATTGGCACTGAACGTTGGCATTGGATGTAAATCATGTGGAATCTGGATGTAGTTCATGATTTGCCACTCCTCATGCTTCTCTTTTTATGCAACATCTCTCATCACATTAATCCTCCTCCATTTTCCTCCAAGTCCTCCACTTCACTCCCTCTCTTCTCATGTCATGTTGTGCCTCCTTATTTGTATTATTCTTACACACACATACAGTTTCCTGGCCTGCCAACTAGGCCACTGTTACCGTCTATTGCACATGTTACAGTCCCCTGCTGATGCTGATTCATCTTTGTGACGCTCTTCAAATGTGTTTTTCCTGTGATTTGTTGGTGTGTTGTCATGTCTTTGTTCTTTTCCCAGCATCAGATGCACTCAGGCCCAGTTCCAGAACAAAATGACTCGGGGTGCATCTGAGATTAGAGAGGGTGCAGTGGTAAAGTGCTATTTTTTTTAGTGGGGAGTGGACCGATCACCCTCTAGGCGGGTCCTCACCTCCTCTAGGGGGCTCCTCACCTCCTCTAGGGGGGGTCCGGGGGCATGCTCCCCCGGGAAGATTTTTTTTTAAATATTGAAGTTAAAACCATCAATCTGGTGCACTTTGAGAGAAAAATGAAGAGATCTATGGATACATCTCAACATCCATATGAAACAGAACTGTAAACAGATGTACTTTTTCTTTATGGATATTTTACAAATCACTCCCCTTTTAAATGTCTACATGCATAGCAGAAGATGGCATCTTTTTTACATGAATATTCTAGCCAATCTCTATTTTGAAACCATGAGCTGCAAAATGAGCGCCTTACCCCACTGTACAGGCGAGTTGGGTACTTTTTTTAATATATGTGGGCAGGCTCTGTTTTGCCGAGGTCCTCTGGCACTTGCGGGCCGCTGAAGGGGTGGTGGTGTTTGGGGCAACGAAGGCGGCTGCGGCTGCTCCGCCTCCGTGGGCGAGTCGGGCGGGAGGACGTTAGTGTCCACGACAGTGGCCGCGGGTAACGTAATGTCCCCATGATCTGAACTGTTATTACCTGCAGTAGATGCAGTGTTACTGCTGGCGATAAGGGCTGGTTGTTTTAACAATTTTCTGATGTCCATCATTGAGTGCTGTGTAAGCACCTTGCAGATGAACGTGCAGCGGCACAGGTCACGCGCACCTGACATAATAACGTTACTTACCGTTTAAATTGACCAAATAAATGCAGCAGACAATGTTATTTAACCACAATTACAATTTTTTTATTTCAACTATATTCTTCTTCTTCTTATTATTACTACTACTATTATTATTATTATTATTATTATTATTATTATTATTATTGTTATTATTATTATTATTATATATGTAATATTTTTCACTTATTTTTATTTATTTATTTTTTTTCACTTTTCATTTTTCAAATGAGGGTGCATAACGACTCAACTGAGGGTGCAATGCACCCTTATGTACCCCCGTAGAACCGGGCCTGGATGCACTTAGGGTTGAAACAATTACTATTCTTGACACCAATCCACTCATAATGTGCTAAAAGTAGCATATTCATTCTTTGGGTTTGGAAAAAAAGGCACGGGGTGGAGCCAAGAGAGAAGGTGGGTGCTTCAGTCGACCTGAAGTCCAGGCTGGTCTGAAACTTAAGGTGCAATTTGGCCTAATTGTAAAAGGAAAAAATCCAAGCTCATCAACACATTTGGCAGATTCATAATTCTATGTTCCATAATGCAGACTTAATTTGTTGTCTCCTCACATTCTCAATTGATGCACAACTGATAAATACAGCAATGTTTGTTCAGTTGTCTGTGAATTTGTTCTCTGATTTCAGTCTCACACACACATTAACCGAGACAAGGTTTGAGTCACGTTTGCATTTTGTCACCACCATGCCGAAGTTGGGACACAGATAAGGGTTCCCACACATGGAAGATTTAAAAAAAGATTTGTTTTAAACATTGCCACTTGAAAAAAAACAAGTCTTATGGTCCACAAATAACAGAACCAAACAGCTTGAGAGCGACGCAACCAAACCAAACCTTACCAAAGTCTTTAAATTGTTAACAATTCTTAAAATAACCTGTTTTGACAAGTAAATATTTTATATTATTACATGGCTTAGTTGAATACTCAATTCTGATTGGTCAATTCAGAACACGTGACACGTTGTTAATCCAGAACAGACAGACCGCTGTCAAGGATTTATGACCGTTGTTAAAGACGCTCAAATCTGCAGAAAGAAGTCCGGTCGATTGAACTGTATACAGTTTGGCTGAAAAGCAAACTGCATGCAGTTTGCTTTTCGAACTGACAAGACAAGAGACGCTCAGAAAGAAGTTCGGTCATTTAACTGTTTTTCAAATTTAACAGTTTGAAAAGCAAACAAACTGTCTGCTTGTCTTTAGTTTTCCGCTGTCGTGTGATAGCAACATGGAGGATTTTAACATTAATTTTAATATATTTGGAGAGCACAGTAATTTGGAGGAATGGTTAGTGGCTGATGAGTCCCCAGTGAAGAAAAGAAAAAGACAAGAGGGACAAGAAAACAGCGGAGGAGTAAGAAAGGCGAAAAGACACCGAGATTTGAATGACAGAGAAATCGACCAAATTGAAGAGGACAGGCATGAATTGAATACAAAACGGAACACATTATGGGCTATGAAACTATTTAAAGACTGGTTGATTGAAAAAAAAGAACCAACAGAGTTTGACAGCTATGGAGCAGAAACCCTGAACACGCAGCTGCGGTCCTTTTATGCAACGGTCCAGACCTCAAACGGCAAAACCTATTCAGTTGCCAGTTACTTGGGCATTAGGGCAGGGATATCAAGAAACTTTCCAAGGTTTGACATTATGAACTGCGCTACGTTTAAAGCAAGCAACGATGTTTTCACATCTGTTGTAAAAAAGCTCCGCAAAAACGGGAAAGACGTCAGCCAGCACCACCCGCCTATCTCAGCTGCGGATTTGCGGCTGCTCAGGGCTTCACAGGCGCTGTCTGTGAACACAGCCGGCGGACTGGTCCGGAAAGTGTGGATGGATGTCCAACTGCATCTTGCCAGAAGAGGCAGAGAGGGAAATCGACATTTGAATCAAAGCTCTTTTATTTTGAAACTTGATGATCACGGATGCGAATATATATCTCTTGCCCACAACGCCGATACCAAAAATCATAAAGATCCAAAAGACATGAATAAAGAGAATGACAGAGGTTTTATTTTCACCGAGCCTGAAAACCAAAATTGCCCCGTTGCCAGCTTCAAAAAGTATGTTTCCCTGTGCCCATCTGACGCCAAAGCCTTCTACCTTCACCCACTAAAAAAGGACCAACAGCTTCTCAACGGTGAATCAGTGTGGTATTTACGTGAGCCCATGGGTCATAATTTCCTTGGGCAAATGCTACCCACAATAAGCCAGGCAGCCCAGCTTTCAAAGCGCTACACAAACCATAGCTTGAGAAGCACGGCTGTACAACTGCTCTCTCAGGCTGGTCTTGGATCAAAAGAGATCATGTCTGTGACTGGGCACAGGTGCAAGAGCAGCCTGAAGAGTTACTGGGCTCCAACAATAACCGAAAGGGAGAAATGGAGCAACATCCTGTCCTCCAACCCAGGAAATAGCACCACATCGGGTCAGTGCCTTTCCATGTTGTCTGTCCTTACACACACATTAGCGGTAGCGATACAACTGTGGCAATATTGTTTCCCGTTTTTTTACATGTTGGGAATTGTGCTTTCAGATGTGTCATCTGCGAAACCCCCGCAAGGAGAGAGGATCGAGGACAGAAACGTCGATCTCAATATCCCTAAAGATTTCCCATTCACCATGTCACATTGTACTATTAATGGAAACGTTCAGGTTAATGTTAATTACAGCTAAGGCTAAAATGCTAACATGCACAGAGTTAGTTGCTATCGAAGCAGTTCCTGCCGTTGCAACAGCCTAGTTCAAACATCAACAACGGACTATTTTTCGTAGCGGATGAATGTCATTTTAAATCAGTTACAACTATGTTTTTAATCATTAAAAACATTTTCTAAAACAATAAAAGCATTTCAATTAATATTGGGAGTCATATCGTTACTTTGTTGAGAATGTGGCCATGTAATAAGCGGGATAATGTGCAGCGACTTGGTCATTATGGGTAAAAGAACACCTTCATGCCGATCTAGATCCCTCCGCTTCGCGTCGGGCTCCTGATCAGCCTGTCGGTGTTCTTTTACCCATAATGACCGCGTCGCTGCACATTATCCCTTACTTATTACATGGTTTAGTTGAATACTCGATTCTGATTGGTCAATTCAGAACACGTGACACGTTGTTAATCCAGAACAGACAGACCGCTGTCAAGGATTTATGACCGTTGTTAAGGACGCTCAAATCTGCAGAAAGAAGTCCGGTCGATTGAACTGTGTACAGTTTGGCTGAAAATGACCGCGTCGCTGCACATTATCCCGCTTATTACATGGCCACATTCTCAACAAAGTAATGATATGACTCCCACTATTAATTGAAATGCTTTTATGGATTTAGAAAATGTTTTTAATGATTAAAAACATAGTTGTAACTGATTTAAAATGACATTCATCGCTGCACATTATCCCTTACATAAAGTCTCAGATGTTATATGTCAACATTATGACCGACAGAAGAAGGGAACCTGCAGCCTGGAACTCTGGTTGTCACAACAAAAAATACATTTGATAATCAAACCCAGTAACTGCAAGAGTTTGAAATCCTCATGTTTTACCTGTTTATTTTGTATTTATTTTGTATTTTTCTTACATTTCACACACAGGGGGGTAAGTAGTTTTACATTCATTTAAATGTAGCTAAGTTATTTTGTATATTGGAAAACAATTATGCTTTGACATCTGATAATACATCTTGAAAACTAATTCTGGCAGCATGTTACCCAGAGATGCAATTTAAATTAAAATAAATCAACAAACTTACCTGAACATCTTGACTGCACTTACAGAAATAAACAAGTTCATTCTTCTTTCAACCTTCTTTGTGATACTTAACTTTGTGCATTAAGTGACATTAAAAAACACTTTTTTCTTTCCTGCAGATTTACCATCAAACACAAACATGCAACATGTGACTGTCAGGTTTCTCCTCTTCTTCCTCCTCCTCCTTCATCCTGTGACCTCAGTTGACCTGGAGGAGGTGGATAAGGTGTCGGTGGAGGTTGTTGTTGACAGCTCCCCCTGCAGCGCCACCTGTGGGCTGGGAGTTAAAACTCAAACCCTGTGTTTGTTGAAGGATGGCAAGAAAGCCATGGAAGAAGATGTGAGAAGTAAAGATGGAACAGAGGTACTGTGGAGTCGTCTCAAACATCTAACACAAAATCATTGAGAAATGTAAGAAGGAAAATAACTACATTAAATGTCTCCTATCATGCAAAATCCACTTTTTAATGTCCTTTATACATAAATATGCGTCCCCGGTGTATCAGGGAACTCACAAAGTGTCAGAAAATAAAACCCTCTCTCTTTTCCTCCGTACCGAAATCTCTAAAAACGGGGGCACAACGGAGCTGATCCAGATTTGTGTCCGATATGACGTAATATCGGAAATGTGGGCTACACCCACGGCACTATCAGAAACGTTGCTATCGGTTTTGGACGTAATAGGTCTTTGTTTACATTAGCAAGCATCGCTAACGCTCAGAGCTAACCTTTACTGGAGAGAGTATGTGTAAAAAAGCAGGAAATAATAAAAAGGACTCACCTGGTAAACCCGCAAGAGAAAAAGCATTTGAGCTCCATACTGTTTCAGAAATAATCCTAAACCAAGGACCCAGATCAGCCACTCTCTAACAGGGCTGCAATAGAGGGATATGAGGGATGTCTAAAATGCATGATCTGATTGGTATTTTGAGCAACATACATAATAGACAGGTTTTATATATATGTGTATATATCTGAGACCCCTAATATAAATAGCATGATAGGAGATCTTTTACATTAATTGTTTTTGTTTGCATGTGGACATTTCTTAATGACAGGTGTCGGAGGAGTGTCGTGTGCGTAAGCTGAGCTGTCTGGAGTCGTGGCAGTGTGGACTCAGGACCATGACTGTGACTCTAGGAGAGAGAGTGGAGATCGACTGTCTGGGAGAAGTGATGCAGGCGATGGGGAGGTTCTCCTGGAGGTGAGGATGAGGAGGAGACTGATTCATGTCTTTTGATTGCAAACCATGGGGGGAAGAAATCATGCAATTGTCATGTTACATATATAACACAGTCTCATCCTGAAAAACTAGATATCTATTGCAGAATAAAATGAAAAGTTTTGTAATCATTTTTGAAGCGTGTTAACCAGCCCAAGGCAAAACTGAGCTGTGGGCCATTATTCAGCCTGCCCAATAAAAAGCCCTTTCAGTTTGGCTATAAATGTAAATTGTATTTTAGAATATGCATTAAGCATTATAATCACTGACTTATTGATAGAGGTATCAAAACTAGATTTTAAGACATACTACAAATAGGAATAAGGAAAACATATAGGAACCACTTCAGTGAGAAACTAAACAGCATCTGAACATCGTCTTTGTCTGCCCTCCAGTTGTGAACTTGTTGTGATGTACAGGACAGGTGTACTCCATGACCTTGTGACATCACTTGTGGGTGGGGTTAAAGGTGCAGCACTTCTGAATAAACCCAACACCCATCAGTGATGCTGGTGGGGGTCAGAGGTCAAACAGGCCTGAAAACATTCAATCCGTAGGGGCCTTGTGACAGTCAAGGGCCCACGGGACAGTATCCAACAATGTATTACCCGGAATAACGGACCTGGAATACCCGGAATAATGTCTATGTTCATGTACAAATGCACTTTATATGCATACATTTGTAGCCCAATAATGGGACTAAAACAGACTGATGCAACAACCGTAATTTTTGTTATTGAGATGTTGCTTTCTGCCATTTAAAGGTGGGATTAAAATTAAAGGAAATGTGCTTGTTTTGCCAAAGTTGAGGTTGTTCCATAGATGCAGAACCACCTGTAACTGCGGCAGGTCTTTGACAGAGGGCTCTGCTCACTGTGATGTTTTCTTTAACGGCTCAGGGTGTCATGGCGTTATGCCCGAGGAATAATCAGCTCTGACGACACTCTGTTTGCTCGCTGGAACGCCCCTCTGCTGGACCGTGTGATTCTGGACCCTGTGATGGAGGAGGACGCAGGTAAACACTCTGATGCATGTGCTCACACAGAACCTGCATTTAGTTTTCCATTTCTAAGCAGAGGTGCATGTATAAGAATTATTTTAAACACACATTACTTTTACTCTCAAAGGCTAACCAGAACATACAGTATGTTATGTCAGAAGTAATTTGATGTGCTGCCTTTGGTATCACTTGTTTTATATAAGGCCACAATGAAGCTGCACAAGCAAAGTAGCATCATTTTCAGGTGAGGTTTAAAAGTAATGTCTATGGTGTTTATACGGTAGACAAAGAAAGTTTCAACATTTAATAATTTCACAATAATATCCTCGAAACAGCACTGAAATTCTCACCAAGACATTCCCACAAAGAGAAACACACAAAAGTCAGGGGCGCACGTTCACACACAGACATAAACACACCTCCTGCCTGTTGAATGAAAGGACATCATTTAAAGCGCCGATTAATCACCTAATCATGTTATATTTCAGGTACTTATTGCTGTGTCGTGCAGGATGCCAGCTTCCGCAGGGTGAAGAGGGTTTACTGGGGGATCCGGGTTTTGCCTTTCTCTGTACTCAATCTGGACTACGAGAGCTCTCTGGCCCAGTGGGACTCTGGAAACCAGAAGCAGAACCAGACCGAGTCAGACCAGAGAACGCCTCTGATTTACACTGTACGGTTTGGTTCAGGATGGGATGGATTTGGGGAAGCAGTCATACACTAAAGATAATTTGAGGGGATTTGTTTCAAGTACTATTATCTTCAAATGGAAGACTTTGTGAATCCTCTTTTAATCGTCAAGCAAGTAGCCCACACACACAGTGAACATAAGACACTGCCTTTATCCCATTTTATTAGGAGCAGTGGCCAGCTATTTTATATACAGTGCCTATGGGGAGCACTGTGTAGGTCTGGTGCCTTGCTAGGGCATTTTGGCACCCCCAATAGGCAAATGAACACCTCTCCAGGCACCAGTCTGCACTTGAACTGTCAACCCTCCATTTCCCAAGCCAAGCCCCTCAGATTGAGCTACTGCTGCCCAAGATGACTGACATATTGTTGTAAAGCCCTTAGAAAAACAGCTTGTCCACAGATTCAAAGCACTTAATAAAACTAAATTCAGTAGAATTATTTCATCGTGTATAATGATCTCTTTTTTTCCACCTTTATTTTGGAGCCACCAGTGCCCTTATTGAAGTGACAGTGTTGAAAGGGGAAACCAGAGGGCGTGGGTAAATGGTCCCAGGCCGATTTTGAGCCTGAGCCTTCTGCATGAGGACCAAGCCCTAGTACATGGGCTATAGCTCAACCATGCTATAGGGCAGCCCTATAATCATCCTTCTTCTCAACTGTGCATTTGTTGTGTCTGAACACACAGGTGCTGATCAGTTTGAGCCTGGCGGGCGTTGGTGCTGGATTGATGCTGCTGGGCCTCTGGTGGACACTGAGGAGGAGAGAGTTCATGTGTTAACACAGTTATAACTGACCTTTCATCGCTCACCGCACAGGCAATTACATTTCTGCACAAACAAACTCTAACTGTACACTAGCTGCTCAGTAGCAGACCGCAGACAGGCTTGTTAGAGACTGCCTGCTGAACACAGTGGAGCATGTAGCCACTAAAAAGAAGTTATTTCCTTCAGGAGTCGGTAGAGACCAACAAGACCTCCAAAAAGAGAGAATAAAAGAGATCAGGTGGACACAAACAAGACTCCAAATGATTGATGATGTCGTTGCTGGATGTGAAAATGAGGGATTGGTTGTAAACACGTTCGCAGAATCAGATTAAATGGTAATGATGTGAATGTTGTGTTCTCACTACCCATAAGGATCCTAGTTTTATGTGTTATTTGGGCAATTATGCGTAATTAGATTTAGATTCATGTGATTTGGATTTTATTTTAAGGGGGTTTGTCTCTTCATTAGAAGTACAACGATGACAGCAAGCAATAAGAGATGCAATAATAATCCCCAGCTGGGAACATTGCAGGTTAGAACATTTTAGACCCCTCGGCTACTAGACCACCACTGCAAAATATCCTTTTCCATCAACAGAAAGAAAATCCCTTCAAAATGCCCGTCTTTTTTTCTCTAACAATACATTGCATCTGCCAAGGAGACAGGTAGATTAACATTTTGATAAAACTAGGCTTTGCAATCAGAGGAAAAGGAGGACAGCATGTTTTTTTCCCCACAGGAGACATGTTGACATGTCACAGTCGAAAAACAGGTGTGAATAATAAAATAAATTATGGCTGAATTCCCTTTTACTGCTTTAATTTCAGGCTCTCTGTCGCACTGTCATGGTTAACAGGGAGCAGAACAAAGCCATTGTTAATGCTGTTAGTAACACCTGTGTTTTCCTAAGACACGTCAACATGTGTGCTGGGATAAGAGCAGATGAAAAGAGAGGATCTTTGACTGATGGATGGAGTTATCCGTAGTCATTTATCTACATGATGTGCTTTTGATTTAAACATTTTAAATGTAAGTGAATCCATTGCCATGTTGGACACTAGTTATTATACAGCCAAATTAGCCACATTAGCTATTTACAGGGTGTATAGCTTTGCAGAGACATATGCACCCAGGAATTCATAGTAGGCTATTTCCAACCGGGCATACATTATACACAGATACATACAGCTGCCCAGAGAGGTAATATTGTACAATATTTGACATGTGGTGTTGCAGAACGTTGAGTGTGCTTTCCTCTATTATTACCATTCAAATTAATATAAACAAGCAATATTACTGTAGAATGTTTTTTTTTACTTTACATTTTTAGTACATATTCCTGACAATACTTCTGTATTTAGGATTATAAATGCAGGACTTTGACTTGCTCCATACACTATATTATTAAGTTAGCTTAATATGTGCAAGAAAGCTGAGAAATAAGCGCAGATAAAAGCCCTTGTAGATGACATTGCTGATTAAGGGTGTAGCATAAAACCACTGAGTGAAACATCATGAAAACATTGTTATAATGTTTGACAAGAGATTAGATGCTGTTCCAGGAGATGGCAGTATAGGTTCATAAAGTGCTTCTCGAACGTGTGAGGTTGATTATGAACACATTTTTACATTTCCTCTATCAGACAAAGCTCCTAATGGGCTACAGCTGCCACAGTGCAACGAATCTGATTGATAGGGAGAAAAGAAAGCGGACCCTCTCAAAGACAAGAGGATGCATAGCAAATTTGAAATGCTCATTACACACACAAAAGAAATTGGATGGATGAACAATGTATGCAGCTTTGTAATTATTATATTCATAAACCATTCATGGGAGTGCTTTTTGGTCTGTGGAACTCTCATTGTGGCTTACTGTACATGTATCATTTAATTGCTCGGGGTTTCATATTATAATCGAGTTTCAAAGTTAATCTCAGAGTAAAAGTGGTTTGTAACTTGTCGATGATTAAACTTTGGAACAAAGACTCTTTCCAGAGGGGACGTGGTGTATTACACAAAAAGAATAATGGAGTATGGCCACAGATGAAACTTGTGATTTTCTTGTATTGTACTTCTTAAATATAGATACAAACAGATATTTCAGTATGTGTTAAGAAGCCCACTTTTCAAACAAATGCAGTCAATTCAAGTTGACATTTTTTTCTATAAAATCTAAGTTGATAAGAAAAAAGCCCAATAACTTATTTTCATAACAAGCTTGAAATAAACCCTTCCTATTTCCTCTTATGATAATTAATCTGAGGCTTCTGTTTTAAGGAATGAGCTGCTAACAAAACAAATGAAACCCTATGGAGAGCTGTGATGTAGGCTGTTGTTTTTCTTAAAGCGTGTTCAAGTATTAAGCATAATTTACCCACATTTGATTTATTTTGCTGACTTAAAACTTAACTTATGAGGCAGTAGACCTCACCTCACTTCAGTGGCCCATCCCTTCGTATATTTTTCTGTATGTGGCCCTCGGTGAAAACATTTGGACACCCCTGGACTACACATTTTAAAACAAGAGCAAAGTGTGCTGCTGGTGGAGAGAAAAACACAACTGAAGAGATCTTTCACTGTATCATCTCAAAAACTATTTTGTATTGAAAGCTTATGCATTAACCTCACTGGGAGTCTGGTTCTGGACCAGCTTACAGGCCTGGGTCCAGGAGTTCTTGGAGAGAAGGACCGCTTCCTGCCGCAGGACTCGGGGGATCGGAGTTGCTGAACATGGAGAAACAGCTTCAGTTATTATGCTCCAAATATCTGGAACAAACTCACAGAAATAATGTGTCTGCAACTCAGAGAGTCCTGCTGTGAACCCAGAAATGTTGAGGACCCCAAAGTTTTATGATATAAATGTACAGTACGGGTCCCCAGCACATAGAAACTGCCGGATGCTAACCTGCATTATGTTGGGAGAGCTTTACAGATCAGGAGAGTAACTAAGTACATTACATTACACTCTTTTGAGGTACTTTTGTTACTGTTAACATGTGCTACTGTGTACTTTTACTCCATTACAGTTCAGGGGTAAATGGTGTACTTTCACTCCACTACATGTATTTAATAACTTTAGTTACTTTACAGATTTGGATTAATTATGTGAAATATAATGAACTCTTAAATCAGACTTAGTTACACCTGGAGTAAATTCACAAGCTACCCTGCAGTATACAAAGTCATTAAAACTAGCTGCACCTTTACCAGCTTTGATAACACTTTAATGATCAATCATTATAAAACATATCATATATATATTATTCTGAAATGGATGCACAATCACTACTTTTATTTTTGATACTTTAACTATAAGAAAGTTTCACCAAGTATCATCAAAGTGATCAGATTTAACTAAATCAAAATGGATATTTTTTGTCATTCTGAAAGAAATGTTCCAATCATCTTCACATCACATAACTTCAGAACATGTACAAAGTAGCACAAATACATTGAAAATAATAGAAAACAGCTTGACCCTGGGCGATGAATAACATTTTCAGTTTCAATAAAAATGTGAAGTACTGCACTACCCACCCTTGCACCATCAGTTTACCTTTAGATACAGTTTGTTGCAGAAAAACATAGAACTATCATCGGGGACATAGCCACTATTTAGGACAAGACAATTATTATCCTCAGTATTTAAGGACACTTAAAGGACACAATGTGTGGTTACAATTTCCAATCACCCAATGGTGCATTCAGTATCCTGGGCACTCCTCTGGTACTTGATAAACTCGTAAAACAGTGAATAAAAAAGTTAATTGTACCTTCCCCTTTGCATCATTAATAATTCTCCATAAAAATACAGTGTAACACATTTATGCATAATTAGAAGGCTATTTTTGCTGATATTGCATCTATTTAAAGGGGCCATATTATGCAAATGTTAGGTTCCTATTTGAATTTTGTGAGTCTACTGTGACATGCTTTAATGTTCAAAAAGCTCTTTATTTTTCTCTGCCTGTGCTGCAGCCCCTCTTTTCACCCTCTGTCTGAAACCAGAGCCCAGTCTGCTCTGATTGGTTAGCTGGCCGGCTCTGTTGTGATTGGTCAACCATAAATGTCCCGCCTCTTAACCTATTAAGTACAATGTTTTGGAGTGCTCGCCAATAGAAGCGCGACTGTTACATAGTGATGTCACAGTGATGTTACAGAAGTAATAAAGGAGTCCAATTTGAGCCTTTACAGACTATTTACTTACACAAAAACATATATAACACACAACAGGAAAGAGAAAAGGCACATTTTGAGATCAGCAGAGAGAGAACGGTGGTGAGGACAGAAGATGTCTTTGCTTGTGTGTGTATTTCTGTTTGTTATTGTGGGAAGAATAGAGGCAAATTAGAGACACCGGGGAAATATCACAAATGCAATTAGGATGATATGCTTACCGTAATTCATTCATTTCCTCATGGAACTGTCCCTACTAAACCCAGAAGAACGTCATTTCCCTCTATGTGCTTATTTACAACATCAGTCTGACAGATGTAACTGTTTTTCAGCGCCTACTGCACAATTTAATTACAGCTCAAATGACCCATAATAGGACACATTATACTCTGCACTGTAATGTTTTCATTGGATAAATAAAAGGTGATATCTCGAGAACATATGCCTGCAAAAAACGTTGAGAAAGGCAACGAGAGCAAGGAGTCCAGATGTTAGATGTTGAATAAGACAACGCTGAGGCCCGGAGAGATGCGTTCAAAAACCACTCTTTTTGTTCTTGGTTTTCTAAACTACAACACCTAAATTAAACTGTTGCTGTTGAAAAGTGCAGAATGTTATATGTATGCCTCACTAATCATCAATATCAACAGCCGTCAATCCAAAAATCAGTGATGGAAAAAAAACAAAGTATACAGTAAGTGCGATTTTGAGGTACTTCTACTTTTTGTCCATCCATTTTATGCTACTTTATAATTCTCGCACCATTGTTTTGCAGCTATAGTTACATTGTAATAGTCAGATAAAAGAGACCCTGTGGAGTTCTCTTGCAAAGAAACAACGGTATTCTTATTCAATTTGATTAGTTTTAGGGAAGAAATAATGTGTGGTGCACAAAGAGATCTGGGAAAGGTTTAGTGTTGTGAATGCTATGATGACTAAAGAGCTCACATTGTGCATTACAAATACCTTAAAGGGGACCTATCATGCAAAATGCACTTTTGTACGTCTTTTATACATGAATATGTGTCCCCGGTGTTCCAGGGAACTCACCAAGTGTCAGAAAACACAACCCTCTCTATTTTCCTCCATACCCAAATCTCTAAAAAAGGGGCTGCAACGGATCTGATAAAAACTGATCCAGATTTGAACACTGTCCTGACGTCAGGACAGTGGTGCTACGGCTATTGGGCCAACTCCACCAATCAGGAGGAGACAGCCACGGCCATTGCCGTTCGAAAGCGCTGGAGACGCTGTAGTACATATGCCAGGCCAGTAGGTGGTGCTGTTCTCACAGAATCAGCCCTTGCAAAAACAGAGCTAGAAATTGTCAAATAGAGCGAAATGAGGCATGGCTAAAATGCATGATCTGTTTGGTATTTTGAAAAAAAAAAAGTATAAATATGCCTTATATAGGTATGGTCCTACACTATATTATTATAATATAGCATGATAGGTCCACTTTAAAGAAAACCCTCCAAAAACCCATACATACGTATGTGTTTGAGGGATATTTAATAAGTAATTGAAATGGTTGTGGTTTAATTTTATGTTTTTAAGAGAGCGTAAAATGTCCACAAATCTAGGAAAACATTTATAAATGATTCATGAGTAAATCATTAATACAATTACAGACATGAAACATGAAAACTGAAGATGCATATTGTTTTAACTGGAAATGTTGAGCTTTTTGCAGTATGGTTTAAATTTGTAAAGTAAGTTTTGTCCTGGGGGCGAGTTGTGGTCCTACAGTTTGGACAGGTTGTTTAACAGATCTGTACGTGTGCAATCTCAACAACTGAAGTGAATTAAAAAGTCTGTTTCATGGACATTGTTTACAATCAAAGAATACAAAATGAGGATTTAATCTAAAAGAATAAACTTTGTTGGGCCAGCTGTTTTTCTACAGTGGATGGTTGACATGTTAAATCAAAATGTTATCAATATACAGGAATGGAAAACATAAAACACATTAGTCTGTTATAAAGTGCCACACATCCGTGCTCAGTAGTTGTTTTTTAGTACATAGTGTGTTCACCCTGGAAAAAGACGAAATGAGGTATAGTTGATGGACATTATTCTGCAACAATGCACAAAGGAAATGAAGAAGTAGCTCACAGCTGTATGTTTAGTTTTATTCTGCGTAATGATTACACCCTCTGGGCTATTTAACTCTCCCTGCTGCCGGTCGCTCCTGGATAGTCAGCGGAAAATAAATAAATAGATAAATGGATGAATACACAGAAAACTAGCAGCCGGGATGAATAAAGAGAATATTGCAATTATTCCAGATTTGTACTTCCGTCATATTTTGTCTTAAAGCTGCTCAAGTCTTTTTTCTTCCTGATTTTATGCCAAACTCCTATGACAGTTCTTATTTTGCAACGTCATTACTGAGATTAACATTTAACTGTTGCCATGGAGAGAGAGCTCATTATCACGTCTCAATGCCTATAGGATCGTATAGCTGATTACATATTGGAGCTAATATGCAGATTCATTTTCTAGAAGGGACCTTTTTAAGGGAATGAGAGAGGATTTAGAGGATTGGGAAGTCTAGGCAGCTGTTTTTTGTTTAACTGCATCATGGTGTGCAGTTGCAGCCTGACTAAGGGATACTAGCACAGACATTTAAAGCAAACATCATCTTATTTTCAGTGTTAAAAAAATATAGGGACCTGAACATTGAACGTTTTAAATACATGTTGCAGAACAAAGCCGACAGCCTCTGAAAAAAACAGTCCTTCAGAAGATAATAGGATGGGCACATTTATGGACGCTAAATGGTTTCTAGACTAGGGACCAGAGAGAAAAGAGTGGCTTTCATCAGGTTCGGCTAGTTAAATGATCATTAATTCATGCCTGGGGCAGATAGCATTTTGCACAAAGTAATTTTCCGTTCTCTCTTTCTTCCTCTGTGAACTCCAGTCCAAAAGTGCCACAAATTACATTACGTCTACTGCAAGGCTTGAGCTTACAATTTACATGCTGTGCTCTTTTCAGTTTGCAAAAGATGTGGCTTGAAAAGATAACAAGCATTAATAGTAGAGGGGAAAAAATCACTAATAGTAGAGCACTAAATTGCAGGGAAAAAGACACATCATTAAGCAATTTCTAAAACTACAGGTCAGAGGGGGAGCATTGCTACTACAGACATTTTAGCACATGTCCATTTTTGCAAGCAAGACTGCAGTAAAATGAAAGTTCACATCAAGTTTATAATTCATACTTCCACAAATACGTTAAAATGCTTTAATGTGAAATCGATTTTTCTTTGTCATACCCACTGTCTGAAACTTTGCATCATAGCACGCTGCCACAGAATGATGTTGCTAGTCGTCAGTGTTAGTCCATGTTTACTTCCTGTTAGGATTGTTGTTGCTCGGTGGGGCGCAACTATATCAAATGAAAGTATTACAACAGTAGTTCATTTTCACTATTTCACGAGCCTAGTTATATACTGTTGTGAACAAGAAGCCACTGTTTATTTGATTGGGTTAATTGAACAGTCTGTAATTATTTTGTACTGCTGTAACAAATCAGAGCAATTATTTGGTATCTGAATTTGGCTCAGTGTATTTCTCGCATCTGATACTTTTAAAGTTTGTATAAAGCCCTCAGACCTGATTTATTACAAAAAAAAACACACATTTGATTAAAATGTATATCAACTGGGACCTTTATTTTTGAGGGATTCCTTTTACCATAACAGGATTGTTGATGTAAGAATAATTGCATTTTAAACACAAAACACCTGTTTTAACAGTGTTGTGGTTTGTGTCCTTATTGTCTGAGCCCACTCAATATCCACAGATAATTAGTAGACCAGAGGCCTGTACTACGAAGCCGGATTTTCGCTTAGCGAGCTAACTTCAGGGGAAAACTCTGGGTTTCCGGTCCTACGACGCTGGTTCACTTCTTGCCGGGCTAGATCTCCATGGTAACTTATGCTGAACGGCTAACCTGGTCCGGAGAAGGTTAGGTTGCAGGCTAAGAGATCAACTCAGTGAAAGCACCGCCTGCTGAACAATCAGAGCTCAGTGTGCGGAGTTTAAAGCTATCAAGTCATATTACAGGAGAAAGGAAATACAGAAAAACTGCCGTTGCAGGAAAGACAGCCGGCAAAAATCACCGACTGTGTGAACGTGAAAATGAATAGAATAGGCCTATCACCTCCCATCTTCAGAGCAATCTGACTATTATAATATTAGCGTTAAGAAAGCTTAATTAAATATCTGCCACAACATAAGTAACCGGATCAGAGTAACATTACGTACAGTCCGCGGCACTCTAAATGGTTTCTAGACTAGGGACCAGAGAGAAAAGAGTGGCTTTCATCAGGTTCGGCTAGTTAAATGATCATTAATTCATGCCTGGGGCAGATAGCATTTTGCACAAAGTAATTTTCCGTTCTCTCTTTCTTCCTTTGTGAACTCCAGTCCAAAAGTGCCACAAATGACATTACGTCTACTGCAAGGCTTGAGCTTACAATTTACATGCTGTGCTCTTTTCAGTTTGCAAAAGATGTGGCTTGAAAAGATAACAAGCATTAATAGTAGAGGGGAAAAAATCACTAATAGTAGAGCACTAAATTGCAGGGAAAAAGACACATCATTAAGCAATTTCAAAAACTACAGGTCAGAGGGGGAGCATTGCTACAGACATTTTAGCACATGTCCATTTTTGCAAGCAAGACTGCAGTAAAATGAAAGTTCACATCAAGTTTATAATTCATACTTGTATTTTGGGTTTCCACAAATACGTTAAAATGCTTTAATGTGAAATCGATTTTTCTTTGTCATACCCACTGTCTGAAACTTTGCATCATAGCACGCTGCCACAGAATGATGTTGCTAGTCGTCAGTGTTAGTCCATGTTTACTTCCTGTTAGGATTGTTGTTGCTCGGTGGGGCGCAACTATATCAAATGAAAGTATTACAACAGTAGTTCATTTTCACTATTTCACGAGCCTAGTTATATACTGTTGTGAACAAGAAGCCACTGTTTATTTGATTGGGTTAATTGAACAGTCTGTAATTATTTTGTACTGCTGTAACAAATCAGAGCAATTATTTGGTATCTGAATTTGGCTCAGTGTATTTCTCGCATCTGATACTTTTAAAGTTTGTATAAAGCCCTCAGACCTGATTTATTACAAAAAAAAACACACATTTGATTAAAATGTATATCAACTGGGACCTTTATTTTTGAGGGATTCCTTTTACCATAACAGGATTGTTGATGTAAGAATAATTGCATTTTAAACACAAAACACCTTTTTTAACAGTGTTGTGGTTTGTGTCCTTATTGTCTGAGCCCACTCAATATCCACAGATAATTAGTAGACCAGAGGCCTGTACTACGAAGCCGGATTTTCGCTTAGCGAGCTAACTTCAGGGGAAAACTCTGGGTTTCCGGTCCTACGACGCTGGTTCACTTCTTGCCGGGCTAGATCTCCATGGTAACTTATGCTGAACGGCTAACCTGGTCCGGAGAAGGTTAGGTTGCAGGCTAAGAGATCAACTCAGTGAAAGCACCGCCTGCTGAACAATCAGAGCTCAGTGTGCGGAGTTTAAAGCTATCAAGTCATATTACAGGAGAAAGGAAATACAGAAAAACTGCCGTTGCAGGAAAGACAGCCGGCAAAAATCACCGACTGTGTGAACGTGAAAATTAATAGAATATCCCCTCCCATCTTCAGAGCAATCTGACTATTATAACATTAGCGTTAAGAAAGCTTACTTAAATATCTGCCACAACATAAGTAACCGGATCAAAGTAACATTACGTACAGTCCGCGGCACTGTACGTGTATTCATGTGTATTCATCCATTTATCTATTTATTTATTTTCCGCTGACTATCCAGGAGCGACCGGCAGCAGGGAGAGTTAAATAGCCCAGAGGGTGTAATCATTACGCAGAATAAAACTAAACATACAGCTGTGAGCTACTTCTTCATTTCCTTTGTGCATTGTTGCAGAATAATGTCCATCAACTATACCTCATTTCGTCTTTTTCCAGGGTGAACACACTATGTACTAAAAAACAACTACTGAGCACGGATGTGTGCCACTTTATAACAGACTAATATGTTTTATGTTTTCCATTCCTGTATATTGATAACATTTTGATTTAATATTTGTGCCACTGTAGAAAAACAGCTGGCACAAATATTTTTTAAAGATCAGATATGGTTTCTTGCATCCATTTCAAATGTTTACAAGGATTGTGCAGGAGTATGACAAAAGTGCAGTTTAGAACCCAATGTATTAAAAAACATTGTAAATATGACTGTCATGCATATATTATGTATTTGAAAGTAATTATTCAACTGTATTCTCACTGCAGCAACTACACACATGTGTATGCACCTATCATTATTGATAGCCAGTCTGAGCCAGAAGATAAAATGGAGCAAACTGCAGAGGAAAGGTATTAATTGTTACTATTACCACTTAATTGTTCTATTTTATACTGTAAATCTTATTACTAGCTTCATCATTTAATATTACAATACATCAGTGTGTCTTTTCCAGCACAGAATACCTGACTGCAGCAGACATTGTTGCAGAACTCTCTGCAAAAATAACAAATACATCTTGCAGCAGGTTAAATATTAAAAGAGCCAATGTATGGGATGGAGCAATCCGCGGCTTCAAAGGTGCCTCATTCGACCCCTCTCATGAGATGTCAGTTAAGTTCACTGATGATGAGGGACAAACTGAGGATGGAGTGGACACTGGTGGTCCCAAGCGTGAGTTCCTGACCCTCCTTATGGAATGCCTGAGAATGCGAAGAAAACATCATGTCATAGCAACTGTTTGTGCCCCATGGCGGTGTGACTTTCCCAGCCGCTCACTGTCTCAAAATCTGATTCTAAATGTATAATTTTCCCTATAAAGATAGAACTAATACACAATTATAAATGTATAATATAAGCTGTTTTGTGTATTTAATCATGCATTGGTCTACAATTTAATGATGTCTTCTACATATTTCACATAAACAGACAATGAAAAAAAGTGTCCTTCATTCTGATAACTAGTGTATGCATCTGCCAATTAGTATTCTAAACAGAGTAGTGTGTCGAATCCTTATTTCTTGCATTTGAAACAGATACAATAACAAAAAAAGTGAACTTACTGTTGTGTTCAACTTCTGCCAAAAACTGTACATGTTTGCCACAGGAGCCACAGAACACTTGAACTGTCCCCAGATGTTGGCCACAGAAAGGACACAACATGGCAGCCTGAAAAGACATACATTGATGTAGTTAATCCATTTAATCAAGTCAATCAAAAACACATAGTCTAAATAGTGGTTAGCTAAATAAATAGAAAGACACATCATGTTTACCGTTGAATCTGTGTTTTGTCTCTCTCTCCTTGAATGTCTTCTCTATATTTGTTCTTGAGCATGTCTAATGCAAACTACTCTCCTGTCATTACTTTGTCCCTCTTCACATTTGATCACTTCTCCACCGACCATAGTTACATATAGTATTGCTAAAGCTCTGTATGTGTTGCAACATCTATACACAAATACATATAAACAAACTGCTAAGAATTTCTCTTTCTCTCTCTTCAAATGTTTCCGCGGTACTCACTATGGCCCGTGTTATTTACCTGCACTCCATTTATCTCTTTTAACAATGTTCTTCCCTCACTTTATCTTCTATTCACGTGAAGCTCTCCTCTCCTCAGCTGGTGTAGTAGTTACTGTAGGCACGCTAATGCTAGCCGCGTAAATATGACGCTCTTTGTATAACAACAAAACAAAACGTACCTTCTTATATATCGACTTTGTCCACTTCAATCAACTTTGATTCCTCCGGCTTCAATTTCCATCACTCTCGTTCGTTCTCTCAATGTCTGGTCAGACATCAATCTGTTCCACGTAAAGCGCCCCCTAGAGGCCTGGAGCACTGTGTTTTTGGGTTTGTATGTGTTTTTGGGTTTGTATGTGTTTTTGACTTTGCATATCGTTTTTGTATTTGCAGGGTTTTTCTGTTGCGTTTGTTTTCGGGGTTTGTGTGTTGTATTTAGTTTGCATCATTTCTGTAAATGCAGCGTTTTTTTTGTTGTATTTGTTTTCAGGGTTTGTTTGTTTTTCATTTCATTATTTGCAGCTGTTTCCTGCTTATGTATGCATTTTTGGCCGTTGTTCCGCGTTTGCACCTGCCGGCCACCGTAGTTTGTGCATGAGAGAAACATATATTTCTGACAATGGAGCTGTTAATTGGTCATCACACAGAAACATATCTCATTTTACTTTGCATTTTGGTCTAAAGTTGGGTTTTCTAAAATGTCCTACCATCAACAAATATCTGAATGTTCTTTGGAGCTAAGCATAAGAGGAAATGAGCCCGAGATCTGTTTTAGGCTCCGGTGAGATTGTGCTGTAAGATATTTCAAACAAAACAGATGATTGAATTTTCTGAAGAGGTAAATAACTCGAAAACGTTATACTATCTCAAAATATGACATTATTAAATTGGTAACTCAAAGTCTCAAGTCGATTCTAAAAGTCCACAATTTTTCACAACATACCTGAAAATGTCACCTTTATCTTTTAAAATAATCCATCACATCTCTGTTTGTATAGCATGCTCTTAACCTTTTCCTCTGCAGCACTTCCGTTGTTTGTTTTTAGTGCTGTCCTCTACTCTTTCATTCTCACTGCCAAGTAGCGTTGACCTTTCAGAGAAACACGCTCTTTTGTGTTTGAGTGCACCATATATTTTTGAATGTCACTGTGCTGTCCACTTGTGCTCACCAGAACAGAAACCAAGAGAAAAATGACGGACTGTGAAGTAGAGATGACGACAAAACATGGGGATGAACTCAATAAATTCACAGTACCTCAAACTTATACTTTAAAGGGGCCCTAATATGCAAATATTGATGTTCATATCTGTACTTTGTGCCTCTACTGTGACATGTTTACATGCTTTAATGATCAAATGTGTTTTATTTTTCTCATACTGCCTGTGCTGCAGCATCAGGCAGGGGGGGGGGGGGGGGGGTGTCTGGGAGAGGGAACTTTGGGATTTTAGCCTTTGCAGACCATGTACATGCACAAAAACCTAAATAACAGTCTGCAGAAAATGGAAAACCCCCAACAGCACAATGAGGCGCCTTTAAGTTTTGACAACGACAATAATATATTGACTTCAGTAACCTCCACACTAAAGAATAGAATATATCTTCATTGTCATCATTTATTTGGCAACTCTCTCTGCAGTAAACAAAACACTATTACTTGCAACTCTCTTGCTGATTTGCGACATTACTATGTGCCTTAATGTTCTACTGCCACAAAATACAGTTCTGGTAAAAATCTAGTTGTTTAAAATAATTGTTACGAGGTATCATTTCGGTTTAAAAATGGCCTGGATCATAGTGATCATCAAGTGAGCGAGCCACAAACACACAGCCAGAGACAGAGAGATAAAGAAAACAGCAGATGAGCAAAATGTATTGTAAAAATATTCTTTCCTCTTCATGTCTGTCTTCAAAACCTCCTCCTGTTTCTGCCCGACTCTCTGCACCTTTCTCCCCGTGTTTTGTGGATTTTAGTCACATCAGTGAGATCAGATCAGCTTGCTTTTGGCATAGAGATAGCTGTTTACCTTGAAGTTCAACAAATGTCGACATACTAGACTGAGGGAATTGTAACGTTTCATTTAAGAACCCTAAAAAGAGTTCTTGTAGAGGTTTACTTCATACATGACTAAATAACTTAAAGTGGACCTATCATGCTATATTTAAATGATATATTGTAGGGCCATACCTATATAAGGTATATTTATACGTTTCTGTTTTCAAAATACCAAACAGATCATGCATTTTAGCCATGCCTCATTTCGCTCTATTTGCTGTTTGCTGTCTACGGGGCTGATCTCTGTGAGCTGCAGCTGACCACGCCCCCCTGCAGGAGAGGGGAGCCGTGCTCTGATGAAGTCAGAAGAGGGGGAGAAAAATAGATCTCCGTCCTCCGTGTTATTATAGGCCTATAGAGTCGTTATTCATTTGTTTTAAAGCTCAATAAATAACAAAGAAGACCTTTGACCGGCACTTTTCTAATTTTGTCCGGAAGATTTAAACTTTAACTGACATCTTGACCGGCGAAAGAAAACCTAACTGAAACTCTGCCGCACGGTCCCCTTGTTCCTTGGAAGAGGCGGAGAGGTGGGTGTTTGTCATCTGCTGGTGGACTAACCGGAGAGAATTACAGTGCTTGCCTCGACGGGGAGGGATTGCATTGAATTAAAGCAGCGGGAGCAAACGCTTGCCTCGGGGAGGGAGAAAAAAAGCCACAGCGGAGAATAAACAGAAGGGTAACCATGGTTACCATATGCACGGGAAGTCTTCTTCGCTGCTTTTGTGGCAGACTACAGCGCCACTTACAGGCCTGGCATATGTACTACAGTGTCTCCAGCGCTTTCGAGCGGCAATGGCCGGCCGTGGCCCAACCCCACATTCCCCTGATAGGTGGAGAGTTGGCCCAATAGCCGTAGCGCCACCGTCCTGACGTCAGGACAGTGTTCAAATTTGGATCAGTTTTTATCAGATCTGTTGCAGCCCCTTTTTTAGAGATTTGGGTATGGAGGAAAATAGAGAGGGTTGTGTTTTCTGACACTTGGTGAGTTCCCTGGAACACCGGGTACACATATTCATGTATAAAAGACGTACAAAAGTGCATTTTGCATGATAGGTCCCCTTTAATGACATTTTAACAGACACAAAGATAAAGCAAATAGCACAATGTCTTTTATTAGTCCCCCAATGGGGAAATGATCTGCTGTAGTGAGACCCTGACCATATTGATTCACTGATGTTGTGAGCCACTACATTGACTTTAAAAATGTTGACAATCATGACTCAACAGCTTTTTTGAGCTCTATTAATACATCTATTGGCTATTTGTTTAACACACAATGGGACTTTCTCATATTTAGTAAAAATACATTCATAAATGAGAACGGCTGCTCCTCAATCAAATTGAATACATAGCAATTTACAGTAGGTCACGTTTACACGGAGACGGAACGGGTGTTATCCGCTACAGTTCTCTACAGAGGCGCGGGAAGGTATTTTGAGTGGGGGTGCTGAGGTGCTGTCCGATGTGCTAATTACGCACCAACGGGGTGGGTGGCAAAACCACACACACACAGTGGCATAACAATGGACTCCAGTGAACACTATTACGGGCACTATAGACCACGCACAAAAGCGCGAGCAAACACACACACACTACAAAGATGTGGAATTTATTGGCTACATATTACACAGATTATGCACAGCTGCAGCAGCAATAACCATAAAATAATAATTCAAATACCACAAACATGATATTGACCAGTATACAGATTATGCACATGATTTAGCAGATTTAGCGTTTTTAGAGATAAAAAAATTTGGAGATACGTTTTTGCGCCATGTCAGTTACTTGTGTTGTTGTGCGTCACGTTAAAAATAGCCGACTAAAAACTAACAAAAAACTTTTTTTCCACATCTTTTTTATTTTTCTTCCCTGAAGCAAAATAATTCATTATATCGTTTTAAATTATCATTTGAATAATAATATATAATATAAAATATAATCTCAGGCACAATGAAATGAAATAAATATATATAAAATAAAAATAAATTACATTTGCAGACAGGGGAGCTCCGCTCCGCCTGCCGCTAGGGGGTGCTGCAGCGTCCTCAGCACCCCCCTTCCCGGGCCCCTGGTTCTCTATCGTATGGATGGTTCGTTCACACGAGGCCGTAACGGAACCGCGGAAACGGAGCCCTCAAACGATAACGGGTCCCAAGGTGGGTAGATCTGCGGACGGAACGCTCTGGGGGGCCAAACGGCTCTGTGTGTACGCCCTACAGTATACGATCATTCCTTGCCTCCCCCACCTCTCCTGCTCACCCCCGCGTCACCCGCGTCAACAACAGTGTTCCAAGTGTTTCGAGCCAGGTCCCGGTATCTCACAGGACAGTGCACCCAGCAGGAGCCTCCAGCAGACCCCCCCGCACGGCAGAGTTTCCGTTAGCCAGTAATTACCGGACTATGACTGGTAAAATATGCTGAAGACCGGCAAATCTCAATCTCTCCGGTCAAAATGTGGCTTATTGTTTAGGTGTCCTTTGAGGAGAGAGAGATCAGAGATCAGCTGCTGCTGACGGAGACACGCAGCTCTGCATGATCACCTGCAGCTCCGCCCGCTGTGATGGAGTGGTGAGCGGAGCAAAACACACACTTCAAGTTAGATCATCACACTTAGCTATTTTAATTACCTCTCAAACTACCTAAACTAGTTATAAATATGTTTATATTTACTGTCGGGTCACTCATTACTGGACCAGCCAGCTGCATGAGATGGATACTGACGGGCGGAGAGGGGGAGGAAAAGAGAGGATTCGTTTATTATTCGTATATTATTATATAGGGTCGTTATCAATTTGTTTTAAAACTCAATAAATAACAAAGAAGACCTTTGACCGGCACTTTTCTAATTTTGTCCGGAAGATTTCAACTTTAACAGACATGTTGACCGGCGAAAACAAATTCTAACGGAAACTCTGCCGCACGGTCCCCTCGTCCCTAGGAAGAGGCGGAGAGGTGGGTGTTTTTCATCTGCTGGTGGACTACCGGGAGAACGCCCTGCTCGGGAGCCAGGCTCAGAGTTAGTGGCAGTGGGTGCGGTGCACCTGCCTTTTACAGCAGGAGCACACGCTCGCCTCTGGGAGGGAGAAAAAGAGAAACAGAGGCCAACATTTAGCATTGTTGACAAAATTAGAAATTCTCACATAATTATGTTTGGCATTATTTATATTGTCTGTGATTTTACAGACTAATCAATTTAATACAAAATAAAAAGAATCACAGGAAAATGTACAGATAAATCATAAAACATAATTTGAGATCTGAGAATACACAGGCAGAGTGATAATACACATATTTTGGTTGTATCTCAACCCACCTTGTGGCCCCATGTTTATCCATGACCACTGGGTCAGAAATTGACATATTAGATATGACTGAGCGTTAAAGTCAGTGCCATGTCTTATTGTGTGTGTGTGTGTGTTCACCACTTTCTCATGCATACATTTAACCATGTAATGCAAACAGACAGTTGAAGCAGCTGAGTAACTATAGCCAAGCTTTTGAGGTAAAATTAAAAGGAAACATGATATAAGTTTGGTGCTGAAATTGAGGGCAAAGCAGTTAGACAAAACACACACTCACACTAATCTGCTCTGTCACCTCAGCAGGACACACACACACACACACACACACACACACACACACACACACACACACACACACACACACACACACACACACACACACGCACACACACACACACACACACACACACACACACACACACACACACACACACACACACACACACACACACACACACACACACACACACACACACACACACACACACACGCACACACCATGATGGATGACCTTTTCTAAAAGACCTGCTCAGGTGCACCTGCTCAGTAATTGGAGACAGTCACAGGGGGCAGTCTCTCTCTCTCTCTCACTCTGTGTGTGTGCGTGTGTGTGTGTGTGTGTGTGTGCGTGTGCGTATGTGCGTGTGTGCGTGTGTGCGTGTGTGCGTGCGTGCGTGCGTGCGTGTGTGTGTGTGTGTGTGTGTGTGTGCGTGCGTGTGTGTGTCCTGCAGTGACGCAATTTAAATCAATTTCACTTCAGGTCTAACATTTCTATATGGAGTTACTGGAGCGAGCTGACCATTTGAACGTGTGTGTGTGTGTGTGTGTGTGTGTGTGTGTGTGTGTGTGTGTGTGTGTGTGTGTGTGTGTGTGTGTGTGTGTGTGTGCGTGCGTGCGTGTAGTTTGACGCTAGCAGACATGAGAATGATGATTAATTGCTTTTGAACATTTTTTTTATTAAAACTGAGCTTCATCTCTGTGGCTCTCCTCTTGAATCCCCTTGTTTGTCTTCCTATTTTGTTCTCCTTCTCATTTAATTGACCCCTTCCTGTTTTCCTGCTCTTATCTCCCTCTCTTTGTCTCACTGTGTCAGTCCCTGCCTTTATCTGGCATAGGTTAATCAAGAAAGAGGGCTAAGAATTTGTCATTAAAATGCGGTGCAATTACTTATTTGCATAATGTCTTTCAATAGCCAGTCTTTTGTCTACTTAATTATAATGAGGTGGCATTCAAGAGCAGCCATTCATATCCAATAAATCCATACAGACATTTGTTACCGGATTGAAGAAAACATACATTATCTAATTGTCTTCAATTATCTCATCATCATGCACACTGTATTCAACTGACCAATCTCATTTAGATTCTTAGCAGGATCATTGCTGTCATATATCCGATTTATATTCGGATCACGAACACACGTGTTGGCCTAGCACAAAAGACAGTGGGGATTGTAATGATCTTTTATAGTAACAACACAAGATGGCTAGTTATCTGGGTGGCTTTTCCTTTCCCGTTAAATCTAGCTCTGCACTGACAACCAACAAGTTATACAGCTCATTTTCTGTAGCAAGCGTAGCATCAAACTATCTCTGATAAAGCATTTTTGATTCAGCAAGCTAGCTAGCCAACTAGCAGACAGTTGTCTCGTTAAATAGCTTGTAAAGTCCAGCATGCTTTACTAAATACTTAGCGTAGTCACACTGATAGCGTTGAAGTGAGACGAATTGTTTTAAAAATAAATGAAATAGGTCCTACATTTATCTGAGAGACCTACCACAGCAGCGTCTTGTTTTGTAAGTGAAGGTGAACACCTCTTTGAATAAACATATTGAGAAAATAAGGGGGAAAACATCCAACATCCGTCCTCACAGCTTCTTTTACTTCATCACACCATCAATTTCCATCCTCTTTGTCTGATTGTCTCGCTCTTATTGGTACTATAAGTACTTAGGAAACCCTCTCGTATGTAGGCTACTCAATTGTTGAGTATTTGATCATTGTGATCAGTGCAGACCCGACTCTAGGGCCTCTGACTCGTTCACATTTTAATATCAAGGGAGCTTTTGAAGCCTTTTAATAACAGCACAATAACAAGCTTTGATGATCGTGAGCATAAGTGTGTTTCGTGTCCTCATGCATGTACACTTGAAAATGTTACTCATTATTAACGATTGTTTTTGTTTAAGTGTGTGTGCTTCTCCAGCTCAAAAGCTTGTTATGTGAATTATGGTCAGTTAGATCCATAACCATTTACATATATACTGCAAAAGTTGTATGTGTGTGCTCATTGCACGTACAGTCAGTAATATTTATTGTTGTTTTTATTAGCATTTCTAGTATTGTGAACCTCTCTATTTTGCATGTTTTTAATTATTTTATTGACTTGTTATTTTAAATAAAATTCGTTTTTAGGTTGAGTTTATAACTAACCCAGCCATACTGACAACCCAAAAAAATCATTAAAGTCCCCTTAAGGCAAGTTTTTAAAATATGTGAAAATACTTTGCCATCATTAATATTTGTTAACCATTTTCTAACTTTGAAAGTCTAATGGACTCTGAAAAGAGTCAGGAAGCACTTCTACTCTTTCTCCCTCATTGGGAAATTCTACATCTGGTCTCGCCCCATCCACCACTGCCCACCCTGATTGATCTCTGCCTAATAGACACTGTTTGGCTGTTTTGAATTTCTGATGTACCCAATCTAGCATGCCCAGGGTATGTTTGAATCTCCACAGACATCTCCCTTCCAGCAAAGAAAATCATTGCAACTGTTAGAAAAATGTCACTCGTCACCGGCTTGGTCTTCAATATCAGGATACATGTATTTATTATCCTTGCAAGAATGGAAGTAGTCATCACATACAAAGCTGCATGGGACAAAATAGTTCCCAGAACACTGTCCTTGACATGCTTCTATACAAGAGAGTCTTACAGTCACAAGATGCAGAATACCGGTTCAAAACAGTATCCATGTTTAGTTCAGATTAGCTAAGGCCCACGTAAGCAATAAACATGACAGTCATATGCCTATCCCCATAGAGGCTGAATCATCATGTTAATTGTTGTCACATAGCTATCATATGCCTAAAACAGTGTGTCCTGATGCTCTTCTAGGCAATCATACATCCGGTTACGTACACAGATACGTAGGGCCTTTGTTATCATATGCTACTCTGATATTAGAAGAGCACATTCAGTATTTTCTCAACAGCAACTGACACAGTTTGTACTACAAATCCGTACATAACCAAGGGAAAATATGTTTTAGTTGAGAGAGTTTTTTAAATCTCGATAGTGCCATCCTGGGGCTAATGCTAACTACCGTAGATGTCATGGGGTACAAGTAAAACACTTCTTCAGTGGTTGGATTGTGCCAAGAGCTTCACCATATGAGCCTCAGTTTTCAGAGAGTGTCTTTGCTTTGGAGGCAGGGGCGGACTGGGACTACAAATCAGCCCGGGAATCTCGACCGGCCCACTTCGGTACCGGCCCAGCGGGATTCGTCCCGAACGTCCCGATGGCCAGTCCGCCACTGTTTGGAGGGCGTCCTGAGATGGCTCAGAAACTTCTAAAAGTCTACACATCTTTCGCTGCAGACTGAAAACCCACCTGTTTTGGCTGCACATTGGACAATAAACAAAACATGTTGTAATATATTAAAGGTTTAGCTGATTGTGAACTTATGCACCTGCACTTCACAGCACTTCTCACCTTCAACTCAAATACTCCTTTCATCCTCCTGTACTTTAATACCGCTAACACCACCAATCCTGAAAATGTGTTTACTGTGTCTGTCCTTCTTGTCATTGATCATTGTTTTATATTGTACTATCTGGGCACTTTTGACTCTCTTTGCTTTGATCTCTTGTCTGAAGATAGTGTGCTGCCCTAGGCTAATTTTCTACTGGGAAATCTTTAGGGCAGAGGTTCAGTTTTTCTGATGTATGTCACATTATTTTGATACATTATTCACAGTCCTTGCTCGACAGGCGCCCTTAAAGTCATTAAAAGTTCTCACAGCGTGATGTAACTGAACTTCAGATGGATGTGTGGCTCTTTGAAGAGTGTTGTGTTGAGTATCTGATTAATTCTACACGCATTAATGGGAGGGAAGTGGCAATTTGACATCAGATATTATCTGTGATAATGCTTAGACTGACTGCAGATGTTATTGATAGTTTATTTTGAGAGATTTTGGAAGTATAGAGACTTTAAAGTAATCCACACTTTTTTACGTAAAAAAGACTTTCAACATTGTTGAGCTTTGTTGAAACAGTCTTGTTTTATTTTAAGCAGAGATCAAGGATCCAGGATTGATTTCTGAAGCACTGGGCTGCATGTTTGTAATAATTCCTTGTACCTGTACACATATATGAGTCTGATGATATACACAAATCTGACTAACATTTAGACCACAAACACACATATTGTGTAAAACAACGTCTGCAGTGAACATGAAAGTGTTATTTGACAATCCTTAACCCTGATTTTCTCCCCTCGTGTCTACAGTGGTGAGGTAAAGCATATAAAAGCATCAACTTAATGACATGTTATGTATTTATTGAGTTTGGCTTTTAACATTGGTAAGAAATATGGCCAAAATGCATGTCTGTATTTCTGACATGCAGGATAATTTGATAGAGGTACATTAAGTTAATATTTCTGAAATGTGGAATGGTTTGGACCACTCTGTAGATAGATTGATGGTGTAAATATTTCTGAGATGCTGTGCAATTCTGTCTGGTCAGACTCCAGTTTGCAAGAGGCAAGGGGGATTCTGACTGGTCAGCTGGTGGATTTGAAATAGACTGGGTGGTATTTTTGGCATGCAGGGAATTTCTGACATATATTTGCAAGTACATTTTATAAAGGCTGGGACATATTGGTTGTGTACAGGGTGACTCTTAGCAAGTCTGTCTGTTCACAGGTATGTTTAGGAGCTCTGTCTGTGCAATTAATTATGACGTTTGTGTATTGTTAGAAAAACCTTTGATTTCCAATCCCTGTAAATATTTTGTGTGTGTGTGGTCTTGTTTTAGTGACACTGTGGGAAAAATACTTTGTTAAGGTAAGGTAAGTTTAAGTTAAGGGTTATGATCAGAGATGCAGTGGTTATGTTTAGGGTAAGTCCACGGGAAATAATTGTAAGTCCATGTAATGTCCCCTCAAGTGATGGAAAACTGTGTGTTTATGTGTCGTTGCTATTGATTTTCCATTTTGCTAAAAATATGTGTCACTTTTTCCAAATATGTAAAGCAACACCCTCTTTATACTATGGTTATTGCATATATAATATGAAATACAATATATATACAATTATTGTTTATCTTGAGAGATTCCTGAGAAAGTGCTGTACTAGCTGAGGATAATAAAGAAGGTAAGAAAGATATGAGAGAAGATTACGGATAAAGTAATATTGAATGGTCAGAGCTGCCCAGAAATAGAGGTTACAAGGTTTTAGTCTCCATCACAAGCATATTGATGTTTGGATAGTTCATTTCTTTTCATCACGTGTTCGGGGGAGAAACAGATAACTCATACAAGACATTTCACACCCACTTATCGACAAGCTAAGCTGCTTCTACATAAAATAATTTGCAATTAAGTAGAACCCGTAATGCAACAGATGTCTGAAAAGCACTTATCACCAGGTGAAGCAAAGAAGAAATGCATTAAAGAAAATGAGTGAAAGGAATAAAGAAAAATGGTTTGTATGAAGGGAGAAAGTATAACATAGGAAGAAGAAAAAAAGACTAAACATTGGGTATCACTGTTTTAAAAATACATCTATATATTCTCTCAATTAGCTTGGCTCACATACACCGTTTGTATATGTATTATTGATATAAAATCAGTGTAATTTTTTATATTAATAATTTTTTATATTATTTCCTGTTACCAATAGTCCACATCCAAGTTATGTTATATCTTTACAATCTGTATTTTTTTAATTTCCTGATTTCCCATTTATAAAAGGCAGACCTCATCGATCCCATCATTTCAGAAGAAGAAAAATCCTCAGTGAACTGACCATTCTTTTGTCTGTGAGCCTTGCAATTAAACCTTCAGGGCCATCATTTTCTTTCTGGAGGGACAGCATTACTGATGATGACAGCTGTTATTACCCTTTAATCGACACTGAATTATAGGGTAGAAGTTTCAGCCTGTGGCTGAAGTTCACCTCAATCCATGATAGCCGCTCTGAAAGCAACAATTACTGAACTGAGATTGAGCCTTTCTCGCTGCTGCAATTTATCTTCATTTTCATTTTAATGCTGGAATAATGAAACTATTGTGTGGCATAGCACTGTGGAGATGACAGCAGAGTGAGAATGCAGCCACATTGATGAAACATCTATGATTTACTAAACTAAAAATATGTAATTGGCACCATTGGACGCAGAAGTCATTACATTATCAAAACCCTGGAAACCAGCCATTTCCTCCAACCTTTCAAATATCCAGACACTTTTTAACAAAGCAATGAAACTAAACATATATCATGCAGTCTTCAATAATTACACACCAATGAACAAACCCAAATGTTTCAGTTGTAATGTCCCAATACTGTCACGATCTTATGAAGGACCCAAATGCAGCACTCGAGAAACCAAGGAGTATTGGTAATGTACTTTATTGGTAATACTACCAGAGCAGAGGAATACCAGCAGAACAGTATCAGCCGGATGATGTGCAGGCCGACGAACCAGAGGACAGCGGGCAGAAGGTGAGTCAGGGCCGGGCAGAGGGTCAGGGAGCAGGCGAGGCGGTCAACGTAGGTACAGGCAGGGTCAGACAGCAGGCAAGGCAGGATAGTCCAGGGACAGGCAGGATCAGGGAACAGGCAGAGCAGGCAGGTCAGGGACAGGCAGGGTCGGAACCGGGTGGGCAATCTGGTGACAAACGCGTGAAAGACTAGCATGAAGACAAAGTACGATCTGGCAATGGGTGTGTGTCTGGTGAGGGTTTAAATACTGGCAGTAAAGCTAATGGGTGCAGAAGAGAAAGAGAGTGAGCAAAAACGTGGGTGTGGTTAACAGGTGAGACAGGTGAATGGAAAACTACTGGTGAATGATGGAGCAGAACTGTGACAGAACCCCCCCCTTAATGGACGGCTCCTGACGTCCCTAAACACTAATCTACAGAGGAGGGTGGGAGGTGGGGTTAGTACTCATCTGAAAAAGTTCTTTCGGCCTCCTTCTCCTGCCCCCTGTGGGAATCGGCGTCCTCATCAGAAGCAGGCCCCTCACTGTCCTCCTCGGAAGAGCTGACAGTATGTGGAGAGACTCTCCTAGTGTCTCTGCCCGTCGATGTGATGGCCTTAGAAGGTTGCTCGGGATTGCGCTGATGGAACTCTCTGATGAGCCGGGGGTCCAACACATGACGAGCTGGAACCCAAGACCTCTCCTCAGGGCCGTAACCCTCCCAGTCTACCAGGTACTGGACTCCTCTCCCTCTGCGACGGGAACGAAGCAGTCGATGGAAAGTGTACGTAGGTCCGCCGTCAATCATCCGGGGGGGTGGTGGAGGAGGGACCGCAGGAACCAGTGCACTCTCTCGGACAGGTTTGATCCTGGAAACATGAAAGGTGGGATGGACCCGCAGAGTCCGAGGCAGTCTTAGCCTTACTGCTGCGGGATTGATTATCCTTATAATCTCAAATGGTCCAATGAACCTCGGTGCAAGCTTTTTCGACTCCACCCGTAAAGGAATATCCTGGGTGGACAGCCATACCTTTTGGCCCACCTGGTAGACGGGTGCCTTGGAACGTCGGCGGTTGGCAGAGGAGGCGTACCGGTTGGCCGAACGAACAAGAGTTATCCGGGCTTGATTCCAGGTCTGGCGACAGCGACGAATGAAAGCCTGAACGGACGGACAGGTAACCTCCCTCTCCAGGGCCGGAAACAGAGGGGGTTGGAACCCGTATGCACACTGAAATGGGGACAGCTTGGTGGCCGAACTGATCAAAGTGTTGTGGGCGTACTCGACCCAGAGCAGTTGTTTAGCCCAGGCCGCTGGGTGCTTGGAGACTATACAACGTAAAGCCGTCTCCATCTCCTGGTTCTTCCTTTCGGTCTGACCGTTGGACTGAGGATGGAAACCGGAAGACAGACTGACCGTGGCCCCAATGAGCGTGCAGAATTCCCTCCAGAACACCGAGGTAAATTGGGGACCACGATCGGAAACCACATCGGTAGGTAGCCCATGGAGCCGGAACACATGGAGCAGGACCAGCTCCGCCGTCTCTTTAGCTGAGGGGAGCTTGGGTATCGGCACAAAATGAGCCATCTTACTGAACCGGTCTACCACCGTCAAAATGGCAGTGTGCCCGTTGGACGGTGGCAGACCAGTAACAAAGTCCAGAGAAATGTGGGACCAGGGGCGATGAGGGATAGGCAGAGGTTGTAGGAGACCAGCAGGAGCTTGGTGAGAAGACTTGTGTTGATTGCACACAGGGCAGGCATTAACAAATTCCCTGGTGTCCTCCTTAAGTGTTGCCCACCAGAACCTTTGCTGGACTACCTCCCGGGTACGTTGGATACCAGGATGGCAGGTGAGTCTGGAGTTGTGGGCCCACTGGATAACATCAGACCTCAACATCTGCGGAACGAACAGGCGGTTCGGAGGACAGGCACTGGGTCCCGGCTGGTCATCCAGGGCGGCCTTGACCCTCTCCTCCACTTCCCAGGTAAGGGCGGCGACGAGCTGAGGAGTCGGAAGGATGGTGTCTGAGCCTCTGGGAATGTTACCTCCCTCCCCAAACTGACGAGACAGAGCGTCAGCCTTAATGTTCCGAGAACCAGGGCGGTAGGAGAGGGAGAAATTGAACCGAGTGAAAAATAGGGCCCATCTAGCCTGTCGGGAATTCAGTCTGCGGGCCGACCGGATGTATTCCAAATTCTTGTGGTCGGTCCACACCAGGAAAGGTTGACTGGTCCCCTCGAGCCAGTGGCGCCACTCCTCCAGAGCCAACTTCACTGCTAGCAGCTCCCGGTTTCCAACATCATAGTTTCTTTCCGCTGGTGTCAAACGCCTCGAAAAGAAAGCACAGGGATGGAGTTTTTGGCTGTCTGTTGCTCGCTGAGACAGGATGGCCCCCACCCCCATATCAGAAGCATCCACCTCCAAAACAAATTGTCTTTCAGGATCGGGTACTCGGAGGATGGGGGCGGAGGTAAACCTGGCCTTAAGGTTCTGGAACGCCTCCTCAGCCGAGGAGGACCACTGGAACATAACCTTAGAGGAGGTCAGGGCTGTGAGTGGAACGGCCAAGGTGCTGTATCCACGAATGAACCTCCGGTAGAAGTTGGCGAACCCGAGGAACTGTTGTAGCCGCTTCCGGGAGTCTGGAACCGGCCAGGAAGTGACTGCATCGACCTTGGAGGGATCCATCTCAATGCTCCCCTGTCCCACGATGTATCCCAGAAAAGAGACAGAGGATGTGTGAAACTCACACTTCTCCGTTTTAACAAACAGTGAGTTCTCCAGCAACCTCTTGAGAACCGCCTGGACGTGGTGCACGTGTTCCTTCAGAGTCTTGGAAAATATCAGGATGTCATCCAAGTAAATAAATACGTGTCGGTCCAACATGTCACGGAGCACGTCATTTACCAACGCCTGGAATACTGCAGGGGCGTTGGTAAGTCCAAAAGGCATCACCAGATACTCGTAGTGCCCCGAGGCAGTGTTGAAGGCGGTCTTCCACTCATCCCCCTCGCGAATACGTACCAAGTGGTACGCGTTACGCAAGTCCAGCTTGGTGAATATGGTTGCTCCCTGCAGCAACTCGAATGCAGAGGAGATAAGAGGCAGTGGGTATCGATTTTTTACAGTAATGTCATTAAGACCCCGAAAGTCGATACAGGGCCTTAGGGTCTTGTCCTTCTTCTCCACAAAGAAGAACCCCGCTCCAGCGGGTGATGAGGAAGGGCGAATAATCCCAGCCGCCAGAGAGTTATTGATGTACGTCTCCATGGAAACTCTTTCCGGAGCAGACAGGGAGTACAATCGACCCCTGGGAGGGCTGGTACCGGGATGTAGGTCGATGGCACAGTCGTAAGGCCGGTGTGGTGGTAGGGAAGTAGCCCTCGTCTTGCTGAATACTTCCTTAAAGTCCAGATATTCCGGTGGAACCCCTGTAACATCCGGAACTTGGCTGGGGTTCACCGAACGCTGAGGCGCGGCAGCCTGTTTCAGACAGATCTGATGACAAGAGGGGCTCCACCCCAAAATGGCTCCCGTCTCCCAGTCAATGTTAGGGTTGTGGCGGCGGAGCCATGGGTAACCCAGGATAAGCGGGATATGTGGAGACCGGAGAACATGAAACTGAATAGTTTCGTGATGGTTCCCGGACAGGAGCATGTGAACAGGTACAGTCTGATGAGTCACTGTCCCCAGCAGGTGACCGTCTAAGGCGCTGGCTGGAACTGGGCGAGATAAGGGAACCCGGTCTATTCCCAACTGCAGCATAAGCTCTTCGTCCATAATACTCGCGTCCGAACCAGAGTCAATAAAAACTGCAAGAGCCTGAGAGCTATCCGGTAATAGCAACCTGGCGTGGCTCAATGGTCTCTGAGCGGGAACAAATCCAGGGGTTTGGCTCACCAGTATGTTCCCCATTACTGCTGAGCCTTGCCTTTTACCGGGCAGCGAGAAACAAAATGGCCGGCCCGGCCGCAGTAGAGACATAGGTTACCTCGTCTGCGATGTTCACGTTCCTCCAAGGTGAGGCTGGTGCGACCCACCTGCATGGGCTCATCACCCCCTGGTTGCGGCTCTGGAGTGAGGGGAGGAGTCCCAGTCGAACCCGGATGTCGGGGCGCCCATGCATGTTGAACTCCCTCCGATCGTCGCTCCCGTCTCCGTGTCTGGATGCGCCGATCCATGCGGGAAGTCAGCTCAATCAGCCCATCCAGTGAGTTGGGCAGATCAAAAGACACCAGCTCATCTTTAATGTAAGCCGCCAAGCCACGCAGATAGGCGTCACACTGGGCTTCAGAATTCCAGTTGCTGAGGCGGCCCTTGGTGCGAAACCCAATAGCATAATCCACCACAGATCCATTACCCTGGCTCAGGCTCAGTAATCCTCCTGCAGCGTCTGGACCCACAGACACGGGTCCAAACACCTTGCGCAGCTCCGCGGAAAAAGCGGGGAAAGAAGAGCAGGCGTGTGTCTGCCGCTCCCATTCAGCTGTGCCCCACAGTCGGGCTTTCCCAGTCAGATGATTGACCGTGAACGCCACACGAGCTGCTTCAGAAGCGAAAGTGTGTGGCTGCAGCGCGAACAGGATAGAACAGTTAGTAAGAAACGGGCTGCAGCCCTCCGGTTCCCCGGCGTAACGCTCCGGAGTTCCCACCCGAGGCTCTGGGGTAAATCCCATCGGAGAGAATGCAGAAGCGGGTGCCGGCGGCATGGGAAGAGGCGCTGGAGCAGCCCCTACTGCCGCCGCTAGCTGCTGCACAGTAGCCGTTAGCTGCTGTAGCTGCGCAGCTAAATAGGTTAGAGTCTGGTCGTGTGTAGAGTTATCATGATGAGCCTCGGTGGCCAGGGAGGCTATCGAGGCTTCCTGCCTCTGGAGAGCGTCCTCAACTCTCTCGAAACGGTCTTTAGGTGAAGAGGAGTGCGCTGGGTCCATGTTCTGGCCAGATCGTTCTGTCACGATCTTATGAAGGACCCAAATGCAGCACTCGAGAAACCAAGGAGTATTGGTAATGTACTTTATTGGTAATACTACCAGAGCAGAGGAATACCAGCAGAACAGTATCAGCCGGATGATGTGCAGGCCGACGAACCAGAGGACAGCGGGCAGAAGGTGAGTCAGGGCCGGGCAGAGGGTCAGGGAGCAGGCGAGGCGGTCAACGTAGGTACAGGCAGGGTCAGACAGCAGGCAAGGCAGGATAGTCCAGGGACAGGCAGGATCAGGGAACAGGCAGAGCAGGCAGGTCAGGGACAGGCAGGGTCGGAACCGGGTGGGCAATCTGGTGACAAACGCGTGAAAGACTAGCATGAAGACAAAGTACGATCTGGCAATGGGTGTGTGTCTGGTGAGGGTTTAAATACTGGCAGTAAAGCTAATGGGTGCAGAAGAGAAAGAGAGTGAGCAAAAACGTGGGTGTGGTTAACAGGTGAGACAGGTGAATGGAAAACTACTGGTGAATGATGGAGCAGAACTGTGACAAATACTGCCTGTGCCCAGAGCCCAGTCTGCTCTGATAGGTTAGCTCTGTTGTGATTGGGCACCCGCTTAGAGATGTCCCGTCCCTAAGCCTATCACGTACAATGGGTTGGAACGCGAACCAATAGAAGCGCGAGTGTTACATAGTGATGTCACCATGTTACAGAGGTACACAAAGAAGTCCTACCGAGGCATGGCCCCTTTAATTTTCATCCAACATTTCTATCAGTGTCTCTATCAGCAATATGAATAAAACTGAGAGTTGCAACATGTTAATCACAATTATTGACCGTGCAGGCCCCGAGGTGTGCATGTGAGTAATTGAAGGCTTAGGGCCCGCTTTCCAGCCAGTTTTTGTGGGGTGACGCATTCTGAGGTGAGGCAGAGCTCATCTATGCCTCACTTCACCCCACAGTAACTGGCTTGAGCGCGCTCACAAAATAAGTGCCCGCGCTAAATTAGTGCCCGTGCTCCAGCAAGTTACTGTGGGCTTACACGTCCCTGCCTCACTTGTCATTGCTCCCGTAGCGGAGCAAATTTGCTGATTTTGACTATAAAAAGCGATTGGAATCATACATAAATCACACTTACAACACAGATCAGTGGAGACATTTTATTATTATTACTATTTAGTTTTTCTTTAGTTGTTTTTCCGTTACATTGGAGTATGACAGGTGAGGCTCTGCCTCCCCTGACTGCACGTCGCTGGTAACCTCATATTGCTCTTTTAGGTCTCTGAGCCTCCCGACAGTCTCTCACTGTTGACACTCTGCCCACCAGCCTCAGATGTATTAAGCAACATGTGTCGTGCGTGCTGTTATCGAGTAGTAGCATATTGAGCTGCGACAGCTTATTAAAAGGGGAGGCTGGCTTTTGTTCTCAGCCAGGGCTCATTTATCAGCAGGATATTGATTACAGCACAAAGCTCTGCGACATGTTGACCATCAGTGTTAGCTCATAGGGTGCCAGGTGGAACGCATGCTCCTGGATCCTGGTCAGAAACAAATAATGGGAACGGATATAATTAAAGAGAGTGTCGGAGGTTTATGATTTCCCCTTTTCACTTTTCAGAGCCTCCTAATATTTGACTAAAGCATATTAAACATTCATTCTGTTGAGTCTTAGCTCTTTTAAATATCTTGACTTGTGTACAATGTGTTTTTAAATGATTACGTTTAATGTTGATTAATGATTAATGTGTCTGGGCACTTTCACAAGCCAACATTTAAACTGTTTTATTTCAACTCTGGGGAAAAACAAACCAGTTCTAAATCAAGTCTTGCAAGTCGTTTTCTTAGCAAAACCTCAATGTATTTTTTATTGCAGTGAGAACATAATCCAACACACTTTCAGAAAGTAAACCAAAACTTGGGGATTATGGGCTGACAGAAACAAAAGTGATCCAAAAACTAAACATTGCGGACAGACAATATTCCATATGCAAATATGTCACAAAAAAAACAAAAAAACAAAGTCTAAGCAACATGGCCAATACAGTTTTTCTCTTTGGGTGTTAAAACTTGTTAAATTGAGCTCAAATGTTACATTGATCTTTTCAATGACATAGGCTAACATAACAATATACGTTTAAAGGCAATTAATAAACATAAAACATCTCAAGGCTAGATAATCTTAGCATTGAGAAACATATGTATCATGCATTAAGGACCCCCAATCACTCTTCTACCAGCTGTTAGTTTAATGTAAAACCTTCAGTCCAGGGCCAAGAGAAACTGCATATCCATCAACTGGAAATCCATCGAGGGTCAATCAGCAGGGAGAACTGTGTGTGTGGATAGGAGGTGAGGCATTTGCTGTCTTTCAATAAGTCATATTGAGAGTCAATGAGTCATATTGGGAAAGTGAAGATTGATGGATAAATTCCAAATCAAAAGGCTCTCGCATCTCTTCAATACACATCAGCTCCTCGTGTGCTCCCAAAGGTCATTTGAAGTTGGATTTGTCTGTCAGACGAACATCTGGGCAGCCTGGACTAGATGCATCCTGACACAGTGAGGAGATGATAATGCAGTGAACTTTAATAAAGATTTTATTTATCATGTGTCCAGGCTTTTTAGTGTTGAGGAACTTTTGCCTGATTTCATGCTGCACACAGTTTGGGTAGTTGTGGTTCTGAGAGCTTACACACGGCAAATAAGACAACATATGCAAATAAACACAACAACTGTGATAGCCTTATTGTTGCTCTGGTTAGTGGTTAACATTTGTTTTAAAGTCAGCTCTCTGTCATTGCGAACAGATGACTCAAGTGATTGAGCTTGATTTTAAAATGATAGGCAAATGCTTGGTTAACTGCATATATCATAATAGCATTAGATTTATGTGATCGCAATGTTGAAAGAAGTTGAATAAACGTCTTTTTTAGGTCATTATTCATCACCACTAATGGATAGTCAACTTCAATAACTTCCAGTTACCATAATAACAAATGGCAACAAGTGCTAGATGTTTTTGTCTTGTTTTGTGGTATGAAAAGGTCATCTATCACCAGAAACATTGTGTATTGTGTGTGCAACACCTGTTCTATCAATAACATTTCACATGAGAAATATAATAAATTATAAGTTATTTATGAGAGGGGAGGGTCCTTGATGCTGCATGCACTTTTTGTGATGGTGGGAAAAACTAATCAAATACATTTTATAATTGTCAAATGTTTTGGGTGCTTTTACATAATGACACGGACAGGTTGTGAGTATTGCTGATCACAAGTGAAACGAAAATCCCTTGATATTTGGTCTTATCCGGAAGCTAAATTGAGTCTACCGAATCAAACCATGCTGGCTTTTATGAACATGAAGTGCCATTTCAAATTCTACATTAGCAAAATGACCTTCTTAATGCGATATATTCGATACTTTAGAACAATAACTCAGAGGTTTAAAGGAATATTTCAAAACATTGTGTCCTCCAGTGAAAATAAAAATGGTCAGATATTATAACTTAATTTGACTTTATATTAGGCCCTTAAGATAAAAAAACATCAACACTGATGGATCCAATTTTAGTTGAGGAAAGGAGAGTTTAATATCTTTCCACTTTCTCTTTCAAGCAGCTTTTGCCTGAATTTCTATCCGTTTTACTTTTTTATGATGCTGTGCTGAGTGAGACTCTTAAGAAAATAGACTTTCATTTCAACATGAGAGGACAGAAGACCTCACTTTTGATTTCATTCCTCTTTATTTATTACAAAGTTTTAATGACCACTTTGTTGGTCTCATCTTCACTTCCTCTGATATTAGATGTAACAGCCATAATAACCTTTTGCTGAAACAGCTGGTGTGTACATATGATTCTATAAGAGCAGTTACAAAGTCTTGAAACCAAAACAAGTTAAAATGCGATTAAAACTTGCGTAGACTTGGGGGAATCGCAGTCGGATGATTATTCTTTGTGGGTTCATCACTGCAAGCAACACCTGTCATATTATCCATTATTAAAAGTATTCATTAGCATCTTCAACTAGTCATTGTCCAGTAAATAACACTTGTACGTACACATATTCTAATCAGGTCAGTGTTCGATTGTCTGGAGGTTTGGATCTTTATAATGTGATAATTCAGACCTATTTTTTTTCTATTATTCATCACTCAGTTTTAAAGCCTTGAAAAACTTCTCGAGACATTCAAAGAAAGTTTTTCACTTCATTATTCAAATGGTATTCAAGGTCTTCCTGATTTATTAGTTAATAAAAGTGAGAGCGAGATGAAAGAGAGGAGAGAAAGTGATTTGCTCTCTGTCCCCTGTTATCAAATGGGAGCAGGATCTAAAGACGTTAAATCTAACTCCAGGATTATTCTTTATATAAAGCAAAGCAGAGGAATGGTTCGCTCTCATTTTCTTCTATTATCAGTTGGAGACAAAGAGGTAGAAGAGTCTTTATAAATGGATTTCATTTATTTTTTCTTTCTTTTTATTATGTTCTTTGTTGGAGAGCCAATAAGGTTTTTAAGACTTATTTATGCAGATGCAGACAAAGGCTCTGCTGTAATAACAGGCATTGGCTATAAATAGAAAGCTGAATATAAAAACACAAGTCTTCACCCAGGAGGCTGCTGTTTGTGTCCCGTTTGTGAACAAAACTCACCTTGTGAGTGGGACAACATTTGCTCCTAGTGCTCCTAGAGCTTGAGTATGACCTTAAGTTGTTTGCCTTTGTGGAAAAGAGTTGGCCTCAGAGTGAGAATTGGACGCTTAGACCCCGTCCACACGGAGATGAAACGGGTTGTATGCGCTACAGTTCTCTATCGTATAGACCAGGGGTTCCCAACCCCCGGGCCGCAGACCAGTACCGGGCCGTGGAGGTGTTACTGCCGGGCCGCGAAATAGCTGTGAGTTTATCGTAATATTTGCAGAATTATAAATATATACAAATATTTTATCATAATGTTTTTTTCAAAAGGTGTTTAATTTTCGCACCTATGCCACCAGTCATATTATTTCATCCTGTAGCCTAGTTAAACTTTCACCAAAAAACAGTTGAAAATGGCTTTTATGATGTTCCGAGGGATTCGGCGGCTCAGCCTAAGGTCTCAGCCTCTCGTGCGCACGAGAATGTTACCGGTGCGCCAAGTAGGAAGAGGAGCGCACAGGAGACAACCGTTTGATTGCAGACTGTTATGTTTATGTGGGGAAATGGTGGTGCATACATTATTTGAGATGTATTTCAAACTCAGACTTCATTTTAAGGACAGGGGTGTAGGGCTATTTGTTTAAGCACCGGATTGGCAAAACAGGAGAGTCTGTAAACCAGTCTGCCTTGATCTATGAATTCATGTCCTGGACTCTCACAGTATCTGCTGCCCACAGCTGTTTTATAGAAGGAAAACCTCCTTCACTTCATGAAATGGCTGCACCATCAGGAGGCAGCGGGACGTGTAACTCCGCCTCTGAGAAGTGCAGCACCAGCGCGCCGAGAGCTGTCCACACATGAGGCTATTATCAGGACAATCAGTTGAGTTCAGACTTCAGACACTCTGTTCTTTCTATAAGGAATCATAATTATGCAACCATTACATTTAACTTTTTCACATTTGAAGCCAAAACAGCCGAGCCGGTGCTTCTTTGAAGGGGCAGTAGAGAGATAAAATGAGGCCCAATAACTGCATTCATTTGTTTTCTAATGTGCAGCAATTTGTCTGGTGATTTATTTCTGAATATATATTTCATGAGTCTCCAAAAGAAGAGGCAGAACTAAATGAGACTTCTCTCACAGCTTTGTTATGTTGTAAACAATAGAGGCATCATTCATCAGGCACAACAACACATACGTCAGACATTGTTTAAAACATGGGTAATGGTGCATTTACTTATTTTTTCTGCCCTTTTTTACAAAAAAGACAGCACTCGAAACCTCTCCAGACAAGTTTAATTAACAGTTTCAGGTTATAATTGCCTAAAAAGTGCATTTTAAATAAGGTATTTCTTTGGAAATAGCATAATTGTATACTTAACAGTAAGCAGAGGTAATGTATGCACACTTTTAGGGACTGAAGAAAGCCAAGCAACTACATAAGCAAACCAAACTATATCAGTTATGCAGAGAAGCAGAGCAAGAAGACTATCATTTGTTTCTTACATTGAAAGAGCTCCTAGTATTCTTTTTTTGTCAGTGTTGTTACCAAAGGTCAACAATGTAAGTTTTAAGGTGTGTCGGTGAATCAGTGATCTGGGTTAGCATTCTTTTGGTCTGATGATTGTGTGTGTGTGTGTGTGTGTGTGTGTGTGTGCTTGTAAGTCCATATGTCTTGGTAGGCAGAGCAATCAGCCATGTGTTTTGTCTCTTTAAAGGACTCACGTTGTTTCTTCAGCTGACTGATACAGATTGGCCACCCTCATCAAGGAGCCAGGAGCCAGGAGTTTCTGCATGCATGTTAGTCACAGCATGTTTTGTCTTCCTTCCCTTATTTGATCATTCCCCTCACATGTTCTGCAAGGGGACAGCCCATTGTCCCCACAACCCTTTATCCCAAATGTCAAGGTCTCCTAGGGATAATTGCTAATGTTTTTTTATCTTTTTTTACGAGTACTTGACCTTTTGCCATGTAATTCACTGAGCACTTTCATGTTCCCCTGAGGGCGAACCCATGCTTTAGGTCACTGATAATATTTCCTCTAGTACTTCGTTCAGGCAAAAGATGGATGAATGACTTTATCAAAACCTGATTTATGGATGACCGTGACATTTATCAAACATGTTCAAGATCACAAGAGGAAAACTCTTTGATATCAAGGGTCCAGTGACCTTTTCAGGTTCACAGGACAATCAGTACGTTCTTTAGAAATGCTGCGGTTGCAATTTTCTTTGTCCAACTCCAAGTAGTCTGACCTGAAATATAGATTGTGGCTTATTCCTGTTATCTTTCTGTCTAAGAACATCAGATCATCAGCATCATACACATACATATACTTATGTACATATAATACCTTGCTTTATATGTTGTTATTGTTAATTTGTAAATTCAACATGTATATTTTCTACTTTTCTGTTTATTTCTTGTCTTTTAATTTGTATTGTACAATGCCGTGTGTTTTTATGCTGCTGCAACACAAACATTTCCCAAATTGGGATCAATAAAGTTCTATCTTATCTTATATGTAACTTTAAATTGTAACTCTAACACAGTTTTAAATATCAGGTTACTGATCAATTTAAATCCAACTAAAGAATAAGCTTATATAATTCCTATTGTATCCAACATGTTTTACTTTGGAGAAAACCGTTGCAACACAGCTATATAATACACCTTATATAATTTACATTTAAAATTCTACACCAATAGCATGAATTGTGTGAGTGCCTGGGACGTTTCGGACGTTTTAATGTGTGATATGTACCATGTAGTTAAAGCACTTTATATGAAACATGCTATACAAATTAAGCTTTATTATTAGTTTTATTATTATTATTATTATAATGCTAATCATGAACATTGCAGTCACAAGCAGACTTTCTGTCTCATCTGCAGATTCTCTTACCTCCTTTTTCATCTATGCTCCCCTTCATTATACTTAACTCATGTCTCCTCTCATCTCATCAGCATTTATTGTTATCCACCTATCAAGCAGTCAAATCACGTTAATCCACCTCTGTGCTTCAAAATAATCCTTTGGTTCTTGCAGACCAATTGAGTTTTGACCTAGTTGACCCTTTTCCCAGAATATAATTGAAACACACAGATCGCAGCACACTGAACAGTGAGCCAGTGCTGCCTTTATCCAAGCCAATTATATAAAAGGCTTTAAGCACCTACATTTCTAGAATGAGGTCTGGAATACCAAGTATAAAGACATAGCAACATTTTCTTTACCACATGTAACTTCAGTGGCTTTGTAAATATTTGTTGTTGCATCACCTGTAAGGATTACATGTCCAAACAATAGCAGGATAGTGCAAAAAGCTGTGAGGTCATATTGCTGCTGCAAAACATTAAGACACATATTCAGAAGATGATTTTGTGATCTCAATCAGAAACAGGTTTATTACCAGGTAGGTTTACACGTACGAGGAATTTGACTTGGTGTCATGGTGCATAAAAACAAGAATAAAAAAAAACATATTTAAACTAATTAAAAATATAGTAAAATACAACAGTATTTACATTGCAATGGAATGGAATAGACCTAGTTTTATTGCAACAACAGAATCAGGATTTAGTTCTTTTTTCTGACAAGATGAGAGTGCTATATTTTGTCAGCTAATGAGTGTAATAAGAGCCAAAATGCCTATTGAGACATTGTTTATTGTTTTATAATTATCATTATTGTTAACACCACGCACAGTAGTAATTCACCACCTCCGGTAAATGTCACATGGGTCTGGTTTATGGTATTTAGGACACCTGTGGTATGTTTGGGGTTTGTGGATGACAAAGAGGGTGAACTTGCTCTGATATTTTCTGTTGACGGCATGGTGCTACTTTGATTATTGTTTGTTTTCTTTCTTTATTGGATATCCAAAAACGTTAACTTCATTACGGACTGCTTATTGAGAAATCGTCACATCTATGAGCCAAATTTCGTCTCAAAGGTGAGCTGTGGGAAAAGATTGTAGGAAAGAGGATAAGCACCTGACCCTTATTGAGTAAGGAGCTACATTAACTTTATATTTTTGACCTGCATGTTCAAACATTCGAAGCCGGGCTTTCATAAAAAAACGACTGCGATAGAAGTGTCAGGAAATGTCCAATAAAAAAACTAAAGCAACTAAGCTGTCTAGCACTATAAGAGTTACAACTTCTGTCCTTTAGTTACAAAGTAGGACGTTGTGTGACACCTTTATACAGCAAAACACTTTCCACAGAGAGGAGGCAAGGGTGGATGATCAGCGTTGGATTCTTTTAGCCATGACCACGGCAGCTCCCTAGCATTAGTAGTCAGGTAGTTATTACTGTAACGATGACAACAAAGCCCAGCTGACCTTATCCAAGCTGTAATTTAAAACAAAACAATGCCAATCAGTTTTGATGAGTACTTTTAAAGAAGAAAAGTTATTTGGTGAGATTTGAGGAGTCTTCACAATTAAAGCACCATTCCTAAGGTCTCTTTCTCACACTTTGCACAGGATAGGGAAGACATTTAGCTTTTTTTAAATGTTGCTACAGTAAAACAACGTATTTCATTTGGGAGCCAGTCACTATGTTTTTTAAATTAGAGGTAATATTTGAAGTTCCTAGTTAGCTCCAAGGAAAATGTCAAAGACGCATAAGAATACTGGCAAACAAGATGCAAGAGGCTTTGCAGCAAAAGCAGCTAATTAATGGTTTTCTTAAAATAATGTATGTGTTTAGAAGGTTAAAAAATGATTAATGTAGCAATAATATAGTGAGAGGATCCTCATATTTATGATTATCTTGTGTGTGTGTGTGTGTGTGTGTGTGTGTGTGTGTGTGTATCTGCATTTTCTCTACTTTTATGTTTTTGGCAGATTGCATGGCAGGTTATCACAGTGTTTTCCAGCAGGCACGTGTTAGTGTGTGTGTCTGTGTTAGCACCTGCATGAGCAAACGTCCGCCTCCATGCTGGAGATAAAGTAGCACCAGCAATGCCTGCATTCACCGGGAACAAAAGCAGAATGTCATGTCCCACAGCTCTCCATTTCCTGTCCTTTCTGTTTCATTTACTCTTAAAAGGAAAGGAAATGAATTTCCGACACATTGGCGGACGAGGAAATTATATAAAACATCCGTCCACAAAAATGTAACCACTGATTTTTATGTTGCGGTGCTCTTGGTTTTGAGATGAAAGGAAAACACATTCTCTCAATACTTTGACTCCTATTTGTGGCACCCTTTCATCTCTCAGGTCTCAGCACTCTGGCTTGGTGTTAAAGCACTTTATTATGTCACGGCAAGGAGCCCCTTGAATGCCTTGCAAAATTATGAGTAAAAGATCATCCAAAAATCTTTCCATGACATGTTAACATGCTTTAATGTTCAAAAAGCTCTTCATTTTCTCATACTGCCTGTGCTGCGGCACCTCTACTCACCCTCTGTCTGAAACCAGAGCCCAGTCTGCTCTGATTGGTCAGCTGGTCGAATCTGTTCTGATTGGTCAACTGCTTAGAGATGTCCCGCCCCTTAGCCTGTCCCACACAATGTGTTGAAGCACTAGCCAATGGAAGCGCAAGTGTTATATAATGATGTCACTATGTAGCATAAATAAACAAAGAAGTCCAATGGATGCATTTCAGGCAGGGGGGGGAGTGTGTGGGAGACACACTTCAGAGGCCTGTACAACGAAGCCGGATTTTCGCTTAGCGAGCTAACTTTAGGGAAAACTCTGGGTTTCCGGTCCTACGACGCTAGTTCTCTTCTTAGCGGGCTAGATCTCCACGGTAACTTATGCTGAACGGCTAGCCTGCTCCGGAGCAGGTTAGGTTGCAGGCTAAGAGATCAACTCAGTGAAAGCACCGCCTGCTGACCAATCAGAGCTCCGTGTGCGGAGTTTAAAGCGATCAAGTCATATTACAGGAGAAAGGAAATACAGTTTAAACTGCCGTTGCAGGAAAGACGGCCGGCAAAAATCACCGACTGTGTGAACGTGAAAATTAATAGAACATCACCTCCCATCTTCAGAGCAATCTGACTATTATAACATTAGCGTTAAGAAAGCTTACTTAAATATCTGCCACAACAAAAATAACCGGATCAAAGTAACATTACGTACAGTCCGCGGCACTGTGAGTACAGACGTCGATGTGTCCCATTATCATTCATATCACATCATATCACATCATAATGTATCATATATTTCCTTATCTGAGTCAGCTTCTTGAGCCGTATCTGGCCGTGCAACACTCACAGTGTCACATACTGTATGCAGAAGTATTATTTTAAGCAACACATTAAGTTGACGAAACACTCGAGTCAAATGTAATTAAAGTCAGATCCACTCGTGTCTTGGACGGGGCAGTGATTTCATAAACCTGTTAATGTACGCATTCAAACACTTTTTCTTTTACCAGCTGTATTCACCTTGCAGGTGCAGCTATGTGGCTTTTATCCTGGATAAAGTGTTTTAGTCATGGATGTTTAAAGTTTAACTTCTTCATATTTGTCTAATATTAAAGTTCACTTTTCATTCAGGAAGTATGACGCTGCGCTGTCAGTACGCTTGTCCGTGTTTGAGATTGGTCGAATGCTCCAAATACCACCCCTTTCATGTGAACGCGCACCTAACTAGATAGGACACGGCTGGCTTGAGCGATCCACTTGATATCCCGCGTCGTAGGACTGCTTAGCGAGAGCGCGTATGTTTTGGATTAGGCCAACCGGCTAACTCAAACATATCCAGGTTATGTTGAACCGGCTTCGTCGTACAGGCCTCAGGAAACTCAAAGAAACACAATAGGGCCGCTTAAATGTGTACAGTAGCATCATATTGAGCCTGTGTGAAATCATTCTGTTCACGTATGCATGAATTGTAGTGTTAACATAAGCTACTGTATAGGTGATAATAAGAGGGACTAATGGAGTTAGACTAATGAGGCTATAGTTACACTCAACCCAATCCTGAGGTGGCTTTTCATTGTGTTGTTGTGGTGCACACTAAATTCTTATTTAATTGCATAAGCTCTTCTCACATGGTGGAAAAGATAATCAATATTGTGTGTCTCCCTACTCAGCCCTACATACTAAACACCTTCCGTATACTCCAGTAACTCATCGTCCATAGCTATGGCTTCACACAAAAACTACTTTTCACTTAAATAAATTAAGATTAATTCAAGCTATTGAAACATTACAAGACCTTTGATAAGTATGAATTATTTGATTTATCAAAGGAAAGCTCAAAGTAGAAAGGAAGGCTGGTAGGCAGTGCAGCAGTTCAGTGATGGTAGAGCAAGTTCAGTGTGACATGTTTGAAGAAGCTAATGGGCTTGTCACGGAAGTAGATGTGCTGGGAAACTGATCAAACAGGTAGGTTTAAACCTCAGGTCCTAATGTTACCAAGGACGTGACACAAAGCAAGGTCTCCACTGTTTCCTGGACGACTGCAAATGTGGTTCATTCATCTGTGAAAAGGGCTTAAATAGAAGGAGAGCATCATCGTTTGAGGATTTCAAAGAGAAGCCTACTGGTCCACTTACAAATCCAATGAAGAACAGTGATGGGAAAGATGTTTTCAAAATTCTACTTTTCACTTACATGTCACGTTATAAGTAATAAGAAACCTACACTATTATTCGGTGTATAGTGATGCATTACTGATTATGCTACTGTTGTGTTTCTTTCACCAGTAATAACAAAAGTACAACAAGGCCAAATGAAAGAGGGTAGCCTTATGTTTTATTTTGTGATGTACAGATTGTCTGTACACAGTATGAGTTTCTTTGAATTTATACATGTGGGCCGGCAATAGCTCAGTCTTTAGGGACTTTGCTTGGGAACCGAAGGGTTGCTGCCTCAAGTGAACCTACCTAAAGCAAGCACCGAACCCTGTTATATGCTGTTTTTGAGCAATGTACCAATGTATTTGCAAAATAATAGTTATATTAAACAAGTTATATTGAAGTTGTTATTCACATATTTCTAAATTGTTTATTACTGCACTACAGTGAAGCTTTTCATACTTGGATGTTCAATGACCATGTTGTCCTGTTTTGTTTTGTTTCCACCAACTGATCATAAAAGTAAAATACATGTAGGGACTCCTTACACTTGCAATTTACACAGTTTGAGTCACAAATTGCAAATACTGCACCATCTGTCAAACACACACACACACACACACACACACACACACACACACACACACACACACACACACACACACACACACAACACACACACACACACACACACACACACACACACACACACACACACCACACACACACACACACACACACACACACACACACACACATACACACACACACACACACACACACACACACACACACACACACACACACACACACACACACACACACACACACACACACACACACACACACGCTGTCATGTTTACTTCATGTTTCATCCTGTTTGACCGAGCAGACACCATCTGCCAATCTGCAACCTTGAGTGTGAATGATTGCATGTTCAGGAGTAGGAGGTGTGTACTTTCTTGTGCATTTTTGATGTGTGAGTGGAATAAGTGTGAGTTTTTGTGAATGGAAAAGATGCAGGGTGACATGAATGGGGAAAACAACATTTCACACAGCAGAACGTTCCAATCTCCTTACCAAACTCACCTACACTCTCACTCACAACAAACCTTACCTTTTTCCTACCTTTCATCACATACTCTGTCTGAAATGTGATCATTTATTTCCTTCTACAGATTATAGAGCGGGAGTATTTTGAACAGTGTGGATTTTTTTGTTGTGGAAGGTGAGTTACATTACAGTAAGTGCCTTTGAGGCTTTACATGATATCAACCAGGTTTTAGATATACTTTAATTGCACCTTGCACCACAAGAATTAAGCTTTTTATATAGCAGAGCGAGTATAGTTCTTAAAATATTGAAGTGGTCCTCTTTGAGTATTGCAACAAAACGGCCTCACTCATGAATGCGGCATATGACGCACCAGATGGTTTCTTACACAGAACCATCTGAAAACCGTCATTTGCAAACAGGCACTTAAAAAAAATACTTGGCAGGATATTTGTTTAGGCAATTTGTATATCACCTATCTTCCGCAAGCATACTTCAACCACCAGGTCGACGTTGGCTGCGGCTTCATTGCTGTTCTTTGACACCTAAACCAGAATCACATCACTTGAAACCTCGCAGATGGATTTTGGTGTCAAGTCATTATCCTGTGATTCTCACATGATCTTGTGATATCACAAGAATCCAGCTGCCAAGCAAGGTAATGAGGAGCACATAGTTAAAAATGAAGTTTAGTGGAACTGAATATTCATTGGAAAAAAAGATTGGAGGTGCTAAATCCATCAGCAGTGACCCCACTGGTGATTTTTGAAGAGTTTACGTGTCTGAAAAAACGATGGTTGTTAACAAGTGGCTTGAATAGGACTACAGAAGTTGTGGAGGACGTTGTACGTCATTACACCGAACACGTAAACACTCCCGCTAAGTTTGTTTTCCCCTGGTCTGCTTGAAAGCAAGTACCTGCCTCCTGCAAACTTTTAAAACAAACGCTTCAACTTGTAACATTTTGAATCTGTATTTTTGAATATCGATCTTAATTTGGCGTGACGTTGAAGTCGCGCGACCCTGCTGTAGTTTGTTTATAGCATAACGTTAGCATTTTGCTTCTGGCGATTAGATTTATGATTCGAAATTTTATAAAAGTAGGGTAGACATGTGGAGATTATCTGGCTGAACAAAACGTGCATTTATCAAACAAGTTCATTATCCACAGACCTTATTTCGAGCTAAACTTTGAATCCATGAAGTGGAATGTAAAACACTCACTGGATGTTTTCACACAACACATGCAGACATTCATTCAATGACGCAGATTATCACACTAACAGCAGCTCTGCAGTGTTACCGTCTGCAAAGACACACACCCACACGTTTCCTCAGCAGAGTTCAAATCTAAGGCCTTTATTAATCGTCTTCCCATGGCAGGTTAAAAGAAGACCTCAAGTTTGTGTAGGTGTTTCTATCATTGCTCAGGTAATTTGTTTCACAGAGAGTTGAGAGAAGTGATGGCCTGAGGGAGAAACTTTAAAGACGGAGAGGCAGAGAGAGAGATGGAGCCGGAGGGGCTTTGGATACTTTCATTTTCCCACCTCGCTGCTTCCTCGTCTGTCACAGAATGCAGTGTTGGTGAAGTGAGATAGGTATGTGGTGTGTGAGTGTGTGAGTGTGTGTGGGTTAGGTTGAATGTGCAGCATGTGTCTTTGTGAGAACCGGTTGGAATTTAAGCAGACCGGAGACCTGTTCTATGAAGCAGGATTTGAGGTTAGCAAGTTCATTTCTAGTTGAATCCTGTTTTCAGTCCTAAAACGCTGTTTCAGTTCTTACAGCGATGGTTCATCAATGTAGCTTATCTTTGAAATAAGAAATTACTGTCTAAAAACTTTGCGTTTTGACAATTTATCTTGGAAATGGACATCACCATTCAAAGAAATTGTGCTAAGCTTGGCGTGTGGGTTGTGAGAAGCAAAACATTAGTATTTAGAGGCTGTGAAAACCCTTTTGCTTTCCACGATGATTTCTTATATGAAAGATACAGACTCTCGTCAAAGAAGATGATTTTTCAGCGTCAGCTTCTCAAGTTAGATGTGGCCACTGCCACGCTTCTGAGTGCTGCACTTACAGATGATGTGTGTGGCTATGCGTTTCTTTGATACAGGACCTTTCATGTTTGCTGAAGGAGATGCAGAAAAAATAGAGAATTCAGTCTGCAGCGCTATTTATAAGAGGTGGTTCAGGCTCTCACAGAGCTCGTTGATGCCTTGCTACATGTTTTTGATCATGTAGGTGACAGTCACTGTATCACCAACTTTTCCATTGGGAATACATAAAGTAACGTACACTTTCTAATATGTGTCTCTTTGGAGGATAATTAAGGACACTGGTAGATTGTCTTCATGGACATAAAGTGTTTGCACAAAATGCATTATCTTGGGTAGTTAAAGGTCAAAGGTCAGCACATATTAAATGTTTCACTAACCACAGGTGTCACAGTTCTATCTTTTTCTGCACCTTGGACGTCTTTCAAGTGCACATACATTCAAAATTGACTTTGATGCTATTGCCAGCTGTCTTTGATTTGGCAGCTACAACAGGGTTGGTTTTCGCCTTCATTTTGTGTGTATATATATACATTATATTCATCAAACTACTATGGTAATATAGTGGCTCTCATAGAAGACTTTTAAGAAGTTTCTTTTTTTAACTAGTGGGGTCAATGGATGATACAAATATAATCACAATATTCATGATTAATACCAAGTTTTGAATTCTAGTATTTACTTCTAATTGGGGAAACATAAACAAATGCAGTGGGGGAAACTTCTGAAGCAATTGGAGTCAGGAGTCACCGACTCAAAGGAGACACGGGGACGGCTGGAGCTTTGATGTCAAACACTGATGGGTTTATTTGGAGCTTCGGCCAGAGAATTCACAAAACAAGTCAAAGAGTCAGAGGTTCTGACTTCACGGTAGAGTTGCCACGTCAATTCTGAAGAACTCTACCCCAGACCCGTGTATTTAGCTAGTTCAGAGAGAATAATCAACATTGTGCATAACACCTCTATCAGCTGACGCCAACCGGCAGGAACAGGGAGACAAAACACTGAGAGCACAGCAGCCAAGGTTACAGGTGCGTGTGTTCAGTCAGGACAGTATGAACTGATAAACTGGGTCAAAGTTATGGGCCTTGGAAAATATGTCCCCAACAAATGCAACTGTGTTTTATTAAAGGAATGCATGACAGACTGGTAGGAGGAATCAGAGTTTTTTTTTTTACTTTATTATGACATAATCTCTAACTTATTGGCCTGAAGTTAGACAACTTTCATCAGTGGTGATTCTTTCTGCTATCTTCTACTCCTGTGCAACTTCAAGAAACTGACTAGCCCACACTTCAGCAAATTGATTGTCTTCCATTTTGGCCACATCTAAAGCAAACGAGTGCAGAACATTTGTCATGAATTAGGTGTGTCGTACAACGAGTTGGTGTCAGTGGTCTCCAGTCACAACATGTAGCTTTTGCCAATTTCTCCACTTTCTTTGCCTTTTCACTGCCATACAAGTAAGGGATAATGTGCAGCGAGGCGGTCATTATGGGTAAAAGAACACCAGACAGGCTGATCAGGGAGCCCGACAGCTTCTTACAAGGCCACATTCTCAACAAAGTAACGACATGACTCCCAATATTAATTTAAATGCTTTTATTGATTTAGAAAATGTTTTTATTGATTTAAAAAATAGTATTATTGATTTAAAAAATAGTTTTATTGATTTAAAAAGAAAAATAGTCTGTTGTTACCGTTTGAACTACTTAGCAATGGCAGGAACTGCTTCGATAGCGTTTTGCTTTTTGAATACAGATTTGAAAACATCATTGCTTGCTTTAAAAGTAACACAATTCATTATGTCAAATCTTGGAAAGTGTCTAGATATCCCTGCCCTAATGCCAAAGTAACATGGCAACTGAATATGTGTTGCCGTTTGATGTCTGGACCGTTGCGTAAAAAGAACCGCAGCTCCGTGTCAAGGGTTTCTGCCCCGTTACTTCTCCGCTGTTTTCTTGTCCCTCTTGTCTTTTTCTTTTCTTCGCTGGGGACTCATCAGCCACTAACCATTCATCCAAATGACTGTGCTCTCCAAATATATTAAAATTCATATTAAAATCCTCCATGTTGCTCTCAGACGGTAGACAACGGAAAACTAAAGACAAGCAAACTGTATACAGTTAAATCGACCGGACTTCTTTCTGCAGATGTGAGCATCCTTAACAACGGTCAATACATTCTTGACAGCGGTCTGTACTACTGGATTAACAACGCGTCAAGTGTTCTGAATTAACCAATCAGAATCAAGTATTCAACTAAGCCATGTAATAATTCATGATAAAAATTGGCGCTGGAATTTGGACAAGTTTGGACACATGCCGCAAATATACCGCTCTTTTTATGTAAAAACTCTCCTAAATAGATGGGGATAACCTCCATTATCTTACTGATGTGCGAAACCCCTGTTGTGTGACTGCTTAGGGTGATTGTGGTTTTTTGGGTCAATTAATCCAGATAACGAATATTTATCCTGGGTATGTTGAACTTGCTTCATAGTTTATAGGCCCTTGTTCAGCTCAGTGAGGCACCCTCTTTACTTCGGAGTGATGAAGATTACAATTTTGACCTAAAAACTTCTAACCAATATTTTAAATCATCTGTATTTTCTACCTCAGATACAGCTATTCAAACACTTGGTCTTCTCTCTGACTAAAATTAATGTGCCCATTCACTATAAAGCATTAAGGACTAACACAGTCTGCTCATAAAGTAAATGTGTATATGAAGAAACACAACATGCCTATGAGCCAATTCTCACATTCATAGACAAAGAATTGACTCTTTCTTCCTGACTGATACAGTCCACTGTTAACCAAAAATAAACAAGCCAGTGACTGCCTTGAACTATGTGTTCTTTTTACATCATAGTTTGATGTCAATCAGAAGCAAGCTAACATCCTTTAAAGTGGACCTATCATGCTATATTTAAATGATATATTGTAGGGCCATACCTATATAAGGTATATTTATACGTTTCTGTTTTCAAAATACCAAACAGATCATGCATTTTAGCCATGCCTCATTTCGCTCTATGTGCTGTTTGCTGTCTACGGGTCTGATTCTGCTGACCACGCCCCCCTGCAGGAGAGGGGAGACGTGCTCTGATCAGCTGCTGGGCTGTCAGAAGAGGGGGAGAAAAAGAGATCTCCGTCCTCCGTGTTTTATTATATAGAGTCGTTATTCATTTGTTTTAAAGCTCAATAAATAACAAAGAAGACCTTTGACCGGCACTTTTCTCATTTTGTCCGGAAGATTTAAACTTTAACGGACATCTTGACCGGCGAAAGAAACTGAAACTCTGCCGCACGGTCCCCTCGTTCCTTGGAAGAGGCGGAGAGGTGGGTGTTTGTCATCTGCTGGTGGACTAACCGGAGAGAATTACAGTGCTTGCCTCGACGGGGAGGGATTGCATTGAATTAAAGCAGCGGGAGCAAACGCTTGCCTCGGGGAGGGAGAAAAAAAGCCACAGCGGAGAATAAACAGAAGGGTAACCATGGTAACTATGGGCGGGAAGTCTTCTTCGCTGCTTTTGTGGCAGACTACAGCGCCACTTACAGGCCTGGCATATGTACTACAGCATCTCCAGCGCTTTCGAGCGGCAATGGCCGGCCGTGGCCCAACCCCACATTCCCCTGATAGGTGGAGAGTTGGCCCAATAGCCGTAGCGCCACTTCTGTGACGACATAGAAGTGTTCAAATCTGGATCAGTCTGTATCAGATCCGTTGCAGCCCCTTTTTTAGAGATTTGGGTATGGAGGAAAATAGAGAGGGTTGTGTTTTCTGACACTTGGTGAGTTCCCTGGAACACCAGGGACACATATTCATGTATAAAAGACGTACAAAAGTGCATTTTGCATGATAGGTCCCCTTTAAATTATGTAATAAAAGAAAAATAACAGAGTCCCCATATTGATAGAAGTAACATTTTTTATATTGGTGTGTGTGTGTGATATAGAGGCATGTGTGCACTCCTGTGATCTGTTCAAAGCCTGAAACAAGACCAACCAATTAAATAACACGAGACCAGCATGTTGTTTATCTCTACTGTATGTTCAGTATGCATGTTATTTGTATGTTATCGAAAGCATGGTTTTGACATAATGAGCTGTTTGTGGGCCATTTTTTTAGAGTAAAGCGACAACCGAGAGCACAAAGCCAAGCTTTGATTCGTGAAAGTAATAGTATGTGTATATACCCAATCTTTTTGGACATAAATCTGTTTACATAGTCACATTTAGATAATCATCTCCATTCTTGTGAGGGAAAGTTTTCCGTTCAACAGTTTTCCTCTCATCGTTTACTCGAGTCGAGACATGGAGTTGGTTAAGGTCAGGGTAAATCCTCAGTGTGCTTTAAACACAGTTATTGTCAGAAATGATTACACTTCTCCCTCAGGGTTGTATTCTTATTTTGTTTGTACAAACAAGTGCAACACTAGGAAGGACTTCAAGGAGAGACTCCTCGCCTTTCTCTGTGACAGAAGGTTGTATTGATCCACCATAAATTGTGGCCATCATAAACAGATGTAACAATTCTATCTTAAAGATTTAGCCAGACCACGCAGCATACAGTACACCACTATTTAATTGGAGGGTACTAAGACTTCAAGCCTCCAGGTAATGAGTGTGGGTCAATACAATGTTGTTGCTCTTGACTGAACATGTGTGCCTTTTTGTGTGTGTGTGTGTGTGTGTGTGTGTGTGTGTGTGTGTGAGAAAGTGAATGACAATAAGGAGCGCCTGCAGTCGTGACAGCCAAAGAAAAACACTGGAAACACTGACGTTTTTGGTTTGTGTGTATTAATGGAAAACGTGTATCTTGCTTGCACGACACAAAAGGTCTGTGTGAAAGCATGATGTATTTTTTAGTTTTTTGTGTGAAAAACAGTGTAGGAGCAAGCCTGTTCTATACATGGGAAACATATTGCAAGTAAACCAATGTGCATATGGATGTGATCCTTTTATGAGCAATGTCACTTTTTCCATCACATTTTGGCTATCCAGGATCTTATCAATTGCAGGAATGGAATACAGGAAAAACATCTTCAACTCTGGCTTTACTCTCAAAGCTCACTTAGCAATTATTGAACATCTAATGTTGATTAAGATTGGAGGAAAACCCAAGAGTGACAATTGTGTGTCTCCACTTGCCAGATTTCTTAAAAAAAATAAAGGCTCTTCAAAATGAATAAACACCAATTTCAAGATAATAAAATGTGTCTAAAAGGTTTGTCAGCACTTGCAAAAAATAGCACTAAAACCTGAAGATTCAGGCAACCTTGGCAGAAAGGTCTCAAATGGGCCTGAGTTTCTGCCTGACAACGTCTTCTGAAATGAGTGAACGAGGATCAAACTGCCCTGTGTGTGCAGGTCCTCCTTTAATTCTCATGAAAGGGTGGTGTGACACCCTGATTGGCCGAGAGGAGAATACACCAAACTGCTCTCAACTGGTAATTAGGAACCATTCCCCACATCCTGGGCAACAGGTGACCTGAATAATCATCTAATCAACAAGAGGAATTGTGACATTCAGCTAAAATGAATTGGGAGGAATGGAAATGACAATAATTACTCAATAATGATGGACCGCCACAGTGTTCTGCCTGTACGATTGGCATATTCAAGAAAAGAAAAGGCTGTTGTCAGCCAACATTTTGAATGTAATTTTTTATTTAACCTAAATTAAGCCAAAAAAACTAAAAAAGTTTACTGTGCTAGGATTTCCTCAAGTTCTTTTACCCTTCTTTAATTCCAACATTATTAATATGGTCAACGTAAATACAGTCAACCGCATTAAAATTATCAATTTTGCCATGTTTTTAGGAATAAAATGTTATCTAAATCATGCTAAGTGTTTTTTAGAATAAAGATCAAAAACTGGAATGTTTTGTGAATTTAATGGAACTGAAATGGAGATTTATGTCTCAGATTCCTGACTTGGAAGACTTTCAAATAATGTCGTCTGGCTGATTTTGCCATTGGACTTGGCCATCGGTCTGTGACAGCTTCTTCGTGCATGTTGAACGTTTCTTATATGAATACTCATTTTGCAGGACTTTGCGTTGATGTTTACCAGGATTGCTATGTTTTCCTCCTTTGTTTGCTTTAGATGTAATGGACACAATCAAATCAAATCAAATCAGGTTTTATTTATATAGCACATTTAAAAGCGATTTTTGGTCGAGCCAAAGTGCTGTACATGTAATAAAAACACATTACTACAATCACAATAAACGACAATAAGTTACAACAGATATATATAAAAAACAAAATTAAAATAAAAACACAAGGAAAAGTCAGGAGTCGTGCTCCGCTCTAACTAGAAAGCCAGAGAGAAGAAGTGTGTTTTTAGAGTGGATTTAAAAACCCCTAGGGTCTGGGCCGACCTCACATGGAGGGGCAGAGTGTTCCAGAGCCTAGGGCCAGCTGCTGCGAAGGCTCGGTGCCCTCTGGTTTTAAGCCTGGTCTTGGGCACTACCAGCAGCAGCTGGTCAGCAGACCTTAAAGGTCTGGCTGGGGTGTAGCGCTGGAGCAGTTCAGCTATATAGGCCGGAGCCAGCCCATTTAGTGCTTTAAAAACAAATAAAAGGATTTTAAAATCAATTCTGAACCGAACTGGAAGCCAGTGCAGTGAGGCCAGAATAGGGGTGATGTGGTCACGCTTTTTGTGGCCAGTCAGCAAACGTGCAGCTGCATTTTGGACTAGCTGCAGGCGTTTAATTGAGGCCTGGTCCATACCCACATACAGAGCGTTGCAATAGTCCAGTCTCGAGGTTACAAAGGCGTTAATAACCCTTTCTAAGTCATTAAAAGATAAATACGACATGGTTTTGGCCAATAGTCTTATTTTAAAAAAGCAGGATTTGACTACAGTGCTGATCTGCTTGTCGAATTTAAAAGTGCTGGTGAAGGTCACTCCAAGGTTCATGACCGAGGGGAGGATGTTTTTTTTGAGAGACCCCAGAATATCAACCGGAGAGGCTGGAGGTTGCGGTCCAAAAAAGATGACCTCAGTCTTGCTCTCGTTGAGGTTGAGAAAGTTTTTGCTCAGCCAGGATTTTATCTCTGCTAAGCAGTCCATCAGCTGCTGTAGTGAGTGTTTGACATTTGCTTTTAAAGGCAGATATATCTGTACATCGTCGGCGTAGCAGTGGAAGGGAATATTATGTTTTGTGAGAATTGAACCTAGGGGCAGTATGTACAGTAGAAAAAGGATGGGGCCCAGAATCGAGCCTTGGGGAACCCCACAGGTAAGAGGGGCTTTGGCAGAGGAGAAGGCACCTAGCTGTACCGAGAAGCTACGGTCTGTCAGGTAGGACCTGAACCATGCAAGGGCAGAGCCTGTGATGCCAGCAGACTGTTCAAGCCGTGACAGCAGGATGCTATGGTCCACAGTGTCGAAGGCAGCTGTCAGGTCTAACAGCACCAGGACAGCTGGGCTACTTGAGTCGGCGGCTAGGAGCAGATCATTAAAAACTCTTAAAAGGGCTGTTTCAGTGCTGTGCATGGGTTTGAAGCCAGACTGAAACTTTTCATGGATTCCATGGATGGTTAAAAAAGACTGCAGCTGGGCGTAGACTACTCGCTCCAGGGCTTTTGATAAAAAAGGTAGCTGGGAGATGGGCCTAAAATTTGCGAGAATGGAGGGGTCGAGATTTTTCTTTTTAAGTAGTGGCTTAACCACGGCATGTTTGAAGGCAGCTGGGACACATCCTGAGCTAAGAGAGGTGTTTAAAAGTAATAAAATACTTGCTCCAACTGAATCAAAAACATCTCTGAGAAGGCGAGAGGGAATGCTGTCTGAGGTGCAGTTTGTCGGCCGCAGGTGCTTGACTACATCCGAGAGAGAAGAGAGGGATACAGGCTCAAAGTGGTCGAGGACAGCAGGGCACAGAAAAGTAGCAGGATCTGGGGTAGCACTAGTGTGGGCTAGCCTAAGAGCAGATACTTTTTCAATAAAAAATGTAAGAAACTTATCACAGAGAGTAGTCGATGGGACAATAGAAGAAACATCACAGGGATTAATGATAGAGTTGAGGACATTAAAAAGAACCTGAGGTTTATGGCTGTTTTTGGAGATGAACAGAGAAATGTGCTCTGTTTTGGCTGCAATGCCAGAGTTCAAGCCTGGCTCTGGCATATTTAAATGGCAGGCACAGCGAGGCTGGCCAGGAAGAAGTGTAGCTGGGTCCAGTGTTAGCTAGCAGTGGTGTTTGTTGTTTTACACAGATTGGAAAGGTTTGGAAAGCCAAGGCAGCTGGCATAGCAGAGTGGAGAGACAGAGGGCAGGGACTGCTGGAAGGATATCTCCGGGGCAGTCCAAGAAAGCATCGGAGGAATTACATATCCCATCTGGTCTGAGAATCCAGATGTCCCAATAGAAATGGATGGAGGATAAACCATGAACTGCCTAATAAGTCATTCCATTAACAGACATCATGCGACAGTCTGTAATTGAAAGTATGTAATTTAAATATTTAATCCAGTGCACATTAATACTTTTATCCCCCTCTCATCTTTCTCTGTTTTTGTGCAAAGTCCCGAGACCATTAGCCAGGATTGATGTAACACACTAATGACTGCTTGAGTCCTAATATATATATATATTCTTTTCCTATCCTATGTAACAGGTATCTTTAGATAACACATTGCCATGACAGCATCTTTTTATAATACTGTTTCTTTTGAGGTAAAGTTGACATTTGTGTGGCGTATTGGTTCATTCTTGACCCTTTTTAAAACTAGGGTTGTGCATTTTATCTGTGCTGTGATATTTTTTTTGTTTTGCTTTTTCATTACAAATTGTAAATATACTCACAGATGTTTGTCTTGAGCAGAAAACCAACACCACACTGACATAGGCTTCTAGTTACTGTCTCCCAGAACACCCTATATCTGAGTTCAGTTGTTTTCTTTCTATTGATACTTGTCCATACCGTGAACCTAGTGCATTATTTAGGTTTTGGGGCTAGCAAAGTTCTTCCCACACTATAAATATTATGCATGAACATATCAAAAAGTTCCTAGAACTGTGAAAAACAACACAACTGAATGATCACATCACAAGTTGAAACACATGAATACAAGCTCCAATGATTGGAAAATAAATGTATCTCAGCCTCCTTGAGGGAATTATAAGTATGAGAAATACTAAATGGCAGTTCAAATATTTCACAGTTGGCAAGATCTGTGAAATGGCTGCATTATAATATAATATAATATCAATCTCAAAAAGTAAATCCAAAAACGTTGTGCAAAGCCATCAATGAGAGTTAGCATCTTGGCATCTGTAAATGCATGCAATTAGATTTGTTTCAAAGGGTAATATCTCATATTTTCTATAAATCCTCTGTGGAACTTTACTAATTACATCTACATTTATGACAGTGCAATTTCTGTTTAATAATTTCTAATCTAAGTAATACTAAATAGTCTGATCTTTCCACAAATGCAAACAGTTTATAAAGAAATTGCAAACATCTAATAATAATAATAATAATAATAATTTATTTTATTTATAAGCGCACTTTTCATTTGCGCTTATAAATAAAATATATTATTAATTATTATTATTATTATTAGATGTTTGCAATTTCTTTATAAACATCTCCTCAAGGTTCAAGGTTCTTTATTTGTCAAACGAACATACAGTAGCTACAGTGTTATGTCGATGACAATCTTGTGTCACAGGCTTCTCCAACAGTGCAACACAAAACACAGATAAACAGAAAAATATAGTGCAAGTAAATAGCAAATAGTAAATACAAGAAGAAAATAGTTTAAAAAAGTGAAATAGTGAAATAGTGCAATAAGAGTCTATATGCAAGTCATTGATATATGATATATTAGGTAAATAGATACATAATTTTTAAGTAGCAACCAGATGAATATTGTGGATGTTGTTTCAACAGTTTAGTTGTTTAACAGTCTTATTGCCTGTGGGATGAAACTGTCCCTGAGTCTGGTGGTTTTAGTCCGGATGCTGCGGTAGCGCCTGCCAGACGGCAGCAGGCAGAACAGTTTGTGGCTGGGGTGATGGGGGTCTTTGATAATCCGAAGGGATTTCTTCCTGAGCCGCTGGGAGTAAAGGTCCTCCATGGATGGCAGCTCCGTCCTGGTGATGTTCTGTGCAGTTTTCACCACCCTCTATAAAGCCTTACGGTTGAGGGCGGTGCAGCTGCCGTACCAGGCCGTGATGCAGCCAGTCAGGATACTCTCTATGGTGCACCTGTAGAAGTTGCAGAGTATCCTGGAGTCCATGTTGAACCTCCTCAGCCTGCGGAGGAAGAAGAGCCGCTGTCAAGCTTTTTTGGTGATGGTGGTGCTGTGAAGAGTCCATGTCAGGTCCTCAGTGATGTGGACCCTGAGGAACCTGAAGCTGCTGACTCTCTCCACCGTAGTCCCATTGATGGCGATGGGCGCGTGTCCCTCTCTCTGCTGCTTCCTGTAATCCACAATCAGCTCCTTTGTTTTGCTGATATTGAGATGGAGGTTGTTATCCTGGCACCAAGATGTCAGGTTTTCGACCTCCTCTCTGTACGCCGTCTCGTCGTCGTCTGTGATCTGGCCGATGACGGTCGTGTCGTCAGCAAACTTCACGATGGTGTTGGAGCTGTGTGTGGCCACGCAGTCGTGAGTAAACAGGGAGTAGAGGACAGGGCTGAGCACACAGCCTTGAGGGGCACCGGTGTTGAGGATCAGAGTGGAGGATGTGATGTTTCCCACCCGCACTGCCTGGGGTCTGCCCGTCAGGAAGTTCAGGATCCAGTCACAGAGGGCGCTGTTGAGCCCGAGGTCTCTGAGCTTGATGGCCAGCTTGGAGGGCACAATGGTGTTGAATGCTGAACTGTAATCAATGAACAGCATTCTCACATATGTGTTCCTCTGGTCCAGGTGTGAGAGGAGGGTGAGGGCTATGGTGTCGCCTGTGGACCTGTTTGCTCTGTAGGCAAACTGCAGGGGGTCCAGAGAGTCAGGGAGGGAGGAGGTGATGAAGGTTTTGACTAACCGCTCAAAGCACTTCATTATGATGGAAGTGAGTGCTACTGGGCGGTAGTCGTTGAGGCTGGTGGTTTTTGTCTTTTTGGGGACAGGAATGATGGTGGAGTGTTTTAAACATGTGGGGACTACAGACTGCAGCAGGGACCTGTTGAAGATGTCTGTGAACACCTCTGCCAGCTGACCTGCACACATCCTGAGAACACGGCCAGGGATGCCATCAGGTCCAGGAGCCTTGTGTGGGTTAACCCTTTTAAAGGATTTGCACACATCTGCCCTGTTTAAAACAAAAGGGCAGGGCTCTGGCTCCTGATCCCGTCTGGCTGCTCTCAAATAGTGCAAAAAAACTGTTCAGCTCATCTGGGAGAGATGCGCACGCAGACACTCCCGCAGCACCCCCGCTGCTCCTTTGTCATTGTTCTTAGTCCCGCCCACATGTTCCGGGTGTTACAGCCTTTGAAGTCAGATTCCACCTTTTCTTTGTATTGTCTCTTTGCGCTGCTGATTTCTCTCCGGAGTTCATACCTAGATTTCCTGAACTCCTCCAAATCTCCAGCTCTGTGTGCGCTTTCAGCTTGCAACGCACCTCGCCGTTTATCCAGGGCTTTTGATTTTGGGAATGTTCGCACAGAAACCTTCGGTACCACGTCATCGATGCATTTCCCAATGTAGCAGATGACCGTATCCGTGTGTGTGTTGATGTTATTGTCCTCAAACACACTCCAATCCGTAGATGCAAAGCAATCCTGCAGTGCTGAATCTGACTCCTCACTCCATCGTTGTAGTGTCTTTGTTACCAGTCTGTCCCGTTTGAGTGTCTGCTTGTAAGCAGGCAGCAGCAGCAGTGAGATGTGGTCTGATTTGCCGAAGGGAGGGTGAGGGAGAGCCTTATATCCATGTAGAAAAGGGGAATAAACATGGTCCAGTATGTTTCCCCCACGCGTCGGGCAGCTGATGTGTTGCTAGTACTTCGGCAGGACCTTCTTCATGTTGGCGGTGTTAAAATCCCCGGCCACAATGAATGCCGCCTCTGGCCGTGAAGTCTCCGTACTGTCGATAATCCCTAACAGCTGATCGAGTGCTGTGTTGTTGTCGGCGAGCGGCGGAATATACACTGCTGTGATCACAACAGATGTAAATTCTCTCGGCAGGTGAAAAGCCCGGCATGTGATCATGAGGTGCTCTAAATAAGCGGAACTGTCCGAAGAAATAATCCTCACATCTGTACACCAGTTCTTGTTAATCATGATACACACACCGCCTCCCTTACGGCGGAAAGTAGTGAATCCGTCAGGAACAATGGCGGAGAAAAGCAATCCGACTTCTGAGTTCATCTAGCTTATTTTCAATCGGTTGAACATTAGCCAGAAGAATACTCGGAAGAGGGGGTCGATTCTCTCGTTTCCTCAGTCTGACCAGCAGCCCGGCGCGGGACCCTCGCTTGGTCTTCTTCTTGCGTCTCTCAGGTAGGACAGCAGCAGGCAGCCATGGCGGATCTACATTGTCTGTCGGTGGGCTATTGTCCACAAGGTTTCTGATGTGAAGAAGTTCCTCTCTGCTATATTGTATAGCAGAGTTGGTGCGGTCGGCTTGCATGTTGCGAACCATGTTAAAAGCAGACGGCAAAAATTAAATAAACGAAAAAGGGCAAAGTTGGAGAGGAGCCAAAAGACAATGCGGCCATCTTCACCGGCGCATTTCAAAATCCTGATCTGACTATCGCATATTAAAAAAAATCCTGATCTGACTATCGCATATTAAATTACTACATTTAATGCCTTCACATGTTTGACAAATGAAGGGATTAAAATGACTTACCAGCTTGATAATCGAGAATTGAGAAGCCTGTTAAACTTATTTTGTTGCTTTTACCACAATGTTCAGCAAAAGGTTCTCTACAGCGGGTGATCAGGGTCGGCTTGCTGTGGGCATGAGTGATTTAAAGCCTGATGCAGTTGAACATTTTTATATTTTTAACAAGATCTCCTGCTGAGATCTCGGTAATGTCAACAGCTTGTCCTTTACCGCCTTTACTTAAGCAGGGGAAAAAAATAGAAGTGGTGAATTTAAAATCCTTTCACTCCTTCATGATTGGTGTTCAAAAGAAAAGTCAAAACACCTGGGCTCGGTTCAAGTGAGCTGGATTTTCTTTTCATTAATAATCACTTGTCTAAAATGAATATGTCAGGATTTCTAAATATAATAGGCTACATGGATGCAACACTTATTCTTATAAAAGGTCCAAGTGTGAATGAAAGATTATGTGAACAGGAAGTCTTTTCACGGCATGTGCAAGTAATGACACATTTCAATTTCAGAAAGAAAATAATCATTTTCTATTTTAAAGATGATAAATGATGCCATCCACATGTTCACACATTTAATGGCCAGGGGTCAAGGCTTCAGCTTTGTGAATTGACAATAGGACAATAATGGTATCCTCCTTGGACTTAATTTTATTCCAATATTTAATTTTGTTTAAACTCATAGTGTTCCAACTCGAGGTCACATTTTTATCAGCATTATTTTCATTTTATAATTTCACACTAGTGACGAAGATATGTATATGTCTGTCTATCTATCTATCTAATATGCATAGGGTTTGTCAATTAAACCCCCATTGTCACACCACAGACACCCCTGACTCTAGACACTGTTGGTCATGTTTATTGGATAAAAATAATGATGAATGATCCTGATTGATTAAAAGACTTATGAGCTCAACCTGTGCACTACATGTAATGAATGGAGAGTGGACGTCCATAATCAGCTGATAAGAATCAGAGGAGTGAGAGAGAATGAATAAATGTCTTCCTGATTAAACTAACGCTGAGCTTCATTTACTTGAATAATGCTTGTGCACACTTTTTATTAAGTTAGGCTGTTATTATACTTTTTACTGCATTTATTTAACATATTTATATCATATATATGATCACAGTCATAACAAAAAATAATCAGCATTAACATGATCTTCTTTTAGACTAACCAACCTTTAAAAGGAAGGTAAGAGAAGGATGCTTTGTTTGCATCTGCCCTTCATGACATCAACTATAAGCCTTTTTTTCGGATCTGATGCCTTCATATAAAGATTGGTTGCATTAAAGTTTGGGGAATGTTGAGGTTTGGGTTACAATTACAACTTTGTTAAGGTTCAGGGACCATCATTATTATAGTTGCAATAATAACCAAATTGATATGGTCAGAAAACACTCATGGTCAGGAACCAACAATGACTGCAGTTGAATTGACGAACATACGACTGACTCTGTCATCAACCGTCTCATATTAATCCCCAACAGAAATGACTCCTTAACCTTTTCGTTAAATGAGGTCACGACTATATAATGTTCTCTGTGGAACTGATTCTGCTGTCATCATGAAAAAGCTAGCTGCGACTGCTTTTAAAGTTTTATATCTCGAGCAGCAACAGCTTGAAGCTGGGTGTCGAAACAGGTGAGTCAGAAAGTATTAAGAGATGAATAACTAAGATAACTTTTTTGTGGAGTGTTTTTATCTACTTCTACCTTCACAAAAGATCAGAAAAACATCCTCCACCTTTGCCAGTCACCATGCTCTCATTTACTTTTCTCTTTGTCCCAGATCTGTTTTTATTCCTCTCTGATCTCCTATTTTTTGTTCTCTATTCTGCTCCGTCATCCTCAGTTGTTATCTTCGTCTCTGACGCTTGCAGTCTCCATCCTCTTCCGACACAGATCACTTTCTTTCCATCTCTGCAAACCTTTTGTGTCCTCCACTCTCACTCTCTTTCTGTCTGCCTATCTTTCTGTCTCATCTTTGTTTGTGCTCTAATTCTGCCCACACTCGTTTTCCTTTCTTCTTTTCTCTTTATTCATTTCTCCTCTCAACCCTCATCTACTCACACACTCTCCTCTCTCCACCCGTCCCCTCATGGGTTTTGGGTTTTTTATCACCTACAGTTTGTGTGCCATTTTGATAACTCAGTTCTTTGAAATCAAAATGTTTGCACTAATTATAACTTTTAATAAACGTTATTATGGTGGCTTGGCTGGTGTGATTACACTTCAAGTGTTCATGTGCATTGACACCTTGCATTAAACCACATATTCAGATTGCATGTTAGCACCAGGTGTCAATGGTGTCGTAAAATTCAGATTCTACAACAGGAATGTTTTTAGATAGCATTCTTACCTTTAGACCTCACGTCGAATACTAGCGCAGATTCAGGAGATAATAAAAGGTTTTTCATATTGGAATTTAGCATTTATTTTATCTCTTGTGCAATAAACCTGGCTGTGCTTTCATCTGTACTCCCATGCTGCTCACTAGACCTTAAAATTACTTGATGCCATTTACTACCCTGCGTTTCATCACATAATATAAATGTCATACCCACTACACACTATCATTTTGATAATGACTGTTTCATACCAAGGCTGCGTCACTGTAGAACATTGAAAATAATCATTTTTTGCTTACTTACTTCTTCTTTATACGTTTATTTTTCCACAAGTTTTATTTATTTTTGTAGGTTTGATTGCATATCTGTTTTTATTTCATCTGTATGGGAGAGAATGGATTTTTGTATTTTTTCTTTAGATTGTTTTAATATAAGTAAAAAGTTTGTTGAAGTAAAAAAGACAGTTTAACAGAAAATGTGGTAAAACTAAAAACAATTTGATTTGACAATAGGATGCTTTTTGTCACTACCATTCAGTGTTGTTATTAATCTTCTAATATATGTTTATTCTAGCATGAAGGCTTTTCACATTGTTGTTTAGTTCAATGAAGGGTTTGAACTAAACATCTCATGCTGCTTCTATTTCCTTCTCCTTTAAACATCAATCCTCCCTCCAACTCTCCACCTCTCTGCACTGCTTCTATCATCTGATTACTTTGCTCCTGGACTACAAAATGCTTTTCATTAAACTGGCCTTGGCGTTGCTTCCAGATATCGCCGTCTGCTTCCTAATGAAAAGAGACATTATGAATATGAAAATTGGTTTCATGGCTTCAAACCAAATGATATCAGACAGAGGTTCTGAGTGCGTGTTATGACCTTCTTCGTCAGCGAGTTTCTGTATTTTGCTGTTTATTCAGGACAGTATGTGGGTTTGTGCGGCTCCCTGCATGACTGGATATAAGGTTTATGTTTTTTGGTGTGTTTCTGTTTTAAATGCAGGCTTCTATGTCTGTTCCAATAGTTTGCTTCAGGGCTTCAGCCAGCAGGGATTCATCCATCAGCAGAATATGTTAAACACCCTCCACTGAGCATAGTCACTGTAAAGTAAGGAAGCTTCTCTCTGTTATATTTCCCCTGCGGCAAATCACCTCCACCATTTTGTTGGGAAACTGCAAACTCACCCCTCTTTTTTCTTCTACTAAAAGTACAAAACAAGCATATGATGGGTTCCACTTTGTCACTATTTCAAACTGTCCAAAAATATATACATATTTATACATTTAACTGTTTAAAGGTCCCCTATTATCCTGTTTTTCATCAATATATTATAGGTCTCACATATATACGAATATATACTGAAGTGTTTGGCTCCAAATACCAAACAGATCATTGCAGCATCCCATAAACCCCTCTGTGCCAGCCCTGTTTCAAAAGTGCTGATTCTCTGTCTGTTACTTTAGATGATTTTTATTTATACCAGTCCAGAAAAGCTCTTGGTGGGTCCATGAACCTACAGACACTTGAGCATACAATGACTACTCTTTAAGCTGTGTGTCCAGTATTTGCCATGGGTTTCAATCTGAAATGACATGTCTGAAGAAACTTGAATCAAAACAAAAGGACTGGAGTTTTGATTGAGAGATGTTACAGTAAACGGTATGACTCTTTACAGACAAGCAATTGAGTTATACAAATCACATTTTCATTCATTTAATAATCCATGAATTACAAATGTACACAATACACATCATGACATTTGATAAGGAATCTATTTTGAAGCAGAACATATGATGCAAACACCCACACATCTCCTGTTATTTTGCACACACACAATGTAACCAGGTGTTGAAGCCCCAGGGAACTACAGGAATCGTTACGGAGAATGTGCATCTAATTTGTATTTCTGAAGGGGTATTTGGACTGGGAGCAGCAGCTGGAGCTTGACTGATAATGACTGTAATTTGCTCTTTCACTGACAGGCCGATAAGGGCCCAATGTGCAACGCACTATTTTGAGGCTTGCGCTGCCAGGAAGGCACCTTCAGAATACAAGCACACAGGAAAAGAAACACGCTTTCAAAAGCATAGAGATACAAAGAAAAAAGCACATAACAAAATCCAGTGTAAAGACATAACAAACAGAGATTCATTTAACAAAGCACATTCATGCAGCTGCCATGCTTTCAAACGTTACATTAATGTAACACCTACTGTGTACACACACACATAGACACATACAACAGCATAGTTGCCTTGGTGACAGATTTTGCCACATCTCTTAGGTACCTCACACTCTTTTTCAATCTCTAGTCATTCACAGTTTTGCTGGTTTTGTGCCATCTTTTTCTCTTGAAAAACATATCAAATCACGTTGTCATTTTGAAGCAAAGAGGGATTTGGTAGATTCTCTGATGCTGTTTTCTTTCTGGGAGAACTGTTTCTGTCTAGAAGTTCCAAGAGAAAAATAAATGACACCCTGGTGACGCTTTATTTTATTTGAAAAAACTAAATTGAACTCCTCAGAAGAAAAGAAGAGTTTTGGTGGCATCATTCTACCGAGTGCTTCTTTGTATTCCAACATGCTGGTAATGTCATCTTTTTTTTTCTGTCAGGAAGCACAAACTGTGTCTTGTTTTTTGGAAAATTCTTGAGCAATTCACATAATTACAGTCAAAACATCTCCAATGGCTGTTTTTCCCCTCAAAGTGAGAACAGAGTAAATGTAAAAATCTACAGACACCTGTCGAAACCTCTCCTCTTTCCATGCACATTGTCCAAAGGAAAAGCCAATTGCTGACTTCAGGTGTTCAGTTTTACAGAAATATCCATTCAGCTCTACTCTATTCAGGCTTTAAAAGAACCTGTCAACCCTGTGTCAGTTATTTCTCTGTTATATGCCGAATACGTCAAAAACGATCGTTAAGGTTATTTCTTTTTGGTGAAATACAACTTAACCAACAGCTCTTAGCAGCAAGCAGAGCAGAAGGTGTCTTTTTAATGCATTTGTCAAACTTTCTCACACTCTTCAACCTTTGTATTAGTTTTTCATTCGAGATGTTTACCGTTCTGTCACTTTTAGCTTTCCCCAATTTAACAGAGTCACGCAGTGTCTACATAATACATGCAGTTTTTAGGGGTAAATTATTTGTTTGAATTGTATCTTTCAACAAAAAATAAAATACAACAAAATGATACCAAAGTGCTTATGACAGACACAAATTAATGACTTATTGTCAAGTCAAATAAGTAACTACAAGGGTTATTTACTACATGAAGGTTTAGATAACTATGACTTCCATTTTAGCCACAAAAGACCAAAAACTCTCTGTTCCAGTAATTGTGTTTTGGAGGAGGGACTTCCCCTGCATGACGCCGATAATATGTTTGTGAGAATACCAACAAAAGCCTCCCAACAGGGAGATAAATCCTAACAAAGCAGAAGAAAGCACATTATTCACTTTGCATTTTGCTTTTATCTTGGATTCCCACCATTTACATTGCCGTGATGCTGCAGGAGATTTTGTCCGTCTTCACTTTTCACATGTAGCGTCGAGCTTGTGTATGTGGGGCTCAGATTAAGTTTGCAAGTCATTTATTTCTTCACGAACCATCACAATGGGAATCTTGTCCCCAGACTACCGCTACATTTCTAAAGCTGAGTTTGTTAGACAAATAGTCAGCAAAGGCTCTGATCTTTATGAACTCCTGTGAATGTTTTTGAAGTTCACTTGCCAGAGGTTTACTGTCACATGTCAGAAAAAAGGGAGTTTCAACCACTCTGAACTATTTCTAACTGTCAGCTTTAAGTTTGACTACAGAAGGAAGACTCTAACTAAAGAAGAAGAACATGGAAACAATAACAGTTATATCTAATAATAATCAGGAAAACAGGTGTGAATTTGATATTTGTGAATAATTCAGATCACTTTATAAAACTATTTTGTCACGTTAGACTCAATGTTCAAAGTAAAAGTGTGTAAAAAAATATGGATGGAAAAAAAAAGACACAATGTAGATTTTTTTCAAAATGTTACAGAATATTTTTGTCCTGAATATGCCTGAAACAAATTATATATTATGTATGAGAAAATCTGGCACTGAAAAACAAAAAGTATTTAAATCTAAATGAGGGACATTTATTTTAGTGTTAAAAACCTTAACTGTCCGTAATTTCTCCATTATTTGTGCCTTGGTTCTTTTATTCACAAAATAACATGAATTTGACATTCCAATTGATTCCTGTTTTGCATAAAGAGACTATTTTAACATCTCTTGTAACTCTTAACTCTTCTTTCTTAACTTTTCTCTATCTCTATAGATACATAGGAAATATATGTTATCACTTCTCCTGTTATATCCTCTACTGTTGAACCTTTACCAGCTGTCTATAATCATCTATAGTATATAGTTATAATAATAATAATAATAATAATTAATAATAATAATAATACATGACTATGCACTGCAACATTTCTTTGTTTTTTGTAATTATTTATTTTACTTGTTCGAAATAAAATGTATCAATCAATCAATCAATCAATCAATCAATCAACCAATCAATCAATCAATCAATCAATCAATCTACAGCTTTATAACTATAATAATCTACCTTGTAGTTTGAATCTCAGCTTGGGAAACATGTTCATATTTTGATGGAAATAGCATCATCTTCTCTTGCAGATAACAGCCTGCCTATGTGGTTGATCTCCACCAGCACAGCGAAACAGCTGGTTGTTAAATGGAGAATTAAACCTTGGCATTTTTTCTACCGACAAGAGGGGGGCACAAGTTCAACAACCCACACCATGCCGGGAAGAGCGCCTTCGTGTTTGAGAGATAATAGTTTTTACAGCTGTGTGGTTGTCATTTATAGAGCAACAAAACGTCCGCTGCTTAAACACAGAATCACATACCCATCTGCAGAGGAAGGAGCTCCGCTTAACCCTTGTTAGAGCTGTTGACATAGAGAAACATGTGTGTATGGTAGGGGAACAGCAAGAGACAATTGATTGATCACAAAAAGTGTGTGTGTGTGTGTGTGTGTGTGTGTGTGTGTGTGTGTGTTTGGGTACTGGTTTGTTAAAACATATATAGGGTGAGTCACAAAGATTCTGGGTGAAATGGGGTTACTGTGTGTGTGTGTGTGTGTGTGTGTGTGTGTGTGTGTGTGTGTGTGTGTGTGTGTGTGTGTGTGTGTGTGTGTGTGTGTGTGTGTCTAACTGATAGAGACAGCAGCAGTAAATGGGATAACTATGGGAAACTGTTTCTGTGAAACCAAAGAGGAAAGATGCTTGTTTGAAACAAGCATTACGTATTTTTTCCAATTAAAGCCAAAACATTCTTCATTGATTTTTTCCGCTTATTTATCTGTTCCTTTATCCCTCTGCCTCTCTACTCTCCCTTTGTTACCTTGTCTTTATTTATAGTTCTTTTAATGAGACAATACATTAATAGATGATTATGATGATGATAATAGATAATTACGAGGCAGAGTGGTCGTCCACCAATTGGAAGGTTGTTCGATCCCCAGCAGTAAACATAATTTACACTTAATTGCTCCTAAAAGAGAATAGTGTGTGCATGTGTGTGAATGTTAGTTTCCCCGAGCAGGTGGCACATCATATGCCAGCCTCTGCCTCAGTGTAAATATGTGTAAATGGGTAAATGCTGAATGGGATATGAAAAAGCTATTGTGGGGGTCTTAAAAACTGGAAAAGCGCAGTATGAATGCTGTCCATTTAGCAAATATTACTATGCTTTTCTCTCTGTTGTTTGTTCATATTGTACAGTGCTTCAAGTCAGATTTACTAAACTCTCTTATCTCCACAGACATATCATCATAAATTGCTTGTTCCAATCTGATGATAACCTCCTTTTCACGAGTCGGTGCGTACGTTTGGGAGATTGGATCATTCGCACATCATCAACACCCCAACATTTCTTTTTCAGCCAGTTTAATTCACAAAACTTGTTACCAAAGTATAGCTGTGATGACAATTGAACAACTGCAATACTGCGAGACAATGTAATGTTAGACCTGTTTCCTTCTCAGAGAATTATACAAGCTCACTTTAAAACAGCTTTTCGTATCAGACATACATTTGATTTATCATTTTTATTTTGTCCTTCGAACCGAAGATCAGCTTAAACCTGGAGCGCTGCAGGTCACCACATTTTAAAGTTGTAACAGCTCTTTAAACTGCGGCGTCTTTGGTTCGTCACATCTCTGGTTGGGTGCAGCTACTTTGCCCACTGAGTCACCACATAAGCCTCAGTTAAAGCCCATTTGTGCTGCCTGTTGCCTCTCTCCTTTCATCTCTTCCAGACTAGTCTGACTTTCTCCCTGTACCATCAACTTCCATCACTTCTTCCTCTCTTTTTGCATCACCCGGGCTTTTACATTAGATGACGGAAGCTGGAGAGCAGATGACAAGAAAGCAGCGGTAAACCAGTCTGAGTGGCCAAATGGGAACACCTCGGCATCCATCGGTCTGTCTGACAATTCAAACCCAGTGGCTCCATGTTGTTTTCCTGTTAGTCACCTCAATGTCAAGAGAAACCCACCCTATCTTTTTCCTTCGTCACCCTCCTTCCTCACTTTGTGTTTCTCAGTCATAAACAACTTTTGCAAAGAAAGAGAGACTTTTGTAATTAATAAATAACACCAATGTTCAACTTTGCCTTGAGAGCTTTTATACTTTGTTATACAGAGAGGTCACTAAATGCCTGCATTACATAAACAAATTCCATCAGTGTTTTATTTCAATCAGGAGAGTCATTCATTTAAAAAAAGAATTGTCTACTGAAAAGATTTAACGTTTTTAATTAAAGGCCGAAACATACTGTATGTGATCAAATAACTGCAAAGCAATGCAATTGATTTCACTCCAATACCATTCACATGGACATATTTTTGGCACTGACAGTTTTCTCGTCCAGGCAACAACATAACAAGCTGATAATGAGGTAAGAGCCTTCTTTGATAGAAATAGATTGGTGAGGTAATGAGTCCTAAAACCAGGAAAAGACTTTGGATTGTATTACTTCCTGTTCCCTTGTCTTGAAGTCGATGTTTTAAAAAAATTAATGTGTGGTTAGAAGCCTAAAATAAGGATGGTGGTTGGCACAAGCTTAGATATTTTCAATTTTTGTTGTACGACATAAAATATGTCAGTAAATATCCCACTCGTGAATCTGATGTAGTTTATTTATTTATGTTAGCTTTTTATTTCTGCCGATTGCATTGCTTCCCAACAATGAAAATATCTCAACCAATATTGGAGGGACTGCTTTGTCATTTTGTACAGCCATTCATGAGGATGGCTTCTAACTGACTTAATTGACCCGTATTGAGTATTTTTTTCCCTTAGTACCAGCATGACGTTGACACGTAGGCACTGGGTGCAATGTATGGACTAATGTCAGGTGACCATAGCAACCTTTTTCTTTCATCTTTTGTCTCCTGCTTGGCTGTCGTCTTAATCATTGAAACACGAAGATGTAAAAAGAAAGTCTTTTGTTCTGCTTCTGATATATGTCTCTGTTATGTTAAACGTATTATCCGTTTAGTCATTACAAATGTTCATCGTTTCTAGATCAATTGCGTGGGAAGTGCTTCTTTATAATGAAAGGCAGTTTTAGCACATTTATTATTTTCATAACATCAGCGGCACATCTTAATGCTTCCCATAAAAACACATTAAGTCTTCAAGGCTACAGACCCTGTAGATCCGTCTATCTGCAAACAACTTACACCCACTCCAATGAAATGATTGACGGCACCCAATTAATAATGCATCTCATGTGATAGGTTGGCAGCATTACACTTTGGCTGCAAGCTTAAAGATCCTCAGAGAAAGAAAAATATGGCCTAATAAAAAACATGTGCTGGCGTCAACATAAAAGTGAAAACATTTCATCCCACCACAGCTCTTCTACTCTGACATTGCAATAAGTATAGTGTCAAATTCCTAAGAAAACCTTGAAGATTGAAAAAAGGCTTAAGCCCCTGTCACACTGTCCCGAAATTGACACCAGATGGACACACAAATATGGAATTGTGAATTTCGCACGAAGATGGCCCCGAACCACACACAAAGGCAACATTTACATTACATTTAAAGGCCGCTACACACCCACCTGAGACCAACGAACGTGGACCGAAGGCGTCCTGACTTTTACGTCAGCTTCGTCGCCTGCGTAGGCTGCGTCGGCTACGTCGCCCGCTACGCCGCCCGCCTACGAACACACCGCAAATACTTCAGTCGACGAGTGGCAATAACTGTCCTTACCAGCAGGCAGCGGTAGTGTGTATTCGTCATTCAAAAGAGGCAACAACCGGAAGACAGACTGCCTTTTATACACCAAGAGAAGAAGAACAGACTGAGTGATATAAACAAACAAACACAGCGTCTGGGTTCCATTTTCACTCTCTCTCGTCGATCGAAAACATGTATCGTACGGTACTGGCGTTATCAGCAATTTGATTGTTGCTTGCGGCTGCAGAGAATAAGAAGCGGAAGCGAAAAATCAGGAGAAACCGCACTAAATGGGTGAAAACATGGATACTACAGCGAGAAGCTCAGGGGGCTTTCCCGAACCTGTGTCGAGAGCTGGAGTTAAATGAAATGAATGAAAGGGATGAACTATGCCAATATTTTAACGGTGTCGGTGCAGTGCCTTTTCAGTGGGATAAGATATATCAAATATGTCTAAAGAACTGTACAATATCAACAATCGACTACAATACGATAAAAATAGTGTGTAATACAATAAAAAAAAGAGTTTGCCAAATATGTCTAATGCTGTGTATCAAGGTACGAAATAAAGTTTTGTATTGCCTATCCTGCTATTTGTGTTTATTCTTTTAATCACACAGCGTTAATAAAAAAAAAAAATGTGCCTTCATAACTGCCAGCAGCAGCCGCACATTATTATTGGTTTAACTACTAACAGTATATTTTTAACACATTTTAAAATGACCATCTTGAACAACGTTAAAATACTTCTAGGCAGATTGTGGAGGATAATGGGAGAAAGAATAGAGGGGCAGACAGAAACACTATCTGAATAATGGTCTGGACTTTCCCGACGCCTCCCGCGGCCGATTCAACATGTTGAATCGGCCGCGGGAGGCGTCCGGAGGTGTGAAAAGGTGCCGTAAAGAGACGACGGTGCGGGACACACAAACCTGAGTAGGGCGCCGCGAATGCCCGACTGCCTCTGACGGCCTCTGACTCCCAAAATCGGACTGGTGTGTCCGGGCCTTTAGACATACAACTGCAACGAAAGTAATAAAAACAATTATGTTAAAGTACTATGATACTGTACTGATATTTTCAGACTTTGTTCTTTACTTTCTCCGTCTTTATATGTAGAAGATATCAAGTTTTCTCCGTCATGTTGTTTCCATAGCAACAACAACTTCCTGTCTACTCGCCTTCAAAATAAAAGCATCTAAATAAAACAGCAAGTTAACCTGAATTACATTTAAGACATACAACTGCAACGGAAGTAACAAAAACAATGTGATATCCTTTTCAGCTTCACAGAACATAAATTGGGTTATTTACATAATATGTTTACATGATTTTGGTGTGCAATAAAACAACCCGATGGACACACGATAAAGGAAATGTTCAAATTCGGCTCAGATCGTAACAACATCGGGCCATTCGTGAGGGCATCTTAAGCCATAGTATGACCGCCGGTGGAGTTTCTCAGGCTCCGGCAGCAACTTCGCGAGCGGTGGCAAAATCTTTGGCATGCCAAAAAATTGCCGAAGGATCTTGCGAAGGATCATTTTCGTGTTGAATTTGTGTGTCCATGTTGCCCTTCGTAAGGCACTCGTGAGGGCATCTTGTCAAATCGTGTCATCTTCGTCTGATCATCGGTGCCATCGGGCATTTTTCGCCCCGATGTTGTTACGATCAGAGCCGAATTTGAACATTTCCTTTATCGTGTGTCCATCTGGTGTACATTTCGGGACAGTGTGACAGGGGCTTTATTGAAAACATGCTTGCCACCTTTGTCGTTCAAATGCTCAGTGACCTTTGACCTGAGACATCCTTTCAGTTGCTACAGTAATGGAGCTTCTGGGTATTTTCGACACAGTTCAATACACCTCAATGTCTGACTTCCCCTTGTCAGTAACCATATGTTCAGACAATGATCCTATAAAGGTTCAGTTCATTCAGCTCAATGTTTTCTCTCTTCTTTCCCTTTGTTCGCTTTTCTGATTATGGTCTGTCTATCGGTTTGTTGTCAGTCTTCATTCATGCATTTAGAGCGTCTGTCATCATATTGCAAGGTCAGATATCTTAAATCAAAAATAAATGAATTGCTTTGTCAGTGCCTCGCCAGATACGTCATGCGTCATATGCTCTATTGATATTACATACGTCATAAAATATTCACTGTTTGCTAATTATTTGAAGATTTACATAACTTCTATGTTTGCCTGAACAACATGATCACCACTTCCTCACTTGGGATGCTTTCCAGGCACTCATCCATATGCTGTCATTTCTGACCTGGACTTCTGCAAGTCCAGAATACATCTGTACCTTAAAACCCAATCTCTTATCTCCTTTTACTTGCTAATAAAAACAGCTAAAAGCTCATTGATATTGCAGTATTCACATACATAACTAACCAAGACAGAATAGCAAGACACTTTTAATAAAACAGCGACATTTTATCCATCCTTTTAGATATTAGATGTAACATGTTCAATTAAAAATAATGAAATGAATATAATATATATAATATAATTATTGACAATAATGAGAAGTGCAGGGTCCAGCCGGACAACCCTGTGTGTGTGTGTGTGTGTGTGTGTGTGTGTGTGTGTGTGTGTGTGTGTGTGTGTGTGTGTGTGTGTGTGTGTGTGTGTGTGTGTGTGTGTGTATGTGACAGCATGCCAGTTCAAACAGTGAACGATCGCTATTGTGTACGCTTAGGGTGTAATGGTATTATATACACACATATTGTAGGAGCACAGAAACAGTGTTCAAATTCTGCTTTTACAAACTTATTTTGGTTGTGCTTACCTTGCAAAGTAATGTTATAAGTGTCAAAGGAATGTTTTAATGATAATATTGTAGCGTGTCCAAGTTAATAGTTATTTCAGTTATCAGATGTGCAGTTTAGTACATTTGTAAAGCTATTTAGGCAATGTTGTTGGCGGGAGTTAGGGAGAGACCGCCCCTTCCAGGTGTGTGTGTGCGTTTTCCGGTGTGTGTGTAGGGAGTAGGAGACGGTAGGAGTTGTGTTCGAGTGTGGGGATTGAAAAGTCATAATGAGTGTTATACTATTGATTGGCTCTGTAAGGCGTGGCTGTGGCTGTCAATACCATAAAATAAAGAGAACGTTTTCGACATTGAAGGCTCGTGATCTGTGATCTTGAATAGTGGTGAACGCTACAATATGAACAGGCTGGTGCTTGGCCCACTGGTATTGTTCGTTTATTTATTTTGAAAATTAACTAGCAACGCCGTGCTGTCATATAGCAACTGCTAAGCTACTGCAGCAAAAAAATCCTGGCCCCGCCCATGGAGAAGTGGCATTTAAATACATGACATAAAGAAAGTAATATACTGTCTAAGAGAGCATATTCCAAAATATTAGGTCTTAAAAGACTGCTTATAGGAATAAGAATAGGAATTTTACATCTAATGGTTGGAAGAATGATTAAATCATGAGACGATATTTCATGATGATCACATGTCTCTCATGTCCAAAGATGAAGGAAAACACTTGTGAGCAACCAGTTTATTTATATCCTATGTCACTTGTTTTGCGTCAAATGCTTCATTTCACTTGACATGGGTTAACACCGGCTTGTGGAATGGCTTCGGCATCAATATTTAGTGACGGCTAAGCACGTCCCTCTTCATCATGGTACAACATCAGAGTTTTCCTCAATGATTGAAATGATCATTGAGGATGATTCAATGATGTGAAATATAATATATAAGTGGATGTGAGAAAAAAAGATGCAAGATGTTGAAATCAAATGAACATAAAATCAAATCTACTGTCAACACAATAAAACAATGGCGTCTGGAAATTAACAATATCAGTAATGCAAGGGTGCTGTGGTGATGTTGAAGGGGCAAACCGCAACGAAATAATGCAAGGTGGAGGTCAGTTGTTTATAAGATCAGGTGTCACCCGATATTGGCCAAATATGTGAGTTTAATTAGCTAACAATCAACCAGTGTCAAGCTAATTGCCAGTGAATGCACAGCAAGGCAGCTGAACGTGCATATTTGAAATGTTTGTTTACAATGGTATATCATTGATAATGCCATTTTCAGTCTGCTCTGATGGTTAGCTGGCTGGCTCTGTTATTGGGCAACTGCTAAGAGGGATTTTAGCCTTTGCAGACCATTTACATGCACACAAACCTAATACACACACTACAGGAATAGCAAAACCCCAAAAAGTATAAATAGGGCCACTTTAACAATGACATTTATTTGTGCTAATATAATGATTTCCACACACAATACAAAGTCTCTACATTCTGCTGCAGGCTCCGTCAGATATGATGTTGAGGGTCCTGTGTATTCATTATTTAATGGAGCCTTTTTCATGCAAACATCATTAGGTATTTATAACAACCCAGATACGGCTTCACGCACACCACAGCTCTCTTTCACTGTGACGTGTGTATAAACATCTCACTGAACATCACACTTCACACACTGGATTCATTTGTCAAAAGAAAGGAATTCAAAGATGGGATCTTCTTTAATAAGGAGCTTTTGTCAATGTATTTATTTTTCACAAGAATTTGCTAGTTTGATCTTATTTTACATGACTGTTTGTGTTTTTTTGTCAGAAACCAGACATTTTTTTTATGAAACACCAACGCACATAAAGTTTAACAAACACTGGAGATCACACAATAAAATCAATAAAACTCCTTTATCTTTATTTGGCAGCGGTTTAGATGATGCATGAGTACGCCGCCAAGTTTCTCACAGTGTATGCAAATATTCTGAGACATTTTCATAAAACTTCTAGGGATCTTGTATTAGAGTTAGACCAAGGTTTTTAATGGTTCCACTTCATTGTATTTGCAGTTTGGTTGGCTGTTTCAAAGTCTTGACATATTCTGTATTGCTATACTGTATCAGTATTCCCCAAAGGATTAATTAATTTCAACGGGTTTGTTTTCATTCTAATAAAACACTGTTTTTGACATGGGCGTGGATTAAAACAGGGGAATATAATGGATATAACCATAAAGTTGAACACATTTTCTGTATTAAAGGTCCCCTATTATACTGTTTTTCATCAATATATTATAGGTCTCGGATATATACAAACATATCTCTGAAGTGTTTGGCTCGAAATACCAAACAGATCATTGTAGCATCCCATAATCCCTTCTGTTTCAGCCCTGTTTCAAAAGTGATGATTCTCTGTCTGTTACTTTATATGAAAATAAGGAGTCCCTCCCCACGCCCCTCTGATAGGGCTTTCACACCAACGCGATTCCCGTTCTAGCTCCGTGCTAGAGCTTTTCTGGTTCGGAACCGGTTTTTATTTTCAGCCCCCGTTTTGTTCACACCGCCCAGAGCCCGACTGGTGCTGCCGCTGCTGCGTCATGACGTCACCGTTTACGTCGCTGATTTTCTCCCAAACGGCGTTACGGCGCTAACTACAACAACAATGGGGGACTGCGTCGGGTCGATGATCGTGTTGCTTTTAATCATACAAAGCCAGATTAAATTAAATAACGACTTCTCCAACCTTTTCTCCAGAGTGCCGTGGTTCATTGTTTATTAATGTGTTTCAGCGGCATTTACCGACCGCTGCAGTGCTGCTCTTCCACGGGAGTTTATTCTCCCGTTAGCTCCAGGTTAGCTCACACGGCAGCGTCCGCTGTAAAGTATTCACTGTCTGACTGTCACACAAGCAGCTGATACATATTTCCAATTCCCCATAAGTGAATGTGTGTCAGTCTGAATTGACGCTGTTTGGCATCACAACGCTGTTATTAAAGTTTCTCTGGTATAAAATGGGTGATGTTAGCATAGCAACCGAAGCTAAACTGACTACTTGTTGTTGCTATCCTATTGTGGCATAAGCCGTTTTCTACAGGCACATTTTACCGGCGTATTTTTCATTATGATTCTACTTGTGATAGTCTGACATGACATCCTGTGCAGCCCATGTATTGATTCCATCCGATAGCTGCTATAATACAAAACAAAACTTCTGCCTGCTCTCCACAATGATCAATAACAGCGAACGGATGGTCAAAGTAAGGTACAAATAAACAGAATCACACGAAGCCTGGTTAGTGTTGCCTGACTTTATAAAGTGTGGTTTTTATAGGTGTGGTTGCGTTCTAGTCACTTTGCTCAGCACTACTGCTTGTTACAACTTGTATTTGCCGTACTCGCCTTGAACTGTTAGCTCAGGTTAATCTCGCCCCCCTCCGACGTAAGCGTGACGTATGCGGTTCTTGCTACTAGACCGACACATTTTTGGTGCTTGAAACAAACCGGATTCCGGAGCTTAGAGGCGGCTCCGCTGCGGTGTGAACAGGAAAAACCGGTGCTTTTCAGGCTCTAGCTCCAAACCGGCCCTGGAACCGCGTTGGTGTGAAAGCCCCATGAGAGATATTTGGTTAAAAAGAACACAAAGGTGCTCTAGTAGGAGATTCAGGTGATAAGGTGGGGGGTGGGGTTACCTTGGTTGGTGATTGGCTAATGGTTACACAAGCCAAAAAATCGTTATGACATCATAAAGTGGCCAAAATCTGATCAGCTCATTTTCAGTTTTTATATAAATGGATCAGGACAAAAAGAGAGAGAATCTTTTTTCCTGAAACTTTCAAAATCTCTTTACACAGAGGGGACACATGTTTATGTATAAAAGACATGAAAAAAGTGGATGTTGCATAATATGTCCCCTTTAAGGGATACTGCAGCATCCTTTGAGCAGTGATAAGAAGCCAAACAGCTGGAAGGTCCCATCTGGTGTACCATGGGAGCTATAGTCTCCTCCAGTATCCGTCAAAAGTGCCTATGATACACGGGTGGTACAGGATTAAAATGTCTCCCCCTCTTCCTTTTTGTTGTCGTTTTTGTCATTATGAGCTCCCAGTAGGTGACCAAAGACTGATGAAACAATCTGCCCCATGTAACAGGCCTGGCACGCTGCAGGAGATGAATGAAGGTCCACAGCAGATCCCTGTGTGTTGGACGCCCTAAAGCTAATATTTTAGAGGTGGTGTGATTACACTAAAGTCAATTAAAAGAGATACATTTGCCTCTGGGAATGAGACACAGATACAACCAAAGCTGTTCAAAGAATTCAAGTGTGAACGAGACTCATGATACACTTCATAATGTACATAGACAAGGGGATAAAGGGGAAAACAGCTGTCATTTGCGTGAGTTAAAGGGCCCATGTCATGGCCATTTCCACTGATCATAATTCCATTGTTGAGGTCTACTAGAATATATTTATATTGTGCAATTTTCCAAACTCACATTGGTTTCTCATACAGCATCTCTGTAAACTACGTGTATTCACTGAATTTCACTCTCTGCCTTTAACGGCTCGTTGTAGCTCCCAAAGCTCCAGCCCCCACCCTCCCTGTGAGCACAGTGTGCTCTGATTGGTCGGGACGTTGTGAATCGCGCTGAGCTCCGTGGAGGTGTTGTTTCCTTGTTAGCGATACACAGCCAAACACAGCCAAACTCATCCTGAGCACACACAAAGTCACAGCCGAAGTAAAAACAATAAGTGTGGCTTGATATTGAGTAAGAAAAAGGTTGATAAACGCTGTGAGAATGGGTCTGCAGAGAGAATTTCGCCGCGATCCCAACTGTCTGTTAACAGCCTGCAGCCAGGGAGGAGAAATCAGCAGAGCTCCCTGCTCCCTGCACACAGATGTGTGTGTGAGGAAGTCCGTGGATTGGTCAATTTGGACCAATCAGCGGGGGCTTAACGTAACGGCTCCGCGGACGTAACGTAACGGCTCCACGGATTGGTCCATTTCGTTCCGGGTACGGCTTGACATCATGCCGTACCCAGAACGAAATGGAAGAATCAAATGGACAATGACGTATCTCCAACGAGGCGTTTTGGGGAGGTATTTTCTGTGTTAGAGTTTTACTCGCTATAGGGTGTACTTTGAGGGTTTGTGACTCTGCACACCGTTTACATGCATAAAAACCTTCATAACACACAAGGGGACGGGTAATAACCGGAAAAGCATGACATGGGCCCTTTAAATCTGAACGCTGCATGTACAACTTGCCCAGATTTTGATTTTTTTAAATGGAGTTTGAATGACTGATAGCAACAGACTAGTGCCAACGTGCAGATGCTGGATCAGCTTGGACTCTTTTCAAAATTCTACTATAATGTAAATACAACCAGAAATACACGACAATAAATACATTCAACATTTTTCCACAACAAGAACTTTATGATAGAGATGTCAAATGGATTTGGCTTGTATATTGTGCTTTTACCACCAACCATCTGATTGGTGGAGAACTGAACTCTACGTCCAGAGTCACATGTCGTCGATAAAATGTCTTCAACCCATTAACTCTAAAATGTGGGGCATTTAATCCCCGTGATCAACAACCTTTTGTGTGTTGTTGCTGTTGTTGGATGATTTCATTAATCATGGAAAACTATCTACATTATTCTCAAACTTGCAGTCTTCAGCTTTGCCTGTTCTTAAAGCAATGCCTCAGACTTCCCTCCTCTGGAGGCACAAAAGGCTTTGTACAACTTTTCACATACAGTATGTAGTTCCCTGTGGACAGACTTTGATATGTGAGCCCTTATCGGAATGCCTTTTAAACTTTTCAAAAGCGTAGAAGCTCACTGCTATATTTAATTTTTGAAACTCTAGCCAAAGGATCTACAACTCGATGATTATATTTAACTGGATTTAGGAATTATCAGTGTCAATTCATGTTCCCTCACTTATGGATTTAAACCTCCAAATAAACCTCCAGCTAATCTTTGGGCTTGTTACGCTTGTCAAAAGATTAATCTGGTTGTCAGTATAAATCTTAAAAATCTTCCAGTCACCGTTGATGGTCTGAGCCTCACACACACACACACTCTTTGGTTCTCTCGTTCTATTGGTTTATTCCTACTGTCTCAATTTACTGGCTTTTCCCTCTCTCCTTCCATCCCTTTGGCAGGTTTGTCTGTGATGCAGAGAGCACTGTGGTTCTTGCAAATACATATTCCTGGCTGGGTTTTGGATCTAATGAGAAGGGATTTACAGACAGGTCAGACTCAGCGGGGTCCCCCATGTTTCATAATGAGCGAGCAAAGAAACAGAGAACATGACATCTTTCCAGGAATGGAAAGGGAGACAGAGACAGGGCGAGACAATGGAGGAATAAAGAGACAGTAAACAATAAAGGAAGGCAGAAGAAAGGCAAAAATATGTTTTCAAATGAAATAAAACATTTAAACAAATGATATAAGTGAATTAGAGACGCAGCAATTTCATTAGAAATTGAAGGTAAAATGTGAGAATATCCATCAATTTATTTGACACATGCAATTATATAAGATATGTTTTAGATTGATGTCAAAATGTTCTCTTCTGTAAAATGGGGTTAAGGGTGTAATGGAGCTTAAAATCAATCAACGCGAGTTATGTTGACTCAATTGCATAAATGTGGGCATGGTACCAATCCCGTCGATTCAATTTCTCTCATATCAGCATGATTAATGCATTTTTTTCACATGCAGGGTGGCTGTGAGATGATAAGTGGTGTCCAACTGAGAGAAATCCAAATGGAAGGATTATATGATGTCTGGGCTATTAGCTTTCTGGGAGCAAAACCCCCAATCTGAACTGAGCGGCTGAAAATAAAATGGATAGGATTGCTTTAAGGCACTTAATATCCTGAGGTGGTGTTTTTTTAAGGGAAAATATTGATTTGGTTTTCATCTTTGAAAGGCTGATAAAAAAACTCTTTCCATAAAAAGTTAGAGAATCATTACATGTCATTATTTAGACGCTTTTATCCAAAGTGACTTACATACATTCAGTACTGTGGACAATCCCCACAGGAGCAATTTGGGGTGAAGTGTCTTGCCCAGGGACACAACGACATGCTGACTGCAGTGGGACTCGAACTTGCAATCCCCTGAGCCACAGCCTCCCTGAATAAATCTTTAGCAAAAACAAATCTTAAAAATAACACAGATCATACTTGTGTCTGAAATAATAGTTAATGTAAAATAAATAATATATGGCCAATTTAATACGTATCTCTCCAAAATCTCTCCTGACTTATTAACAGACACAAGTAAATAAGCAAATGCAAAAGTATACATCTAAGACGTGATGTTGTAATAAGGTGTGGTAGAGAATAAAGACAAGGTGAGAAGAGAAAACAAATGGAAGGAGAACAATGTTTATTACGAATAAGCTTATAAAAATAAAAATATGTTTGAACTTATTTTGTTAATAGAGGGGAAATTAAATGCTTCGATCTGTTAGTATTTACATTACACGCAAAGGGTGGAAAATCACACATGAACACAGTCCCTACAGAATTAGCTACTGCTGCCCCAGTTATGTTCTCCTTGTTATAGTTCAATGTGGGTTTGTGAGATTAGTGACAGCAAGGGGACAGGAAAAAGACAGGAACCTTTTCTTTGAATCAACACCTGAGAATGCAGTCTCCTGTAATACAGACCCTTCAATCCTCCTATTCCTCAACACAGCAGGCCCGGGAACTTGCGAGGGTTGATGTAACTTGTCATACTTGTTATGAGAAATTGGCAAGTAAACCTATTGTATGATTCAAAGCTCAAGTGGTTAGAAATAGCAAAGGTGTATAATCATAAAGTGGGGATGCAAAAACACATTTGAACACATGCTTATTGAAATGCTAAGTAATGCCTTTATGTTAGCTTTTTTCTTGGCATGTAAGCATACTGAGGAAATCAGCTTAAAGCACCGTTAGTTGTTGTCGATTGTGCATGTTTATGCTTTGGTATTTGATCAAAAGCTCAATTCATGCCAACAAAGGTTTGGAAAAAGAATGGGGAAATACATTTGCATACACACAAGCAACCAGACTACTGTGAGAAACCATGCTGAAACATGACATCAAGGAATGTATTCAAATGCAGATCATAGTGAATAAAGGAAAAAGACTAGTGTCTGTTGGTTAAAATGAGGTTGAACATTTCAGAGGAGCGTTGCAAGCAGAAACAGAAATGCTACAGAGCTTCTGGTCTGCTGAGGAAACATGTTGAAACCAATATGAGTAATAATAACGAGGGGCAGGAAGGGAATGACCGTGAAACCAATACTATGTGAGTTTCTTGGACCGCGATGAAAACAAAATGACACAGAAGAAAGTGGTGTGGAAAGAGGGAGGTGGGCCAGCCAGGGAAGGAGATAAGACGGAGTAGATGAAAGGAGAAATGGGAAAAGGAGGAGGGAAGGACACTGACAGGGCTGACAGAAGCTAAAACTAAGTTTGGATGAGAGGCGGGACAACAGTGGTGCAAAGAGATAAAAGGAGATGGGAAGAGTTGAAGATAAAAGTTGTCGGGTGAAACTAAAGGAAAGAGATTGATGGAGTATTTGGGGCTGAAGCAAAGAAAGAAAGAACATGACATCCTACCAGGGATGGAAAAGGATCAATCAATCAATCAATATCTGCAATCATATAGGATAACATTCCAGTTTAATGTAACCATTGGTCAAATGTAAACTCAAAATCATCGCAGGTGTTGCATCAATGTGGGCATGGTACCAAACCTGTCAATAACATTTTAAAATGAAAGAAAAGGAAGACACAAGATGTGAGATGACCGTAAAGGAGAGAGATGAATGGAGTATTTGGTGCTGAAGTGATGTGATGTAAAATAAATGGACATATTGGAAGATATGAAAGATGACAGTCTTGGAGAAAAAGCTGTAAGGACAGAAATAGTTAAAGGAGGGAGAAAAAAGGAAGTACAAATAAAAGACACCTCAATAAAGCTTCATTTGGGCTAAATTACATCACATCAACTTCAATGATGAAAGCTCTGTAGTGTCTTTGTTCTTGAATAAACTCGAGGGTTAGTGATAATGAATACCTCTTCAGAACTCATTACGGGAGCCCAAAATCCTAAAACTAATTATATTAATAATAAATAAAAAGCATCTCTTGTGCGATGAAACTTAAAATTCGGAACAAACAAGAATAATAAAATAAAATAGTGCATTAGGAGTAGTGTTTAATTAGAACAGCCAAAATGTAAATGCCAATTGCTTCTGTAATTGCTTCAAACCACTCTGCTTTTGCGTCCAAAGGATGCTTGAAATCAGCGAGGATAATTTGAAAAGAAGGAAATGCAAGCTGTTCGACAGCTTTGTAGACAGCTGTATTGATTAAAATAGAGAGAATAAAAAGCGAATTAAACACTTTCTGTGTAGGAAGTGTGCAAAATTAGGCCTCTTTCATGAATTAAAAACAACTATGCTCTTTAGAGTACACTTCAACTCTTTTCAGTGCAGCTGTACTTTGCATGCTTCACCTGTCTGACTACACTAACTGCTTTTTAAGTTTCAACCTTTTACCTTTTGCTTTTCCAGTCTAGTTTGGGTAAAGTTATTGCACAACAGTTTGTGTGAAGACAACTTTAAACACAATTTATTTGTTGAATTGTTAAATAAATAAATGTTTCTGTAAAACCACTATTTATATACTCAACAAATTAACATATATTAATTGTAATGTTTGTATCATAACAATTGAAAAACACTACTGTACCAATATTCCTTCACTTACAGTACCAGGGCAGCCAGTGTGATGAAGACATTGTTTTAGATTGAATGATTTCATGTTTTAATTAGCTACAGCACAATGAGTACAATTTCAGAGATTCAAAGCTTGTAATTATAGCATTGCACTTTTAATGCCATTTATGAGAGGGAATCCACAACATTGAAGATAAGGCAAGCTGTGGTTGGGAAAAAGTTAGGGGGGCATAAGGATTCATGAAGAAGAAGAAGAAGAAGAAGATTAAATCTGCAGAGGTCGAGAGAGGATACAACACAGACCTAAGGAGCTTGAGTAAGGTAGTGAGATGAAAGCAAAAATAAAGTTGTCAAAGAACTCCCAACGTTTTCAGTTTGGAGTCATCATAAGCCTCGACCTTAGAGATGGGCTCATTAAAACATTTCAGAACCAGGGCGCACACAGAGAATCTGAGGTCTCGTACCCTCAGAGTGAGGCTCATTAAACGTATACTGGCACTTTGGTGAGACGGAGACCCAACAGACTGCAGCCAATTCCCACACCCACTGGCAGATTGAGATAAGAGGGGGAGCATGTGGTTAAGATGGGAGGTTTGTGCTCTGCAAAATATGAGATATGCTGGCAGGAGACCGCAGAGTGAAGGGCTGGGAGAACAAACATGGTTTGCAGGCTCATACTTGACTTCATAAATAAAAGAAATAAACCATAATACTCTTCCATTTGAAGGAGTTACAAACAGTGTGTGAAATGGTCATTTGGATTTAATTGATCTTAGAGAAAAGGTTAAATGCACGATAAACTTCCTTCCTGAACAGATTTAAATTAAAGTGGACCTATCATGCTATATTTGAATAATATAGTGTAGGACCATACCTATATAAGGCATATTTATACTTTTTTTTTTCAAAATACCAAACAGATCATGCATTTTAGCCATGCCTCATTTTGCTCAATTTGACAATTTCTAGCTCTGCTTTTGCAAGGGCTGATTCTGTGAGAACAGCACCACCTACAGGCCTGGCATATGTACTACAGCGTCTCCAGCGCTTTCGAACGGCAATGGCCGTGGTTGTCTCCTCCTGATTGGTGGAGTTGGCCCAATAGCCGTAGCGCCACTGTCCTGACGTCAGGACAGTGTTCAAATCTGGATCAGTTTTTATCAGATCCGTTGCAGCCCCTTTTTTAGAGATTTGGGTATGGAGGAAAATAGAGAGGGTTGTGTTTTCTGACACTTGGTGAGTTCCCTGGAACACCGGGGACACATATTCATGTATAAAAGACGTACAAAAGTGCATTTTGCATGATAGGTCCCCTTTAAATTAAAAGTAGGCGGTGCACAATGGCACACGAAAAGACACACAGATTTTATTTTCTAAAACTGTTTCTGGAAAATATGGGAAATGGAAATGGAAGGCAAGCAGAAAAACTGAACAAATTCCTAAACTTGAATCTTTCTGCAAGACGATATCTGTCAAGGGAGATCATTTGAATCGTTAAAGCAGCTAATCTATATGCTGAACACCATCGGCATCAAAAACAAAATGAAGACAACTCAAACTTTCTCTACTACTCTTGCTTTCCACAATATTAGTTCAGTGCCTTTTTGGGAAAGGACTTAGGGCGTTGCATTTTGGAGCGGACCGATTGCTTGGACACCGGAAGTGTGAGCTGCAGTATTTTTTGGAGAACAGCTATTTGCTAGCTAACTTCAGAGAAGGTCAAGGTAATAAGCGTTTGATTCTATCGTTATATATCAAGCATCTTTCAACAGAAGTCAATGATTCAATGTCTGCAAAAGCCTACTGCATTACGCTTGAGGATAATTATCTTTCTGTGTAAAGGGTTATCATCTTTTGGCTCCTAAAATAAATGATTCCTCGTGCAAAGCATTCTTTTTGCCCCAATGATTGAGGCTGAGCAGTCATAATGATTGAGTGTGAAGTGATTTAGTCTTCATAAGGCAATTAAAGGTGGGGTATGTAATTTATTTCAGAAACACTTTTTGTTATATTCCATGGAATGCTCTTAACATCCCGATAGCAATGAATATATTAAATGCTTTGACAATAAATACATAAAAATTGAATCTGTGGAAGCCGTGGCGCTGTAAAAAGCACGACAAATCCTTTTTTGCCAGCCCGGCTAAAATAACTGGATGGCCTACCTGCCTGTCAGCCTTCCATCTGTGCACAAACTTATCTCGTTGTGTGTGTGTTGGAGGAGGGGCTCTGTAAGGAAGTGGCAGTGTATTTTCAAATTCTAGCGCACTCGAGCTGGTTTCTCCAAAATTACCTACCCCACCTTTAATAGATGAACTGCCTCTTTCAAGTGCTGAGCTTTTATAACATCCCCGTCAACCTTCATTACATGTTAAGGTACACAGTCTAAAAGCACTTTTCAAAGGCACTTCCACACTGACTATTAACATACTCTCACTGATGCTCCATTCAGTAGGATTGACCATAAACTGGGGAAACATCAGCTGTCTGCTATGTTTTCCAAAAGAGACATTGAGTAAACTTAACTGCATTCAGCTTCTTGGTTCCCCCTCTAAACAAAAATAAAGTAAAATGTGGGTTTGTATGTGCAAGTCATTCTGCTGTCTCCATTGCCAAATGGTTTACTACTATTTATAAAACGGACAAGTCAAATCAAGCAATCTGATTGGTTCTTAGCCGTGATATAATGAGCGTATATCACGGGTAGAATTGTACTGTAGTTACTTTTCACAACAAGTCAGTATCCCTCCTCGTCTGAGAAAAGCTACAACCGTTACAACTGTTACATTACGTCCGTTACAAAACTAACTAACTAACTAACAAAGCTTAAGATGGAAACATGGAGGCGTGTGGCGTAGTGGGTTAGTGCGTGGTGTTCGGATCAGGGGGTCACAGGTTCAAACCCCACTGCAGTCAGCATGTCGTTGTGTCCCTGGGCAAGACACTTCACTCCAAATTGCTCCTGTGGGGATTGTCCACAGTATTGAGTATGTAAGTCGCTTTGGATAAAAGCGTCTAACAAGTAACATGTAATGTAAGGGACAATGTGCAGCAAGGACTTATTGACCGTTGTTATGGACGCTCACATCTGTCCGGTCGATTTAACTGTATACAGTTGGGCTGAAAAGCAAACTGGGACAAGAAAACAGCGGAGAAGTAACGGGGCAGAAACCCTCCTTTTTACGCAACGGTCCAGACATATACATCAAACGGCAAAACATATTCAGTTGCCAGTTACTTTGGCATTAGGGCAGGGATATCTAGATACTTTCCAAGGTTTGACATAATGAATTGTGCTACTTTTAAAGCACGCAACGATGTTTTCAAATCTGTAATCAAAAAGGTCCGCAAAAAATCTATCGACCAATCAGATTGCTTGATTTGACTTGTCCGTTTTATAAATATATTTACATTTCCTCCGTTACACTTCGCGTCGGGCCGAACCACACCTCTTAGCTGTGATATAATGAGCATATACCACGGCCTGTCGTGAGCTATTGCTTAATTATACTATGGTTCAGAACACAATGGTCAGCCCAAGGAGAAGATTGGGTCTTGCTGACCTCTTAGTATATTGCATCATAGATGTTTGCAACATATCTGTTCAAATGTGAAACACAATCCTTTTATTTGAGTAACATTTGAGTATCTCAGTGTTTGAGGAGCAAGTTAAATGTATAACTGACCATAATTGACCCCATATGGTAAACAAGGTCAGTTCACCACATGGAGCTTTAGATCCAAATATGTGCTGTTTTTGAGGAATTCTCTCTTACAGTCTCAACTGCTCCTGTGTTTCCTCATTCCTAATTTCTTTAATAATATGTTTTTTTATATATACATTGGTGCAATGACTGCACCTGGAAAAATATTTGAAATGACTGATTACAGCTTTGGCAAAGAAATCCTTGAAAAACAATGCAAGAACCTGAAAGCAATGTTTTATTCAGGGACTTGTTACACTTCTCTACAGAACAATACACATTATAGTATAGCTTAAAAAAAAACGATTCCTAGTGTGGTGGAGAACAGAGCCCAGCGAATAAGACCTAATGCAATTACACACAGATATTGGGTAATGAGTTACAAGCACAAATAAACAGCAGACACACCGTGAAATTAACATTTATTTTTTAGAGAAAAACCTGAGCAGGCGGAGAAACAAACAACAGAAAGCACTCAGTGTTGTGCATGAAAATACACATCGATTGGCTGATTACTCTGTGAAAAAAAATTCAACCTGTTCAACTTTACTTGAGTTAACTATAGTAAGTATATATTGGGTTGGTTCATCATTTTGCTAAACAATTTACTGTATGAAACAGATTACAATCTATAAAATATTTTTGGGATTTCAAATGTTTTTTTTAAACTAAAATCAGTATCTCCTTGTCAGGTAATAATTTAGATGAAGAGATCTCCAAAAGAGAAATATACTGTAGATCAGAAAAGAAGAATTATCAAACAGCATGGAGATGTTACTTAACCTCTGCTACAGTACTGGAAATGGTAATAAAAAATGCCCTTTACTACACATCAATATCTTTTAATCTGTATCTAATAAAACCTTCTGTCTCTGAGAACCAAACTGTTTTAGTTGTGACAGATACAAGCATCCCTAAGTAAATCCTAATTAGGATATGACTCAAAGAAGTCATCCCATTCACCACTACACATTGGTTCATCATCACTAATTGCAGTAAAAAGCCATATTCTTTCCAACATAAAGCTACTTTATAATTGCTGTTTCTAAGTCTGTTCTGTAAAAAATGTCTTAATGATGTGGATTTCTCATCTCCGTCACTAGTTGTACTGCAGTGGCAATTCTTCAGGCATCTTGATGTGATGCTCACAGCGATTTCAGATTTATAATTTGTGAATATTTAGTAAATGCAGCGCCCCTGTGCCAAACCAGAAGACATACTAGTTACTGCCTCATCAATTGGAGAATTCAGAGGTTGGCCCTGTCATATTTTGCTCACTCGCATTGCTATGTGTTATCAAATCAAGTCTGTGAGGGTGTTGCGTGTGGACAGGAGTTTAAACCATGCTGCTATGGATTCAGATACAACCATTCCTCTGTTAGTACTTATTTCTGACTTATATTCAATAGTAATTCATGCGAGATGTATACCCATTTTTATGCTGCGTTCACACCGGACTCCAATCGCTCAAGTTTCACCGCGGCTTGCAGTTTGTTTTATCGCGTCATTCAAAACAGACATACCGTTGACGCGCCGCACCGTTGACGGACAGTTGAGGTTGTTTACACTTCCATGCAAGATCGTTTTGGTTATTTCTGTCCTTGACTATGGAGGATATATTGCTGCTTTGTACCTTCTGTGGAAGTCCTACAAACGTAGCAACAAACGCCGTCGTGTCTGGGTTCTTATTCTCCTCCAAGCCAGCTCCATGTTGTTGTGGTCCCGGTAGATATACGACATTGTATCGTAAATCTCCGGGAACCCACTCACAGCCACAACGATCATCTCTTCCATCTTTACAACTGATCAACAGCAGGACGTCAGAGGGACGTCAGAGGGAATCCCAACGCTGATTGGCTTTCGGGAGAACGCGTGACGTGAATTTGACGCTCAAGTTGAAAAAATGAAACTCTCGCGTTTGACGCGGCCCCCTTCAATCGCCTCAATCGCGTGATTCGCGCCGCGTCCACCGCTTCATGCGCGCCGTCGGAGCGAATTCGCGTCTGTCCGCATCTCTGCATTGACTTTACATGTAATCGCGCCGCCCCCAAAAATCGCATCGCGTCCGGTGTGAACGCAGCATTAGACAATGTTTCAGATGTAAAGAATTGTATTTTACACTGGTTGCGGATTCATTGGTGCAATTGTTTACTGTTTATCTTTGTTGTGAATTTAGATCTGGACGAAAGCTATTCATCATCTATTATGCTGTCTCATCAGACAGATTTGTAATGAATCTCCAATCGGCAGCATTATGTGGAAACAGTTGCTGATTCATTCAAGGCACGGATCATCTCCGGGCTGTAGATGCAATCACATCTTGCCTCATTCAATGTGGTTATTAACTGGCAAAAGCCAATCAGTACCTGGTCATCACATGCTGCTAGTCAAAGCTTGGTGTTGTTCAGGAAGCCAGACTTTCATTCTTGATTTCTGAAAGGCTGGCATTGAGGATTTAGAGGCACATCAGGCAGCTCCATTAGAGAATCAGATTGAGACGCCAGGAAACAGACTTAGAAAGTGAAAAATGTGATTAGCGATATCTCTGCCGTCATAATTATTCTTGTGTTCATCCTCTTATGTCTGAAACACAGCTGCTGTCTGAGTGAGTGAAAACATAAGGATGCAAGAGATGAGAGGCAACAAACAAACACCAGTCCCACCCTTCCCATCATCCACCTACGCCTGGGTAAAAATCGTTTCAGCAATAATTATTTTTATTAGATTCATCTAACGCCCATGCCTGGGTGCCCATCATTGGGTCTAGAGGGGGGCGGCTAAGTACCTCAGGCCTCAGGCTGGTCACAACTAATCAGCAATGAATTATACAACCAATCAGTGGGTTACAATCCATCACCTTCCTGCAATTATCTCAACAAAAAAAAGTCATCTGCATGACAACAATTATATTCCCTATGATGACACTCGTGCAGGATAATAATGTTTCTGTCTGTCGAGCCACCTCCTCATTTGACAGACATTGAATATGACAGTTCAGGATCCACAGCTGCCAGAAGCATAGATATCTAAGTCAACAGGACAGACAGAGCTTGTTAAAGGTAAAGGTGTAGAATCTCCTTTCAAGTGCATTCAATGTTTAAAAAAAGGACATGGTCAAGTTATAATTAATTTCTGTCTAGGAGAACTAGAAACATTTCATTTTGGGCAGAAGGTCCTACAAAAAGAGACAATATATTGTTAACTTGGTTCAGTTAATTGCGTTTTGGGATCAGAATTTCAGCGAACATCAGGGACACCGGAAGTCTTTCATATTGGGGTTGAAAACATAGTCAGTCTATATCATGGAATACTAATTTATAAAAGTTATAAAGATTTAATATGGCATTGGTTATGATATAACGGCGACGAACCACATCCAGCAGACACAGAGCACAGAGTTTCTGTCATTCTAGTCCAATGTGTTTGTCTTTCTCCTTCTTACTCAAATGATGTCTCACTTGAGAAATCATATCTGGGAATTAAAGGACACGCTAGCAGCTGGGCTCCCCTAAGATCCAGTCTCAATCTCTTTTGGAAATGGATGGAGCATATTGAGTTTAGAAAGGCTCTTCAGAAAATCTATGAGTGACGAAACAGAGACTTTGTCCAAGTTTTGTAAAGTCTAATTAACACATCCTCATTTATAACTTCCATCCTCTTCTATGGCATATATTGTGGCCTGAATTCATTTTGTGAAGTTCTGTGTTGAGCTGTTGTTTGGAAAGCTCCCTTCCTTCAAGTATTGCCAATTCGAGGGACTCTACTCCATGAATAACATTACGTTCTGCCTAAAACTTTGCAGCCAGAAAGAATGCACAACTAAACTGTGCATCCTGAAATCCTAGCAGTTCATCAACTAAATTGTCTGACTCTTCTTACAGGACTTTCAGAAAGCAAAAACACTGCTGTGGATGCATTGTTTAGGATGGGTTATAACTAGGGCTGTCAAATTAACGCGTTAATAACGCGCCGAGCACTTGACTTTATGCAGGTAGCCAGACAGTGGGACATTGTACGAAAAGTCAGCACACTCAGCACGGATAGTGCGCGCAACATGATTGCAGCGTCCAGGCAGCTCCCATTCGAGCATATATGCCTTGAGCTGCACATAGCTCCAACGATCCATCACAGTGTACACACACACACACACACACACACACACACACACACACACACACACACACACACACACACACACACACACACACACACACACACACACACACACACACACACACACACACACACACACACACACACACACAGTATTATTGTATGAGAGAGGTTCCAGGTTGAATTGAGGCGAATATTTGTAATGTTCAGAGGTTGTTGTGTTTAATATTCATGAGAATATTTGTCATTGTTCAAATGATAATAAACAAACATATAAAGCATATTTGTCCACTCATATGTTGATAAGACTATTAACAACTTGAAAAATATCCCTCTAAGGTACATTTAGAACAGATCAAAAAATGTGCGATTAATTTGCGATTAATCGCGATTAACTATGGACAATCATGCGATTAATCGCGATTAAATATTTGAATCGACTGACAGCCCTAGTTATAACTCCTACGCAGTTGCCATCTGCTGTCATACAACAAAATATATTCCATTCTGGGTCTCCAAACATCATAGTTTATGATTTAAATATCATACGGCAGCTGAATGGCACAACTCTGTTTCTGAAGTTCACTTGAACATGTGAATGCACCACCAGGAAGGAAATAATAATACATATTGATATGCCAACAATTAGCATCTGGAAAACGTACTACTTGGACAATTACATTTTTTCTGTTTGTGTCTCTTGCCGTCGAAGTAGGCTGTTAATTTATTTGGAGTGCCTTACAAAAAACATTAAAAGCACCAACACAGACGTGCATTATACAATTACATTGAGATGCAATAGAAAACAGTCATCGAAGAGCCAAGGGAATAAAATAAAACTTGTATAAAAGACAAGAAGAAAAGTACAGTGCTATGTGTGAATAAATCATTGTTTGATTTATTAAAAGGCAGAGGCAAACAATAACATATTTTAGGTTTAAAAGAAGTGAGTTTGCATTTTTCTGGTAGTTAAAATGTTGACTGTTTCTGAAACTTTTCTCTGACTGTGTTAGTGTTTTGCTTGTCATTATCAGTTCACTTTGAGTTTAACACTTTGACAACAGCATGACTGACAGGAGCTCTGCCGAGACTGAAAGGAAGTTCGTCAGCTTTTTGGTGTGTGCTTCTTTCTATGATCTGAATCTTGTGGTGTCCTAACTTTCTTGTAAAAATAGAAAATCTTTAAAAAGTGTTTCTATGTTTCTATGTATTGACTGTTTCCACAACAAAGCCGCTGTGACCCCATTTTGGAATCTGCTTTTCTGATCTCAGTATCTCTTAGAAGTTGATCGGAACTCACAACAAGAGAAGCAGCTTAATGTTGTGTCGGGTCACATCTTCAAAGAGTTTCTCTCCGCCTATGTCGAAGGATGAATGAATACATTTTCTGGATAATTAATACCAACTGAGATTGTCAGAAAAAAAAGCTCATTAAGAAGAAAACTAATATTTGTTTTTGTATTTCTCCACAAACAAATCCGAACTTAAAGCTTTATTTAGAAAAAAATTCTTCAGACATCAGAAAACACAGTTCTGGTGTTTCAGAGAGTTTTTCCATGACCAAAGCAAGATATGACCAAGCATACTTTAGGGGTTGGGGAGAGATATCTTTAAAGTTTGATTAAAAGTCTTTCCCTCAGACTTTTCCGCCATAGACTCATGTTGGAAGAGCACTGTTAACATTTGCAAACCTAAACTTAAAATTCTCTTTAAGACACAAACTGAATTTGGAAGACAACAAAGGGCCAAAAGCTCAAGCCAGGAGAAAAGGTATATTATAAATGTTTACAGTACTACTACTCCAACTTGTATTGCATCATACTGTATTGTTCTTCTACCATCTCCAGCTTTATGCCTTCCTTTACACCAGGGGTGGGGAACCTTTTTCCTCTCAAGGGCCATTTCAATTTTTTCAACATCCTCCAAGGGCCGTACAATTATTGACCTCTGCTTAAAAATACTAAAATCACAGCCCTTTCTTTCATGCTGTGCAAAGAAAAAGCAACCTCTTAATCCAGATATCTTACCATGACTCGCGCATGCACATGCACGGTTGTGGCATGACCACCAAAACAGAAAGATATGGACACAAGATGTGTGCAATTTCGTTTCCTATCCATGTGTACGTGATTTAAGTTGGGGGGGGGACCTAACCTACTCTAGAGGGGTCCGGGGGTCATGCTCCCTCGGGAAGATTTTTTTTTAAATGTTGAAGTTAAAAGCATCAATCTGGTGCACTTTGAGAACAACATTAAGAGATCTATGGATACATCTCTCAACACCCATATGAAACAGAACTGTAAGCAGATTTTATTTTTCTTTATGGATATTTTACAAATCACTCCCCTTTCAAACTGTATTCTTGTTTATTAATAACTATTATTTTATAACTATAATGATCATATAAAGATGTGCCTTTACCTCACTGGTTGTAGAAAAAGCTTCTTATATTCGTTAGCATAGCTAGCTAACCAGATGCTAATAACAACAAAGTTATTGACTGTATGATCAGTATGACAGATGAACAGATCGCCACTGGGCTTACAACTAAAGACACAGCCACGCAAAAACTGCGGCATGTGTACGGCTCCTTATGGGTAGGCTACTGCAATTTGTGAAGTGTTGGAGCGGCGTTCTGGTGCTCTCCGGCAGAACTACACCCCTGTCAGACGAGACATATACCACGTGATGACACGTTAGGTTCGTGTTGTGTTCAAGGACCCTGACCTTGGCCAGGAAAAACAGGAACTCGCTTCTTTAATTCTTTTGCGGTATAGATTTCTTTAATTTTTTTCTTTTATGCGTGTGTTTATAAATTACCTCGAGGGCCTTACCAAATGGTCTTGTGGTCCGTATACGGCCGGGAGGCCGGAGGTTCCCCACCCGTGCTTTACACAGTCTTACTGTACATTATAAACCCAATTTAACGATTGTTTTAAAATAAATATAATAGCCAAATAATAGCCAGATCTCTGTACACCAGGTCTGTAAACCAGACCACATTGTTAACAGCCTTTTTGAGTTAGAACGTGTCATTTTTATAGTTTTTCCGCCTCTGTCCATCCAGGGTAAATTAAAAAGATATTGGAAACGCAGGTTACCTTAGGTCAAAATATGCAGTTAACGTTTTGATGTAACATATGCTCTGTATTCGGTAAAGCTACCTTAACATGGAAACAACCATGAATAATGCCATACTATGAATATCCTTGTAGGTTTAAGTGGTACAAAAATGACAAAAAGGCATTTTAATTGTCTTGCGAAAGCGATGCTGGGAGTTAATTATAGCGAAAGGGATGCTGACTTGCCTTTGACTCTAACAACCTTGTAATTTGAGGTTTTGAGAGTTGCCACTTATTTGTGTCGAGACTAACAATGTGTCGTTCACTGCTCTCGGCTCATTAAAAAGGAGACAAGAGAGGAAGAATGAAAACAGAGCACTGCTTGTTCCCGAGGGAAATTGTTTGCATAATTGAAAGCTGCGAATAAAGAATGCTCTGTTGTTGAGCTGAGAGGTTCCTGTGCGGAGAACCCTGATTCAAGAGCAGCAGCAGCGCTTATTGTTTGTAATACCAACAACTCAGTAAAGTTAGGAAACGGCATGTGGGTGACAGAGTTTAACTCAGCTTATAAATTGCTATAGTCCCTGAAATAAGGATCAGTGTGTCATTTTATTATGACGAAGGTCCGTTCAAATAATTACACAATAAAACAAGTTTTAAAGAAAAAATACATTCCGTTTGTTATTTGTTTTTCATCCAACGCATCCGAAGTTTAAGAGGCAGAGACCTCAGGAATACAAATACATTCAAAATAAATTATAAGTTATACAAATGTGACTCCAGTGAGTGTGAAGTCCAGACACTTGCATTACTCTGCCATTTTGATACATTCCAGAAGTGCTGCCATGTAGTCAGGTTGGTTTTGGGCAGAACTCCCTCTCCACCAATGTATATAATAAACACTCCTTGCACAGCTTGGTCATTTTCCTTGAGCTCTACAAACACCTCCACCTACTACAGCCGGGAGCTAATGTGCACGGCACGGGTACAAACAACAATCAGAGCCTTGTCTAGTTGATGCACATCCTGGAGCTACACCTGATCAGCTCAAATAAATGGCTGAGTAAGATGCAGCTGAGTCGAATCTTGCTGCAGTACCAGAAACTCTAAGCTTATTAACAGGCAGGTGGGAATCTCTCAATCTCGTTGAGACACATATTGGAAACACTTAGATCCAAAATGGATTGCAATATTGGGACGGGAATGCTTTCATTCAGTTCTAGTGCCACAATTTGCTATTATTATTCCCTGTGTTTCCAGCTCCTTTAAAATTTCGGCCAATGTCTTTCGCTGTCTAGCAGTCTTTGCATGCCATCTATTATATCTGTTTGTGTTCATGCAGTGAATGCAAAGATAGCAAACGTGTCGGTATGATTGAGGCTTTTTTGCAAAGAAAATAGGTTTTCCTGAAGCTATCCCAAAGGGGATCTAAAGAGCCGCTGTCTGTAGATCCGCCATGAATAGGAGATTAACCCTCCGACCTTTTAGTCATAAATAGCATACATTGAGGCGGGCTTTTACACATCAAGGACAGGAAGTGTCAAGAATATTTTTAGCACTAAAGCACCAGTGTTGTTTCTGGAATACATCATACGTTTTAGTTTTCCGGAGATCAATGATAAGAGTTCCTAGTTTACCTAGGTGGTTGTGGTGTGATAACCAACCCGGTATCACGGCAAGACGTGAACATGTGACGATCTACCATGCTGGGAGACGTGAATATGTCACGGTTTCGTCCCTTCAAACGTGACAGTTACACGGTATTGTTAACATGGCCCAACCAGTGGATAAATACCCGGAAGTGCCAAGCAAATGGTCTACCGCGCCTATTGGTCGGTTTTTATTGTCAAAATTAGATGTTTTTAATTTATTTTTTAAACGTCACACTTGATTTCGCCGATTTTCTTGTTACCCTAGCTGGTCGACACTTCTTTTAGCAGAAACAAAGGCTACATTAATGTATTAAACCGATGTTAATCCATGTGTGTGGATCATAGACTGGTGTGGATGTGGAATTAACGGACGTGACGTTGTGCGATTGCGTTGCCAGGCAACGCAATTTACAAACTCTTCAACTACAACCCTAATTATATTTAAAAACATTTTAGAAGGCCTCACGAAATACTTTAATGTAAATTAAAATGTAAATGTGAAGGGATGTGTGTAATGTGATGATTGACATTATTCACCCACGGATCTATGGGTTGGGGGTATTGTTCCACACGGACATTTTAGTTAACCGGACTTACTGTTGATGTGAAATCCGAAAAAAAAATACGTTATACACCATAACGGTGCACAGCTGATATAAAAGGACTTGTCGTTTTTAAAGATATTACTGATTTTCTTTGAATATAAGAATGTAAATACTGAGTTGAGAGAATACTCAGGAGATTTGGGTGATGGGAGACACATCGATGGATTCAGAATTGCAATAGCTTACTGTTAAATGACGGATATACCTTTCTGTCTGTGATGTTTTACAAATCAGATATTATAAGTAAAACATGTGAAATATTATAGCAATATCCTGTACAATTATGTGAAAACATGAATACAACTACACATCTTCAGATGTTATACATACACAAGTGTCCTACACTAATAATACAAAGTTATTATGGCTGTGTGTACCTTGTGTGCACCGCCTAGTGGTTAAAGCACGTTATTGAATTAGTTGTGTATATGATATGTCAATGAACCTTAGAAAATCTTGAAATCTTGAAAGGGATATGCAAAATAGCCATTATATACAGTATTTAATTAACTATTAGTAGAGAATAACGAGTAATGAATATACTTTATAGGGATCTGCAGATAAATGTTTAGTCTTCTCAAGCAGCAACTATCAAATATCTCTCCTGATTGTTGGCACTTGACAATCACCTTTCCCTGAATTTTACTCAGGTGTAACTAAAGCCTGATTTAAGGGTTGTTTATATTTCACATCATTAATCAGAATCTGCAAAGTAACTAAAATAAATGTAGTGGAGTAAAAATACCAGGTTAACCTCTGAATTGTAGTGGAGTAGAATTGCTGTTTTGTTTAGTAATGGATATTGAATATGGAATAAAGGTTTTGACAAGACCTGGTGTAACAATAATCAAAAAGGACATTAAAAGAGCTCCAGATGTCAATGATCTAAACAAAACAGCACACCTGAAATGTATATTTAAATACTTTATTAAGGGCAGTGAATTCGTTTTTTCTGTATGTTTTTCAAATCAGTGTTATACAGTAAGTGTCATAGACAGTATTACTGTACATTGCTATTATTATCCTTAAAATATATATAAAACAAAACCACTTATGATCTTTTTTTTGGTGGTTTACTAATGACAGTTAATTCTGTTTCTGCTATTGATGGTTTCATTTTTGTGAACAATAATAAAATAATAAAATTCAATAACGTGCTTTAACCACAAGATGTGCCTTTCTATCATCTGTGCACCGTTATGGTGTAAATACAGCCTATCTACCAATTGGATCAAATATAAAAGTCAGCCGAATTAGTATTGATACTACAAGGAGACGTATTGTGTGAAAAGAAATGTAAGATGTTGTTTAATTGCTGATATATTTATGATCCACGTCACGTTTTCAGTTTTGGCGGCAGTGCTTCCTGTTTGTCCAGAAGTCTTCTCATCAGGGCTCTATAAATACAGACCTACGGCAGATATGTAATATTTAATGCAGCCGAACCGTGTATTACAATGCCGTTATGTGATGACCTCCAAAGAGAAAAGCAAGCAAACTCGGAATAAAGTATTATTTTATTTTTAATTTTTTTTCCTGATTTCACATCAACAGTAAGTCCGGTTAACTAAAATGTCCGTGCAGAACAATACCCCCAACCCATAGATCCGTGGGTGAATAATGTCAATCATCACATTACACACATCCCTTCACATTTACATTTTAATTTACATTAAAGTATTTCGTGAGGCCTTCTAAAATGTTTTTAAATATAATTAGGGTTGTAGTTGAAGAGTTGTGAAGAAATGTAAGATGTTGTTTAATTGCTGATATATTTATGATCCACGTCACGTTTTCAGTTTTGGCGGCAGTGCTTCCTGTTTGTCCAGAAGTCTTCTCATCAGGGCTCTATAAATACAGAACTACGGCAGATATGCAATATTTAATGCAGCCAAACCGTGTATTACAATGCCGTTATGTGATGACCTCCAAAGAGAAAAGCAAGCAAACTCGGAATAAAGTATTATTTTATTTTTAATTTTTTTTTCCGGATTTCACATCAACAGTAAGTCCGGTTAACTAAAATGTCCGTGCGGAACAATACCCCCAACCCATAGATCCGTGGGTGAATAATGTCAATCATCACATTACACACATCCCTTCACATTTACATTTTAATTTACATTAAAGTATTTCGTGAGGCCTTCTAAAATGTTTTTAAATATAATTAAGGTTGTAGTTGAAGAGTTGTGAAGAAATGTAAGATGTTGTTTAATTGCTGATATATTTATGATCCACGTCACGTTTTCAGTTTTGGCGGCAGTGCTTCCTGTTTGTTGTAGTTGAAGAGTTGTGAAGAAATGTAAGATGTTGTTTAATTGCTGATATATTTATGATCCACGTCACGTTTTCAGTTTTGGCGGCAGTGCTTCCTGTTTGTCCAGAAGTCTTCTCATCAGGGCTCTATAAATACAGAACTACGGCAGATATGTAATATTTAATGCAGCCGAACCGTGTATTACAATGCCGTTATGTGATGACCTCCAAAGAGAAAAGCAAGCAAACTCGGAATAAAGTATTATTTTATTTTAAAAAAAAACACATCAACAGTAAGTCCGGTTAACTAAAATGTCCGTGTGGAACAATACCCCCAACCCATAGATCCGTTGGTGAATAATGTCAATCATCACATTACACACATCCCTTCACATTTACATTTTAATTTACATTAAAGTATTTCGTGAGGCCTTCTAAAATGTTTTTAAATATAATTAGGGTTGTAGTTGAAGAGTTTGTAAATTGTGTTGCCTGGCAACGCAATCGTACAACGTCACATCCGTTAATTCCACATCCACACCAGTCTATGATCCACACACATGGATTAACATCGATTTAATACATTAATGTAGCCTTTGTTTCTGCTAAAAGAGGTGTCGACCAGCTAGGGAAACAAGAAAATCGGCGAAATCAAGTGTGACGATTAAAAAATAAATTAAAAACATCTAATTTTGACAATAAAAACCGACCAATAGGCGCGGTAGACCATTTGCTTGGCACTTCCGGGTATTTCTCCACTGGTTGGGCCATGTTAACAATACCGTGTAACTGTCACGTTTGAAGGGACGAAACCGTGACATATTCACGTCTCCCAGCATGGTAGATCGTCACATGTTCACGTATTGCCGTGATACCGGGTTGGTGATAACACTAATGTCATGTTTTTTATGACATTTTTAAAAGAGACATACACTTCACATACAAGGCAGTGTGTCATGTCCTAACTAATTTTTTCTCACAATGAATATAGTACGATTTATTCACATGTATTATTTGTTTTATTGCTGTGTGTATCATAGCACGTCTTTAAGTATTATAACTACTTCCGCTAATAGCTAAACCCTTTGAAGGGGCCCTATTATGCGTATTTACAGGTTATTGTGATTGGTCAACCGCTTACAGATATCTCACCCCCTTAGCTTATCACGTGCTTTGTGTTGGAGCACCAGCCAATAGAAACGCAAGTGTTACACCGTGATGTCATTAAGTTACAGAAGTCATTGTAAGCTTTGCAGACCATTCACAGAGATCTACAATTCTGTCAGTACCATTCCTTTTACAGTCATTTCCCCATCCTTTTGGAGAGGCTTTTCCTTGAGCTAATGGTCTGAGGGAAAGTGCCTGTGGGAAGAAATTAGCCACCTGGGGGTTTGCAGAGCTGAGACCAGCCAGAAAATGGTATGTTGTTGCATTTGGAGACATAAGAAATGACAAAAATATGAGTGTAAATTGAAGGATAAGAGGAGTGAGATGACACCACATGGTGAGATTATAAATGAGGTGAAAGTATCACAGATGTGGAGGGTTAACAAGAGAAAGAAAAGAGAAAATAAATAAGTGGGTAGAGAGCAGGCAATTATAAAGCATGGAGGAAAAGGAAGAAAAATAAGTGATTTGGAAGATGTCAGAGGGTAGATGAAATCAGAGGTTAAAGAGAAAAAGATGAGGGAAAAACATAAGGCATGAAGAGGAGATCTGAGTAGGGACAATAGATGGAAGGTGAAAGGGGAAAGCAAGAAGAGAGGATGGGTGTTAAAATGAGATAAAGAGAGTACAAAAATGGATAATGCAGCAAAGTGTGGCTGGCAAAGAAGTCAGATAAGACAAATTCGTAAATGTTTTGGGTAATAAAAAATACCGAAAGCTGCATAGTTGGTAATTTATTTGTATTTCGTCTACTATTGAAACACTCTGTACTTTTACAAAAATCTACGACTCATTTAATTTTCAACTTAAATGCTGACGCAGTAAATATGTAAATTAAGTGACGCTCCTCATCCCATCTATATCTGAAGATCAAAGAGCTCAAACCTCTTTCTATACGGTAGCTTTGTATATCAGCCACACAGAGAGCTGGCATGAGAACAAAGAGAACAGTAGATGGGAAGGAAGGAAGTGAGATATACAGGAAACATGATGATACGAGAAAAAGAAAGAGAATAGAGAGAAACTACTGAAAAACACAAGATGCATGTCAACCTTTCGGCCACAGGGATAGATTACTATATAGAATTGTATTGCATATATTTTTGTTCCCCAGAGGATAAACTTTAATTATCTCATACAGATGAAGCGTCTTATTTTGGACAGTTTAAAGTGCGAGGGTCGTGATCGGTTCATGCACGTTCCGTGATGGCCGGCCGGCCCCCAGTCAGACTTGATACCGCCCCCATGATAAATACATTTAATTATTGTGAAGCCAGCTGCAATGGATCATTGATCCACCAGGGGGTGCAGTGGGGTTCCACACTGGAGTCATGTGAAATCAACTTCTAAATAATAGATGTTGTTTAGTCGGAAAAAACGAACGAGCCGGCTCTCCCGATTTTTAATCCTAATTTAATCATCATCATTGATGTTTATGTTCGCCGAATTGACATGAAATCACTGACAAATATGAATATTCTGTATTCAACTTCATTGAAACGATCAGGATGGGTGTTATTTTTCCCCACAATGACCAAGTCGCTGCAAATGATCCCATGTATTACATGTACATGGCCACATTCTCAACAAAGTTACGTAACGAAACATTCTGTATTCCTTGCTTACTTTTTATTTAATGCTTTATAACAGCTGGAATAGTTCGTTTAGAACAGGCACCTCACTCGCAATCTGCTCCTCCGCAACGCCTACCACCTACCTCCGGCTGAAATTATGAATGTACAGTAAGGCATAGTAATCATAGATAACACGGCAGGGTCCGTTACAGTTTGTTTTCATCTGATTTCAAATATTTCAAATGTCTGAAGTTAATAAATACATTCTCAGTGTTCAAGTCAATAATAGTCATATAAGAAAAGTACTGATCTAATAACAGAGATTTTATAAGGACTTTTCAATGTTCGACATCGCTCATGTGAAATACAGTAAACTGGATGTTGTGGTGCCGAGAGGCGGGGGTATCAAAAGTACAAGCTAAACTTTTATTTAGCATCTGAACACACTTGTAAACAACGTGATGCCCGGGAAGCGAAGACCCGGCGGAAACAGCTGGTCTGGTTCACTAAAATGTCCGTGTACAGTATATCTGGTACTAATGTATAGCGGATCTTTGTTAAGATCCATATGTCACGGATAGAACTATATATTGAGCTTTAAAACAAATGATATATATTATAATAAAATAAACACCGGCTGTTGTTATGCCTGCTGTAACGTTTACTTTCTCCGTTCTCCGCTTAAGTAATTATTACTTCCTGGTTAGCTTTCCGCTCGAAATTTAAATCTGAAAATGGCAAAATAACGGAGAAAAAAACGTTCACAGAGAAGACGACAACAATTGTCACTTGCACTTGTCATTTAGCATCTGAACACACTTGTAAACAACGTGATGCCCGGGAAGCGAAGACCCGGCGGAAACAGCTGGTCTGGTTCACTAAAATGTCCGTGTACAGTATATCTGGTACTAATGTATAGCGGATCTTTGTTAAGATCCATATGTCAGTAGAGATGGGATGGCAGAAGGTGCTATATATATATATATATATAATTCCAAAGCTGGTAAAGACCTTTCAAATTTAGCAATAATAGTCATATAAGAAAAGTACTGATTTGTTCTTGAATCAACTTTTTTATGGAAAATGTTTTATGTAATTTTATTTCATTTTAAATAAAATGAAAGACATTCACAGTTAATGTAATTAGATATACATTATTAATGCCATACATTTTTAAATGTAATTAGATATACATTATTAATGCCATACATTTTTGCATAAATATTTATTCAGTATGATAGCTGTCTAACAGAAGTTAAATCCATTTCTCACTTATTCTGACAATGTACTTAACCCCAAATAAAAGAACCCAATAAAAATAGTTGTTAAATAATAGTGAAGTCACGTTGTAATAACAATAACTCATCTCTCTCGGTTTTTTTTGTTTTCTTTGTGTGCTTTGCCAAAAGCCACTGTGTCAAGTGTCCTAGTTGGGTTACCGTAACGAACAGCAGCCGGCTCTCGATTTTTAATCCTAATTTAATCGTTTATGTTCGCCGAATTGACATGAAATCACTGACAAATATGAATATACTGTATTCAACTTCATTAAAATGTTATTAACGTGCCTAAACTCAGTAATTCACTAAAAATTACTGATCCCTCCGCGTCGCGGAGGGATCTTGATCCCTGGGTGTTATTTTTCCCCATAATGACCAAGTCGCTGCAAATTATCCCGCTTATTACATGGCCACATTCTCAACAAAGTAACGACATGACTCCCAATATTAATTAAAATGCTTTTATGGATTTAGAAAATATTTTTATTGATTTAAAACATAGTTCTATGTATTGATTTAAATTTACATGCATCCGCTAAGAAAAATAGTCCGTTGTTACCGTTTTTTAAACAGTCAGAATGAAACGGCAGCTCTCAGCTGTGTGTTCACACTCCTAACTCTGATCTTTCTTTTCCAACAGTTAAGTTAACTGTAGGTTACTCTGAGTGACAAGCTTACAGTTAGTGAAGTAACACTTTTTTTTTGTGAGTCACGACCTCGCTGTTTCATTCTAACATAACGCTCCAAATATGACTGTTTCCACTCGGACTTCAATACAGCAACACCATTGTTTGGTTTCCATGGTAGCGTGTCTCTTTAGTAGCGTGCACTCCTTTCCTGTAAATTACAGGTCCAGCCAGGCAAAACAGTAATATGAAATATGAGCGTTAGTTTTTAACTGACATGATCAAATAAAGTCAAAATGTCACAGTGTTTACAAACATTGACCATACCGTTCACCAGCCCCCACCCCACTCTTTGTTTAAAACGAATTGGCCATCGGAATGTGTGTGTCCCAACCCCCCCCTGTGATATCTCTTCACAGGGGGGAGAGAGTTAGACGCTCGTGAATTGTCAACGGGGGGGGGGCCTCTCTGCACGGAGGAGCCGCGGAGAAGTGAATCACAGTGATCTGCTATTTTAAAGTAAATTCAACACATATCGACCCTAAATATAGCATATATTAAGAACGAGAAAGTGTTAACATCGTTTTTTGTAAACATATGACCAATGTGCGAGGGTGATGACATCAGAGCATCGTCCTATGGGCTTAGCCCCGGACAGGTACAACAGGTATTCACTCAGAGGGGGGTAGTTACTCATTTACATGTCAAAAAGCAACATACAGTAGGCGGGTGGGGGATGGTGAACGTTTACATTTCTCTACAGCAGTGGTTCCCAAACTTTTTGTGCCCAAGGCACACCAAAGGACAAGTAAAAATCTCAAGGCACACCTATTGTGCGAAATAGCCCTTATAACACGTGTTATCACTCATATCATGTAAAATATCTGTAAATGTGCATAATTATTTACTAATGCCAAATAAAATGTATAGATAGAACAATCAGTGGTTCAAGTTAGTATATTCCTCAGTGTAACATATCCACTAGTTGCAAAGCTTAAACATTTTTATATATTTTTTTATTTTAAGGGAAAGGATGTTTTCACTACTCAGTTTGTCAACTATGTTACGGACAAACTTGATGTCATTACAATCATTTGATTAAGTCCTGCACTTCAAGTAAAATCAAATTTGAAAGGCTCTTGAGTCTATTCTACCATATATCCAAAGATTTTTTAAAGTTTAAAAAATAATTGTATTAAAGTTTTGTTTTTTCATGTGATATGTTCAGCACTGTCATTAAGTTTAGGGATATTTTGTATTATAAAACTACCATACAGGTCATTTTGATAGTTTTAAGAGATGTCATGTAAAACTCCAACCTGTGTAGATATACATTATACTATAAAGGATATCAGAAGCACTATTTTAGATATTTTAAATTTGAAAAAATGAGGTGCAACATAGTTGACAATGAAAGTCAAACATTTGACGCAAATAACATAGTTGACTGGACACATTATTAACCATCAGCACTATGTTAATTTCAAGGCAGAAGTGCAAAATTCCATTGATAATGATGTGTAATGACGTCTACATGTCGTACAAATTGTCAACTAGGTTACCTGTCAACTAAGTTACTACAGTTATTACAGTACTGGGTAACTCAGTTGACAGGTAACCTAGTTGACAATTTCCCTATTTTGACCCATCATTTCAATGGTAGGCCTTGCCTGGATGACCACATGTCATTTTCTTGAACAGGTTAACATCACATTTGCACATATAATTGAATTAAAATCATTAAACAATTGTAAACCATAACAATGTACGTAACATTGTTGATTGTCAATGAGTATATTAATTGACCATGTGCTATTATACATAAAATATTGTAAAAATGTAGAGGACAATCACCACAGTGTGTTCAAAATGTCTGCCAAAGAGGAACATGGCATCATGTGATGCTGGTGACATGGTATTGGGACAAACAATTTTTGAGTTAAAGGGGGAAGTTCTGTTAGAAACATAGTTGACAGAACTTTTGCGGACATTCATATATTAAGATATTTAAATTATTTAAAGGGGGAAATCAATTAAAAATATGTTATTATTCTTTAGTATTTAGACTTTTGAAATAAATGAATCATTTTTTAAATTTACTTTAATGGTTTTTATTCATTATTTTGAATCCAAGACACCCTCAACTGAAAAACGGACATAGCAAAAACTGACAATTTAAGAACATCATGACACATTTCAAGCTAAATAAAGCATAGGATGCACATAATGTTTGTGTGATATTATAACATGCTTTCCAATAATAGGCAAAATATGATATTTTTGAAGAAAATAGTTAGAATAATTATAATTATCATCAATGGACATCAATGGACATGGAATGTACCCTAAATTGTAGAATCACTCAGCAGTTACATACACCAAACCTTCCAGTTATATTCCTATCAATATTATGAAGGCTTTTACAGAAGGGTTTGGTCATATATAATTCATAGCCTGAATTATATAACATTTTATACCTAAAAACATGGTGAAAATTGATATTTTAGGGCTGTTGACAGTATTTTCTGATTTATGGAGTGATACAAAGAGATATCCAAAATCCCTTCTGTAAAAGCCTTAGATACTAATATGACTACAAAATGAAACAATCATTTTGATCCTGGCTTTATCCAAAGTTCAGATTTCGGTTCCTGAAATGTGTTAAAATATGCGCATATTTCATGAGATAATGGTTCATTTGGATATTTAAACATGCTATTTCAGAAAACTTGTAATACAAAAAACAATTGCCTTATTGTAAGTAATTAACTGGAGAAATATTTAGCTGATATCTTTAAGTTAAAAATACCCTATTCACCTGGGGTGTCTCGCCTTAATTAGATGTTTGATAAGTGCAGATCACATAGTAAAACACGTACACAGATACATTATTTTGTATTTTTATTAAATTCGACAATGTCAATTTCACTTTCCACTATGTCCACCGTTGTTTTTCACAACCAATGGCAGAACTTTATTGAGGCCTGTAATTAGTCAACTACAGGTCTCTTGAGTCAGTCTTTTTCTTCCAAAAAGCTTGTGACAAGATGTTATTGCTCTTGGGGCATTAAAAACAAGATTTTAACTTTAGTTTTTTATATAATATCTGCATTTTCTATTGTGAAAAACTAAGTCTTAGTTATTTAATATATAGCGCCATCTCCTGGTTAAACCCTGAAATTGGAGAATAGTGGGAGGGCCTAACATTCCTGAATACTGGTCTTTGGCAGGCAACTGGCTGGCAACTGGCTGGCAGTCGGCAGGAAGCTGTATGCTGGAGTCCAAAATAAGAGGCTCCATCTGTAACTCAAAACATTAGTAGAGCCTTATCACTAGCATGGCTGTATATCCCTACACACAAAGGGATCAAGGTAGGTCACTACTCTTAGACACAAATACAAAAAGATCGATCTCTGCTTTGGACAGAATGCCTCCACAGAGACCGTTGATACATCTCAGCAGATTAATGAACATTAAATCATATTGGACCAGACAGAGTACATCACACTTAATCTAATAAACGTAAGAATCAAGTCTTGTTCACTTGCAATTCCAAAAATGAGTGAGAATTTGTAATTGTGACAATCAGGATTAAGTACCTTATGGCGCATTTCCACTACAGCGCGGAGCTCGCTTTAAACGTGCGGAGCCGTGCGCAGCCGTGCGCAGCCGTGCGCAGCCGTGCGCAGCCGTGCGCAGCCCGTTTTTGGTTGCGTTTCCACTTAGCGTAGTACCGGCTAGCGGGTACTATTTCCAGATTTTCTGGCCCCATAAAATCGAGGTTCTTTCCGGGCCAACAAACAGGGCTGAGTATGCTAAACGAGTGACGGAATCGCTGGCAAGGGGGCTACAACTACAACAAGATGAACATATTTGACCGTGATTTAATTGTAATACACGTTTCAAAATGATGCCGAAGTAACAACATACTGATACCGGTTAGTAAAAACCATGAATTAATGCTTTGACAAGTCTGCAGACAGACGGCAGGCGAAAAACCTTTTAAAATGCGTGTTGTCTAAATGGAGATCGGCTAAGCTAACGCCGTATATGCTCTGACCGTCCACACTCACAACAACGGCCTACAGACATAAATAAACCAGCGACTGTATTCACCATGACACAGGCAGTCTGTGGTTTGTACTTGTTTAACTTTTGTCTAGTTTCTGAACAGATATGAGGAGCTGTGAGCTCTGAGGGCTAACAGCTAACGGCTGTGTTGTTTTTCTGGGGTTCTCATTGAAGATGACGTCACGGCTCCGCCTACACTGCGTTACTATAGTTACTGCCCCAGCTACTAAACTGTAATGGAAATGCGCCATAAAGTGAGCCAGTCCTAACAAGGCCTAACGAGGCCTAGCCATACCGAGCGAGGCAGAGCGAGGCCGTGTAGTGGAAATGCGCCATTAGTTACCTCCACGAGTCACCACTGCTCCTGCAACTGCAGTCAGTGTTGGTGCAGTATCTCTGCCTCAAGTCTCCCCCCCCCCCCCCCCCCCCCCACTCCTTTCAGCTCTCCAAACCCCTGGGATGGGTCATCACACTTCAGAAAATCGAGTGAGTCTGTCGTGTTAAACATGAACCAAAAATGAATCTCTCTGATTAATAGCCACAACAGATGGTCAAGAAGCAACCCAGAGGCCGGGATAAAGTGACTGAGGGGACTGATAAAATTGCAAGAGCTTCACAAATGCTGAATAACAACAACAACAACAACTATAAGACAACTTTTTAATATCAGAGAATACACTTATCAATGACAGCACTAACATATTAATGTAGCACTATCAGGGCACAACATATATTTGGAATTATGAAAAATTATTTCTCTCATCCTTTACTTCTCTCTGTTGTTTGTTACAGTAGGGGTCCAATTAAATCAGGGCAGAACGTTTTATTTACAGCCTTGATAAGCAAGCAGACTAAGAAACAAAACTACGAGACTTTTTCAGACAATGGATCTCCTCCGCTTCATTAATCACGGCACCGTGACACACACCTGGAACCCGACACACAATAACAGCACTTCCCCAAATCAACTGTGAGTGATTGTCACAAAAACCAAAAACTCAACATTCGTCAAAGTCAAAGTATAAAAACAATATAAACCCCTTGCTGCTTTGGCATTGGTGTTTTGTCATATTACAGACTTTTTTCTCTGTTTTCTGGTTTCAAAACATGAAACGTGTTCCATTGTGTTATAGAGCCTTTAAGCGCCTCTCAGCAGTTTTTAGGCCAGCTGCCCGACCCCCTGTGATTTTTAACTGGACAAAAAAGCCCAAAAGCCATCATTTGTAGTACCATGGATTACATTATGGGCTGCAAGCATGTTCTCCTTAGCCTCAGGAATGCTCAGGAGGCCTACTCTGCTGTCCAAAGGCATTTTCCTATTAGGAAAGGTTTATTTGTAACGTTCCTGGGTACAATTGCCCTTAATCTGCAATCCCTCACCCTAGCTCGGCATTACATTAGTAATGCATTTATTTTAAAGTGTTGCTAGGCCTAAGTCCACCCTCAACACTTGCATCGCTGTATACCCTTACTAAGGCTCAAGGTCGGTATCTATTCAAAGAGTGCTCACTCCTGTTATGAGACATGAACAAAGATTGATGTCTGCTTTAGGGCGGGAGGCCTTCACAGAGACCTTTGATATTCAGTATCTTAGCAGATTTTGCACGATAAAATCATATTGATCAAAGAGAGTAAATCACACTAAATCTAAAAACTATAGGTATCGCGTCGTGTTCAGTTATGACTCCAAGAAGGAGCGAGTATTTTGACAAATTGTGACAGTCAGGATTAAGTTCCTTAATTACCTCCCTGAGCTGTGTGTCACAGGCACCGCTGCGGACAGTGTTGGTGCAGTGTCTCTGCCTCAAGTCTCTCGCTCTGTGCCCCTCCCCCCTTCAGCACTACCACCCTCGCACTTCATAAAAACCTCTGCAGTAGAGGATTGGAAAGTCTGTTGTGTTAAACATGATCCAGACACAAATCAATTGAGCATGTTGTTACATACTCAAGTGCAACATCACATTATCATTTTTTTGTTGTTGCCATGTACAGAAAAGTGTGCCACACGCAAGACCCACATGGGGTCAGATCAATCGTTGATTGGCCGAAGACACTCGCCTCTTACAAAAATGTATGTTTGAATCTAGCGGCGTCGGGGGAGTCTAAAAAATCCATACACAAATGCAGAGAGATTCACACACAGAAAGCGTTTTTGATATAAATGTAACAACACTCAAATATGTTTTTGATGTAACTAATTGTGTGTGGATCAGAAATATATTTGTGAAACTTTTTTACATTTATAAAATAAGTTTTTGTGTGTGCATTGAAAAATGTGTGGATGGAGACATTTATATATAAATCCGGAATAACATTTGTGTATCCTTCTGTGTGCATTTATTTACTTTTGAGACTGATCTGACCCCATAGATCCAAGGCCTATATTCAGGTCGACCTTTGCATTAGGTCTACTAAGATTATGCTTACACTCGGATACAGCTGTTGCACATGACGGGCAGACCTTAGGACGGATCTTGAAATGAGAGGAGGCAGAATCTGTGTCAATGATGCTTGATGTTCAAACGTCAAAAAAGATTGGCAATGTTTACTTGATATTTTTAACATTAGAGAATCTGGTCATACCTGCAGAGAATTGGCCCTTTTTACTGTTTGTTCTGATTCCCCATGAGCAAATAAAAAAAAAATCTTCTGCTCCATGATTATGCTTTTAGTATTTTGATCTGTTCTATTTTTCTTGTGTAGCATAATGAACTGAGCTACAAGTGTGCAACACTGAGTTGCATAATGACAATAAATGATCCTTGAATTCTTTGAATCATTTTCCTCAAGCAGACTGTGCCCCTCTGACAGAGCCTCAATCTGCCTCTCTGTGAGAGTCGACAATGATCTCTCTCTTTGAACCTCATCTTGTTTTTCAGTCTGTCGCTGTATTAAAGTCTGTTTCAGTTCTCTTTCTTTTTCCAAACCTCGACCACTGGGCACTCCCTCAGCTCTTGCCCAAGTCTGTTTCTTCTAGTTTCCGGATCGAGCCCTGTGGTTGTCTCTAAAGTGCAATTCTCCAACATTTATCTTATATGCGGTCTTATGTGTTTTCCCGGAGCTGTTCTTTCGGTTGCATCTGTATCATGGGACGTAATCAGAGGGTGATTCTGGCTACTTTTACAAGCAGTTTCATCAGCACTCAAGACCGCCGTCAGCATCCTTGCCTGTTTCCCCATCACTTGTCCCTGGGCTTCACCAAGTTTGGAACATGCAATCTGTGATTTTCAGTAGGTTATAATTTCCTCTTGCTCCTTTTCAAAGCTTTCATTTATAACAAAGACCAACACCATACTTGCGACCCATTGATGACCTGTTAGGGCTCCCAAATGAATCTTCAAGTTGCAAGAATACATAATTTTTAACATGACAATGCCACAATTTGTCTGTGTTTAAGCACTGCTCACAAATCACTGTATCAAAACAGGTCTCTGATTCGTAGAACAGAGACATATTTTCTGGGCCATGCCTAGATTTCACAACAGCTTCCACTCATCACAGAACATATTGCATTTTAGAAGAACTAGCCTTGCTCTGAAAAAACAATCTCCAAACATTCAGTGTGAAAATATTTAAATAATTCCAAAAGGAAATGAGAAACAATTGAAAGTGATTCCTTCTCAAGTATTATTCTTTATGTTCTATTGAATCAGTATGCTCATGCACACAACCAAATGCATTAGAGAGGTTGACTGTGCATGCTCACTTAATTATTCCTACTTAAACACATTTTCTTGGCCACACAACGGTGGTTTTAAAATGAAAATCTGTTGCACATGTTTCTCTCTCCCTTGCTGCAGTTGCCCCTTGCACAGCTCAGGCGCTGATAGAAGCTGGAGTTATTACCATAAGATGATGGAAAAGTCCTGCAGCCTTCTGAAGCTTTCAGCTCCATTTCATTTCTCTAATACAATGAATTAAATGCTGTTTAACAGTGTGGGTGCCAGCATTTCAACAAGGTTCAATTTGCAGTTCTCAAAGTGAGCTATGTACAGACACTGGTGTGGGTAATTGCGTGAAGCAAGGACACACAAACCATTGAAATCACCAGACCATGTATAACGACAACTTATCTGTTATCTTCTGAGCGTATCTTCTGTCTGGTCCTTTATCCATTGTTGTATTGTCCTGTTTTAAATATACAATTGGTAAAATCATTTTTGAGGAACTTGGACTTAATATGTTATACATATATATTTTCTATACAGATGTTTGTCTATCATATAGGTCTGGTGATAAATAAGGTTGTCAAAATGATTTATGTATCGTTGATTTGACTATTAAAACCACAGTTGAAAATCTGGTTTTGCATGTGTGCACATTTTTTTTGATTTAATAAATAAAAGTAGAAAACAGTTGAAGGTCTTTCGATTTTCTTTTTTTTATGCTTTGAATCGACACTTCTATTGTGCTGTGCATGAAAAGTTTTATTAGTGCTCTTTTACAATCAAATATTGTTTAAAAGACGACTGCACAAATCCAGCAAATCTAACACAAAGCCTCTTTAATTTTATTCAAACCACTGCTGAGGAAAACATTTCCTCTGTTATGGCTGGCATTTTCAAGACAAATAGCCTTTGATCCTTTGTCACTTACTAGAGAGAGCATTAAATGGTCTCCCTCATAGATATTCAGCTGCATTCTCTTTGCAGAGACATTCAAGTCATTACTGAGCACAATCACACTTAAACCAACTGTGCAGCTCAAATCACATAATATGAAAAACCACAGCCCACATGTGGCCTCATCATAGTTATGTGAAAAATAGCAAGTGACACACACACACACACAGTTAAGTAATGCACTGGCAACCCAGTCTCACAGCATTTCGTGTTATAGTCACGACATTTAATCTATTGTTTTGTGTTCACCAACACGATTTTCCCCTTTTTTTTCGTGTCACACAGAACGATTTTAAAACCGACGTATTTCTCTTGGTAGTATATTTCGTGCCTGCACCACGTCTTTTTGTCTGGTCGGGTCATGGAAGACCGGAAGCTGTGTGGTTCATAAAAACATTTTCTTACTCAATACCAAGCCACGATTATTGTTTTTATTTTAAATTGTATAATGTCTGACTTTTTTTGCCGTCCGTGAGGAAAAGAAATGGGGCTCAGAATACTGAAATATGTATTTTTTAAATCTAAAAAGCCAGAGATTATAGAATTAAACAAATAAATAAAAACAAGGATAATTGTGTGTTATTGTTGAGTAAATAACAGTGAGTTATTTAGTAAAGAATAACAAATTAGAAGGAAAAAAAGATTTAAAAAAAGTTTACTTTAAAACTGTGGTATTTAATTGAAGTCACTTGTATGCCTTTAAGGAAATTATTAGATAAGTGTATTTTTTGTGTGTTTCTGATCGTGAGGAGCATTAACACACATTTTCAAGGGGCAGATTTAGGGGTTTAAGGGTCCAAGACAAATTGTATTTTACCTTGCATCCTTTCTCTAACTGGGAATGTTGGTATTGGTGAAATAAATAGCTACTCCAAACTGTTTTCCTTAAACACATTCTTTAAGTGCTTTCTGGTCCATATATAGGTGTATTTGTACAACCAGTGAGTATAGGAATATAGGACTGATTCAATATTTTTCATACTTTTTACTTCATATCAAATCACACTAAACTAATGGTCTAAGCTCTTCTATTCAAACTGTTGGTTCACCTGGTCTCCTTCTGTAAAAACAATTGTATAACCTTAACTGTGTAATGCACAATCAAGTATTATACATCCTTGTTCTGCAGGACAAAATTACCCTAAAACTAACCCTAACCCTATCAGGCAAAGTGCTCTACAGGGGTGTGACGTAAATGAATGAATAGACCATATATAAACCACTGGCAAAGTACTCAACACCTTTCATGTATTATCTTCTGACACAGTAGGTGTCTCCAGGACCGCATTTAGCCACAATGACACACAAACACAGACTTAAAAGGGAACAAGAAAGAAAGAAGCTGCAAATGTGAGAGATGCTGCGCTCTTAGAGCAGATCCAATTATAATTTGGGAGACTGCGGTACGATAATGTCAGAAACAGTATCCCTCAAGAAGTTCAAAGACAAATTATAATGACTGTATAGTATAAGCTGAAAAGGCAAGATTTCCTTTAACAACAACAAAATGAAAATACTAAAAACAAAGTGTCTTTTCCCCATACTTTCTAATTTCTCCAGATTCTCTTTATTTCTCAGAAAACCCATTTTTTCAACTGGAGACACATCTTTTTATATTGTTTTGATTTGAAAAAGCTTAGTTATGAATCTAATTTGCTGGACACTAAAGTTTAAGAAAACGTTGCCAAACATGAATAAAACTGACTTTATGGTGCAGTTATTGCTGACAAGTTACGTTTTCACTTTCCTTTTATTTTGTAATTTAATTATGTAACCACTTATATGGTTCAGTGTACTAATTAATTTGCAGGCTTAATTGTCGCAATGAAAGCATTTTCCTTGGTTCCTTTTAGAAATAGAAAGCACACAGTCAATTACATAACAGCATTTGTTGAAATGAAGCCACGCTAATGAGTTACTGCTTGATGAGTTAGCCACCAATCAGCTCTCATCAACAATCATGAACACAAACTAAACGCTAATTAATTCAAACTAAAGACGTTCTGCAGATACTTGACATTGAATGAGGTTAACAACCGTGCCAAATTATCATAAAAAAAAACAATAGAGAAATGAATAAATCAGCAATGCATTTATTTACATCGTCAAACATTTTGTTTCATTAATGCATTGCAGATATTGTGCCTCCATAAGAATGTGTATTATTGTAATGTTAAAGTAAAGGTTAAATAAATAAATCAGTATTTAAATATTACCTGGGATTAGCGGTAAATACAATGCATAGGGTGTTCCTTTATATTATTTTTCTACAAAGTTCATGCAACTTTAAAGTGGACCTATCATGCTATATTTGAATAATATATTGTAGGGCCATACCTATATAAGGTATATTTATACGTTTTCTTTTTCAAAATACCAAACAGATCATGCATTTTAGCCATGCCTCATTTCGCTCTATTTTGCTTTCCTCCACCCTGTCTTTGCATGCGCTGCAGCTGACCACGCCCCCCTGCAAAGGAGGGGGCCGAGTTACGAGCGTCGTGTTACCATGCTGTTCCCATGCTGTTACCATGCCACGGCAACCTCTCATTCCCCTGATAGGTCAGCTCCGCCGTCCTGACGTCAGAGGAATGTTCAAATCTGGATCAGTCTGTATCAGATCCGTTGCAACCCCGTTTTTAGAGATTTGGGTATGGAGGAAAAGAGAGAGGGTTGTGTTTTCTGACACTTGGTGAGTTCCCTGGAACACCGGGGACACATATTCATGTATAAAAGACGTGCAAAAGTGCATTTTGCATGATAGGTCCCCTTTAAGTAACTTAAAGAGGGCTAGGTCTTTCAGAGCTATATTGATCACTTTTAAGACATCAGAGGAAACCCTGTGAGACCTTTAGATTTAAATCCTGTAATATCCGTTTAGCCTCCATCACACAGAGAAAACCTTGAGCCAGGAGGTACTGTAAATATTAAATGCAGTTCACAGAAAGTGAAGAAAAATCCATATAGATATCATTCTTCCCCCTTTGTATTTGTCTGCTCTTATCCCAAGTGGTGGGTCTTTTATCAGGGGACAAACGACTCAGTATGCATATAATTATACAAATGTATATATATGCCCAAATAACGCACTTCCAGGTATACACTATTTCTGGCTAGTCAGAAATAGACATTTATTTAAATTGATCGTAATGGCTCAAATAAAGCCAATTGCCTCTCTGAACTGAACGTCCCTGTGTTCTGTCTTACTCGGCTTGCCTGTGTTGCAGTGCTGCTCCCTTTTCTGTGCTCTGCATCTTTTCTGCAGCATTTTGCTCCTATACCAGGGAAAATAATTGAGTTTGTGAGAGTGAATGTGACTCCGCGCTCCAGTGGGTTCTGACACCTAGATTGCCAAAATGTTGCAGAGATATGCTAACATCATGTTCAAGGTTCAAGGCTTTCATTAGTTATACGTACATAGCTACAGTGTAGTTATGACGATGAAAATCTTAGGTCATAGGCTCCTCCAACAGCGCAACACAATAAAACAGATAAACAGAAACAATTGTGCAAGTAAATACAAAAAGAAAAATAGTAAAATTGTGAAATAGTGAAATAGTGCAATATGAGTCTATAAACAAGTGATTGGAATAATATATATATATTAGGGCTGTCAGTCGATTAAAATATTTAATCGCGATTAATCGCATGATTGTCCATAGTTAATCGCGATTAATCGCAAATTAATCGCACATTTTTTATCTGTTCTAAATGTACCTTAGAGGGATATTTTTCAAGTTTTTAATACTCTTATCAACATATGAGTGGACAAATATGCTTTATATGTTTGTTTATTATCATTTGAACAATGACAAATATTCTCATGAATATTAAACACAACAACCTCTGAACATTACAAATATTCGCCTCAATTCAACCTAGAACCTCTCTCATACAATACTGTGTGTGTGTGTGTGTGTGTGTGTGTGTGTGTGTGTGTGTGTGTGTGTGTGTGTGTGTGTGTGTGTGTGTGTGTGTGTGTGTGTGTGTGTGTGTGTGTGTGTGTGTGTGTGTGTGAGAATGTGAAGGATCGTTGGAGCTATGTGCAGCTCAAGGCATATATGCCTGTGTGTATGAGCTGTGTTGCGGCACTATCCGTGCTGAGTGTGCTGTCTGGCTACCTGCATAAAGTCAAGTGCTTGGCGCAGTTGTCGGCGAAATGTCGCTCCTCTGTTTTCATTGAAACAGCTCCTTATATCCGTTAGCTCAGCTAGCTAGCACCAGATGCTAACAACAACACGTAAGGTGTGCTTCGCTCGCGCCACACATACACACACCCTCCCGGTCCTCCCGATGGCCAGTCCGGGCCTGCCGGTGAGCGTGGAAGTGTGGTCTGCCACAAGCGGGCAGCAGGAGCGGGGCTGTCAGCATCAGCTTGTAGATGGTATTTTAAACTCGATGCGCTCTGAAACTACGCCGAGGACAAAAAATACACATGCGTTAATCGCGTTAAAATAATTAGTGGCGTTAATTTTTTTTTGCGTTAACGCGTTATTAACGCGTTAACTTGACAGCCCTAATATATATATATGAATATGATTGTCTCATTCAGGGAGCAGCTTACTATTTTTGGTTGGCAATGCCCATGCTTTCACAGTAGAAAGACAAATAGTGCTTTGCATCTCATTCTACGACTAAAGTTATTTGAGGAAGCAAACTTAAAGTTGAACTAGAGTTAGAACTAAAAGTCTGAACACACTGGCAGCAGAATATGGCAGGTGTCAACAGCCCCCCCCACATTGGTGGAGGAAAGCTCTGCAGTGGAGCTTCTTTGTTGACAGCATGTCTTGCTCTGTGTTGGACAAGAAAGTTATTGTTGGGTTATACAAATATGTATTCTTCCATGACTCACAACTCTGATTTTATACAGATAATCTTATTTTTTTCTTGCTGAGCCATACAGTAAATGTGCAAAATAAACGAAAATAACTATCACTGATCCAAGTTCCATATTCAGTCATAACAGAAAGAAGAAACTGTCTATTGCACTGTCCCGTTTCAAGTGCATCCTGTTTGCAGGGACGTCATTGACAAATAATTAATCTTTAGTTTTTCTCCATGTTCCTGTTTTAGCTTTGGCCTCCTGCTAAGTACTGTATTTGCCATTCTCAGCAGGAGGCCTTTGAACCAGTTAGCAGCTTCTCCAGAAGTGTGGAGCGGTAAAAGGATCATGTTTGTTTGATGTCAGGCCGCGAGAGAGAAATCTGGTAAATTCAGCATAACGTGATAACACAGCTTTAAGGGAAAGATAGGCCTAAGACTGACAGTAACAGCTTCTCAATAGATATGCTTAAAGAGGCAGGATGGAGATAGACACAGACTTACATCATCACCCATTGCTGTTTCTTCCACTGGAAAACAGTTGATGTGCAAAATGTCAATGTCTGGCCCTTGTTCTTCAGAAAGCTGTTTACTGTAATACAGTGCAGCCAATGACAAATCAAAAAGGCATTCATTACAATTATTTAACCTTATTCTTGTTTGCTTTTTGACAATAGATTCAAAGGCTTTTTTTGTCCCATGCACAATAGCTACAGCATCGTTTTGGCAATTAAAATATTGAGTCTCAAGATCCTCCAACAATGCAACATGCAATATAACATACAGTTACAAGCCTTAAAATAGTGCAGCTATATAGTGCAATAGGCAAAATAAGTTAGTTGCAGGGTACAGAAACAAATAGTATCTGTACATGTAGTATTGCTCCAAATAAAAGTTCAAACATTCGTGCAAACAATGTCGATCTCAGAGTTTCAAAAGTTTGTTCAAAATAAAGAAAACCTTATCAGTGAGCAGACGTGTGAGCATGGTGCCAGACATGACATTTGGTGTTTTTGTTTATACAACAGGCTATTTATCACAACATGTTAATAGCTGGTTGTTGGTAGTTTAATTTGTTCAAAAAGTTCATACTGGCGTGTGTGTGTGTGTGTGTGTGTGTGTGTGTGTGTGTGTGTGTGTGTGTGTGTGTGTGTGTGTGTGTGTGTGTGTGTGTGTGTGTGTGTGTATCATAGGGACACTCCCCCATCGCCATCAATGGGACTACGGTGGAGAGAGTCAGCAGCTTCAGGTTCCTTGGGGTCCACATCACTGAGGACCTGACATGGACTCTTCACAGCACCACCATCACCAAGAAAGCTCGACAGCGGCTCTTCTTCCTCCGCAGGCTGAGGAGGTTCAACATGGACTCCAGGATACTCTGCAACTTCTACAGGTGCACCATAGAGAGTATCCTGACTGGCTGCATCACGGCCTGGTACGGCAGCTGCACCGCCCTCAATCGTAAGGCTTTATAGAGGGTGGTGAAAACTGCACAGAACATCACCAGGACGGAGCTGCCATCCATGGAGGACCTTTACTCCCAGCGGCTCAGGAAGAAATCCCTACGGATTATAAAAGACCCCCATCACCCCAGCCACAAACTGTTCTGTCTGCTGCCGTCTGGCAGGCGTTACCGCAGCATCCGGACTAAAACCACCAGACTCAGGGACAGTTTCATCCCACAGGCGATAAGACTGTGAAACACCTGAACTGCTGTAACAACATCCATAACATTCTGCTACTTAGTAATCATTTATCTATTTACCTAATATATCATTCAAATAGCTTGCATATAGACTCTTATTTCACTATTTCACTTTTTTTTAAACTATTCCTTTCTTTTTGCAGTTACTTTTAATATTTACTTGCACTATATTTTTCTGTTTTTCTGTAATATTGTGTTGCACTGTTGGAGAAGCCTGTGACTTAAGAATTTCATCGACATAACTACTCTGTAGCTATGGTTGTATGACTAATAAAGAACCTTGACCTTGACCTTGTGTGTGTGTGTGTGTGTGTGTGTGTGTGTGTGTGTGTGTGTGTGTGTGTGTGTGTGTGTGTGTGTGTGTGTGTGTGTGTGTATGTGTGTGTGTAGAGGTAGAGAGGTTTGGAGATGCTGGAACACACTCAGATGAAACTGCCTGTCAGGTATCTGTTTTATTCTGTATCTGCTTGGGTGAGCGTATTCAAAGGCTTTCAATCAGGGTGAAAGAATTGTGTGGCAGATGTATGAAGACTCAGACTGATAATGACAATGCAGGCCTCGTGATAGATCAAACATCTTTTAACTTTAATACTGGGCTTCCAAAGTAAGGACCACCACACTTTTGGCACACTTCACCAACTGTCAAATGCATCCCTGTCTGATGAGGCTTTATTTGATGTCTGCTTTGCATATTTCTTTAAAACGCATATTGTATGCAGTTGAAGTTAAAAAAGAAAAGGAAAAGTCATAATAAAAAAAAATCCTTTACACTGCTGCAGAAATTATATCTCTGTTGTTCTGAAATACTGATGAAGGAACCAAACAAAGCACATCGATAGACTCTCTGTGAGAAGACTAAGGTGAAGGCTTTTATATTGACTGGGCATTGGGCCAAGTTTCTCACAGACCAATCGAATGGCACTCACTTCTTAGTATATGAACCTGCAAGGGCAAACAAGGCAAAACTCAACAGACCTAGATTGAAATCAATTGTAATCATCAGAGGATAACTTTTCAAAAACCTCATGCACTCAAGTAAAACACTGACAACATGACAGTGTCTCTTCAATCTTGGTGAATTTGTTGTTTAGTTTAAATCCCCCTCCTCAATTTAGTCTGATCTCTACTTAATTTGTTCAAATCTGTGTTTGATTGCATTTCACAGTTCCTTTTTATGTTTCCCTTAAAGGTCACCTATCATGCTATTTTTAGGCAATAGCATAGGTCTCAGATATATAAAAAAATATAAAAAACATGTCTATGAAGTGTTTTGGTCAAAAAACCAAACAGATCACCCATTCTAGCCGTGCCTCATATCCCTCTATTTCTCTTCCTGTTACAAAAGTGCTGATTCTGGGTATAAACAGGTCTCTCTTGAGAATGAGACCCTGTGTCTCAATGAGATTTTCACCTGTATAAATAAAGGCTAAACAAAATAAATACAAATAAAGCATTTTCTTTTTTAAACTGAAATAAAAATAAAATAAGAGGGGGCGGAGCTTATGCCGGCTCATGCGGGACCTGGCCAACAAGTCCTCCAACTCATACGACCAAATAGGTCGATTGTTCAAGCCCTTATTACGACCAAATAGGTTGTTTGTTCAAGCGCTTAGTACGACCTATAATCACGTTTTAAAGTTTTCGACCTCTAGTGCTCCTGTTGACTGCAAACGTTACAGAGGGTCGTTTATTCACAAATAACCCTCTCTGTAAAATCCTAAATTGTAGGATAGTTTGGCCATTAAAATGCTTTTTGATTAGATTTCTAGCGAGAAGTGTATATTGTACTTTTAGAATCCACGTCTAGTGGATGTGTAGGATCTATAGTTTGATAGATATTACGAAGATGATTTGAGGTTTCGCCAGGAGAACCTGTATATGCGGCAGCGTCCATGTAAAGTTAGCGTCAACCCTCACGGGATGAAAACAGTATTTCCGGTCTCAAAGTTTTCATAATAAAACCAATGATCAAATGATTTAACAGTGATATCTGCAGTACTCATCCACTAAAAAACATCAGTTTATCCTTGTTAATTACACGACATTAATTGGTTTAAATTGTGTACAATGCTTTTGTGTTTTTCCCATAGGATTTTCCCTTTCGATTCTGAGAGACACATTTTTTTTCAGAGGTTTTGATAGGCTAAAACATCGAACTACACATAATCCTGGATGTTTTAGCCGCAATGCACGTCGGGATATGGTGTTTATGCGATATTAAATCGGAATACATTTAAAAAAATAATAATGATACTTTATTCCGAGTGTTCTTGCTTTTCTCTTTGGAAGTCATCACATAACGGCATTGTAATACACGGTTCGGCTGCATTAAATATTACAAATCTGCCGTAGTTCTCTATTTATAGAGCCCTGATGAGAAGACTTCTGGACAAACTGGAAGAAATGCCGCCGAAACTGAATACGTGACGTGGATCATAAATATATCAGCAATTACACAACATCTTACATTTCTTTTCACAAAATACGTCTCCTTGCAGTATCAACATTAATTCGGCTGACTTTTATGATCCAATTGGTAGATAGGTTATATTTACACCATAACGGTGCACAGCTGATAGAAAGGGACTTGTAGTTTTTAAAGATATTACTGATTTTCTTTGAATTAAAGAATGTAAATACTGAGTTGAGAGAATAGTCAGGGGTTTTGGGTGATGGGAGACACATCTATGGAATCAGAATTTCAATAGCTGATATTATTATGTTTCATTAACTAGACAACTGGTTTTTTAACCCGCACCGCCTAGTGGTTAAAGCACATTATTGAATTTTGTTGTTGAAGTTTATATTTGATGAAAACATTTATATATTAAGAGTAGCCTACATACAAAATAGGGGGAAAGAAGAAGGTCAATGATAGAAATATAGAATAGAAAATATCAAGAAGATACTGTAGTGATCTCTACAATAAAACAGTTTAGTGCAGGACGTCCAAAGATATTAACAGGAGGATGTACAAAACAGACAAACTAATAAGGCTTTATTTAACGTCTAATATATTGCATAGTTTATTTTGGCACTTGACAATCACCTTCCCTGAATTTTACTCAGGTGTAACTTATGTCTGATTTAAGGGTTGTTTATATTTCACATCATTAATCAGAATCTGCAAAGTAACTAAAATAAATGTAGTGGAGTAAAAATACCAGGTTAACCTCTGAATTGTAGTGGAGTAGAACAAAGTATATGCTGCTGTCACAAAAACATTTCCCAACTTGGGATCAATAAAGTATATCTTATCTTATCTTATCTTAAGATTATCGATGGCTACTGCCATATTTGCAAAATTTGCCGCTGAACCTTGACAAGTGCATGTTTCAGGCTTATCAATTAACAACAGGAGGGGTCACAGACATAAGACCAGCTGTTAAATAAAGCTCTTCTGACCTTAGCTGTCATGTGGGTATATTAATGCTGCCCATTATGGACACAAGGCAAGGCAAGGCAAGTTTATTTATATAGCACCTTTCACCACAAGGCAATTCAAGGTGCTTTACAAAAATGAAAGACATTCAGACAAAGGCATTTAAAAACAGTCATTAAAAAGAAAAGATAATAAAATAAACATTAAAATAAAAAATTCATGAATAAAAAGTTACAGTGCAGTTTAAGATATGAATAGTTCACATAGAAGTTCCACTTTACTGATGACACAAGCCATTTTCACCTATTTATTAATTATATGTTTTAAATTTGGGTCGTAATAAGCTGCTGAACAATCAACCTATACTGTATGGTCGTTTTTTGTAGGAGGACAGGCTGGACCTGGCAGATACTGTCTAAAATGCTGCGGTGATGAAACGCAAGGATTATTAGATCAAGGATTATTTCTGAAACAGTATGGAGCTCAAAAGCTTTCTCTCTTGCCGGTTATACCACAAGGTGAGTTCCTTTTTATTTCCTGCTTCTTCACACACATGCTCTCCAGTACAGGTTAGCTCTGAGTGTTAGTGATGCTAATGTAAACACCGACCATATTACGTCCAAAACAGTCGGGCATTGTTTTTGATAGCAACGTTTCTGATAGTGCTGTGGGTCCGCCGCCGATATTACGTCATATCGGACACAAATCTGGATCAGCTCCGTTGTACCCCCGTTTTTAGAGATTTGGGTACGGAGGAAAAGAGAGAGGGTTTTATTTTCTGACGCTGCGTGAGTTCCCTGACACACCGGGGACACATATTTATGTATAAAAGACATAAAAAAGTGCATTTTGCATGATAGGTCCCCTTTAAAATTGGTGCTTTGCAAATGCAGCTTTCAGGAATGTTGACCACAACTCTGTTTTTCGCGACTACATTTTACTGTTTATTTTGGATCCAAATTAGTGTATTGTTTCCCTTGAATCATATAACACAGACTACATTAAGCCTCTAGACTCAACAAAATATGAAAATGAAAAGGTCTGATGCTTTATAAACTTGCCATACTTCCAGGCCTATGGAAAATAGTACGACATGGAAACAGTTTATAGAATAACATTTACAACTTTATCTGGTTTCACAGATCATCACACCAGGTAATATTGCATGAAAAGGGCAAGGATTTTAGATCCATTACACTGCCAACTCGATACACTTTATATAAACCTTCAGTGTTAGGGCCTCAGAGAGAAAACTCGGCAGCCTTAAGTGGCTCAGCTGTAAACCTATTCAACAACACACCTTTGAGGCTTTGCCAAGAAACTGAGAGTTTCCCTCAAGCATCTCTCTCTGTCAATTCTCAAAGACCTGCAGCGGTGGCATTGTGACCAGGAACAAACGCTGTTTTCTCCTCTACGTCCCTTTGGATGCAAAGCATGCATCACGCTACAACATTCCTCTAAGCACTTAAATAGGTTGCTCAACAAGAAAAACAAAGGGTTTTTTCTGCTTTTAGTCTCCTCTGCCTCTCGTTGGTTCTGGTGATCTGCTCCTCCTCCTCTGGCTGTTGCCTTTCATGATTATTTACCTGAGGGACTCCTTTGCCTCTCACTTGAGCCTCGGAATAACAAGTGACCATGGATAGCAAATATCCAAGCTCTTGAGAATAAACAACGGGTCAAATAGAGTTTAATCTAACACCAAGCATCTGTCTAACATTGTGAATATCATTCTGGGTATGCCTACCCGGAGATAACTTACCCGAGGTTGAAAAATGATTGGCCCAAAATCAGACTTTTAACATGATTGTCATAGGTCCCATAAAAAGCACATACAGTACTCCCTGAACAAGAGAATATAGAGAGGAATATTGTGATAAGAAATAAATGCTCATGTCAATTTTGTCGGTATTTTGAAACAGAAGGGGAAAGAAACAGATGATGTCTTTGTAGATCAATCTTAATTTTCAGGACCACACCCCTTTGTTAATACAGGTACAAAAACATGGGCATGATGGTGTTTTCAAAACATTTGTAGAGAGTATATTTAAAACTAGAATACAAGCTTTTTAACACAGCACATACATAAATCCTGGACCTCTTATTACCCAGCCTCGAGGAGTACATTGTAATATTACAAATCAACGTGGATTGACTGTAGTGTCGCAATCAGGGCCGTCCCTGGCCAACATGAGGCCCCACGCAAAGTTTCGGGGGGGAGCCTCGCAGCGGCGAAACCGTGCCGCGCCACACTAATTGCGCCGCATAAGCGCATTTTCGGCTCAGTTGAGGCACCCTCCCGGTCCCTCCCGGTCCCTCCGCAAGATGAGGCCCCCTCCGCAAGGTGAGGCCCCACGCAGTCTGCATGATCGGCCTGTAGGGAGGGACGGCCCTGGTCGCAATCAGGTACTTCTCAGAACAAGGAAAAAATAATTCAGGGGCTCCAAATCAACAAGAAATATGAAAATCCGTGGGGTAGTTCATTCTTGACATTTGAAGAGTATGTGATTGAACATAATTTGCAAATGCTGATTTCACACAAGAAAAACAGTCTAGATGCTGTATATAATCAAACAGTAAACCAACTCATGCCCTATCCTGTATTCACACATTTACTTTCAGAAACATCTACACAAACTCCATCATATTGTCTTCTGGTCCATGACATTGAGCTGAAAAAAAGGGACAGATCAAGCTGATGAGTGAAATCAATCATGTTAAATTTTGATTTCACACATTTAGATAATCCTTTTTATGGGACTTTGTTGTTGCAATTAACACAATACATCGTGAGGAAAGTCAAGTTAACGATGTAGGCTACAGCACATGACAGTCTCTATTTGAATTTCCTTGGTTTGGATAAGGAAAAACTCAAACCAAAAAAAAAAGGAAAGTTAGAAACCTCAGGAGGAATCTAAGAAGATGGATCATTCTTTCAAGATCGACAGAGAATCAGAAGAGGTCTTGTTGTCATGTCATTCTTATGACAGAGAAAACTCATTATTTCAATTTTCTTAATTTCTTCTACACATGGCTGTGCAGCAACTCAAATCCAATTCACATAAACAACCAGAACAACAGCGCTCTAATCAGCACAACATCTGTTCACCCAACAACATATTGAACCCCACACACACACATCCCTGTAGAGGCATAATGTATTCTCCTTCAAGTTTGTGTTTTTACAAACCCAAACTCTAGTGGGTTCATATCATAGTTTCTTCTTTGTTCTTCTCTTGAAATCGAAAATAAATGCATTTCTTGTGCACATGGATCTGCTACCCTACAGCTTTTATCATTGCAGCTTTTTAATGACTAACATGTTTTAGTAAAAGAGGATGACTATTGAAATGCTAATTATGTATTTTAATGAAAATGTGATTGCTAATATCACCTTTGATGAATATTAAGCAGCGGCAACGCACATCCATGGGTCTCCAGTAAAAGGTCCTGAAAGCTAATTGATGCAAAATGTGCCTGTTCAAATGCTAAACAGAAAATGAAAAGAGAGATATAACACTTGGTGTCACGGGTTAAAGCCACATGGAGCTGAAGCCAAAGGAATTAGAAAACAATTTACAACATACCCGCTGGCACAAAGGTGAAAAACGTTTGTGGGTGTTTTTTTTAACGCAATGCTGAAAGGGCCCTTGCTTAAAAACTGCCACTGCAATTGCGTAAAGTTAAAGTGATAAGTCTGCACATACAAATCTTTGGATGCAATCAGTGAGCGAAATGCCTTGATTAAATTTATGAATGTAAACATGTGTTAATGATTACAATGTGAAGCTTCCATTGATTAGCAATAACCACTGAGTTCTGCAGACACTTGTGAGATGCTTGACAGCACAAACCTGTTAAAGGTCAATCACCTTAATCGTAAGTGGCCCCAACATCAACAGGTCTTAATCAGGGTCATGTGCATTAAGGAGAAACCAAAAAAAATGTTCATGGAGGTTTCAGAAGACCAAGACGAAGAGGGCACAGCCATGCTTGCATCCTTGTGAAGCTTTACTTGGGCTTAGCTGCGATTTGAGGTACAAATAAGCATTTTAATATGCTCATGAGTAAACATCATAAACTGTAAAGCAGACATAATGTTTAGCATATTTTCTGTGTGAGTTTGACATGTTGTCATGTTGCTAATTAGCATTGAACATAAAGCACACATATCGAGCAAAGCTATTGGACTTCATGGCAGCACTTGAGGAAAAACCTGAACTTCTCCATAATCACCCAATAATCAGCTGTGATTGTCTGTCTGTTTATTTTGTGTCAGTCCATCAATTAAATGTCCAGGACACAGGACAAGAAAAAAAAGATGATCTGCTTGTGGGGCTTAAGGAAAAGTCAAGGGATGACTAGAGTCGTCATGAATACAAATCACACAGATATGTATCCACCTTCCGCCATTGGTATCAAGAGTAAAAATACTTGAATGTTGTTCACTGCCAATGCTTGTTCCAGAAAAGGTAACATACGTCCCATGAATTGTAGGATGTCTGGGTTGGCTCAAAAAGCTTGGGTTAGTTTAAGGCTACAAAACCTTTTTGGACATTACAGTTGTTGTTATTTTGTACAGACAACTAGTTTTAGTTTTTTCATTATTTTAACGAGATACTGATCTTTTTCTTAATTTAACAATGTTATATGAGCAGTAAAAATACAACCTTAAAAATGAGTAAAGAAAAAAAAAAAAGGGTAAAGAAATTCAATACATTGCCAGTATCTAATTGAGCATTATGAGGACTGTCATTCACTCATGTTGTCTTCATGTGCTTAATGCCTTTGAAAAGTACATTTGAATAATTAAATAGCAACATGTCCTTCCAGAGATACTGTTAAGGTCGTTGAGAATATTGCACATATATATATATTTTCTTTTAATTGGAGGGATAGTTCAAAATAGTCATTAATCCAAACTTATTATAAATTATTAAATACATTCATCGAAATACTGGTTTATTAAGACCTTTGCTATTTATTATGTTTGTTCCTTATAGCTACTGCAACACATGCATGTCACCCTATAATGCACAGACCGAAGGGATTCATGCAGGATGAACTTCTTATTCTCTTCTCACCATCAAGTCTAATGTTTTAGCTCGAGCCCAAATCTAGCTGTCTGCTCTAAGTGCATCGAGACAGACAAACTGTTCTAATGAACATTTCCCCCTCTGAAGCAAGGGGGAAATGCAGCGTCATTAATCTTTAGCTCTGCACATTGATCTCATCAGGGGTTTGAAGGAGCTTTTAGTGGGTTGTGTGCAGGAGTGCATCAACACGTGTAATGTTGTTTCCTTCCCTTAATTCTTCTTCCTCATCTTAATGAACCCTTTTGCATGAAAAAAGTGTAAAGGATGAAATTAGACATTGAGAAAAAAAGCCTCCTTTTTAAAGCCACCTGTTTTACTTTTGCACAGAAGATGAATAATATCAAATATATCTCAAAACTGAAATCTCTCAAAGCTTTACAGTGAAAACAAATGTAATGCTTCGTCATTGATTATTTTACAAAAATGTTTAGTTTAAAGGTCCCATGTCATGGCCATTTCTACTGATCATAATTCCATTGTTGAGGTCTACTAGAATAGATTTATATTGTGCAATTTTCCAAACTCACATTGGTTTCTCATACAGCATCTCTGTATAGTATGTGTATTCACTCTCTGTCCTACACGGCTTGTTGGAGCTCCTGCCCCCCCTCCCTGTGAGCCCACTGTGTTCTGATTGGTCAGCTCGCCCACTCTGTTCTGATGAGTCCACCACCGTTAAAGCGGAACATCAGTGATTATGTGTTACAATGGCGTTAGCAACCAGAAAATTACACCAGTAAGGACAAACAGATGAGAATGCTGCGTGGGGTCTGGGTGCCGTGTTGGCGGGACGTTGTGCGGCTCGCTGCTGCGAGGAGCGGACAGTGTGAGCTGGGTTCAATTCCCCCCCCCGCACCCCCAAATGCGGCGTACCTACAGTGTAAGCGCGCCACAGTTTCGCCGCTGCGAGGCTCTACTAGCACCCCCCCCCCCAGCGCGTCACAGTTTTGCCGCTGAGAGAGTGTGTGTGTGTGAGGAGCTCCACGGATTGGGTTCATTTGGGTATGGTCACGTCACTGTACCCAGGAAGAAAAAGATAAATCTCCAACGAGGCGTTCTGGGGCAGCATAGACAGGTCTTTTCTGTGTTAGAGTTTTACTCGCTACAGAGTGTACTTTGAGGGTTTGTGACTCTGCAGACCGTTTACATGCCTAAAAACCTTCATAACACACAAGGGGACGGTTAATAACCGGAAAAGCATGACATGGGAGCTTTAAACAGTTAGAAATGTTGCAAATACTGTATGTTCATGAAAAACCATGTTGTTCTTACCAAACTGTTAATATTCTAAAATGTGGCTGTGCCCTCTGATCCAACAATTCTGTCGTTATTAAAAACCTATTAAACATTGCATGATGAAATATGTGAAAAAGGGCTTTACTCTTAAAAAGAATATATCTTTACAAGAGCAACTATTTGGTTTAGGTTTAGGAGGCTGTTTTAATCGAAGCCGAACACATACATAACCTTTTAACACTGGTCTCTGTGTTCTTTGAGAGTTAATCTCAGTGAAGCTTATTATTGTTCAACATGTTGAGTCATCATGTTTTCCGTGTATCATAGCCATATTTGGTCATCACAATAATCCTGACAATAACCACCTGCAGCACCATTACAGTGCCATCAATTAAAGAAAAGCTGATATTGTATAAAAGTGGGCCATTTCTTTTTTTTAAAAGCAGCATTATGTGGATCTGCAACATCTTTCTGACCTCCTCGGACCTCTAAGACTCCTGGGACAGATTCATTCAATGCTCCTTGTTTAAGATTCAGGGGTGATTCATGCTCCATAGTTCCCTACAGACTGTGAATCAGCTCTCCTCCCAGTATCAGGTCTTCAGGCTCTCAGTTTCCAATACAACCTCAATTTCTGTATATATATATAGATATATATATCTATATATATTAAAATACGAACAAACATTGTCTACGGGGCAGCTTAAGACTTTGTACTTGATTTCAACCGAAGTTTGTGACAATTGAACCTTCCTATGCTATGAAAAATGTAAAAGTCTGGTGATGTTCTCCTAGTACATGTATTGGATGCAATGAGCAATATACCTCCCACATAAATTGATTGATTTAATCCTGGTATATGTTGCCTATACATATTAGTTTGTATCCAGCACACACACACAGGCCCACTTTGATGTTACTGAAAGAACATTAGGTAATGTTCAAGACACCTGGGATCCACCTCCGCCTGGAAGAGGAATAAAGGAGATTACACAGTGACACACAGCAGGGGCTGGCTGTAATCAGCATGACATTGTGCTGCATTTCCACAGTCCATGAAGGTTTCTCATTTCTCTAATTTCCCCTCCTCGACTCCTCGAATCCTCGGTCCTCCGGTAGTGACCCGGAAATGGATTTCAGCGCGCCATGTTGAAGGACATCTCATTTCTCTAAATGCACTTCGAGGACCGAGGATCGAGCATCGAGCATCGAGCATCGAGCATCGAGCATCGAGCATCGAGCATCGAGCATCGAGCATCGAGCATCGAGCATCGAGGAGGCTCTCTGGAGGAGCTATAACCGAGGATACACTGATGGATCCTCCGCGGATCCTCCGCGGATGTATTTCCGGCAACAGTGATGTTTAAAAGAGTCGTGACGCACGGCCGGACTTATGTCAGCCAATGACAGCTCTGCATGCATCCCCTGGATATTATATTATGAACTGCTTTCATCGCGACGCGATGTTTACATTCAAAATGTCATAAAAGTCAGGGGTTGTCATGTTACCACTTTTTACTTTCAGTCAGTGGTAAATATTCAACAAGAGGGATTGGATTACTGGCAGCCAGCAGAAGAGAGATCTCAATCGACAACTCAATGACAAAAAGTCCAAGTTAAAAGTCTTTCCTTGATCAAAATAAGATTCAGCAGTAAAAAAAAAACTCTAGGTTGGGTAAAAATCTATGAAACTTGGTGAAATCACACTGGGGAAAACTAAGAATGAACACCTACTGAAACAATGAAGTGCTGGGCAAGAAAAAGGGGAGCACACTGACTTTATAGACAAGGTAGGAAGGCTAACGAGGGACAGGTGGAACTAATCATGGCTAGGTAGGCAAACACAAAGGAGTAGGAAGTGAAGTATCTGAATAGCAAAATAAAACCGGAAATCCTTAATCACGGAACTTGGATCTAACCGTTTTGTTTTCCTTCAGGCTATAGCTTCTTATTAAAGGCAGGGGAGCATGGCGAACGTTGTATAATTCAATACATTGTTTGATTATTAAATATATACACAGACATCAGAGAGAGAAAGTGGAAAACATGTTTGTGTGTGGGTGTGGTTTTCGTAGGGGAAGGGCTTGTGGGGCATGGCATGCATTAACAAGGCAAGTATTTGACCTTCTCCTCCTCAATAAATATGTCGAAACCATTAGAGAGAGCAGTGTTGAGGGGTATGGAAGAGCATCTGTTGTGGTCTTTGTTTAGTTCATGCATGTGCAGATGATTTCGCTATAGAAAGGCAGGTTTGGTTATTTACATTTTAAAATCAGATTTGTTTTCAAAGGATAATGTGACCACTCTGAGTGGAGAATTTGCGTTAACATCCTGCGGTTATTTCAATTACCTTTGTCATCTTCTGTTTGTTAATGCATGAGCACCATGAAAACAGACAGACATAAAATATGATTGTACATGGCTGCCATAAACATTGACATGCTTACGTCTCAGCTACAGAAAGAATCACGATACATTTTATTTCCATTTTTCATACAAAAATGCGGTAATGGTGTTGATTTAGGCGTATATGGTGCATACATATATTTCACCCTCAGGGGAGAAACACGCTTGATGTCACAGTCTGCTCCATCATTCACCAGTAGTTTTCCATTCACCTGTCTCACCTGTTAACCACACCCACGTTTTTGCTCACTCTCTTTCTCTACTGCACCCATTAGCTTTACTGCCAGTATTTAAACCCTCACCAGACACACACCCGTTGCCAGATCGTACTTTGCCTTCATGCTAGTCTTTCACGCATTTGTTACCAGATTGCCTACCCGGTTCCGACCCTGCCTGTCCCTGACCTGCCTGCTCTGCCTGTTCCCTGATCCTGCCTGTCCTTGGGCTATCCTGCCTTGCCTGCTGTCTCACCCTGCCTGTACCTACGTTGACCGCCTCGCCTGCTCCCTGACCTTCTGCCCGGCCCTGACTCACCTTCTGCCCGCTGTCCTCTGGTTCGTTGGCCTGCACATCATCCGGCTGATACTGTTCTGCTGGTATTCCTCTGCTCTGGTATTATTACCAATAAAGTACATTACCAATACTCCTTGGTTTCTCGAGTGCTGCATTTGGGTCCTTCATAAGATTGTGACAGAACGATCTGGCCAGAACATGGACCCAGCGCACTCACCTAGAGACCGTTTCGAGAGAGTTGAGGACGCTCTCGATAGCCTCCCTGGCCACCAAGGCTCATCATACAAACTCTACACACGACCAGACTCTAACCTATTTAGCTGCGCAGCTACAGCAGCTAACGGCTACTGTGCAGCAGCTAGCGGCAGTAGTGGCTGCTCCAGCGCCTCTTCCCATGCCGCCGGCACCCGCTTCTGCGTCCTCTCCGATGGGATTTACCCCAGAGCCTCGGGTGGGAACTCCGGAGCGCTACGCCGGGGAACCGGAGGGCTGCAGCCCGTTTCTTACGAACTGTTCTATCCTGTTCGCGCTGCAGCCACACACTTTCGCTTCTGAAGCAGCTCGTGTGGCGTTCACGGTCAATCATCTGACTGGGAAAGCCCGACTGTGGGGCACAGCTGAATGGGAGCAGCAGACACCCGCCTGCTCTTCTTTCCCCGCTTTTTCCGCGGAGCTGCGCAAGGTGTTTGGACCCGTGTCTGTGGGTCCAGACGCTGCAGGAGGACTATTGAGCCTGAGCCAGGGTAATGGATCTGTGGTGGATTATGCTATTGGGTTTCGCACCAGGGGCCGCCTCAGCAACTGGAATTCTGAAGCCCAGTGTGACGCCTATCTGCGTGGCTTGGCGGCTTACATTAAAGACGAGCTGGTGTCTTTTGATCTGCCCAACTCACTGGATGGGCTGATTGAGCTGACTTCCCGCATGGATCGGCGCATCCAGACACGGAGACGGGAGCGACGAACGGAGGGAGTTCAACATGCCTGGGCGCCCCGACATCCGGGTTCGACTGGGACTCCTCCCCTCACTCCAGAGCCGCAACCAGGGGGTGATGAGCCCATGCAGGTGGGTCGCACCAGCCTCACCTTGGAGGAACGTGAACATCGCAGACGAGGTAACCTATGTCTCTACTGCGGCCGGGCCGGCCATTTTGTTTCTCGCTGCCCGGTAAAAGGCAAGGCTCAGCAGTAATGGGGAACTTACTGGTGAGCCAAACCCCTGGATTTGTTCCCGCTCAGAGACCATTGAGCCACGCCAGGTTGCTATTACCGGATAGCTCTCAGGCTCTTGCAGTTTTTATTGACTCTGGTTCGGACGCGAGTATTATGGACGAAGAGCTTATGCTGCAGTTGGGAATAGACCGGGTTCCCTTATCTCGCCCAGTTCCAGCCAGCGCCTTAGACGGTCACCTGCTGGGGACAGTTACTCATCAAACTGTACCCGTTCACATGCTCCTGTCCGGGAACCATCACGAAACTATTCAGTTTCATGTTCTCCGGTCTCCACATATCCCACTTATCCTGGGTTACCCATGGCTCCGCCGCCACAACCCTAACATTGACTGGGAGAAGGGAGCCATTTTGGGGTGGAGCCCCTCTTGTCATCAGATCTGTCTGAAATAGGCTGCCGCGCCTCAGCATTCGGTGAACCCCAGCCAAGTTCCGGATGTTACAGGGGTTCCACCGGAATATCTGGACTTTAAGGAAGTATTCAGCAAGACGAGGGCTATTTCCCTACCACCACACCGGCCTTACGACTGTGCCATCGACCTGCATCCCGGTACCAGCCCTCCCAGGGGTCGATTGTACTCCCTGTCTGCTCCGGAAAGAGTTTCCATGGAGACTTATATCAATAACTCTCTGGCGGCTGGGATTATTCGCCCTTCCTCATCACCCGCTGGAGCGGGGTTCTTCTTTGTGGAGAAGAAAGACAAGACCCTAAGGCCCTGTATCGACTTTCGGGGTCTTAATGACATTACTATAAAGAATCGATACCCACTGCCTCTTATCTCCTCTGCATTCGAGTTGCTGCAGGGAGCAACCATATTCACCAAGCTGGACTTGCGTAATGCGTACCACTTGGTACGTATTCGCGAGGGGGATGAGTGGAAGACCGCCTTCAACACCGCCTCAGGGCACTACGAGTATCTGGTGATGCCTTTTGGACTTACCAACGCCCCTGCAGTATTCCAGGCGTTGGTAAATGACGTGCTCCGTGACATGTTGGACCGACACGTATTTATTTACTTGGATGACATCCTGATCTTTTCCAAGACTCTGAAAGAACACGTGCACCACGTCCAGGCGGTTCTCAAGAGATTGCTGGAGAACTCGCTGTTTGTTAAAATGGAGAAGTGTGAGTTTCACACATCCTCTGTCTCTTTTCTGGGATACATCGTGGGACAGGGGAGCATTGAGATGGATCCCTCCAAGGTTGATGCAGTCACTTCCTGGCCGGTTCCAGACTCCCGGAAGCGGCTACAACAGTTCCTCGGGTTCGCCAACTTCTACCGGAGGTTCATTCGTGGATACAGCACCTTGGCCGTTCCACTCACAGCCCTGACCTCCTCTAAGGTTATGTTCCAGTGGTCCTCCTCGGCTGAGGAGGCGTTCCAGAACCTTAAGGCCAGGTTCACCTCCGCCCCCATCCTCCGAGTACCCGATCCTGAAAGACAATTTGTTTTGGAGGTGGATGCTTCTGATATGGGGGTGGGGGCCATCCTGTCTCAGCGAGCAACGAACAGCCAAAAACTCCATCCCTGTGCATTCTTTTCGAGGCATTTGACACCAGCGGAAAGAAACTATGATGTAGGAAACCGGGAGCTGCTAGCAGTGAAGTTGGCTCCGGAGGAGTGGCGTCACTGGCTCGAGGGGACCAGTCAACCTTTCCTGGTGTGGACTGACCACAAGAATTTGGAATACATCCGGTCGGCCCGCAGACTGAATTCCTGACAGGCTAGATGGGCCCTATTTTTCACTCGGTTCAATTTCTCCCTCTCCTACCGCCCTGGTTCTCGGAACATTAAGGCTGACGCTCTGTCTCGTCAGTTTGGGGAGGGAGGTAACATTCCCAGAGGCTCGGACACCATCCTTCCGACTCCTCAGCTCGTCGCCGCCCTCATCTGGGAAGTGGAGGAGAGGGTCAAGGCCGCCCTGGAGGACCAGCCGGGACCCAGTGCCTGTCCTCCAAACCGCCTGTTCGTTCCGCAGATGTTGAGGTCTGATGTTATCCAGTGGGCCCACAACTCCAGACTCACCTGCCATCCTGGTATCCAACTTACCCGGGAGGTAGTCCAGCAAAGGTTCTGGTGGGCAACACTTAAGGAGGACACCAGGGAATTTGTTAATGCCTGCCCTGTGTGCAATCAACACAAGTCTTCTCACCAAGCTCCTGCTGGTCTCCTACAACCTCTGCCTATCCCTCATCGCCCCTGGTCCCACATTTCTCTGGACTTTGTTACTGGTCTGCCACCGTCCAACGGGCACACTGCCATCTTGACGGTGGCTCATTTTGTACCGATACCCAAGCTCCCCTCAGCTAAAGAGACGGCGGAGCTGGTCCTGTTCCACGTGTTCCGGCTCCATGGGCTACCTACCGATGTGGTTTCCGATCATGGTCCCCAATTTACCTCGGTGTTCTGGAGGGAATTCTGCACGCTCATTGGGGCCAAGGTCAGTCTGTCATCCGGTTTCCATCCTCAATCCAACGGTCAGACCGAAAGGAAGAACCAGGAGATGGAGACGGCTTTACGTTGTATAGTCTCCAAGCACCCAGCGGCCTGGGCTAAACAACTGCTCTGGGTCGAGTACGCCCACAACACTCTGATCAGTTCGGCCACCAAGCTGTCCCCATTTCAGTGTGCATACGGGTTCCAACCCCCTCTGTTTCCGGCCCTGGAGAGGGAGGTTACCTGTCCGTCCGTCCAGGCTTTCATTCGTCGCTGTCGCCAGACCTGGAATCAAGCCCGGATAACTCTTGTTCGTTCGGCCAACCGGTACGCCTCCTCTGCCAACCGCCGACGTTCCAAGGCACCCGTCTACCAGGTGGGCCAAAAGGGATGGCTGTCCACCCAGGATATTCCTTTACGGGTGGAGTCGAAAAAGCTTGCACCGAGGTTCATTGGACCATTTGAGATTATAAGGATAATCAATCCCGCAGCAGTAAGGCTAAGACTGCCTCGGACTCTGCGGGTCCATCCCACCTTTCATGTTTCCAGGATCAAACCTGTCCGAGAGAGTGCACTGGTTCCTGCGGTCCCTCCTCCACCACCCCCCCGGATGATTGACGGCGGACCTACGTACACTTTCCATCGACTGCTTCGTTCCCGTCGCAGAGGGAGAGGAGTCCAGTACCTGGTAGACTGGGAGGGTTACGGCCCTGAGGAGAGGTCTTGGGTTCCAGCTCGTCATGTCTTGGACCCCCGGCTCATCAGAGAGTTCCATCAGCGCAATCCCGAGCAACCTTCTAAGGCCATCACATCGACGGGCAGAGACACAGGGAGAGTCTCTCCACATACTGTCAGCTCTTTCGAGGAGGACAGTGAGGGGCCTGCTTCTGATGAGGACGCCGATTCCCACAGGGGGCAGGAGAAGGAGGCCGAAATAACTTTTTCAGATGAGTACTAACCCCACCTCCCACCCTCCTCTGTAGATTAGCGTTTAGGGACGTCAGGAGCCGTCCATTAAGGGGGGGGTTCTGTCACAGTCTGCTCCATCATTCACCAGTAGTTTTCCATTCACCTGTCTCACCTGTTAACCATACCCACGTTTTTGCTCACTCTCTTTCTCTTCTGCACCCATTAGCTTTACTGCCAGTATTTAAACCCTCACCAGACACACACCCGTTGCCAGATCGTACTTTGCCTTCATGCTCGTCTTTCACGCATTTGTTACCAGATTGCCTACCCGGTTCCGACCCTGCCTGTCCCTGACCTGCCTGCTCTGCCTGTTCCCTGATCCTGCCTGTCCTTGGACTATACTGCCTTGCCTGCTGTCTCACCCTGCCTGTACCTACGTTGACCGCCTCGCCTGCTCCCTGACCCTCTGCCCGGCCCTGACTCACCTTCTGCCCGCTGTCCTCTGGTTCGTTGGCCTGCACATCATCCGGCTGATACTGTTCTGCTGGTATTCCTCTGCTCTGGTATTATTACCAATAAAGTACATTACCAATACTACTTGGTTTCTCGAGTGCTGCATTTGGGTCCTTCATAAGATTGTGACACTTGAAGTGACTGAGTAATCTTTTTTCAGATGCGACAAGTGTTTTAAATGTCAAATTGAGCAGCAAAAGCGTCAAGCAGCTCAACAAATCAGAATAAAACGCCTCTGCTTTGAGGTTGATTTGACTCTGAAGCTTCAGCAGAGGCCACGTTTATTTATGAATTATTTTATTTGTTACCCTGGGAAGCCACAAAAAAATGCCTTACTGTAGCTACTATGAAAAAAGGAGAAAGTGGAATTGTTGCCTTCAAATTTTTTTTAATTTGTAGAATTGACCCGAGACTTCAAACCAGAATGTGATTATACTTATATGTAATGAATGACTGAGAGAGCTTCCTTTTTTGTTGTTGTTATAATTAGTTTCTGCCCAATTATGTACAGCAATATAGAGGCTTGTAAAGTCATACACAAGAGAGTGATTTTCTCTGGATCCAGATTTTGGAACTTTGTCACACTGCTAACTGGGTTAAAAAAGTAGTTGGACCCAATAGTGTATCTACAAAACAACCAAATGCCATTTCTCACACATGAAGGGGTATTAATCAAAATAACTATCTATATAGAGTACATTTGTGTTTGCAAGTGCTTATTAAGAAGCCAGGTGTTCATTTCACTAAACTATACAACATGAGCATGACTTCACCTTTCATCAATTATATCCCTGCTTTACACCAGCAATATAAAAAAGAAGAGGCATGGAGACTTGAAAAATAGCTGGGATCAGTATTTCCAGACTCAGAAACAGAATGATCTATACATATGACTGACTCAAAGCTCCTTTCATACTGGATATGGTATGTATTTACATTTATTTTTACAGCACAAGATAGAGAGCATATAATATGCATTCAATAGATCAATGGCACAACAATGATAGCTAAGCTATTCTAGCAAAGCTTGTTCTGTTAGAAGTCAGTGCTGCATTTTATACTATTGACCTTGACATTCTATTATAAGAACATTTAACTGGCATGAAAGGAACTGTACTAAGATGGTTTAAGTCCTATTTATCTGAACGGTCTCAGTTTGTACATCTTAACGATGCAAGGCAAGGCAAGGCAAGGCAAGGCAAGGCAAGGCAAGGCAAGGCAAGGCAAGGCAAGGCAAGGCAAGGCAAGGCAAGGCAAGGCACGTTTATTTTATATAGCACTTTTCAACACAAGGCAATTCAAAGTGCTTTACAAAAATGAAAGACATTAAGAGCATAAAACACATTAGAAACATTAAAAAGCAAAGATAATAAAACATGAATAACACAGGTACATGAATAAAAGTTACAGTGCAGTGTAAAATGAGAATAGTTCAAATAAAAGCAGCGACAAAAACAAAAGTCTTCAGCCTGAGTTTGTTACATATCGTTCCATTTTTCAGAAGGTTCGGTTTGCGTTCACACGGGCAAAACTCAAACTGTGCTATAAACTTTAAACACAAGTCATGTGCACATTTACTACGCCACTGAACATACTTACATTTAAATGTGTACTGCACGGATTCAGCCATTTTCATTGTCATCGACTCATGAAACCGGCAAGGAGATGGAAGACGTGGTTAGAAAAAGATGTCAGCTGCCAATGCTATATTGAACATGACTTGAATATCTCCTCGTAAATGTATACATACTGTAGATAGATTATCAGACCTAACAGAACTGAAAGTCTTCTTTAAACATTCCAAATTTGTTTGCAGTGATATGTCACACTGAAATGAAATTAGTAGAATACCTCAAGACAATCCATATTACCAAATGACCACCATATCCAGTCAATAGGGTCATTACTTAAGACATATGACTATGAATATATACAGCCTCACAGCACATTGCCAACACATTCTTAGTGGGGATCGATCTATTCACAGAAACTCAATTACAATCTCCGACCTGGCTTCAAATGTAAAAACAGACTTCTTGTGTGCAACCCCAAGAAACATGCAGCAATTTGTCAAAGCTGAGCAGAGGGCTGGTGAATTATTACAGAGGCAGGACACAATTCAGCCCTAGCATTGAGCAGTGCAGCGGCAGTGCCACATAACTCATCCATTTCAAAGTGGTATGCATGCTTCTTCTCTCCGGGGCAGAAATCCCACACAGACGGGGGAGGTTGGGTCCTGAGTTAATTAAACATGGAAAAAAAAGCAGATGGGAGAAGGCGTCAGAAAGAGTTCCAAGAAGGATTCCTGCCTTCATTTGGGAGAAGCACTCTGAGGGTAAAGAGTTGGCGTTAAAATGATACGACATATTTCTTCAGACTATGAAGCAGTTTAGAAACTGATTCAACCGAATGCAAAAAACTCTTACTGTCACTCTAGGACTCCATCTTAGTAATTGTGTTCCTTTCTGTTGTCTTCTTATTAAGTGTTAATGATGATGTAAAGCACTTCTAATTGCCTCTGAAAATGTGCTATATACCTGTACCTTACATTGCCTATTAAAGTGAAGCAATACTTGCATAGGCAATCAATACACACAGACCTGTGGCTCATTATGTGTCCTTGTATCATAGTTATGTAACCCCTCTGTGTTGTTAGTCTCACTCATCAACAGAGGCTCATTAAAACTTTCAATTTTCATTATTAGTTATAACAAGAGCTGGTGTGTCAAGCTAGTTACGTTCTTAGTTTAATTGCTACTGCGCTAACATTTGCTAATTTGCGGTCAACACAAATGACACTTGAGGCTGTTTCATTAGTTTGCAGGTATTTAGTTATATCAAAGTATTGGATATATAACATTTTGTTTCTTTGGAGCAGCACGTTCATTTGGATGTATCCTCCGGGGACCATGACAGTCTGCACAAATATTTCATCCATCCAATACCATTTCAGTCAAAAACAAAGTAAGGGATCAACCAGATATATATTTTTTACATTTAAACGTTCAGTTGATTTGATGTATTGTGGGGTTAGTTGAAAAGACGTGTTTATCCTGAATTTACCTCATACCTCAATCGACATTAGGATCTCATCACGTAAGATTTATTAAACATATTCTCTATCTATATAAACAATGCATACACATCTTGATACACTGTTGAACATAATGAGGCTGATCCTTCAGGTTGTATGAGGTACATTTCTGCTTCCAGGTTGTTGACATAAATGTGTTCTGCAGCCTCTCATTCCACCACCTGCAGCAGCTGGAGTGTCCTATTACTGAGTCTCCTGCGTGTTAGTGTGGTTGTGTGTCTGTGTGTGTTTGTGTGTGTGTGTGTGTGTGTTTGTATCACAGGCAGGTGGCAAGAAACATGTCAGCGATGGCTGTGTCCGTGTGTGCTCACATGTCAGTGAAGAAGAGAAGAATATTATTTGAAAAGGGCATGATTTAAAGGCCAGAAGTACAGTCTTAGCTTCTCAACACTTCCTATCAAGTCAAGTTGACATACACAAATGTGTGTGTGTGTGTGTGTGTGTGTGTGTGTGTGTGTGTGTGTGTGTGTGTGTGTGTGTGTGTGCATGCAAGAGAGCGTGAGAGAAAGAAATGGAGAGGGGGAAAGAGAAGGTGGAACGCCATTCTTTTAACAAAAGACTGCACACATTGACAGCACATTTCAGTGAGTATTGCTAAAATGTAAAAGAGATATATTTGAAATACCTAAAGGGTATCAAGTTTTCAGGACCGTCTTCATGAAATTCATTAAAAAGAAGAAGAAGATGGATTACAAGTGATATCCCAACCGTGGGAGTGTAGTCGTCCAAAAGGTTTTTCCCCAAATGATGATTTCATATTGATTCCCGATTAACTATTTGTGTTTCTCTCCTGAGAGACAGCCAAAGATGATGTTAGACACTAATGCTTATGAAGAGACCGGCAGTATATGTGACCCTGTCTGCTGATAATAGCCAGATTTTTTTTGGGGGGAAGAATCAAGATAAACAGCTGACAAATAATCTCTCAACATACATTGAGCTGCCCAAAATGCTGGATATGATCATTTGCATTTGGACATATGTTACTTCTGATCGACGAACAATGTTTTTTCCCTACTAGGGCGAAGGCATGACTTGCCTTATTCTGCCTCTGATTGGTCTACCCGGCTATTGCTACCCAGCCATCGAAGTTGATAAGTGCTGGCCAATCACAGGAAGAGTAGGGCTGCTTGTGCTTTCACCACAGTTGGATTGGCAATTCGCACAGAAGGGGCTCTAAAGCTGTGGCTTGGATAGTTCCAAAAGTAGTATCTCAAAACCACCTGCCAAACTGACATAATTGCAGACATCGGGGTCCACCAAACAGTCAGGGTTTGACTACCAGTTCAAAACGTCTAACTTTCTGTGTTGATTCCAGGGTGTAAGCTGCTCATTTCTATTTGCAGTGCAACCTGTGAAGAACAGGTGGTTTATCGTTCATGCTCAAGATTAGGATTAGGGATCATTTTTACCTTACAACTAAGCATTTACATAAATAGCATTAACCGGCCATGTCTGCACTCATGGTGAAACTTAATCTATTGTAGATGATAATACAAAAACAGTGTCGTACGTCTGTAAGCCAGGTAGGGTTGGAAGTGACTGCAAATTAGAGAAACTGGTGAGTATCTTACCATTTTAAAGACTGAATCACCTGTGGATTCATCTCAATTCATCTGGAACACTATTTGTGCTCACTGTGTGTTAAGCATATCCAACCAACTACACGTTGGTTTATTGTGAAGTGTTCTTTAAATTCTAATATAGAATGATCACTTTATCTTACTAAAAGTAAAATCTGCTGTTGCAGCTTTTATGAACACCACATCAGCTTCCACTTACAAAAACTGCTGCTGCATCATCTGATTTGAATTACATTTTTTTAGGAAGCCATACGCAGATTGTGCTGAATATAACAGTCTGCTCTTCACAATAATCCTCCAACAGTCTTTCAGTGTTGTGATGCTGTGTCTGTCCTCCGTGTTTATTAATGTCTAAATTGATGCAGGTTTTTCTTTGCATTGTAATTAATACATGTTTTTGTTTTTCCTTGTTCGAATGTGAACATGCATACAGTGTCTGTTTAAATAAAGTGTTTGTGTGAATATGTTAGTTAAGCAAAATGGGATTGTGCAAGAGAACGGGTCAAGGGTTCATCTTCAGCAGGGCATGAATATGCTCAGCAAATTAAATGACAATCTTGAGTATAAAATATATGTGTGACAGAGGAGCAAAATATGTTTTGTGGCTAGAAGAGACAGGATTATAGGATCCATTGATATCTTGGGGACCATGAATATTTAAATGCAGTTGATAGATTTCAAAAGAAGTTTCTATATGACCTACGCAGCTAATGCTTTTTGAAAGCACAATTTACATTGAGGACGAGCTGATGTAAATGTCCTACCAGAACAAAACAAAATCCTACAACCTGACAGTAGGGTATATATATATGTATCTAGTTGAATTAAAGGTAGTTGTGCTTCGTGATCCTTACAATCTACCATGAAACCAATGGTCCATGGACATTGACATAGAATCTTGGAATGTATTCAGTATGCACCTGTTTTTGACACTTGGGAAATACACAAAGCCTAGACGTTTGCTCAAACTTCACGGATGGATTTGCTATAGAAATTGAAGTAACACAAATGGATATTGCGGTTTGATGTGGACAGGTTTCCAAAACCCTTCCTTTGTCTCTCTCATTTATCGCAGAAGATTTGCATGTACCTATAGTAAACTGTTACAAAAATCGTTCACCTAAGATACTCTATTTTACCCTTTGAGCTCTCTGCTTTCATTGTGTAAAGTAAAGGGCAACTTTAAAAACAAATTTTGCACAGTTTTTTGTATTTTGTTCGACCTTTTGTATATCGTCTACATATTCAACACAATATTGGACAATAAATGATCACTTTGAAGGACAGCAGGACTGCAAATAATTACTAGCTTCGCACTAGCTTTGATATCATGTGACCTAATGACTCCAGATCAGGTCAAGGTGACACTATTTGTTCCTTTCATTTCTGATCCCCAGTTTGATTTTCACCTTTTCTCCATCTCCCTCAGGCGTATCGCAGAGCTGTTGTCAGATGTTATCATCAGATGCCTGGCTGCTTTCTCATCCCTCTGCATGTTGGATCACACATCCTCTGTCACCTTCCCTTTGTTTCTTTTTATTTCAATCCTTTTCTATCATTCTTTTATCATTTCCTGACTATCTTTCTTCATCTACCTTCAACTCTACTGGCATTTCAATTGTTACGCTCCATTTCATCTCTCATTTTCTTTGACATTTGTTGATTAATAACTTAAACTTAACTTAACTTAAACTCTGAGCAGTGGCTCAGTCAGTAGGGGCTTGGACTGGGAGCCGTAGGGTTGCTGGTTCAAGTCCCCGACCAGACCTAAATATGGAGTGTGGACTTCTAGTTGGAGAGGTCCCAGTTCACCTCCTGCCCTGCCGTGGTGCCCTTGAGCAAGGCACCGGACACCCCCCTTCCCCCCCCACTCCCATTGCTCCCCGGGCGCTGTACAATAGCTGCCCACTGCTCCTAGTACTAGACTCCTTGTACTAGGATGGGTTAAAAGCAGAGGCCAAATTTCACTGTGTGTGCTGTGTGCTCTGCATGTGTGACCATTAAAGAGGGTTTCATCCCTCCCTATTCTTCTATTCTATATTTGTTTACTAAGAATTTTATAACACTAATGTACCACCTCATTCATCTTATTTTTGTATTCCCTTGTGTTTATATTCATTGTAGTTGACATTCGAGCAAGAAACTTGAATAAAGGGGAATCAACTAAGAAAAAAACGTCATTCTCAATCCTCTGAAACATTTCTCACAGGAGGTGGCTGCACAGCTGGACCCGCTGTCATTGTGTTTTAACAGCGCTGTCATGTGTTTGCCGTGTCTGAATTTAACAGAAATAAACAGATGAGAGCTAGCTTGCCTAATTTTCCACCAAAAGGAAAATACCATGGGTCAACAACAAATTCAAAATGTGGACTGATCAATCAAACCCTGATTTGTAAGTGCTGCTCAGACAGGTAATCTATGTTTTCCAACAGAAGTCAATAATTAATAGTGAACATCTCCAATAGTCTGCTTCATCGAAATGTCAGCGGATTTTGCCAGCAGGCCTGAAGCTTGGTGTGGCAGGTTAGAGTGACAGCAGGGTCAACAAATTCAATTTCAATAAAAAAAAGTAATTGCTTTTTTCGTGTGAAAACATTTGACTATGGCAGGATTTACCAAAACCATTAAAGGGACGAAAGAGCATCAATTTATTTATTTTGGAACATTTTGCCATGCAATTAAATGATCTGCATTCATCATGTTAGCAATGTGATCACTGATAGTGATGAACCGGCAGAGAATTATCAGCTGAAAATGCTATACTCTTGGCTTTAGCTCTTTATTGAAACTTAAAGTTATGGCCAAAACAACAACAATATAACATATTTTTCAAAGGTGTTATTATTCCTCATGTAAGACGTCCTCTGCAGCTTTGTGTGGGAGTGTGTGCGTGTTCTGACCAGTCAACCAAATCAGAAGGACCGCCACTCAGACAACAATGGACACCTCAGTCACACTTCCTGTGTCCTCTGAAAAATCCTCAGAATGAAAGGCTCATGGAAGGTAGGGTTTCTGGGATGCGCTCTGTGTCCTTTTCAATAGAGCATGCCTCGTTACATTTCAGGCCAATTACCCCACCTGCAGCAATCATGTTCAATTTGTTCCTATTTGTGATTTTAAGTGCTGCTTTAAATACAAGATATTTCAGAATGTTTTATTTAATGATGCATAATGGCATATGCTGTAATCCCATGATGTTTGCACTGTTACAATGTTCCACCCCGATGAAGAAAACTGCACTGAAGCGAATCTAAAACTGCATCGAAGTCAGAACAATATCGCTGTTCAATCCGTTACTCAAGTTATAGACTGTGGGTATGGATATTATAAAGATAATAATGGAGTTGCAATGCAAGATTTTTCCGGCTAACCGGTCATTATTGTGAAAGGAACCAGTTTAGCAGGCCTTGAATCTCAGTTAATTTACTACATAAATCAATCATTTGATGCAATATATTGATTGAAACAGGAATTTATTTACAGAAAAACCATGTTATTGATTCAGGTAAGGACAAATAATCCATCAAACAGCTGGAACTGCGGGGATATAGACCTAACTGAACTGTCAATGTCCATTTTCTTTTAAATGAACACGTCTTTTAGCACTGCATGAGCCCATACCGTGTTCCCTATAGTGTTTACTTCCTGTATTTGTTCTGATGATATCTCTGTCGTCCAGCTCCCTGTTTGGTTCAACTTATTTATTTCTCTTAGCTGTTTCCCTGTGCTTGTTCTCATTGTCTTTTCTACACTGGGGACAGTTAAGCAGTCATGAATCCAAAATGTTGTGGTCTACACAAATACAAAATTCAACATTCAAAAACGTTTCCATGGTGTTTTCTAATTCAGGTGATTTTGAAACAGGAAACAAATGTGTTTTTGTATCCAAAGCTTGTTAAATGTACTGGATTTATTTATTTGCAGTTAGATTTGACTGCATACAGTCCCTTGATCAGAGCATAGCAGTGGTATAAAAAAGCAGACCAAAAATGGATTACTCAACATAGCTGTTCTATAAGCTGTAAATAAAACGCAGTGATGCCTACAGTACACATGTACAAATCATATTTTTCCGGCTCATCTGACAAAGTAATCTGAAATCTTCTGAAAGGTATTTTATTAACATTAAAAACCCACATGCTAAGTCTATACTGAAGTGCATTAGTGGCCTCTGTTCCCACCTCTGCCAATTTCCTGACTATTAGTGCCTTCCTGCATGTTTAGCTTCCCACTATAAATAGAAAGCTCTTCGCCCACTTTGTTTACCTGATTGTTATTGTTGCTATGTTACTGTTGTGATCCTGCCATCACTGCTTGTCTATTAGGATATGTAAACCTCATATCCCACCTCTTTAGAAACGTTCCTCCTCTGCTCTGTGTCTGACAGGTGTTTTTTTTAACTTCAACAAATGACAAAAACACTTAACTTTAATTACGTTTGAGAAAATGAGTGATACCACCATTCAAACATTTTTTATGAATTTGCACCCATTCAAACAATGCATTCCTTTCATCACAGACATCAGAGCTTCTTTGTTCTCTTAGCAACTGTTTTAGGCAATTCATATAAAGTGGGGTTGAATACAGAAAATATATCCCAGGTTTTATACCTCAACACGATGACATTTTTGTTAAGTAGTTACTACATTATTCTCACGCATGCCACAAGCATTTTCTTCTGGATTACAGGTATTATACAAACTATGATGAGTCCTTGCCGAGAGTTTACTTCCAACTCTGGAATAGGGAGAGAAAGCATGGTCCCTAAAAAGCCCATTTGGCCCAGTTACAGACAGAGGAAATCTGATAACCTTCCAAAATGATCAAAAAAAGTATGACTCCAGCTTTATGTCATATAGTTTATTCAATTCTGATTTGCTGGCTGGCAGCCTAAGATGAAGGGTTGAAAAGCCAATAAACTGGTGGCCTCAAAGTTTTTGTCATTTCTTCTGTATTATTGCTCTAATACACCATGACGACTTATAAATGTTGAGGGATTTTTGGTGGATCTCGCCTGCCAAACACGAGGCAATTCAATTTCCATATTTTCAATTACTCTTTTCTGGAAGTTTGTAGTAAAACATGTATTGCATTAAAGGTTAAACAGTATTTATTTTGACATTTATTTTATCATGCTTTCCAATTCAATGGCATTCTTGAACATGTTATGTGTATCGTATATCATACCTTTTACTTTAAACGTGTTAAATGTTTTATTTATAGGCACAGATGTCTTGTCCTTTAATTTTAACCTGCAACACACACCCACACACACTCCATTTCGAACCAATGGAAAGTAATTTCGTCTGCACTCGGGACATTGAACAATGAAAAAACACAAATGGATGCAGGCTCTCCATCTCTGCAATATTACAAGCTTATGAAACGGTTCTGAAGACACTTAGGTCATATGCTTAACACACACACACATACACACACACACACACACACGTTATAGGAGTTGGCATTGAGGGTGAACAGGTCATTGGTATAAAAGTGCTCGTATGTGACATTTCAGAAAATTAGACGGGTTGTCATGGGAGCCAAGACATCATGGTACACTGTTCCGCTGTAATAATGGCACTTCTTAGGTAATGATATCTTTTCTATCATTACAGAATACATTTGCCCCACCATCAAAGGCAGGCCTCTGTTTTTTATCTGTCATTTGGCTGTTTAAAGCCGTGATTCTCAACTTATATGTAATGTATGTATTTTGTCTACAATACGTCCGTGCCCTAATGGAACATGTCCAGTTACAGGGGATAAATCATTGTTTTTTTATTTCCCTCAATTTTCAAACATGAGTCACAGCACGGTAAACACAGCTGCCGCCAATAAAATGAATTCAAGATAAGTTTGACTCAGATATTGTGGTAAAGCAAACAACTGCCAATACAAGTGATTGTGAATGCTTGGTTATTAAACCTACCCATTATTATTTTTTATTAGGAACAGCTGTGTTTACCCTTATAACTGGCCTGTAAAAATGCACTAATCAAAAACCAGATTTTATCTTTACAACTGTTTACAAAGATTATTGCTAAGGATCCATGTTGTAGGAAATCTCGTCTCTTGTCCAAACCAATATTTCTCGGCCCATGAAGACATTAATCACTTTTAGTGTGAATAAATTGGATCAGTGGTGTGTATCGAAACTTTCATTTTAAATCCATACCCACGTCAGTGTCACTTCCAAGTGCTGGGCGAGTGAAATTGGTTGAAGTAACCATGACGCTCAATGTTTTTCTGTATTCTTTGTCTGCTCCTGACCTGTTTAGCCCTTTCAAACACATATTGAAGTACTGTTACCTACAGATGTGGAGACTCAATGTATTCAGGACTTAATGAAGTTGTGAATAGCCCCATCTCAAGTGTTGCTTTGATTGCTATTTTAAGACAGTTCAACCTGAAGGTGTATGAATATAAAAGCCACTTCAGATAAACAGTTCAGTGCAGCCAAAAACATCACAACTTCATATTCAAACATAAAAGGGGCTTGCCAAAGAGAGCCTGACACTGTCTCAAAGCCAGACTCCATTTTCCAAACAATGGTAATGTAATTGTGTCTGCACTCACAAGGAGTGTGAGCAAGCAACAAATGGAGAGAAGCGCTCTCCGCTCCTCATCTCTGCAATATTACTCCCTCTTGACACGATTCTGAATGTAGACATTGAGGCCATCTGCTTAGCACGCACGCACGCACGCACGCACGCACGCACGCACGCACGCACGCACGCACACACAAACACACACACGTTATAGGAGTTGGCATTGAGGGTGAACAGGTCATTGGTATAAAAGTGCTCGTATGTGACATTTCAGAAAATTAGACGGGTTGTCATGGGAGCCAAGACATCATGGTACACTGTTCCGCTGTAATAATGGCTCTTCTTAGGTAATGATATCTTTTCTATCATTACTGAATACATTTGCCCCACCATCAAAGGCAGGCCTCTGTTTTTTATCTGTCATTTGGCTGTTTAAAGCCGTGATTCTCAACTTATATGTAATCTATGTATTTTGTCTACAATACGTCCGTGCCCTAATGGAACATGTCCAGTTACAGGGGTTAAATCATTGTTTTTGTATTTCCCTCAATTTTCAGGGCACGCACGCACGCACGCACGCACACACACACACACACACACACACACACACACACACACACACACACACACACACACACACACACACACACAGACTTCACGCCTCATAGAATGCCGTTTTATTCCATTCCTTGTCATACATTCATTCATAGAAATAGCTTCTTTTTGTAGGAATACAATTACAATAGGAACAAATAATTATTATTAACTATTTAATTCAAATAAGGGGTTGTCCTTTGGATCAATCGGTAAAGTGAGAATTTTATGCATTTAGTATTTTTCTCTCTGAAGAAATGTTTTCTTTCTTAACAGGAAGTATTTTGATCGTTATATAACTTCGTAATATCATAAGGCTCGGCTGTAAGGAGGTAACTGCAGCTTGGATAATGATTCACAGTCTAAGTGCTGGCTGGCTTCTGAAAAGTAAAATACATCTCGTGACAGTTATGAGGCAGATGAGGCAGTACTTAAATGAAAATGTCAAACTGAAGGCTGTGAACAAGATTCTTAAAGTCAATGCTATAGTGAAGAGCTCTTAATGGTAAAGAAAATTCTGTCTTATTGTTTGTGTTACCTTGTTACGAGCATGAGTGAATTTCTGTCTATCAGTGGATAGTCCGGATTTTTAATAGTTGGTCTCTAGATTTCATCAAATTCCTGCATTAGATACTACAATGCTGATCGAAAAAACACTGATTTTAAAATCTACTCACTACCACACTCTCGTGTTTTCCATTTTCTTGCCTGATTGGGACACTCTTCTGAATCCAACCACTCTGTGACACGGGGAACACCGTTTTTAGTCACACTCAGTGCTGAATGTGTTTCCCTTCTTTAAAGTTAAGGGTATAACAACAAATACTACTCTTGCAAGTCATGGCAGAGACAATACCATACGATACAATAACCCCTCACACCGTGAAGCTATATGACTGAATGTTTTTTATGACAAAGTGTTGCCTTAGTGCTCCCCAAAACCTTACCAGCACAGCTGTTTCTTTCTCATTTGACATTGATTTGTAATTGCTAAAACAAAAAGCCACATGCTGCTAACGTCCAACAAAGCACATTCATTGTTATCTACACATGCTTCAGATTACATAAATTAGTAGTTTAATCAGCAAGAGTAATTGAAAATGTGTTTACTCTGTTGGCTGAATGATTATCATGCGTACCATGTTATTGCTTTATAACAACATCCCCTGTTTGATTTTAGATGTCAACCTCTGTTGCACTTCCTGTACGACTCAATAGTATTCAACTGTCTAATTCAGGTAAATACAGTACAGTACACTCTGTAATGGTGGTCAGTACTGTCAAAATAACCTAATATTTGTGGAAATAACAAATTATCATACAGTATCAAAGTTCACAAAAGTTAGGCTTCATGCAAAATATTGGGTACGATATACCCCTACAAAACTTTGCGTGACAGAGCCTATTCATTTATAGTGCAGGCCTCGCCTCAGTGCAGAGGTTATACAAACAGCTTGTAGCCAAAACCATCATGACGACAGGTGCATGACAGTGTGGCTGATATCAGTTTAAACAGCAGTGTTGAACAGATGGAAGATAAGTTTTGAGCCTGCGACTCTTTGCAATGGCATTCTTTATAAATCCTGTTTACTCTTCCACATTGTAACTCATATCTGTTTGACCAGGCGCAGACACACCTAATCTCTTCCTTTTGAATCATCTTCTGTCTTAGCACCAGGGAAAAATACGTCACTTCTCAAAACGAGGACTTTATAACAGGGGGAAATCTGTGCAGGCAGCATACCAACAAGTCCTCCAACTCATACGACCAAATAGGTCGATTGTTCAAGCCCTTATTACGACCAAATAGGTTGTTTGTTCAATCGCTTAGTATGACCTATAATCACGTTTTAAAGTTTTCGACCTCTAGTGCTCCCGTTGTCTGCAAACGTTACAGAGGGTCGTTTATTCACAAATAACCCTCTCTGTAAAATCCTAAATTGTGGAATAGTTTGGCCATTAAAATGCTTTTTGATTAGATTTCTAGCGAGAAGTGTATATTGTACTTTTAGAATCCACGTCCAGTGGATGTGTAGGATCTATAGTTTGATAGATATTACGAAGATGATTTGAGGTTTCGCCAGGAGAACCTGTATATGCGGCAGCTTCCATGTAAAGTTAGCGCCAACCCTCACGGGGTGAAAACAGTATTTCTGGTCTCGAAGTTTTCATAATAAAACCAATGATCAAATGATTTAACAGTGATATCTGCAGTACTCATCCACTAAAAAACATCAGTTTATCCTTGTTAATTACACGACATTAATTGGTTTAAATTGTGTACAATGCTTTTGTGTTTTTCCCATAGGTTTTTCACTTTCGATTCTGAGGGTGCATTCACACCTAATAGTCCGCTTCTCTGATGCGCACCAGACCACAGTTTGTTACATTGTTTCATTTTTCAGAAGGTTCGGTTTGCGTTCACACGGGCAAAACTCAAACGGACTATAAACTTTAAACACAAGTCATGTGCACGGAAATGCTGTTCAACCATTGGTCAGACATTAAGGAGGTAAAAACGCAAATCCCGGCAATTTCTACCGGAGCCTACGCCATGGAGCATCGGCACTTTCGGCAGGTTATTCTCATGCTGCTGTTAATCTGGAGATCAACAGACACTAGCGGCCCGCGCATATGATTATATAATCAGACAACGTCCGTTAAAAAACATTATAACACATCAATGAGAGACGTTCTGCAGTAAGGATGGGCGTTTCACCGACGACAGGTGTTCTTAATTTTATGTAGTTGACGGAGCATTTTTACTTTACACGACACTGTTCAACACTTAATTCTGCTTCACTCTTTAACTAAACAACCGCGGATGTCTTGAAAGACTCTTTCGCTAAAGATTTTTGAAGACATCCGCATTCTTGTGACACGTAAATACTACGCTTCCTATGTTTTGGTGCGGACTGCGTTCACACCAGCAATGAACCGCTCCAGAGTTCGCAAGCAAGCGTTCCAAGACCACCTATTTTAGCGGACCAGAGTCCGGTTGTTTAGTTCACTTAAGAGGTCTCGGACTGTGTTCACACCAACCCAAATGAACCGCACCAAGCGGCTAAACGCACCAGGGTTCGATTCAACCGGACTATAAAAGGCTGGTGTGAATGCACCCTGAGAGACACATTTCTTTTTTCAGAGGTTGTGAAAACATCGAACTACCCATAATCATGGATGTTTTAGCCGCAATGCACGTCGGGATATGGTGTTTATGCGATATGAAATCAAAAAACATTTAAAAAAAAAAAAATAATACTTTATTCCGAGTGTTCTTGCTTTTCTCTTTGAAAGTCATCACATAACGGCATTGTAATACACCGTTCGGTTGCATTAAATATTACACATCTGCCGTAGTTCTTTATTTATAGAGCCTTGATTAGAAGACCTTTGGACAAACTGGAAGAAATGCCGCCGAAACTGAATACGTGACGTGGATCATAAATATATCAGCAATTAAACAACATCTTCAATTTTCTTAATAATAATCTTCAATTCCTCTTGTGTGTTATGTAGCTTTTTCTGCATGTAGACGGTCTGCAAAGTCACACACCCTAAAAGTACACCCTGTAGCGAGTAAAACTCTAACACAGAAAATACCTGCCCCAGAACGCCTCGTTTGAGATTATTCTTTTTCCATTTGTTTCTTCCTGAGTATGGTGACGTAACCATGCCCAGGTCCAAATGGACCAATCCGTGGAGCTCCTCACAAACACACACTCACTCAGCCTTATCTTTTCTCAGCCTAGCTACTCCGCAGAGTTTTGCCGGCACACAGACTCACTCAGCCTTATCTTTTCTCAGGCTGTGAGTGTGTGGCGAACAGCCTGGCTGTGAGTGTATGTGTGTGCTCAGCTGAGTTCCGCGATATCTCGCTGTCTCGCAGACCCCACGCAGACCCCACGCAGCAACCAGGAAACGACACCAGTAATACAGCTCACACTGTCCACTCCTCGATCCTCAAAGGACGGAGCAGCGAGCCCCGCAACGTCCCGCCAACACGGCACCCAGACCCCACGCAGCATTCTCATCTGTTTGTCATTGCTGGTGTCATTTTCTGGTTGCTAACGCCATTGTAACACATAATCACTGATGTTCCGCTATAACGGTGGTGGACTCATCAGAACAGAGTGGGCGAGCTGACCAATCAGAGCACAGTGGGCTCATAGCGAGGGTGGCTCCGACAAGCCGTTTAAGACAGAGAGTGAATACACATACTATACAGAGATGCTGTATGAAAAACCAATGTGAGTTTGGAAAATTGAACAATGTAAATCTATTCTAGTAGACCTCAACAATGGAATTATGATCCGTAGAAATGGCCATGTCATGGGACCTTTACATTAATCCAGTGATTTTGACTTGATATCCAATCGCTGGAATTTTAAATTCATGCTGAGATTATGTTAAATTGACTGCATTTATGTTGCACCTTTTTGGTCTATGGACTTCTTAAAGTGTTTGATATCGCATTTAAAGATTCTCCAATTCACCACACATTCGTACACTGACGGTAGAGGCTGTTCATCAGGAGAGATTGGGGGATAATGTGCTGCTGAAGGACACTTTGGCACAGTAAAAGTCAGGGAGTGAAACAAGGAATGTTCCAATTACTAGACAATCGCTCGACTCCTTGCTAATGCCGGGAAAAAAAAGAAAGAAAGTTGACGCATCAGCAGCTCTTTGAGTGGAAAAAACTATTTGTTTGTGTATATATATGTATATGTATAGAGGGTCCTAAAATAAAACATAACATATTCTAAGCATTTATACAGCTGGCACAGCAGTAATAAAATAAGGCAGATTCCTTACAATACTTAATCAGGAGAGACTTGTTTTTATATATTTATTGGCAAGAATACACAGCTGAATGTAATGGTGTTTGGCAATTAGACCCCATTGTGCAGGAGTATCATTCGGGCGTGGAAAACTGAGCCGATAAACCCACCCCTGGGGTTTAGACACTGGTGGTGGTGGAGGCATGAAGGGATTGATGGAGGTCGGTCTGAAGAGGAGTGGTTTAAGCTTGTCCTGGATACGGAGGAACGGGAGGTGGAAGGGGAGGAGGGCTGCGTCGAGTCACCTGCAATGGCAGCTGTCAGGATGGTAGAGAGCACATTTTAAAGGAGTGACGATGCGATATGATTGGCTTGTGGGAATGGAGACGTAAGTGATATATTTAGCTGGGCAGTGAACGCCCCTGATAGCTGATTGGGAGGGGTGAGCGTAGTAAAATGGAAATATGTGAATGACAGATATTAAGACGATCTTCCTGATTGAACTTGCCCTGAGCTTCATTTGGTGAAATCGACACATTACCTATTACATTTACAATAGTCTAATCATAATTTTGGATCAGGCCCCAATAATTTGGATAGATGGATGGGGTAAATCTCAGGGTATTTAAAAAAAAAAGTAAGTCTCCTGCATGCGTCGTCATTGAGATTTAACACGTTTCTTAAACATACAATATAGTAGGCTTCAAGTTATACAGTGTATTAGTATAGTTTTGTTTTAGGACTTTAAAATAAATTGATATTTTTTGTCAGGACAGGAGACACAAGACAATGAAAGGTTATTGGTCCTTCTCTATATGCTCTGGGGAAATTGTCAATTTCCCATAAGTTTTGTGACTTTGTAAAACAAATGCATAATTCAATAACTTGTCAATAAGAACTATAAATAACAAATGACAGTCTGCCAGTTCGTTTTAATGCCTTTTTGTTGGTGATAGTGTGGTGTCGCTGCTAGTGTTAAAGAGCCACCATCTCTTAAATTGCAAAAGCCCAGTAGCTCCATGTTCTTATAAAGACTTCCTTACAACATCAACAAAAAAAGTAATCTTACTAGTGTGATGACGTTCTGTGTTTTCTCTTGTATGACAGATACCAAATAATGGAGGGTCACTGTGAACTTCAAAGAAGAATATGAGGAGAATTTTTTCAGCTGTAGACCTGTTCGGAAGTGAAAATTGGATTCATGATATGTTTTGTTCAGCCTCTACTAATTTATTGACTATGAAAAAGAGAAATAATATTTTTCTTTTCATTGGGGATAGTTAAGACATTTTGAGCAGAGCAGAACATTGAGAAATTAAGAGTCCAAAATTCGAAAATGCAAACCCTTCACTTAGTTCGGAAAACACATTCAAATGAATCTCTCATAATAATAAATGCGTTTGTTTTTGTCATAAAGAATACTGACAGTTTTCATATGCAAGAGGTTCAGCAACTATCTAATAATTGGTAAAACACCTTGACCAATGTGGCCTAAGCAAAAATCGCAAAGAGTTCAGTAAAGTCTGTTAGGTATGGCCGACTAATAAAACCCTTGCATTTTATGGGGACCAATACTTTGTGATTTGTTTTCTATTACTCACTAGTGGTTGGTCAGCTAACTACCAAACTAGCTCTAATACTTGCTTGTATGTGAAGCCCCATACTGTTTTTTCAGTCTCTGCTGCCATTAATCAGTGTACAGTAGTTTTAACAACGTCACACAGATATCATTGTTTAGATCTCTGGGAGGTGCAATCTTAAAACAGGTAAAATGACCCCTTATCGCAATAGGAGCCGGCAAAGAGAACAACACTGGGATGTTTTAAATGCAGTTCATCTTAATATATTGCAGTCGATTTGTAAACACTTAAGCCCGCGTCACACTGTCCCGAAATTGACACCCGATGGACACACAATAAAGGAAATGTTCAAATTCGGCTCTGCCATTCATGAGGGCATCTTAAGCCATTGTATGACCGCCGGTGGAGTTTCTCAGGCTCCGGCAGCAACTTCGTGAGCGGCAACTTCGTAAGGCACTCGTGAGGGCATCTTGTCAAATCCTGTCATCTTCGTGTTATCATCGGTGCCATCGGGCATTCGCCCTCACTCTGATCGGGGCGAATGCCCGATGGCACCGATGATAACAAGATGCCCTCACGATGGGCAAAATTGACACGCGAATTCAACACGAAAATGAACCTTCGCAAGGTCCTTCAGCAATTTTTTTGCATGCCAAAGATTTTGCCACCGCTCACGAAGTTGCTGCCGGAGCCTGAGAAACTCCACCGGCGGTCATACGATGGCTTAAGATGCCCTCACGAATGGCCCGATGTCAACCTGGTCTCACCAGAATGCGTGACTCCACCACGACTCCTTAACACCGCAGTGCGTGGTGGAGTCACGAACTTTGCTACATTTACGTGTCGGCACCACGCAAACAACCCCAATGTAAAGTGAATGAGGCTCCTTTGTCGTGGTGCACACACGCATTTCTACAACGTCCCGCAGTGAGCTTTTATTCTATAAAACGTTTTTAAAATCTACTTTATAGCTTGTAGTAACTCACGGGAGGCTTCTTTTATTTTATTTGTATTCATAATAATTTTTATTTTTCGTCAGAATGTATTATGGTGCATTAGTTACGAATTTTTGTTCTCAAAAAACAGTGCATTGTGTGTAATACAACTGTGATTTTTATTAAATTAGTTAGTTTTTAAGGAAGGCCAGAGCTTCAGCTGTGTCAAATAGATTGTTCCCTTTAGTTAACGTTATTTAAAAGATAATTATATTCCTATTTGATCATGTCCCCTTTATTGTATTACGGACACAGAGAGCAATGTGAGCGTCCATTCCCATTCATTTTACACCCGGAAGTAAGTATTCTCCTTACTGTCGATTGATTTTACAGTGATATCTGCACTACTCATCGACTCAAAAACACCAGATTATCCTTGTTAATTACACAACATTGATTGGTTTAAATTGTGTGCAATGCTTTTGTAATTTTCCCCTTCGATTCGGAGAAACAAATATGTGTTCAGAGTTTAGGATGGCCGAAGACACTACACTACCCAGAATCCTCAGCTATTCTTCCGCTTTGCCTCAAGCTCTGTGATTGGTTGACCTCCAACTGCATTCCATATGGAAAAAGAACGTTTCGTAAAAGATAAAATCATACTTTATTCAGCAGTGCTTGCTTTACTCTTTGAAAGTCATCACATGAATGCATTGTAATGAATGGTTTGGCTGCATTAAACATTACACATCTGTCGTAGTTCTTTATTTATCTACAGAGATCGGGCCTCAGAATAGACCGGAAACTATTCTTTTACCGTTCGGTTTTAATTTCACAATAAAGTTAGTAGTAATAATTTGTTTTGATATTATTGTTTTTTATTAACTACTAGACCGCTGGGTCATGTTAAGACCATCTTTTCTGTGTTGCTGTGGGTTTTTTACATCGCTTTTGTGTTACAAATATCAAAACAATAACAGAATATATCCGTCGTAAACTAAACCAGAAACAGCAGTATATTTTATTTTGTTAACACTGTAAACTTGACAGCTTTTTAACCCGCACCTCCTACTGGTTAAAGCACGTTATTACACGTTTAGAGTAATTGCAATGCAGGTAGATTGTGTTGCTTTTTAATGACTGTTTTAAAATGCCTTTTTCTTAATGTCTTTCATTTTTGTAAAGCACTTTTGAATGTGTTATATTTGATGAAAACATTTAAATATTAAGAGTACATACTCTTAATATAGTGGGAAAGTGGAAGGTCAATGATATAAATAATATAGAATAGAAAATATCAAGAAGATACTGTAAGTGATCTCTACAATAAAACAGTTTAGTGCCTGATAGGAGGATGTGCAAAACAGACAAACTAATAAGGCTTTATTTAAACATTAAAGAATACTTTAGGTTAAGGTCTTCTTTTAAATAAGAAAAAAGCTTTGGGGGTATCTACAGATACTAAGCCTGACAAAGTACTTAACGTCTAATATATTGCATGGTTTGTTTTGGAACTTGACAATCAACTTTCCTGCAATGTTAACTATGTTGAAGCACTTATTTTAACTGATATTATACATATTAATTATACTCTTATAAGATGTATGTAGATAGTATAAGAAATGTGCAGAATATGTTTAATCGTGGAGGTACACAGATATCGATAGATGTCTTGTAATGCACTGTTGAGGAACCTGTGACCCAAGTTTTTCATTCATTGCATAACTACACCGTAGTTGTGTATATGATATGTCAATGAACCTTAGAAAATCTTGAAATCTTGAAAGGGATGTGCAAAATAGCCATTATATACAGTTTTTAATTAACTATTAGTAGAGAATAACGAGTAATGAATATACTTTATAGGGATCTGCAGATAAATATTTAGCCTTCTCAAGCACCCACTACCAAATATCTCGCCTGATTGTTGGCACTTGACAATCACCTTCACTGAATTTTACTCAGGTGTAACTAAAGTCTGATTTAAGGGTTGTTTATATTTCACATCATTAATCCAAATCTGTAAAGTAACTAAAATAAATGTAGTGGAGTAAAAATACCAGGTTAACCTTAAAGAAAGCCTTCAGGATTATAAAAGACCCCCATCACCCCAGCCACAAACTGTTCTGTCTGCTGCCGTCTGGCAGGCGGTACCGCAGCATCCGGACTAAAACCACCAGACTCAGGGACAGCTTCATCCCACAGGCCATAAGACTAAACACCTGAACTTTGAAACAACATCCATAACATTCATCTGGCTGCTACTTAGAAATTATGTATCTAATATATCATATTCAATCACTTGTATATAGACTCTTATTGCACTATTTCACTTTTTACTATTTTACTATTTTTATTTTTGTATTTACTGCACTATTTTGTCTGTGTATCTGTTTTATTGTGTTGCACTGTTGGAGGAGCCTGTGACCTAAGGGGGGAGGGGGGGTAGGACACGTTCTAAGCACATGGTGTAGTCCCATAGCTGAGGATTCTGGGTAGTGTAGTGTCTTCTGCCATCCACACACTACGAACAAATATTTGTTTCTCCGAATCGAAAGGGGAAAATACAAAAGCATTGTACACAATTTAAACCAATCAATGTTGTGTAATTAACAAAGATAATCTGGTGTTTTTGAGTCGATGAGTAGTGCAGATATCACTGTAAATAAAATCAATCGACAGTAAGGAGAATACTTACTTCCGGGTGTAAAATCCTCCGTTATCCAATGGGAATGGACGCTCATCGCTCTTTGGGTCCGTAATACAATAAAGGGGACATGATCAAATAGGAATATAATTATCTTTTAAATAACGTTAACTAAAGGGAACAATCTATTTGACACAGCTGAAGCTCTGGCCTTCCTTAAAAACTAACTAATTTAATAAAAATCACAGTTGTATTACACACAATGCACTGTTTTTTGAGAACAAAAATTGGTAAATAATGCACCATAATACATTCTGACGAAAAATAAAAATGATTATGAATACAAATAAAATAAAAGAAGCCTCCCGTGAGTTACTACAAGCTATAAAGTAGATTTTAAAAACGTTTTATAGAATAAAAGCTCACTGCGGGACGTTGTAGAAATGCGTGTGTGCACCACGACAAAGGAGCCTCATTCACTTTACATTGGGGTTGTTTGCGTGGTGCCGACACGTAAATGTAGCAAAGTTCGTGACTCCACCACGCACTGCGGTGTTAAGGAGTCGTGGTGGAGTCACGCATTCTGGTGAGACCAGGTTGCCCGATGTTGTTACGATCAGAGCCGAATTTGAGCATTTCCTTTATCGTGTGTCCATCGGGTTGTTTTATTGCACAACAAAATCATGTAAACATATTATGTAAATAACTCAATTTGTGTTCTGTGATACTGAAAAGGATATAATATATTATTTTGAAGGCGAGTTGACAGGAAGTTGTTGTTGCTATGGAAACAACATTACGGAGAAACCTTAATATCTTCTACATATAAAGACGGAGAAAGTAAAGAACAAAGTCTGAAAATATCAGTACAGTATCATAGTACTTTAACATAATTGTTTTTGTTACTTTCGTTGCAGTTGTATGTCTTAAATGTAATGTAAATGTTGCCTTCGTTTGTGGTTCGGGCCATCTTCGTGCAAAATTCACAATTCCATATTCGTGTGTCCATCGGGTGTCAATTTCGGGACAGTGTGACAGGGGCTTTAAGGCTTAAATATGGTCGAAACGTTTTATGAGGTAAATTAAAAAACATGCAAGAGTTTCACTTTTGGCTGATTTTTCCAGATTTTTGAAAATGGCCACTCTGGCTGATTCCATGTTGCCAAAAAGTCCCATAACCAAAGAGAATCAAACATTACGAAAAATATTGCGCATTAAAATATCTACTTGCATTTACGTTAAATAGAAAATACTTTTATAAAGTAAACTGTACACTTACAAATTAAGAACGAACTGTTCCATTTTCTATTTGTAACCGTGATCAAATGTATTCTACTGTTTGTTGCATGTTCTTTTTAGAAACCTAAGTTTCAATTATTTAAATGATGATATGTGAGCAAGCAACAGCATTCATCAAAAATATATTAATTGAAACGCTGCCACAGCAAGTGTAACCTTTACTGCCTAGCCATTATGTTGTAAATGCATCTGTCTCTTCAAAACACATCCTCCCTGTGTTAGACTTTTTTTTTAGAAATAACCTCTTAGTCATGTCATGGTGGGAGCTAATATATATAACCATCATGTTCTCCCTGTCGCATCTACATTTTATTTGGATTCATTAAATGTACTTACTCTTAATGAATTGTTAACTAGACCATCTCAACCTTTTGAAATCCAATTTATTTGGGAACAAAATGTCCCTGAGCTGAGTAGTGCCCTTCAACAGTATCTTCACACCCGGCTTGATCATTTCTAGATGAGGTAATGGCAGCATGGGACAACTCCCTTTATGTTGCTCTTTTACCTCCCTCCTAATTAGAAATTCCTACTCTAAAAAAGGAGATCATTAATTTCAACTCAATGTGAAATGCAAGTTCTGTGTTTCCACGCTGCATGGATTTCACCAACCGTCTTATCTTCGACCAGCATCGCTTTCTTAATAGCACCCACTGGAAAGTAACGACTAGACAGATATCGATTTGTTCTGTTCGTCTGCTTTTATATATTCTTATTGCAAGGTGGAAATGGAAATGCCCCAAAGAGCATTTCACATGGTGCATTTTACTTGGATCTGCAGTGACAAGACAGATTATAGCAATTCTATAAGCGTTGTGCTGGTTTCCAAAAGAGTTATTTATTTCTGACAATGATAATAAACATATAAAGTACACAATTATCTTCCATTGCCAAAAAAACTATTGTGCTCGTCCTGTTAAATTACTTGCATGAATCTTGTGGCGGAGGATATATTAATATATGTTGATAAACCTTGGTCCCTGGGCGAGGCAGAATCTTTCATCTCGATTAAGAAAATACGTTTTTTAACATCTGTATGGAGGACGAGCCTGGGGAGGAAGAGAGATAATAACTAAAATATATAAATAAGTAAGAATGGACCTCAAGCATTGAAGGTTTAACTGATAAGTTGTGTAAGGTAAATATAGTACTTCAAAACCTAGAAAACAAGACAAAAGTATTGGATTTAAGACTTCAACAAAGCAAAGCAATATGCTGCAGGTAGAATGTATTTCCCTTTCTTTAAGACAACATCTAAGAGACAGGGCTTATGAAAGCAGTCTGTGTTATTGCCAAGATCGATCCAAATGCAGTTGCTGCCCTTACAAAACTACTGTGTTATCACTCTCTCCTCTCCCTCTAATCCTAATCAAATCAGAGGCAAAAAAAAAACCTTTCCGATTCCATATGAAGACGGCAGAAAATCAGGTTAGGGGTCCAGTGGAGACTCCAAGACTTTCAAAGTTACACGGCTGCAGCGTGCAGAAATGTCAAAAACTCTGAAAGAAAGACATTGATTGATATTTGTCAAGTGGATACAAATTGCATTCAGGTACTAGACAGTGATTCATTTGTTGCAGGTGGATACAAATCACATTCAAGTGAAAGCAGGGCAAGAAGGAAAATGTTCAGGATACAGATTTCATTAAGTCAAATATTTGTCCTAACCTGAAGCGTTTTTCTTTAGTTAAAGATTCATTATTTTGTTCCCCCTCCATTAATGTCATTTTTAATTTGCAGTCCCTTTTGATTACATGTTTGTTGCAATTTATGTGGCTTTAATTGGGCATCCAAAAGGATTTATATGCATAAAGATTAACAAGTTCGTAAGAGGTATCCAAACACAGCGAAAGGTCAAAACGAGAGAGAGAGAGAGAGAGAGAGAGAGAGAGAGAGAGAGAGAGAGAGAGAGAGAGAGAGAGAGAGAGAGAGAGAGGAGAGAGAGAGAGAGAGAGGATATAAAAGATACAAACTAGAAGAAAACAGAATCATATAAGTACATCAGGTTTCATAGAGCCAAAACATTTAAAGTGCTACTCAACTAGCTTTAGATAAGCCAGTCCTTTATTAGTATATAAGTGCTTTGTTAGCAATACTTTGTTAGTAATTCTATCGCTCGAAGTGGAGTCGAAAGAGATGAGTTTTCAGTCTGCGCCGGAAGATGTGTAAGCTTTCTGCTGTCCTGATTTCAATGGGGAGCTCATTCCACCATTTTGGAGCCAGGATAGCAAACCGACGTGTTTTTGCTGATGGGAACTTATGGCGCATTTCCACTACACGGCCTCGCTCAGCCTCGCTCGGTATGGCTAGGCCTCGTTAGGACTGGCTCACTTTATGGCGCATTTCCATTACAGTTTAGGAACTGGGGTAGTATCTATAGTAACGCAGTGTAGGCGGAGCCGTGACGTGATCTTCAATGAGAACCCCAGAAAAACAACACAGCCGTTAGCTGTTAGCACTCAGAGCTCACAGCTCCTCATATATGTTCACTAGACAAAAGTTAAACAAGTACAAACCACAGACTGCCTGTGTCATGGCGAATACAGTCGCTGCTTTATTTATGTCTGTATAGGCCGTTGTTGTGAGTGTGGACGGTCGGAGCATATACTGCGTTAGCTTAGCCAATCTCCATTTAGAAAACACGCATTTTAAAAGGTTTTTCGCCTGCCGTCTGTCTGCAGACTTGTCAAAGCATTAATTCATGGTTTTTACTAACCGGTATCAGTATGTTGTTACTTCGGCATCATTTTGAAACGTGTATTACAATTAAATCACGGTCAAATATGTCCATCTTGTTGTAGTTGTAGCCCCCTTGCCAGCGATTCTCTCTCTAGTTTAGCATACTCAGCCCGACTCAGCCTCGTTGTCTCTGGCCCTAGACCCACGATTTTATGAGGCCAGAAAAACTGTGAATTAGGACCCGCCGGCCGGTACTAGGCCAAGTGGAAACGCAACCAAAGACGGGCCGCTGACGTCACAGCCCTCTTAAACCGTGCTCCGCGCTGTAGTGGAAACGCGCCATTAGAGAGAGAGAGAGAGAGAGAGAGAGAGAGAGAGAGAGAGAGAGAGAGAGAGAAACAGAGAGACAGAATTTTGGCTAAAACGTTTCAAAACAGAACATTTAATTAGGGAAAATTCTTCAAACAATTTTGTTTCAGGGACAAAGAAAAGACATATCTACAAATGTGCAACGTGTAATACTTTTTTTCTTTTTAGTCCTCTGCCTGGTGAAATTTAGCAGCTTCGGTTACCGGGTGGCTCGGATTTTGTTTGTAAATGTCACCCTTTAGGGTTCACTGCGTCCCAGCACTGGTTTTAATTGCATGGAAAGAGAGAGGATACACAGAAAGAGGAATTGTGGTAAAAGGGAATGATGATCAGAACCCCATTGGCTAATTAAAACAAGGAAAAAGCAGAAGAAATTAATGAGAATATGAGCAGAAGGACAGTACATCATAGATGAAGGGCTACAGCAATAAAACAAGAGATTACACAGGAACAGACCAAAGAGTTAAAAAAAAAAATCCATTAACATTTTAAAGAAGTCGCCGAGACATAAATGAGAGGGGAAAAGATGAACGTGGACACTTTAATAAACAGGAATAGAAAAGGAAAAGATAACAGACAGATGGACAAATTCATCTCCTTGTTTCATCTCTCTGTATACCTGCTCACTCAATACTGGCTTAATTTGTAGCCAGCGGCACTTTGACCCTTCAGTGCTTTGAATACAAGTATTTTCACTGCCTTAAGGTGTCATTGCACCACATTGCTGCTGAGAAAAAAGATCATACATTTTGAAGAATTTGCTCAGGTCATAGCAGTCGATGAATTAAGAAGAAAGAAGGAGACAGAATGATGAAACAAATCTCATCCATTTCAAAGTCTGCTAGCGCTGAAATGCTTCAATCGAAGGATTTTAGTTAAAAGAATAAATCCTAAGAGCACAACAAACGTGCTGATTCAAGAGCCAATTCACCACGACAATACATTGAAGCACTTTTCAGCAGGAATAATTTAGTATATTATAGTATATTTTCATAATCACTTTGTATTGTACATGTCCAAACAAATACAAAAAAAGGAATGGGAAATAGATTCGATCAAAATGCTTAGATTGGTCAACTACCAAAGGTTCAAATTCACTACATGAAGATCATGGTTTAGAAATGTCAAGTCAGATCTCAATCACAGATCAAAGCTGTGCTGAGAGAGAATATAGTGGAGTGGGGTCTGGATGGAGGAAATTAATACAATTCAAAGGGATGAATTAAGAATTCTGGACATGGATACAATAAAACATTAACAGCTACTGTTCATATTAAACATAACCTCCATGAGAACAGCAATGTTGGGATTGAAGTCTGGACACTGTTATTCTCCTCAAGATCATGTTAAGTGGTTAGCTCTATGTTTGCATTTGCTGAAGACTATGTAAATGTAATTGTTTTAATATTGTCTGCTTATCTGTATTATTGTGTTGCATTGTTGGAGAAGCCTGTGACCTAAGATTTTCAACGACATAATTACTCTGTAGCTACACAGTAAATTTCTTTGAGTAAAATTGACTCAAATTGAAGAAACCTTTTCCTCTAAAAATATTACATTTGGTCCCAACCTATATAGAGTAAAATGTACTCTTTGTTCAGAGTTGTATTTTTAGAGTTCATTTTACTCTATTATGTGCTTAGATTTGACTCTGCTTAATGGTTATTTACTCTATGTAGTGTATATTAAAAACAACTCTACTGCCATTTTACTCAGAATAGAAGGTAATTTTACTCAGAATAGAATAAATGAACCATAATGATCTTTACAATAAAAAAGGTCAATAAACCAAAGTGCTTAAGGAACATGAGTGTGTGAAGCTGACCATTGAGCGGCCCGACCAAGCAAGGAGGCAGAGGCAGAGAGTTCAAATACAACCAGGTGTGGGCATTTATTTCTCATTGTGGTACATGATACACAGCCTCAATATGACTGTCTCACGTGAACACAGTCACCAGCAACAAGGATCTCACACACACACACACTAACAGGAAAACAGAACCTAAATACAATACACACAGGACTAATCAAACCAACAAGACACAGGTGAGGGGGGAGGAGACAACACAGGGCACCAGGTGAACACAATCACCAGCAACAGACAAGACGGGAGGGGGAACACTTTTCAAACTAAAACAGGAAACAGAGACAGACAAACTAAAACATAGACAGATCGTGACAAATAGATGCATAAATTACATATAATCACATGCTTCCTGTGCAATGTTTTAGCGTGGAACAAAGTAATATACTTCGCCAATAATGAAGCTAAATAATCCGTAACGGAGACCGAGATCTATGGCCCCAGAGATCACTTCCGTTACAGCGTGGTCATGGTTTAACTCCAATAGAATTGACTCTGCATTTTTGATCGCACTCTAGAAGCTATGAGTAATAAATACACTCCAAAATGATTAAATATCACTATTTCAGAGCAAAATAGTAATTACTCTGGAAAAAATACTCACCAATATGTCCTGTGTATGTTAGTTTGACAATAAAGAACCTTGAACCTTGAAATCTGCGGGAACATGTCAACATTACAAGAAGAATGACTTCTAGTTAATTCCACAAGTTCCTGCATGAAAAAGTCAGTTATCCTATTTTGTTTTTAATGTTGTCTAAAGTCATTGTCAGTGCACATATTTATCATGTCAAATACCTTACAGAGGAACAAAAAGCATAAACCTTTCTTGGTAAAAATTCAATGTGAAAGGGAGAAATACGGATATTAACTGTTCTGCTCCAAGCTATTCATTCAAACCAATGTTCACCTGGGTGTGTGGCAACATTTACTGAGAATGAATGCCACCATTCAGAGCAGAAGATCTAAAGATCTAACCAGAAAAGTGTAAGTACACGGCTCAACAGGGCACACACTTATCTACCATGCTTTGAGTCAGAACATTATTTTGTTCCTGAACCAACCACCCTGTCTCTCTATTATACAACCCTGCTTGTTAAAATGTTCCTGTCGCTGACACACAATCATTCTGTGTTGCTACATTGATCTCTTTACAGGCCCTGTGTCATTTCTTGTGTCGCACAAACACACCACAGAAATAGGCACAACCCACACACATGCAAATGTACTCCCACTAAATTGGCCTATTTAGACTCCTTTTGTACAACTCTTACCCTCTCTTTCACATATACAAACTATAATAATCACATCTACTTGCCTCTTGATCGGCCCATAGTAGGATAACATCATAATCATATATACCTAGATCTATTCATACTGTTTATATGCAATATGGGCCACACTCTCATGGAACCATACATGCTTCCCAAAGAGAGGAGCTTCTAGTCCAGGGCATATTGATTGTCCATATATTTTTCTCTATAAGTGGAACTAATAGAGGGATGCACAGTATGGCTTAGGATAATGACAATAACCTCAGTAATGTATGACATGGAATTGGATCAGGTAGTAAGAGGATATCCAGTGGAGATGTCAGAGCAGGCAGAAACGTGTTAATAGACCAGAGATGTGTAAAGAATATATAGTGATCTGCATATAAAAGGATTTATTTCTGATAAGAATAACAAAAAGGAGAGAAGTAGAAATACATTTTGTAATTACAGACAGAGAAACAAATGGGATGACTCTAAAGCAAGCTGATAAAGCTTTAATCCTAATTTAAATGCAACCTTTTCTTGACTTTTGGGATACTTACATTTTTTTTGATGAATTGTTTTTGTTGGGGCTGTTTGCTTCTGCAAAGAGCAAAGCAGATCGAGTGCTCACAAATAACAAAAGTCTGCTGAAAGTCTGAAGAAGATAAGAGCTCATTTAATTAACATCAATGCACGGCAATGGTATTTCTAAGAGAAAAACCAACAACAGTAACCCTTTGCGTTAGAGGGTAGTGTTTGAGGTAGAAAGAGTGGATGAAATAAGCAAGAGACTAAAGGAGTGCACAAGTGTGAAAAGAGGGAGATGTCAGCAAGACAGTGCTAGCAGTGGAGAAAGTGAAAAACAACACTGAACTGCTGAGTGAGAATGTGTGTGTGCTTTGTGCTGATGATAGCAGGCAGTAGCAACTTCCTGTTCAAGTCAATGAACTCCTTGCTGACAGCCACCAAAGAGTAAACCAGATCATTCCCTAGAGGTCCAGTGGCAGGAGTTTGGCTCTCTCACTTCAGAGGAAAGGGTTCGATTCTCGGTCACTGTTCTACTCCTTAGGGACTTTGCTTGGGAAAAGGGTGTACACCAAGATGTTCATGATACATAGCATGGATTTTCTGCAAGTAAAACATCTCTAAGTCTGGCTGTTGTTTTGTGAGCATGCACCACCCTTTTACATATATTCGAAACAAATTCATCTTTAATATCTGTTCAAAAGGATTTGTTACGGGGCTTTTAGTTTGTATATTTGGAAAAAGGTTTATGTGGTGGCCCTTTGGGTCCCCTTGAAACTTTTTTCATTTCACTCAGTGTAGAAGTCAATAAGGGACATTCACTGCAACGATAATGGTTTAGTTTCAGGATAACGGGGTGGAATATTTCAAGAGCATATGGACATACTCTATTAGACTTCCTACAGTACATGCAGTTAAAGTAAACTAAAACAACGTCAACAATGGTTACAAATGTTCAATTTAAGCGAAACATTTCAATGTATCATGGGGCGTTATGGATCTGTCTCATAAACAAACAAGAACACAAGAATGAAATGGAGAGAGGTTGTAATAAAATAAGAAAACTGCTTGAGTTGAAGGGGAGCTCTAGTCCAGTGAGAGTCTGAGCCGCTATACAAACCCAAAGGCACACTCCACAAATGCGGTCTGTGCCGGTAGTTTCTCTCGTAGATTACATTGAATGTTTCACAGTTGGTACTTTAGCTGTACCAACTGGACCAACAGCCCATTAGCAACACTGGCAATGCTGTCAGCCACTCAGAACCACCATTATCAACATGCTGTGGCTCCTGAAGGGAAATAAATGAATCGTCTGCGAACCATTCATATCTTCACAAAATGTTGTTGTCAGAAGTGTTGAACTGTGGATGTTTTTTGACGGAAGATTCGGAAAGAAGACATACCTAAATATACCAACGTTTTGAACAAGAAAAATGGTAGCTCTGCAGGGAGAAGATTCATGATTTGTTCATTGAACTGAACAAGTCATCATCAAATTACCAACTATTTGTCAAACCCTGAAAAAGACACATGACAGAAAGCTGCTGATGAATGATAGCAATAATGGTCGGAAGACCACTGAAAATAAACTTAATGAGACTTGAGAAAGCCTTTCCTGCATAGAACTTCGAACACATTTCAATATTGCCTGGATCAGGGGCCAATTAGTATCTAATGGAGACAAAGGCTCTTGTGGGTTGTGTGATGTATGTACATGTTCAGTCTGCATTAGGTAAAGCAGTGACGGCAGCAGCAGTGAGTTTGGCACTAATGGGTGACTGATGAATGAAAATCTCTTATTATGGTGGTCCATCAGAACGTATTTCTCGGACTGTAATTGGTGCCTCAAAAAACATCTCTTATATTTGGGAAGTATTCTTCAGATCTTGGACTGTAAAGAGGCTTGATAAATGACGGCAGCAGTCAGGCACTTCCAAATTAAAGTGACACGTTACAGACAGATAAGACTGACAGGCCACAAGGTGAATAATCATCTATTACATGTAAAGTGTTGGACTAATTTCCTTTCACAGTAGGTCATTTTCACAGCTGACATTTTAATATGATACTGTAGGATAAGAGCAGGTGTATATCTCTGAATGTGGATGACATTCAGCCCTCATTAGTAACGTTCATGCTGGCTCATGGTCACACTTATTTGGCTTACTGGGGCATTTGGATAGAAGAAAAGCCACAGTGAGTGTTAATAATAACACATGTGCTTCTCCTACTATCACAAATCAAGATGTGATCTGTGAAAGAAGCCTTGATTCAAGCTGCTTCCAATAGGCACAGGCATGTACATATAAGATAACAATTATAATGGTGTCGTTTTCTCATACTGATATTCCGAACAAACTGTGCTGTTGTATTTGCTGTAAAGTGTCTTTACTGTAGGGTATTTTTATTATATGTACAGCACTTTGGCTCGACCAAAAATAGTTTAAAAATGTGCTATATAAATAAAACTTGATTTGATTTAATTTGATTTGATAATCACGAATACGGAGATGAGCCATGAATGCTTTTCCTTTTTCAATGACATGGATAGAAACACATTCACAGAAGAAGAGTGTGAGATAGGTCAGTGTTTGTGTCTCATACGAATGGCCGAGCTTGAAGCCACAGGATTCTACAGACCAGGGCCAGACTGTATGAGTTATATGTATTTAACTCATTCATCTCTGAAGAACCCATGCTCCTCACTGCTGCAGTGAATTAGAGGTAGAATGGGTGTATCTGTGTTGTGGTCCTGTTTCTATGACTCGAGGTAAGTCACACACAAGGTTGGCAGAAATCTTATTCTATTATCTTTTCTTTCCTGTCAGACATGTTCTATGGATGCAAAGACAGAATATAAGGTTTATTTAAATATGTTCCTGTAGTGTGTTATATAGGTTTGTGTACATGTAAATGGTCAGCAAAGGCCAAAGTCTCTGTTTTCCCTCAGATGGAGTTTCTCTTCCACACAATCACCCTTTGGCTGAAACGCTTCAGTGACATCACTAGGTTACTCTTGCACTTCTACTGGCTACGCTCCAACACATTGTACCTGATAGGCTAAGGGGCGAGACATCTCTAGGCAGTTGACCAATCACAACAGAGCTGGCCATCTAACCAATCAGAGCAGACTGGGCTCTGGTTTCAGACAGAGGGTAAAAAGTGGTACAGGCAGTATGAGAAAAATAAAGAGCTTTTTTAACATTAACATGTCCCAGTAGAGGCACACAATACAGATATGAACCTGAAAATGAGCATCATATGTCTCCTTTAAAATTACAATGAATATGACAAAGGAATTTACTCGACCTGACTACGACTTTCTTCTCTTTTCTTGCTGGCAGCTGGATATTGGCAGAGGAAGAATCCCACCGTTATTAGTTGCGTTGCCAAGCAATGGGAAGACGAGGATAATCACCCTGACAGGCTAAGGGGGCGGAGGGGGGTTGGTTAGAGGGAAGAAGTATGAGCATGAGAGACTTTCATTGTAGGTTGAAAGATGGGATGAGAGTGCTGAAGCTGCCGTGAACAGAACCTTTCAGTGATTATTGAGTTTTAAAAGATGGATAAATATTCATAGTCCATAATAGTAATTGTTCACTTACAGCTGCACCTCCCACTTAACATATATATGATTGAAATGTAGGAGCATTAGAAATGATGAAGTATTGGATATTCTCTCTCATTGTTTTTCCCTCCTAGTTTTGTTATTCTTTTCTTTATTTAACTATGATTAGGAAGTAGAAAGAGTGACATGGAATTCGTTTAAATTGCTGTCTGTTTGCTATGTGTGTTCCTGTTTAAGCTAAAGGGTGAAATACATTAATATTACTGCCACTTGCATCCACCTTCAGTCCTCTTTCTCTTTCCTAATCTGTACATTGTGCACTGTTGAATTAATTTAAGTCATAATGCAGCACCTCATCATTACCGTCTGGCTGTAGACACTAAACAGCCACGTCTGCAAATCCACTTCACTTTTTTCATTTCATCAACTGGTAGTGAAATGAGGAGATACAAAATAAAATGAAATGACCATCATTTATATGTATGCCACTTTTCTTTTGTACGCGAACAGAATATTAAAGTATAGAAAACAATACAAAAATCAACAGGACAGAACATTTGAAATATGTCTTTATTTATAAGCAAAGATAAAAAGAGTTTGAAGGAGTGATTTAAAAGAAACACATTTGGTTAGGCTTTGATTTGATTACGCTGGATCAAGCCAAGGTCTTAGTGTCAAGACGGAAGAATTGGATTGGTGCACCCCGATCTAAAATCTAATCATGAGACATACCACTCGTTATAACAAAATGCTCCAAACAACTGAAATGAAAAAAACGACAAGCACAACAAAAAATCAGAAGCTTAGAACAAGAGGACCGAACATCAGGAACACACACACACACACACACGCACGCACACACACACACACACACACACACACACACGCACGCACGCACGCACGCACGCACGCGCACACGCTCACACGCTCACGCTCACGCTCACGCACGCACACGCACACGCACACGCACACGCACACGCACACGCACACGCACACACACACACACACACACACACACACACACACACACACACACAGCATGACATTTGACAGGCAGATTTCCAATACAAGCTGACAGGGGGATGGAAAGCTTGTTTAAAACAGACAATGGAAATGTGCAACCTTTTGTTAGTCTCTTATCGTGTTCCACTTATTTTTTCTGTAGCTATTCATAAGGTCAGTGCTTACAAAGAATATTAGAGGGCTTACCACCAGCACACATGCATGTGCAGAAGAAGAGAGGGCTGAGGAAGGGTGTAAACTCAGAAGAAGTCAGAGAATATCTTTCTTATCTACTTGATGCACAATTGATGTTCTTTCAAAACCTTAACATCTTAATTTCATGATTTTTCAAAGTTGCTGTTTGTCAACCATTGACTCCGCCTGATCCTGATGGGGTGTTCTTTCTTAAACAGTGAAGCTTTACAGATCTGTTATTGTTAAATAGAACTCCTCAGGTAAACCCAATATCTATTTCTCTTTCATCAGAAACTTGTCACTGGTCACAAATGGTCACTTTAGCTCCTTGACTAAAACTGAAAACTCAAAATGAAAATGTTGTTGAACTTCAGCTCAAAGTGTGGAAAACAGGGTCAAAGAAGGTAACAAATATCTTTCTCCAGAGATAAAACTTGAGTTCCTCTGTGATTTGTTGTCATGGATCCATGGAGGTTATGCCCAGGAATGCAATCGCCAAAAACTATGTTGCCTAAATGTGGAAACGTTTCTGGAACCATTTTTAGAAGTTTTGTATATACTGAATCATTTCTAAGTGCAGATAAATGTTCCATAACCCAGAGATGAAGTCGTAAAGCTGTCATTTAGCGTGACATATGATATTTGTGCGTAGTTGTCCTCTGCCGTGAGTTGGGTCTTTGATCAGATCTTTTCTTTTCCTCAGTCTGAATAAATAGACATAATGTATGTGCGAGCAAATACAGAAAGGGCTTATCTGCTCGCCTGCATCAAATAGTTTTAAGGGGTGTCTTGGGTAACATTTTGCAGGAAGTTTTGGTCACTTCCATCCACAACACAATTGTTTAATGAAAAAGTCATTTTTTAATTTAGTCCTGTGTCTCAATCTATTGCACTTGTCAAAATTACTCATCATTAGATGGACAGTTAAATAAAACGACTGAAATGAATGTGACAGAATCAATCACATGCGGACCCTCCCCACGTATAACATTAGTTCTGGGAAAACGTCGTCACTTTTAGAAACTCAATCTAAAGATCCATCTTACTGCTGTTGCTGAGCCGTCAACTATTATCATTTTTAGTAAATTGACAGGCTGTGGAAGTTTCCTGGGCTGAAACGCTTCTCAGCAGGAATATTCATTGATCAGAAAATGTAGTCAAAAGTGTTGATAATCAGTCTTCCCTCCTTGATATTTCTCTATCACCTCAATTTCTCTCAGCCCTTCATCTCCTCTTCAGTATCCCTCCATCTTTTCCTTTTTTCAGCTGCAGCTAATATTCCCTCCTTTTTAACCTACTGATCCATATCTCCATTTCCCAATCAAACTGTTTCACCAGTGTTCATTCTCATTTGTTTGCTTAAGCAGCACAATCATTTGCTTCTATCCATTTGATCAAGAGCGCTGTATTACCTCAAATCTTGTATCGACTGTTTTTCCCAGCATGTCTACTTAAAACAAAATGAAAAATCAGAATAATTAAAAAAGCTAACACCCTGCTCACTTTTCCTCATGCTGCTTTGACCTCTGCCCCTCAGCAGAAAGTAAATTACTGCCAGGCTAAATTGAATTCGAACACACATAAATAACCAGCACTTAAAGAACCTATGCGTGTTTGTGTGTGTGTGTGTGTGTGTGTGTGTGTGTGTGTGTGTGTGGTGTATGTATGTGGATGCCTTATTCTGAGCACTTAGCACCTGAAAGTTGCCGCCACTGCCATGTGAAATAACTACTTATGCTCAACCAGACGCATCACACATAAATCTTACAGACCCGCACACGTGGCTCTTACAGTATACACGTGCATCATAGCCTTAAAGAACAATTCTATCTGTGTTGCAGGCACACTCTCCTCAATTCTTCACACTCACATTTACTGACCAGTCCCTATAGATTGCATCCAGATTTCTTTAAAGTGGACCTATCATGCTATATTTGAATAATATAGTGTAGGACCATACCTATATAAGGCATATTTATACTTTTTTTTTTTCAAAATACCAAACAGATCATGCATTTTAGCCATGCCTCATTTTGCTCAATTTGGCCATTTCTAGCTCTGGTCAGATTCAGTGAGAACAGCACCATCTACTGGCCTGGCATATGTACTACAGCGTCTCCAGCGCTTTCATACGGCAATGGCCGTGGCTGTCTCCTCCTGATTGGTGGAGTTGGCCCAATAGCCGTAGCGCCACTGTCCTGACGTCAGGACAGTGTTCAAATCTGGATCAGTTTTTATCAGATCCGTTGCAGCCCCTTTTTTAGAGATTTGGGTATGGAGGAAAATAGAGAGGGTTGTGTTTTCTGACACTTGGTGAGTTCCCTGGAACACCGGGGACACATATTCATGTATAAAAGACGTACAAAAGTGCATTTTGCATGATAGGTCCCCTTTAAAATCTAACAAATTGGGGGGATAATGGTTAGCATACTTCATTATGCTTTATTTTAGAACGAGCCTGTCTCACTGTATCTTAAGGCTTAGAAGCTAAAGTGTCATCCTATATATCACAGCTTCAATTGAATCATAGCTACACAACACAAAAATACACAGAAAGGCATTTAAACCACACAAAGATCCTACAGTAATTACCTACGATTGATTTATTGATATATAGATTCTTTCAACCATCACACAGTTAATTTGAAAATAATTGACAGCTCTACTGCCTCTTGCCCACACTAACAGTTGTCATTTAGTCACTTAGCAATCAACACATAAAGTTAGGTTCAGATGTTTATTAAGCATTTAAGAGTAGGTAATCATTCCTACCTAATCTAAGAGGGACCCATTTTCTTTAAAAAGCAACAAAAGGATGCATTGTCCTCGACAATATTCCCCCAACCTGAAGCTTTTTGCAACAATATAAATCTAGCTTCGCTGCAGTGTTAAGTGAAACTTGCAAGTCTAACATCTGCCTATTCCTGTTTAAAATTGGGACTATAAGAGGATGCAATTTGTATAATTGTAGTGTGTTTTCGAAATACCCGATGTGTAATGGCTCAGCAGAAAACACAGGGTAAAACTCACATGCACGATTCAAAGAAAAGAAAAATACACACATTTAAGGTCAGGCAACAACTCTAAAACAATGCAAAAGCAGGTCAATTGTCATAGGGTGTAATAGGGTGTCCAACAAGGTCAGATAGGCAGAAGGAACAGAAAGCTGGAGTGCTAAGACCTAAGTTCAATTACCATTCTGCCAGAGAGTATGGGCTGGTATATATGCAGCAGGACTGATGGGAAGAGTGGGAGCAGGTGTGCAGGTACTGTAGGTGTGGGGGGGGGGGGATACAATGCATTTTATTTGAGACAATTGCATTGCAAAGAGAGGCCTATAAGAAACCAATCCAAACGCTAATGGTATTATCACCATTTACAAAACAAAGAGATATGTAATCAATTGCCAATTTAGAAAAGAGATTACAGTGATATTCACTGGATGGAAAATGCTGATAATTCCAATTGTACTGTAAACTGATCTAATTTCTGAGCTAGGAGTCACATCCTTAAAGCTGTGTAACAGAAATTAAGAAGAGTAGTACTTAGTGATTGGTCGCCAGGCCAGACTTTGATAAAAAAAGATATCAGTCTCTGTAACTTGCGGACGTGCTCGTGTGGACTCATAGCTGAATACTGTATGAGCAGATGTCCAGATATCATTTATTGTTATTGCTAAGCTACCGGCTGTTATATCTCAGCACCCGGCAACACATAAAGGTTTCCGGGCTTTTGATTGGAAGGATCTCAGTGATCGTTTAGCAACCATATCTTTGTCACTTTTTTTTTTATTGGTTTTTCTTTTATCCAATAATCAGAAGCTAGTTTATGGGGCAATTGCCAGGAATGTAACCTTTTATTAAGCTTTTAGCTGCCATTTATTGAAGTGTTGGACCTTTACTGGTTGTATTAAAGTTATCAAGTTGAGTGTTTTATACTCAGTAGGGGAGGATGAAGCTGTGACTGTTTCCTCTGCTCAGCATACTGGAGTCTGATCCATCCTCACTGGCCCACCTGTGTGTCTGTGTCAGGATGCTCTCGCGTTCTCTGGACGTCTCCCTGTGTGCTTAAGGATTAAAGAGGGGGTATTATCGGAAACCAGAATGGTCTGTTCTTTGGGGAGGGATTTTGTCTGCTTGACGTTACACTGCATGATGTGAAAGGGACAGGTGTATGCCATCATTTTGAAAAACAACAGGGAGTTAGTTACCGTTGTTTGGCTAGTTTATCATCCGCTTATCATCATGGACAGCAGTTTGGCAGGAGGTGCAGCAACAGTAGATAAGGCACACTGTCTTATGGAGATTATTTTTAAAACCGTTAACGTTTGTGTGAAAAAAGTCACAACTCAATCAAATTTCAACCTCACATAGGATATGTATATTTTTAGATTAAGTAGCCTACATGTACTGAGGATTTAATCATCTCTGACGACCATCACAATTAAATGTACTTAAACCAAATAGATAAACACATTCCAAACTTGGTAACTGTCAGGTTTTTTAAGTTTTCTTCAGTATCAAAGTAATTCAAGGAGATAATGCACACACACACACACACGCACGCATGCACGCACGCACGCACGCACACACACACACACACACACACACACACACACACACACACACACACACACACACACACACACACACACACACACACACAGACACACACACAGGTGAGTGTATTATCTGACCATGAAAGTGAAGCCCATGTCCATCCATCAGCTGTTTTTGACAGGGCTTTTAAGAATACGACCACCTTCCAGTGTGACCTGTCAGCGCCTTCAACTCAACACATAAAACATATTTCCTTTCGGCTCAGCACTTTCACATGTATCTTTCCTACAGCTATTGAACGTGTTCTCCCATAAATATCTGCTGCTTTACAGACCTGTGGTAACCACTCAGTCAGAAGAAACACTTTTTTTGAGTAAGCAATCCAATTACAGCAGAAGCATTTTATGAGACGGAGTCCAGGATGGATTCTTTCTGAATTCATGGTTCTTCCAGGGGCTTGGGTCTCCTCGCACACTCCAAAGTCATTCAGGTTATGAAATGGAAAGTCCAAATTGCTTGTTGCTGTGAATGGGTTTTATGCTACCTGCTGCCATGGACTCAAACGCTCCTGTCTTCCTGAACAGAATCAGCGGGGATATAAAATGGGCGGTTCATTTTTGAGCCCAACCATAACATGAACTGTCTACTAACGACAAAGCAAGGCAGACACATATTCAAATTACTGATTATTTTCAGGTTCATAGAATGTATGTTGTGCCTGTAATGGGACATGTTTACATAGCTTAATGTTAAAAAAGTGTTTTTTGAACATTAAAGCATGTAAACATGTCACAGTTGAAGCAACACATGCATATACACCTAGGAATAAGCAGGATATGTCCTCTTTAATGCTTTATTTTGCAACCTTTTCGGAACTTTCAAGCAACACTTTGCAGCAACACAAAAGTAAAGCCACAGATCAGTGATATTAGGGCTTGGCTTGTTTGCTCTCCATGTATAAGTGCACGTGTTGGAGTGTTGTGTTAAATGATGTGTGAACCCAAAGACTCTTTGGTTTGTCTTCTGACTGGTAAAGGTCGTGTATGTGTTATTGATCGATATGTCACTGCATCAATGTCACCCTCCAGACCACTTCCTGCCGCACAAAAGCAATTAATTGATCTTGACCAAGTCTGTCGGGTTGTATTGATCATTACACCAATTAGCTGGATTTAAACTTGTATGACACAGTGGCATTATCAATGTTACTGAATTCAAAGTCATTATGCATTACATGCCCCAGACAATAATATAACTGGTTTATGTTTTATTCAAGTTTTCTGACTGCCAGGTGTCTATTACACTTTAAAGGCCCTGACACACCAGGCCGAAATCGGCCGTTTTCGTTAGTCGGACGACGAAGCGTGCCCTGTCGCCCAAACTCAATTTGGTGTGTCCCGCACCGTCGGCCGTGACACGCCTTATTTGGCCTTTCATGGCCGACGCACGGACGATTCAACATGTTGAATCGGCCGTGCGTCGGCCACAGGCAGTCGGACAAAGAAATCACTCTGATTGGCTGTTCAGCTAGCGAATCAGTGCATGAGAAGCGAATCGGTTGCTTGAGAATGTCTTCCACAAGCAACACTCCAATGGCTGATAGCTCCAGTACCGCACGAAACATGTTTTCGATGGACGAGAGTGAAAATGGAACGCACACGCTATTTGTTGTTTGTTTATATCGCGCAGTCTGTTCTTCTTCTCTGTCTTCCGGTTGTTGCCTCTTTTGAATGACGAATACACACTACCGCCGCCTGCTGGTAAGGAGAGTTATTGCCACTCACGCATGCGCAGTTCGTACGTGCTCAGCTGAAGTCTTTGCGGTGTGTTCCAGTGCGACACATGGCCAAGACGCAGGAGAACACGGCGACGCAACAGTCGGCGTCGGCGAGTTCTCTGGTGACTGCTTGGTGTGTCAGGGCCTTAAGATCCATCAAAAACTACTGTTACCTAGATCACAATGACTCCCTTGACATTACAAAAAACACAAAATGTTTCTTCATTGCCACCTACGAGGAATGTTTGGTTGACGCTCAGCACTTGAGGGAAGCTGTTCATGTTTCAGTGCTTCAGTTTGTGTCAGTAAAGAATAAATGATGCTGTTTTGAAGCCATTTAGAAGAATGGTAGAATAAATTGAGTTTCCATATTTGGTACGTATAACAGCAGGGCAAACAGAACAACAGCGAATGACAGCAGCAGAGTCGAGAAGAAAAATAGTTGGTGAGCTTAAAGCAAAGGTGGTTTTAAAAGAAAAATGTAAATCTCAAATATAGTGCTGAGGCGAGGGATCAAAGTGTCGACTGGCAGCTTATGGGAGGTGAGAGAGAGGGGAGAATTGGAAAGAGGAGGATCAGGGAACAAGTGTTTACTGTAATTTTCATGAATCCGGATAAACGCAATGACTCTTTGTTGATTTTAACGTATTTAACGTATCCACTTTAGAAGTGAAGGGGAAAAAAAGATTAAAGAGAAGAGGAAGGTTATAAAGAGGTGTCTTAAACCCGAAGGCAGCTTGGACAAGAGATGAGGACAATTATTTTGTTAAAGGATACATACATGTATTTATTTTACAAACTATACATAACTTTAAGGGTCTTGCAAGTTCTGTATCAAATCATTGTATTAAATCATTTTTTAAATTTTGAAACAGTATAGCCTTACTTCTGTAAATATACAAATGTAAGTTACTGGACATAACATGTGAACAAATACCTTTAAATGTGACCTTAACAACAACAAAAAACGGACGGACAGACAAACACACACAAACACACACAGGCCCACGTAAAAAGGCATTCACGCATTTTGAGAAAATGCCATTTTAAAAACAGAAAACTGTCTCAAAATGCTGTTTTCATAGTTGTTTGGCTTGAAAGGCTTACACTATCTCAGAACCAGCACATATATCTGGGCAATTCAAAGTATGAAAAGATGCTCTTCAGATACTGACACAAAGAGATAAAAACAGGAAATATGAGAAAAAATACTTAAGCACGGGGAGAGAGAGAACACCATGCAGCTCAAAGTGACCTGAAGCCTCAATCCCATGATCTCTCATTTTTAGGATATCTGCTAAGAAAAATTAAAGAAGAAGAAAACAGGAGTTGGAATGAGACGTTGCAGTGAGGAAGGATATTTCGTATCTGGCATGTGTGACACATTTTCTTTCAGACAATACAATTCCGACTGTCCATCACACTGTAAAGAGCAAGTCAAAAACTTTCTTGAAATCGACGAGTTAGACAGTTTCTTCCATCTCACATGTCATGGAGGAAGTTTTGGAAGTTTTTGATTTCCACAGAAGATTTCAATGTGTCTCCCTCCAGGCCAACACTTGACTTTGAAAAAACTCAGCCGATGTGATCAAAATGTTCAGTTAAAAACTCTGAGATGCCGCATGAGAAACCGGAAACTTCTTTAAAATAGAATTTCCTCGGGCCGCCGTATACTGTAGCTCAATTGATAAGACCGGAGTATGAATAAGGCCTGGGACCATTTGCCATGTTTCATCCCCTCTGTCTCCCGCCTTCACTTATGTCTCTGAAATAAAGGCACTGGAGGCCCCCTTGAAACAATATAGAATTACCTCAATCCAGCACCATAGCAGTCAAACAGGCATTAAGTTGAAAAACATAACAAAGCCCCCCTTTTAAGTCTAAAAGCACTTTACCAAGTGTACCCATCATGAGGAGAACTGCTCCACCTGCGGAAAACAATTGTAGTTTCCTATGCGGCTCTGAAAGGAGTTATCCAAAGTTAGACAAAATAACCCAAACAACGTCATGGTGATGTCATCCCAGGTATTTCCATTTGTGCTTGAGCCATTTTATTTATATCTAGCTCTTTTTCTAACATAGTGGAGCATTTATCAGCTCAACAGCAAAGACCAAATAATACTTTTTGTGGATGTGCAGGTAGTAATCAGTGGATTTATCAGAAATTTTTTCACTGAAACAGCTGTGAAGGGCTGCTTAAAATGTGAACCAAAAGATGATATTGTAAACAAAAGGAGTGAAAGTATATTAAACTAAATTAGTAATTACTTTTTAATTTGAAGGGACACATTAAGGGAACCGTCGTTTTACACAAGCCATGCTGTATCTCAATAAAAAAACCTGTATTATCTCATTGACGGACAATAGAGTGGCGACATCCTGCACCATAGCTCAAGTGAAGTCAAAGGACAAACGTAGTAAAAATCTTCCCATACAAAAAGAGGAAAAAAAGAATTTAATATATGATTTTGACATGATGGACACGGGGATCTCGTGATGACGTCGGTCGATGGCGCTGCCTTCAAGGAGCGTGGAGAAAGAGAGAGAGAGAGAGAGAGAGAGAGAGAGAGAGAGAGAGAGAGAGAGAGAGAGAGAGAGAGAGAGAGAGAGAGAGAGAGAGACCCGGGCAGAGGCTGCAGAGCTGCGCGTTTACCTCAGAGGACGGACTGGAGGTGATTGACTTTATCAGGCACACAGACAGAGGTAACTCAATTCACTTTCATATTTGCGAAATACTTTTATTGACAATGTACGCTTTCTATCTATAAATCGTTATTGTGTATACATGACTTTGGATATAAAACCAGTAGATTAACTTTGCCAACAGGGAATTATATCGCGTGGCAAAATGTTTCCAATCTCAATAAACAGGAGTTTTACCGGTTGTATATATTTTTTATATATTTGATTTAGAAATAAAGGTTGTGGACAGGCGGATAAGCTCCACCTGTTGCCTATCTTAGTACATTCACGATGTGTACTGCTGTGTTTGAAATGTGTGCAAGGCAAATAATTGATGTCTCTCTTTCGTTCAGATTTTGGGATGCGCCACTCGTGCGTAAAACCTTGGCACTTTCTACGGATCGCGCATGAAGCAACGAGAGGAAGCACCACCGCTTGAAGCAATTCGTATCTATTATCGTGGAAACGTTCAACCTTCATATTCTCATTGTAAATCTTCGGAAACGGGGGATGAGATATTTAAAGAGGAGGGGAAGGATATCTTGTATGAGGGCAAACGCAACAAAGGCAGACTGAATGTGATGTTCAAGCCGACTTCAGAAGGGAAAAGTGAAGGGGAACACCAGTGGAGATAAAACGATGTGTCAACACTGGACTTTGAAAATCGACCCTGACACAAAACTGCTGTTTTAAGGATCAAGGACATCCTCAGTGAATCACTGACCAACTCTACTAGGGTGAGATTTTCACCAGACATAATCTGACAGGATTTATATTCATGCATAAAATGTTTTTATGTCTGTAAAAGTATGTACAGTGAATAGGAGTGCATGGGAAAAGGTAACATAATTATTTGATGTTTCTCTTTTTCAAACACCCTATTAACTGAAACTATAACAGTGAAACTATACTGATCCTAAATTAATGTTGGACTGCTGCTCATTGACTTCTGCTGGGAACTGTTGCTCTACAGACTGATCCTCTACACTGATGTAATTGAGCCTTTTTGTTTGCTGAACTGTGCATAACTAACTTTTCACGCTCAATACCAAATTACTCATGTATCTTGTGAAATCTAGGTGTCTAAAAAAAGGGAAACAAATACACCAATGATTTTTCAAAAAAAGTAATTTGTAATATATTTAAAATTGGTTAAAATTGTTTTCACAATGCTCAGAGACTCTTAGTGTTTTCAAACATGGAGAATGTGTCTGTCTCTGGTGGGGCACCCCCCGTCTGCAACGACTCTGTGGATTTCTACACCCTGACATCCGGGAACAGCACTGACCTGAACTGCACTCTACCTTCAGAGTTTTACTTCGACTTTTACGTAATTTTACCGATCATCTACTCTGTGATCTGCGCAGTGGGACTGACAGGCAACACGGCCATCATCTACGTGATCCTCAAAGCCCCCAAGATGAAAACAGTAACCAATATGTTCATCCTGAACTTAGCCATCGCCGATGATTTGTTCACTTTGGTGTTGCCGATCAACATAGCCGAACACTTGCTGCACTACTGGCCTTTTGGTGATGTTTTGTGCAAAGTCATCCTCAGCATAGACCACTACAACATTTTCTCCAGTATCTTTTTCCTGACTATCATGAGCATTGACCGCTACCTGGTTGTTTTGGCCACAGTGAGGTCCAAACGCATGCCTTACCGCACCTACCGAGCAGCCAAGATCATCTCACTATGTGTCTGGATCCTCGTTATCCTCATCGTCATGCCTTTCACTGTTTTCGCCGGCGTCTTCGTCAACCCAGACGATGGGAGGAAGAGCTGCGTGCTCAGCTTCCCCAGCCCCGAGAGTTTCTGGTTCAAAGCGAGCCGGATCTACACACTCATTTTGGGCTTCGCCATTCCGGTTTCCACCATCTGCATCTTATACACCATGATGCTCTACAAGCTGAGGAACATGCGGCTCAACAGCAATGCCAAAGCGCTGGACAAAGCCAAGAAGAAAGTGACCATCATGGTGTTTATCGTCTTGGCTGTGTGCTTGTTCTGCTGGACGCCGTTCCACCTCACCACCATTGTGGCTCTGACGACAGACCTGAGGGACACGCGACTCGTGATCGGGATCTCCTACTTCATAACCAGCCTGAGCTACGCCAACTCCTGCCTCAACCCGTTCCTCTACGCCTTCCTGGACGACAGCTTCAGGAAAGCCTTCAAAAAAATGCTGGAGTGTAGAACGACCTGAATGTACCATAGTGTGACAAATGAAACCTGTTGCAGAGATCTGCAGAGATTTGCTGAGTTAGGACTGAATGCGATGGAAAAGTCTGATAGCAAAGATTTATGTTCAAATCTAAATTCACAATGTCTTTTTTTCGCAGATTTGAATTGCTTGGTTTGTTAAAGCTGCACTAGGCAAATATGCACTTTGTTTGCACATGATAGCAACAGGTAGCTATCTTTTGTTTTGTCTCATTTATCCTTGATATAAAGAAAAACAGGCCTAATCAAAGCACACAACATTCTTAATGTGACAACACACGTCTATAAATAGTTCAAACTATAGTAAAGGATGTGAAATAATATTTGTAAGTCGAGCTTTTTCTAGACAGAACACTGTTTGGGTTTCACTTTACATTCACCACTCAATGTGGTCGGAGGTGATCTCATGCCAGCCAATCTAAATCACCTGATGAGACACGAAGATCTTTTTTATCCGTTCTTTTTTTTGTTTTTACATAATTTGCCTAGTGCAGCCTTTAATGGCTCTGAGAGCACAGTGTAAGAGAGAACATATTTCACTTTATAGAAATGGGCAATATTCTTTGCAATAAGGAATGTTTGACATCCAGGACAAAAAATAGCATTGAAAACAACTTGTTTGTTGTACTGTAACTTTGAGCTGAATTACCCATCGTCATTGTCTACAAGACGCGTCATTCATTCGGATCATTTTACAGTTAAAGTTATCTCAGACATTTTCCATAAGGATATAAAAATGTAATTGTGAGGCAGCAAACCAAGACGTGCATCTGCAAACAGTTGTGACCTTCACTGAACTTCAACCCAACTGAGAACTGAGGATTGCCTCTGAGGGAGGGAACATCTGCTGTGTGGAGAAAATACAGTTCAACACAGTGTCATTGATTTGCATGCTGTCAATCAAATCAACTTCATGAGCATAGTCAGGGTTGGAGGGTAACAGGATGCATGTCAGGCCGTTATTATCCATTGCAAAAACTTGAGGGAAAAAGTTGGTTATAAAAACAACATTTTATGAACTATTGAGAAAGATTATCTGATCATGAATGTAAAAACGTAATCTGCCTTTAAATTATGCTTTGTTTTGAGTTATATGAAAGCAGATAAATTATACATTTGTAAATTACTAAAGGTTTTAAGGTTCTCAACCAGGTGTACAATCAGGGGCGCCGTAAGGGGGTGAAAAGTTAGGATGATTCTAAGGGCCCGTGACTGACAGGGGCCCAAACTATTTTAGAACATTAAGAAAAACATGTTTAAGTAAGCAATGTGATATCTTTTCATGGGGCCCAAAATCCCTGGTGGCGCCCCTGTGTACAATGATCATGATCCATTGGCAAAATATGACCCGGACAATGACATTGGACTCTTTAAATGAGGGCACTGCTTGGACCAACAAGTTAATCATATAATTAACACCTAACAAAATAAAAAATGCAACTTTACCAATCCTGACACAGTACTGTAGGTCTGCTATTAGACAGGCATGGGACAGGAGGGCTATGTAAAATATAATCTGTGTTTCTCATCACATCTTCATTTTCTGTGAGCTTTTGTCGCCCTCTGTTGTCAACAGGGCTGTGTTACGTGAACATGCAGCCAGGCCCTTTTATAGAGTTTGTGGCAAAAATGCCCCTAAGGGGAGTTAAAGTCTTACACAGCTTGTTTCAGTGGTTTACAGTTATTCCTTCTCTTGTCGGATATTATCTGCGATTCAATGAGATTCACAATCGGCATTTATTGTACATCTCCTTCTAGCGTTCCTGTGTCACAGTTGAAGAGCATGAAGACATTGAAAAAAACATGATGATGATTTACTATGTAAAATCACAACACCAATACAAAAAATATACATGTATGTACTTTGATTCAAATTCAGCAACATAAACTCATTTTTAATTATTCTGCAACATTGTTTAACATAATATAAAGACATATGGAACATATACATTTGGTTGAGCTGGGTTGCTTAAAATACTTAAATGCTTGTTCTCAATATAATTACATGTATAATGATTTAAAAGTGTTGTTTATCATGTAATGTGTTTAGAGCTTTCTCCATGTGCTTGAAAGTTGAACAAATAATAATTGCCTGTTCAAATTCACAGGAGAGTTACAACAAATCTTGAGACTTCTGAAAAGTAAGACAGTATTCTGAACAAGAACATATTGAAATCACTTACCCAGAAAAATGTTGCAAATCATGACACACAACGTCAGTGTAACTCCTTTCAGACTGATGGCTACAAACTGAGCAAACATCACAAGCTTGCAGCAGCAGCAACTTCTCTGTACCGTGTGCCCTGCTGTAAATGGTTATTTTAAATCAACATTTAATTGTACAATCATAGAAATGTATAGTCAAATATTCTTCATTCTAATATGAAATTGAGTTGAAGATCCTGATTCAATGTATTTTATGCAGCTTGTTATAAAAATAACAAAATATCATGTCATTAAATGTATTTATGAATTTAAACCAATCATTCATGTCTTTCAATACCTGATAATGACTGAATAAATATATAATATATTTTCCCACTGGTATTCATGTATTTTAGATATAAAAAAGTCACATTTGCTTTATTTGAATAATTCAATAAATGTGCCAAAAATTGTCCTTTTCACTGACAGGATTTTACCGCGCTGATGTATAGAAACAAATGCGGATAGATTATTGTTATAATCAGTGTGATCAATGGTTTGGGTCAGGGTCACCACAGAGATTTGTTACATGGCCAACCACTTTAGCTATCAGCTGAAGAGCAGCAGGATGGATTAGTGGTAAGAGCTACTTGTCTGCGAAAGGTCACAGATTCAATCTCGACAACAGCCTGCTGCGTCCGTCATTTAGCGCTGAGCTGTCCAACTGTACCAGGGACATGGTGCAGTGCTGCGGAGTTCTCAAAACAGTTGTATCAGTTTTAACAGAGTCAACATTAATACCTAATAGCTCAATTCAATATGTTCACATAACGTTTTGGGCATTGTCATTTGTAGTAAAGACCGTGCTCTTAACCCTTTGATGCACGAGTGACTGGACCCTACACTCTTCCATAAGTGGGTCAAAAAGGAACCGTATTAGAATAATATGTGTTTTTATGCCATTTTTGTCATTTTGGTTAAGAAAAATCACTGGTATAATATTTAGTATTATATTTTGGTTCACACTAGAAATATTTTATATTAAATGTTTCACTATTTATAATTTTAGACATTTGTTTTACATTTTGAAAAAAAACGTTTTGAACATATTGATGCAAAGATCTCCGCTATTCTGAGACCCTCACAGTATTCCAGTCCCTTTTCAAAACTCATCTCTTCTCCTCTTGTCTACTCATAGCCCACCCCCCATCAATTCATGCCGGTTGATCAAGTTTGATAGTCCTAATACCCCCCACCCTAACCTTATATTGTAAAGCAATTTTGAGTCCTTGAAAAGCCCTATAAAAATATAATGTATTATTATTATTATTATTATTATACTGACACAGGTATCAGATCTTGCTGAGTAAAATAATCTTCCTGAGAGGTGTCACTTCTGATGTAGTCTGTGTGGTCTACGGTGAATGTATTCCGGACAGCCACAGGTGACAAGAATCAAAGGTTCCCATTTTTTACCCACTTATGGAAGCTTGGGGTAGTAATACAAAAACTACAATTTCATAAAATGTATAACGTTTACATTTAAAATTTGAACGGCATGATATCCAAAACATGTTTTTTGAGGAATAGCTGGAATATGAAATGATACAAAAATGTAATTACAAAGATACTTCAAGAAAACCACCTCACCGGGTCAAAAAAGACCCACTTATGCATCTAAGGGTTACAAATCTACACAGGAAATATTGGTGAGTATTTTTTCCAGAGTAATTACTATTTTGCTCTGAAATAGTGATATTTAATCATTTTGGAGTGTATTTATTACTCATAGCTTCTAGAGTGCGATAAAAAAATGCAGAGTCAATTCTATTGCAGTTAAACCATGACCACGCTGTAACGGAGGTGATCTCTGGGGCCATAGATCTCGGCCTCCGTTACGTAGGATATACAGTAGCTTCAATATTGGCGAAGTATATTCATTTGTTCCACATTGCACAGGAAGCATGTGAATATATGTAATTTATGCATATATTTGTCACGATCTGTCTAGGTTTTAGTTTGTCTGTCTCTGTTTCCTGTTTTAGTTTGAAAAGTGTTCCCCCTCCCGTCTTGTCTGTTGCTGGTGATTGTGTTCACCTGGTGCGCTGTGTTTTCTCCTCCCTCCTCACCTGTGTCTTGTTGGTTTGATTAGTCCTGTGTGTAAATCATTTAGGTTCTGTTTTCCTGTTAGTGTGTGTGTGTGTGAGATTCTTGTTGCTGGTGACTGTGTTCACGTGAGACAGTCATATTGAGGCTGTGTATGTGTTGTGTACCACAACAATGAATAAATGCCCACACCGGGTTGTATTTGAACTCTCTGGCCGTTTCTCAATCGCAAGGATATTGGCTTCCAAGCCAATATTTCAAGGATACTACGTCATCAAGTGGCGCAGCAGGACCGTTCCAATGTCCAGCATACTTGGAATTCCACCGAGGCTGCGTCCTTGGTTTGGGGGAAATTTCGAGGCAGCACATGGGTAGACTTCGCGTCCTTAAAATCCCCACAATGCTTTGCGCACGGACCAATTTCCCCAAATCTGTGGCGGAAGATGTAAGGCGGGGCCTCTCATATGACGCACACCTGCACACTTGCTAGCCTGTTCCACTCTTCGTTTTCCGAATGCCAGGAAGGATTCTTGCCTAGCTTCTGAAGCAAGTGACTCGGAAGACATGTGCTAGCATACTCGCGATTGAGAAACACCCTCAGCCTCTGCCTCCTTGCTTGGTCGGGCCGCTCAATGGTCAGCTTCACACACGCCCACTCATGTTCCTTAAGCACTTTGGTTTATTGACCTTTTTTATTGTAAAGATCATTATGGTTCATTTATTCTATTCTGAGTAAAATGACCTTCTAGTTGGAGTGAAATGACGTTCGATTGGGAGTAAAATGACCTTCTATTAATAGTAAAATGACAGTAGAGTTGTTTTTAATATACACTACATAGAGTAAATAACCATTAAGCAGAGTCAAATCTAAGCACATAATAGAGTAAAATGAACTCTAAAAATACAACTCTGATCAAAGAGTACATTTTACTCTATATAGGTTGGGACCAAATGTAATATTTTTAGAGTAACATTTTCTTCAATTTGAGTCAATTTTACTCAGAGAAATGTACTGTGTTCCTGCCCAGTACAAAACGTCAGACAATTTGCTACTAGCTGCGAAGATAGTGGGAGACCTAAAACAATTTTTCTCAGGATCTGGTGGAGACCAAACCAGAGATAAAAGGAGAACTGAAGGACAGGTATTATACATTTGTCTTGTTGTCATCAAATCCCTGAAAACTATGTAATCATCAACTTATTGATCCAACTAGCACGTTTTACCTGAGGTTAATTTATTTTGTGTCATAGTGCTCTGTCGTTGTTCAGAATCTATTAAAACACATCAATGAACCCCGTTATTAAACCGTGTGACATGTTAGTTTATATATTTGTGTCAACTTGTTTCTGCTGCCTTCAGGTGGCCAAAAAAAAGAAATTCATTGCAGGTTTCACAACACTAAAGTGCAGGTGTGCTGATTACATGACACATACAATATACCTTCAGAATCATAGTTTTTAGTTTGTCAGTCTATCTGCTTATCGTTGTCCCTTTTCCTAAACAGAAGGGCATTACCTGAGGAATACAATGTTTAATTCAACCCCTAATAGTGTGAAGCATATTTCTCATTGCTGGGGTGGAAATCAAGCCGTTTGAGTGAAATGCATTTTAAGATAAAAATGTATTAATTGTGTATCCTTGTCTCTTTCATTCATTACACACCCTCATGTTGTGCCTGTCACTTCATGCATCATGGGTAAATGTGTATTTGTCTGAGAGAAAAGAAGATGAGCGCCTCCAAGTGGTACAGTTGAAAAGGAGATATCAAAACAGCTAATTTTAGAATGTGATTAGACATTACAGCACTAGAGGGGAGTGTTGGTCCATATAGTCTCCTACCAAGTGTGTGTGTGTGTGTGTGTGTGTGTGTGTGTGTGTGTGTGTGTGTGTATCAATGACAGAGAGATATAGAGTGTTTTTGAGTCACATCATGTATCCTTATTAATTGTATCTTAGGAGGCGTGTGGCGCAGTGGATAGAGCGGTCAGCATGTGGTTGTGTCCCTGGGCAAGACACTTCACCCCAAATTGCTCCTGTGGGGATTGCCCACAGTATTGAGTATGTAAGTCGCTTTGGATAAAAGCATCTAACAAGTAACATGTAATGTAAAAATGTAATCTAACATGTTGACTAGAAACAGACCTTGCAGATGGAAGTAATTAAAAATAGCCACAGACATGCTGCACAAAACAAAATGTGTCATTTATGTCTCTTGTTTCCACTTCAATATTCCAATAAAACAGCGCATGATTCAAGAAAGAATTTGGGGAATAGGTGAAATGTCTCCACATTATGTACTGTAAAAGGATTGTATGTAAATTGTAGCTACAGTAACCCAAGTGTTTCAATGGTACTGGTGATCCATCCTATAAAACCTTCAGATAAGAGTATCCTGAACCAAACACATTATCTTTACCCTCCTATACATGCTATGTGAGGATGGGATCTCATAATCAAGGCTCTTCACTATTCATCTTTGTCGTTTACCATGTTATAAATGAATGTTCACTCTAAATGATTGAACTGTAGATGGCAGTGTGTAGCTATATACTGGATGTGTTTCCAGTGGTGCTTTTACACACATGTAGGCTACACCCTTCTTCATTGACCTTGCATCTCGCTCACACCGCTCAGGAACTGAAACGTATGAAATGTGCTGCATTTTTTTCCAAAATGTCTCCCCTGCAGGATCCTTGCATCCCTGAGTCTGAATCAGAGCCCAGTCGCCTCATGCTTTCACCATCTGAAAAATACATTGTGTACAGTAATCCCAGAAATTATTGCTACTCTCCGTGCATCTCTTGTGTACAACCAATCCACATACGATTCAACTGGAACGCACTACATTTTCACATTTAAGTCATACTCAGTCAGAATGCCCCTCACGTCTACAAGGTGGCCATTTTAGGACATCACACACACAGTACACATTTTAAGTGGCTCAACTCCACTTGGTCAAACCCAGTTAAAGCTGGATTTTGGTTAGCCTTAGCTGTACAAATGCTACATTTTAAGAGAGTAGTGAATCCATTTACTTCCTGACATCCTCATACTAGCTTGGTTGTATTCATATGCTAAAATAAACATTCTGCATGTTTACACCCTTACAAATACTGCACTGTATGAACATCACAGCACTTTAATAGATGCTTTCCTGAATTTCACATGTCACTATATATTCTACCCTTGGCAACATACACACAGACTATAATAATAATTGCCTTTATCTGACCTGTCACTCTCTACCGTTTCTGAGGTATTGGGAATCAGTACACCATTGTTTTAGTCGTTCTGTTCCTTCCTCTGTTTAAACACACAACAACACACATGCACAACAGAAACTCCCACAAGACAGTTGCTTTAAAAGCTCTAAAGGGAACAATTCACACAGATTGTTCTCATTTTGCCATTACATGAGAAATGTCACAACAGAAACTAACTTTCCGATCACTTGTAGGGCAGCAGCTGCATCTCATTTTCCAACCGTAAGTCACCTTACCCCAGGAAATCTATCAGAAATGAATGAACAGTATTTGTGAAAGCATGTTGTTTTGGGTTAACCAATAAGGACAAGTCAATGTTTGGCCCACTGTGGTTTCCATCATTATTTGCAGTCACTGCATTTGTCTCAGTTATGTCTCTTTTCTGGTTAATTCTAGTTTCGCTCCACTGACCAAGGTTATTGTATATCATTGACATTCAACTGATTATTAAAGTGGTTGTCCATTGCTCCATAAGCTCTTTTTTAAGACAGATAAAGGTATTTTTATAAGGTTATCAATCTGTATTGATCCCAATAATTCCATATTTGTGTAACACACTAAAGCTGGTACAATGATATTCACCCTATGTTTAGACCTTCACGAGATGTTTCACGCTTATCTTATATTTAAGCAAGGGAAAGTCAGTCGATATAAAGTCTGCCTCAGAGCATACAGTATATACAACATTATATAAAAACTGTAGAAAAGACCTGTGGAAAGAAGGTCTGTTGCAGAGTTTACAATGGACCATGATAAGCACAGAGAACAGATTGTTTGTTGCACAACACGTTGACATCAGGGACCTTCATATTTGTTTTCTTTCACTATACTAACATCGTAAAATCTTTTTTCTAATAAAAAAACATGGACAAAGTGTTGGTGCTGCTGTGACTGTCACTGTGAGATGATGTGGCCTGCAGAAACATGATGAAGCTCAGTATTGTGTTGAAATAGTCTCAGCAGTACTAACAGTCTCCAATTCCCAAATGTAATACCGTACATCAGTGTCTTGAGCATTGTAGCTGGACGAATATTGTGTTCTAGGTCTGAAGCAGAGCTCTGAGGAGTTGAGCAATCAAAAGAAAGAACTCCCACACACAATGGGTAACTTAATCATGCCTTTCTTTCACTTGGCCTTCACCAGGCAAGAAGAGGATCTTAAGGAGGAGCTGAAAAAGGTATTTCTAAAAGGGAAAGGATTACTTTTACTGTGACAGTGTAAAGAAAGCATAATTATATGTGGAGGCAGTTGAGCAGTTTCTATTGGGGAGGAAGTTCCTTGAGGTTCTTTAGTTGTTCAAGAATCTTTACCTACTGGTAAAAAAATACACAATAAAAAAATTAAACTCTTGATTTATGTAATAGTTAGAACCTCAAGTGCGCAATCTATATTTTTGAGACCTTATTGATTAACCTATTCCTTAAAGCTTATATTCTAATGGTGCATGTAAACACAAAAGTGTATGTACCAGACCTCATTATAGAGGCAGATGTCTGAGGTGACACAACATTGAAAGACCACATTGTAAGTGGTAACCCATCAACTAAAGAGGACATACATATATTTGGCTGTGTTTAATAATTGAATAGTTTAATTTGATAATACATGCTCTGAAATACAGCAGTAAGAACTGTTCTGCATGTGCATGCATGGTTTTATTATTAGTTAACTTATTACATTTATTCTTTCTGACAGTTCAATTATCTTCTGAATGTTCATTTGTGTGTTCACTTGTGTTAACCAACAATCATCTCAACAATCCCATTTATAATTGTTCGAGTTTATACGCCAGATATACTTTAAAGACTCAGAATATCTAGTAAAATGTCAATTTTAAAACAAATAAACAGAAAGAGTAAATGATGGGCTCTCACTGTCTGGTGCTTGATCTAATTCTTCCCATTTTTACTCAAATACACAAATGTTTTTAACTATTTGGCCTTCATCAGTTGGCACACACTAATGAATTCATTCTCCGTGTTTAACAATGGCTCAGGTGTTGATAATCACTATTATTAAACCCTGGCATAGAAAATGGTTTAGAACAGGCTATACAGTAAACGGGCCCTTTTTATTAGTTAACACAACAGTAACACAAAGATATATACGCATAGTTTACACACGGCATCTATTGCACGTCTGTCCGTCCTGGGAGAGGGATCCCTCCTCTGTTGCTCTCCCTGAGGTTTCTCCCATGTTTCCCTTTAAACTGGGGTTTTTCTCTGGAAGTGTTTCCTTGTACGATGTGAGGGTCTAAGGACAGAGGGTGTCGTATTGTCATACTGATATTCTGTTCATGCTGTGAAGTCCATTGAGAGTGTTTCTAAAATTAAATAGAAATAGAAAACACTATTGAAACTATTGCAAACTAAACTTAATAGTGAGTGAAAGTGTGCTGCAAGGATACAGCATATTAGAAACCCACACATAAAGCAACAAAGGCCCACACTGCATGTGTTGGTGTGGAGAGAGGGTGTCACTGTGTAGGTCTCTGGCCTTTTATACACAGGCCAATACGCAGGTGTTTCCCATTCAGCTGATTGTGCTGCCTCCATTACCAGAGAGCACAGGCAGCAGAGGGGCCTTCACATTTGGATATAACACATATCTTTCATTTCAGCAGAAAATTGTCACAACTGAAAATGTGCAGTGCGGGATGCCAAGAAATTCTGCCCTTTGTGCTGTTCTGCACTTTCAATTTATATTAACGTATTGTGCCGAACATTTTCTCATAATAAGATAGATAACACCATTTCACAGTTTATTGAAGTTGGCACAACATTAGACTGATTTAAAGGTGGGGTAGGTAAGTTTGAGAAACCGGCTCAAGATACACTTTTTGTTATATTCCATGGAATGCTCTTAACATCCCGATAGCAATGAATATCTTAAGTGCTTTGACAAAAAATCCATACAAAATGTCATCTGTGGAAGCCTTAGTACTGTAAAAAGTACGACCAATCATTTTAGCCGGCCCGGCTAAAATAACTGGATGGCCTACCTGCCTGTCAGCCGTGACCACATCACCCCTATTCTGGCCTCACTACACTGGCTTCCAGTTCGGTTCAGAATTGATTTTAAAATCCTTTTATTTGTTTTTAAAGCACTAAATGGGCTGGCTCCGGCCTATATAGCTGAACTGCTCCAGCGCTACACCCCAGCCAGAGCTTTAAGGTCTGCTGACCAGCTGCTGCTGGTAGTGCCCAAGACCAGGCTTAAAACCCGAGGGCACCGAGCCTTCGCAACAGCTGGCCCTAGGCTCTGGAACACGCTGCCCCTCCATGTGAGGTCGGCCCAGACCCTAGGGGTTTTTAAATCTAAACTAAAAACACACTTCTTCTCTCTGGCTTTCTAGTTAGAGCGGAGCACGACTCCTGACTTTTCCGTGTGTTTTATTTTTATTTTGTTTTTAAGATATATCTGTTGTAATTTATTGTCGTTTACTGTGATTGTAGTAATGTGTTTTTAATACATGTACAGCACTTTGGCTCGACCAAAAATCGCTTTTAAATGTGCTATATAAATAAAACCTGATTTGATTTGATTTGATTTGATTTCCATCTGTGCACAAGCTTATCTCGTGCCCTCATTGGTCATGTGCGCGTTCGTGTGTGTTGGAGGAGGGGCTCTGTAAGGAAGTGGCAGATTTTCTCCGGCTGTGTATTTTCAAATTCTAGCGATCTCGAGCTGGTTTCTCCAAAGTGACCTACCCCACCTTTAATATCTGATATTGCGGGCTCACAGCTTGTCTTTGAAAAGTATCAGTAGGTGCATTTGAAGAAATACAACTTTAGGCCCTGACTGCAAAATATGTACTATCTATATATAAAGAAGCATTCATTCTTATTTTCTTTTGTGGATTTTCGCCAAAGTCAGGTTTAATGTGGTGATGCATTTGGATGAGAAATTGACTAAAGTGTGACACGATTATGTTTAATTCATCAATTTTGTTCTTAACTTGTTAAAGAGGAAAGGCAGATTTTCAGGATCATATTTGTATGTTGTGCCTCTACTGTGTATTACCAACTTTGGAATTGTAGCTATTGCAGACCATTTACATGCACACAAACCTATATAACACACTACCGTAAGGGGAAACCCCCCAAAAAGCACAATAGGGACTCCTTAAAGAAAGATCTTAGTGATGAATGCAGACATCAGTAATTCTCTCCTTTGCTAACGTTCTACCTGTTATTGGAAATTAAGAGTTAGTTGCCACAGAAATGAATTATGTACTTTGCTGCTTGGCTCCTCTGTCTCTTTCACTTGTAGTTTGCTCAAGTTCAAATGTAATTTAGTTACATTTTGAGCAGGAGATCTGCTTATCCTCTTTTGTATAAGGAAGCTTTTCATCATCAGGGAGGACACAATATAAAAACATTTCACTGAACATGATGAAGAACAAATAATACATAATCTAATCAATCTAATATAATAATATAATAATAATAATCTAATACTTTCCAATCCAGCAGCCTTGAAGCAATTGTGACATGACGTTAAAGCTTATCTTAACTTTTTTAATTTAGTTGGCTCTGTGTTTGATTCAACAAGGAATTTAGTATGCATTAATGTTGGAAGCGTTGTGTTTTAAGACAGATGTGTTTGTGTCAATTCATTATTGGGGAAGCAAAGATAATTATCAGAGGAATTTGCTGGACATTTAGTTAACAACCATGAACTGATGTTTTTACATATGAACCATACACCATATTTCTGTCAAGCAAAGACTGCTTTAACCCACATTTATTTGTTGAATACTGGATGGGATGACCATTACAAACGGATTTGAAAACAATATGGTGGGCCAAGCAATGTTACATTAAGTATTTGTCGCAGATTAAGGATAAATCAGGGTAAATCCTTATTGAATCAAATCATGTATTCATGTAAGTGCTCTTCTAGCCACATTTACTTGTCTTTCTTACAGGTTTGCCTAAGGTATTTTATTTTGACCATACATCTTCCCACAGTGAGAACCAATTATGCCTCAGAGAAAATAACAACCCTGATGCAATAGCATTGCCTTAGTATTGCAACACCTTAAGGAAACTCAATGTTCTATTCTAACAACACAGGCTAATGTTGTTTTTTGCTCCCAGTACGGTATAAAAGCCTCAAAGTAAAAAGACCCGGTCAGTAACACCTGCTTCGGATGTTATGAGCCTGTCTAATGGCCGTTATCAGAGGTTATTAGCTATTGACATGAAGACACCGACCTCCACTAGCTGTAAAAGTCATGAGGGAAGCAAATAAACAAGACCTCATCCGGGAGACTGCAGCTCAAATGTACAAAAGTTAAAGAGAATATCATTTGCTAATGTTGTATTTTATACTTTTATTAAACCAAACCACAGATTATACTCAACTGATTCTGTCTTTTCCCCGGTCAGAATCCCCGGTGGTCGCACGCATCTCTGCTCGTCTGTCTGACATCTCTCAGTGGATGTCTGCTCACCACCTGAAGCTCAAACTAAACAAGACTGAACGGCTCCTCATCCCTGCAGGTAAGGACTCTCCCATCCACGATCTTCCATGTTTCCCTGACTCAGACTTCAAGCATCCTGGGTGAGACCCTGGATCAGTGTGTATTCACTCCCAGTGTGACTTGCTTGAAGTGAATATATCTCCACTTTCCTTGTTGTCCGGAGTTTCAATCTTTATGGTTTGGTGTGTGAGAGAAAATCCCTCTGGGGGGAAATATGGGGTTTTAACCTTTGCAGACTATTTACATGAACAAAAACCGATATAACAAATACAGGAAAGCTATCAATTTCCCCTGATCTGATATAGGATAATGCTGCTGATAACAACTGAAAACAGCCATTTCATGGTTTAAATAAAAAATGTGTTTCAGAAATGTGTATTTATTTAATCAGTTCGTGAGAAGAATGCAGAACATACAGACAGAAACCTGAAGGAGGGAATGTCAAAAATATGTAGAGTGCAAATAACTTGAAGATTGCAGCTGAATAACTGAATCTTGTAATGCTTTTTTAATGTGTTTTTTTTCACTACAAATGAAATGATAATTATTTTGGCACAAGAGGGTCATGGCAATCCCTTTGCAACAGTTCATTGCTTGCTAAATGAAGTTTTAAAATGAATTCTACTATTTAGCCAACTGGCTGTTTGACTGTTATCCTGTTGAATCTGCTTCAGTCAGGCTGCGCACTGCCCGGCTGCTGTTGGTGAGCAGGACAGATGAGCTGCCAGAAATCAATTCACACAGAAGCAGCGATCAGAGCAGGCTGCCGCGGTTAGAGTGTGCCACTGTAACACTGCCAGGTTTGGAGCTAAACAACCACCATTAGTAAGCAGACACTGAGCAAGAGTTCAATGTAATGCAATTATAAACCAAAGACAGACCAAAGCAGCACCTCTTCTTCCTTTTTTGTTATCAGTAGTTAACGGAAAAAAAGAACTTCATTACACACAATATGACAATTGGCCTATTCTGCACATATACATACAGTATACGATAAATGCAGTGTCTACAATCAAACAAGCCCACTTCACTTCAACCAGCTTTCATGGCAAGTGAATATAATTGTCCTGAACTGTCAAAGACTTTAACATGCTCACTAGTTTCTGATCTCACCCCATATGTTAGTGAGGCATAGGTCAGCATCTGTCACAATGAATGAAAATACTGAAAAAGCTGCGTGTGTCTGCCTCCTTCGGATTGCTGTTGACTCACTTGGTGAGCTGTCAGCAAAGGTGAAAGTGATAGATGCTCGTCAGAATCATACATTCATCCCTATTGTGTCACGCTTGCATGTATGCCACTATCATCTTTCTATCTTTTCGTTGTGATCACGCATCAGATGGTTAAAGTTTGTAAAATAGAAGAAAAATGTAGTGGTTTTGTGTCATTTCAAAAGATGCGTTGCCACTGTTCTGTTATTTTTTCCTAGTGTGGTGTGAAGTGTTTTTTTGCATGTTAATGATCTGCAAAGGCAACAATCCCCCCACCCAGCATGAAAGGACTCGATTAGACTCCATTGTTTACTTCCGTAACTTAGTGACCTCACATTGTGCATGAAAGGCTAAGCGGTGAGGCATCTCTAAGCAGTTGACCAATCACAACAGAGCCGGCCAGTTAACCAATCAGAGCAGACTGGGCTCTGGTTTCAGACAGAGGGTGAAAAGAGGTGCTGCAGCACAGGCAGTATGAGACAAATAAAGAGCTTTTTGAACATTAAAGTATAGAGAAAAATATGAACCCTAAAATTAGCGTAATAGGGCCCCTTTAAACTGAGATTCTCTCATTCAATTTGTATTTGCATTGTTGTTTAAGCAAAATGTAATCAGTTTAAATCTGTAAAACTTAAAATCCCGTTTAGATCTACTGTCTCAATATGCGAGTGTGTGACTGTTTCTAATAGCTTGCCTTTGTGCTTGTATGATTATGTGTCTCTGACCATGTGTGGATGTGTGTCTGTGTGGAGGTGATATACATCATATTTCCTGTCTCTTCCTTCATGCACATCACAGCTGTGTGCTCGTTCCTCCTAATTGATACCCGCAGAAGAATGCAGCTCAGATGAATACCTGCATGAATAGTAAGCTTGATGGTTGGAGGGCAGTGTGTTTTGTTTTGATTAACCCACATATAGTAATGTTTCTTTTCATCCCGATGATCAAAAGAACTCCCACATGTTACCCTGCCTGCCTGATGAAAACCTTTCTGTGCTGTTGTCATGTTCATCCATGGCTACACGCTCAAAGAGACAAGGTCAATCAGATTGTCCCTAAACATATTTCTCTCTAATACGGGCTGGAAACTCTATTATAAGCTATCAGAAAGAAACATAGAAAAAGAAAAACGTTTTTTTTAATTTTTTCAGTCAGAAGTTTTCATATTTTGTTGATATGATCTAAAGTAACTGAAATAATGAAATAAAAGGCAGCAATGGAATTAACCTAAAATAATACTGTGAGTATACTGAAAGGGTCTACATAAACACTATAGGTTCATCTCACAAAATGCGGATGGTTTCTTTAAGTGTGTTAAAAACAATTGATGAATGACCTGTAGGCACGACAATGTTCTATTTCATCAAATTCCAAAATGATCAATAATTATTGCAGTGTTACTGTTAGTACTGAATTAATTTGTACACTTAATATGTTTTTAGATGTGAGTTGTTGCCTGGTTGTTGCCTTTAGACAGAGCCTGGATATCTATATTACATGTATGCACTTCAGCCGTATCCATCTTCTCACCTAAAGCACCTAAAGAGCCCATAAACACAAAAACGACTTATGATGAGTTATAAGTAACTGTCATATAGAGGAGATGCCAGTATAATCATCCTACCTGTCCGTACTGTGTTGGTAATTTTTTCCAATAAAATCGTCATATAACATAATCATCATAAGATAAAAGGAAAACAAAAGACTATTGAGAGTAATATGAAAGACCAGGGCAACTCATCCATCTGTCCTCCATTCAGCTCTTCATCCACCTCCACTTTGTACAAAGCAATTATTTGTCCGGCGCTCCAATCCCCTCTTCCTCAATCAGTCTTTTGAATCGATTTTTTGCCTAAAAGAAGAAAAAAAAGCAAAGAGCACACAGATAATGGTGGAGGGAAGGAACAAGATGGCAAACTTGTCCTCCTATGAGAAGCAAGAAAGAGTGGCTTGATGAATCAAAGAACAAGAAACCCACATTTTCTTTGTTCCCACTTAGTTCTTCTTGTTTAACGTCATATAAGGTCAATGTCTTATTCTTGTTTCTGTGATTGTATGTGCTGATACTTCTCCAAGAGGGCTGAAGGTAAACATAGTAATGAGACGAAGAGAAAGTATCTCTTTTCCTCCTTATCCTCTTCAACAGATTTTAAATATTTGTCACACAATCTGTTATCACCTCTTGGATTTCCCCCGTTGCTTAATCCCTCAACAATAAAAGCATTTAAAATGTGTTCTCATTAAAGCCAAGTCCTTGTCGTCCTCCTGTTTGTGTGATTCAATGTGTTAATGTGTGTGTGTGTGTGTGTGTGTGTGTGTGTGTGTGTGTGTGTGTGTGTGTGTGTGTGTGTGTGTGTGTGTGTGTGTGTGTGTGTGTGTGTGTGTGTGTGTGTGTGTGTGTTTGCTTGTATGTATGTCTTCAAGAGTCTTCAACCAATGCTTTTAAGTAGCTTGGTGATCACATTTGTATTTTTACCCACCCTGAAACGTATTTCTCAAGAGACTTTAGAATTAATATGATTCTCTTCGGCACCATGGACAGCGACACTGAGATGCTCTTCCCGGTTGATTACCTCCACTCAATTACTGTATAAGTGTTGTTTGGGAAAACATTTGTAATTTATTTGATTCTTCAGGCCTTGTAAAGATTCTTAATGAATATATCAGGCCAAGCACTAAAGTCCATGTTTGTGCATCTTTGGATGTGGATATTTGTCTGCAAGGAAATTCAGCATGCATGTTGTCCCGAACCCTAACCCTAAGCATCAAAGCGGAGGTCGGCCGAACTTTTAAAGACAAATACAAAACCATCTCAACCCAGCCTTCCGGCCCGACCCTCATCCCCCTGATCACCATCTATTCTAAGGACATGGTGAGCCTTTTAGGCAACCTCAGGTCCAACTTTGAGGGGGCGAGGGCGGACAGTGATGCGCTGCGGCAATGTCAGCTGATTTCGGCTTACCGCAGAAATACAAACTTGAAGGACCTCCTAGTCCACACCAATTTCAACAAAAAACAGGGAGGCGCCTCGGGTCTCCAAGGTTGGTTTCATCCCCCCCCGCTCACATTTGTAACCCATTCAGTAGAGCCGGCGCAAACCTTGGACAGGCCCTGACACCTGACACCAAGAATGCAGTATATGCTGTCAGGTGCAGGGCCTGCCAGAGACTCTATGTGGGGGAGACACGGAATGAGATCAGCCTCAGAATCAACACATTTATCAAATAAATAGCAGTGACGGCACGAGCATTTTATATGCACATTTTAAACTCCACGGCCCAGATAAGGTACAATCCTTGGGCCTGGAGAGCAATAGGGACTGGACCACGGTCCAGAGACAGGCGGCGGAGAGGAGGTGGATTCATCGTCTGAAAACAATCGACCCCACCGGTCTAAACGAGAGGTACCGGTGATGGATACGCATCCCCTTGTTTATAACCCGCTTCAACTGATTTTGATCTCCTACCCTTCCCATTGCCTCCCTTATCAGTACCTACAATAAGACTACCCTTATAAAGGGTTTACGAGTAGTTTGTAATTCATTTATTAATTAGGTTGTGAACACTTTATAAATCATTAATAAGCTTTTATAAGACAAGAGATAAACAGGGCAACTGTGACCGGTTGCTTGCCAAATAGTGAGCCCACATTTATCTGTACTGCTAAGCCTTATATTGGCTACTTAGCTTACTTCTTACTACTGAAAGGGTGCGTTGTTTTTAAGTTTAATACACATGTCCATTTATGAATGAGTTATAACATTCACGCTGACCTAATACACATTTTTCATGAAATGCAAAGTAAGATGCAACAGAACCAAGCAAAACATTTTATTTACACATGAAGAAAAATCAGGACTCAAAGTAATTACATTTAGTATGACTGATACACATATTTAAACATTAAAGCTTTTCTCAGACATAAATGAAAGACTTGGTAAGACATAATGGTACTCTGGAAAGGCTTTGTGTATATCCTTGAACAAGCGTCCAAGCAGTCCATCAGGGAGAGCAGAGCCAAGCCAAGATGACCATTCAAGAACCTTGAGGTGTTCCTCCAACAAACTCTCTGTACGGTTTCCTCTCAGTCTACGGACATGTCCTTTGACGGTCGACCAAGCTCTTTCATTATGTTGGGTATGACTGCCGTCTGGGGGTTCACAAACCGCCTGCTGTGGTTTATGGTGTAGTGGTTGCACCCCATGTTACTCAGCACTCTCCTGTATGCCCTCCACTCATCACTAATAATGCTACTTCCTGACTTAACATGCCGTCTAATCAGAGGGACAAGATGGCATCTTGATCGTTTCAACACTAGTTTCAACACTAGTTTCAACACTAGTTTCAACACTGGTTTCAACACTAGTCTCCGCCTTTTGTCTTTAACTCCCATCATTCCGAAGACCCATTTCTTCCTTCTCCAGGTATGTCCAAAGCGTCCACGTGCATACTAACAACAAATAAATCATAAGATCATCTTAGTTAACAACAAAATGCACACAAATTACAGTAAAAATTGTTGCACATCATGTTTCAAAATGCCATACTTGTTTATTAGGTGCATTGAATAACATAATGTAAGGATAATTATACAGTAATGGTCCATATTGATTTTTTATTTGTATTCTCTTGTACAAGAAAGCCCAGTCTATAACTGCCGAACATAGGAACTGGGTACAGTACCTTCTCCCTGACACGAATACTAAAATAAAATAGTTTACTTTATCAGCATTGGTGTTACCAATGCTTACTATTTATTTGATACCAATTTGGTACATGTAATACAATTAATAAAAAGAACAAGGTTTAGATATGACTGTGACGTTAACGTGTAAGCTCAATAATGAACTCCAGCTCAACCATATTGTAATATCTAAGTAATCATCTTGAAATATGACATTAATATTTGTAATATACACACATCTTATTGTGAGGTTGATTTCACTATGCCACTCTTCAACACTACTTTGACGTTAGCTTGTCTACATAATCGATCATAGCAAATTTAAATGAACCTTATCAATGCATAAAGTGATCTACCTAATAAAATATCTCTCTAACTTACAAGGATGACCTTATTTTACCAACCTCAAACAGAAGCCGTTTGTTCTACAGTATTATCCCACTTAATGCTTAACACTTCTCTATTACCTTTTAACTTGGAGGCTACGATTAGCACTGTTAGCACAGATGTAGCTACCACTTGCTTACTACATGCTAACCCAAGCCTTAACATTCATTAACGTTAGCTGACTAAAAACATAAGCAACACATAAATAAAGTACTCAAATTTCACTCACCGTAAAACTGCATTCATGCACCATCTGTTTTAAACGTGGAGCGAGTCACAATAGTACGATATAAGCATGAAGAATAGTCCACAAGGCACCAGCACAACAAACACAGCAGAGTTCAAGTTATGTTCCCCAGATGAGTTGAGCAGGCAGAGCCCCTGTAGCATCACAGAGCTGCTAGCAGAGAGACAGGAAGCTAACAGCAGCAGTCACTGGACATACCTGTCACTCAATGTGACCACGCCCTAATTTATGCATAACTTTAAGGCTTAATATAACTTAAACAAATTATAAATGGTAGTAACTCATTAATAAATGGGAATGTGTTTTACACTTTACAATAAGGCTCCCTTTGGGCAGTTATAAATGTTAGTAACTCATAAATAAATAGTCATAAGAGATGCCAAGAAACATCAAGATGGAAGGGGGGGAATCAACTCAGTGAACAACAGATACCAAGGATGCTGGCTGATGAAGAAGACGAAGTAAGCTAATGTCGCGTTTCCACTACACGGCCTCGCTCGGCCCCGCTCGGTATGGCTGGGCCTCGTTAGGACTGGCTCACTTTATGGCGCATTTCCATTACAGTTTAGGAACTGGGGCAGTATCTATAGTAACGCAGTGTAGGTGGAGCCGTGACGTGATCTTCAGAGGACCCCAGAAAAACAACACAGCCGTTAGCTGTTAGCACTCAGAGCTCACAGCTCCTCATATATGTTCAGAAACTAGACAAAAGTTAAACAAGTACAAACCACAGACTGCCTGTGTCATGGTGAATACAGTCGCTGCTTTATTTATGTCTGTATAGGCCGTTGTTGTGAGTGTGGACGGTCGGGGCATATACTGCGTTAGCTTAGCCAATCTCCATTTAGAAAACAAGCATTTTAAAAGGTTTTTCCCCTGCCGTCTGTCTGCAGACTTGACAAAGCATTCATTCATGGTTTTTACTAACCGGTATCAGTATGTTGTTACTTCGGCATCATTTTGAAACGTGTATTACAATTAAATCACGGTCAAATATGTCCATCTTGTTGTAGTTGTTGCCCCCTTGCCAGCGACGCTCTCTCTAGTTTAGCATACTCAGCCCGACTCAGCCTCGTTGCCTCTGGCCCTGGCCCCACGATTTTATGAGGCCAGAAAAACTGTGAATTAGGACCCGCCGGCCGGTACTAGGCCAAGTGGAAACGCAACCAAAGACGGGCCGCTGACGTCACAGCCCTCTTAAACCGGGCTGCGGGCTGTAGTGGAAACGCGCCATAAGTAGCCAATATAAGGCTTAGTCATCTTGCCAAATAGTGAGCCTGTGTTGATGTATGAAAACTATGTTAGAACTGGTTTATAAATGGTTTTTAATGATTAATAAAGTGTTTACAACCTAATTAATAACCTAATTATAAACCCTTTATGAATCCTTTATAAGGGTAGTCTTATTGTAAAGTGGTACCCCCTTATGTCCAAAGGGAAGGCTTCGTTGGCTCATAACAGAACATCCTTAGTGAGCCTCAGGTGTTTCAAAAGACATGTGACCTCATCTTACTTTTCGACAATGTCATATATATATTTAGTTTATGTTAAATCTGTCTGTTTCCTTTAGAAAATGAACCTCTGTCCGAATGGGTGCAGCTTTAATACCAGGATAGTTTGGCTCCTTTGACTTGTTTCTGCTTCTCACGCGCTTTCACCCTTCCCATTTTTCTTTCCTTCCCTGCCTTCTCTTCCTCTCTTTTCAAATTCCTGCCTTCCTAATGCATTCCTTCCATTTCCTACTATTCCATCACTCCACATTTTTTATTCCAGTCTCCCAAGACCTTTTCAGATGTCAACTCCAGCAGATCTCTGCAGCCAGTGAGGTGACTGCACTGCACGGCATGAATAATGATCAACTGGAGGTGGAGGAATGGATGGATGGATGAAAGAGAGGCGTCACCTGCAGACAACAATCTGTTAACAAGACTAAGTGTTTCTATGTGAGGTTCTACTAATTTGCTTTATATTAACCATGTTCAAGTATTAGCATGCTAACATTCTGTATTAAATCAAAAAAGGTGCAGCTGAGGCTAAAGGGAATTTCCTTGGTTTTGCAAGTGTTCTGTCAAAATGTAGTATCAAAAAAGTATCCGACAAGCTACATATTCAACCTAAATCAGGGGTGTCAAACTCAAGGCCTGGGGGCCAGATCCGTGCCGAAACTTAATTTTTATGTGGCCCGCAAGAGCTTGCAAAGAATATAATAGGTTTATTATACGGTTACATGCCACTTTACAGAAGCAGGTTGCCCATAAACTACATGTCCCACAATGCATCTCGTTTGCGCACTGAAGAGACTTGCAATTATTTGCCCTGGACTTCTGCTTTCAAACGTAGTTAGTTATTACCCTATCCGATAATAATCCAATTCAGAGGCAATAATGTAATATAATACATTATTTTATATATATATATATTATGTATTTATATATGTATATTTATATAGTTACAACCGGCCCTTTGAGTGCAACCATAATGCTAATGTGGCCCGCGATGAAATTGAGTATGACACACCTGACCTAGATGAAACGTCTGAATATTCAGAAGAATGTAATACCTGACAAACAAATAGCTTAAAAGAATAGTGAAATCCTGTGCCCTCGATTGTAGTCCTTTGTTTACTTTTGCAACTTAGTGACATCACCACCCAACTTCTATTGGTTAGCGCTCCAACACATTGTACATGAGGCTGAGGGGAGAGACATCTCTAAGTGGTTGACCAATCACAACAAAACCGGCCAGCTAACCAATCAGAGCAGACTGGGCTCTGGTTTCAGACAGAGGGTGAAAGAGGTGCTGCAGCACAGGCAGTATAAGAAAAATAAAGAGCTTTTTGAACATTAAAGCATGGAGACATGTCACAGCAGAGACACTAAGTACAAATATGAACCTGAAAATAAGCATCATAGGACCCCTGTATTAGATAACCTACATTGGCAAATTATTCAAAGTCAAAACAGTTGAAATCACACTTGAAACAAAGATTTAGATCTACAATACTGTAAAACTCCATCAGCACATTGAACATTTTGATTTACTGGAACATTAGAAGTGAAGGTCGGGCTGCAGTGATATCCATTCAATCCTGACCGCATGTTGTGTTATTGTTTTCCTCTCGTTCTCTTTTCCCCTGCTCCCTCTGCTGCGGGCCCTCTCTAATAAAGCAGCAATCCCATAATACTAATCTCATAAAGTAATGAATGCCCAGCACTAAAAGTGTGGGTGGCTTTGTAATCAAATCACACAGCTATAAACCATTATTGGTGTTTACAGAAATTGCTGAATATGACGTTTAACATCAGGAGTATAAAACAAACACCGCTTGGTGGAATAATCACACAAATAATAGTGAAAATAAAATGACATGATGTGATGTTTTAATCATCTTTCCTTTTAACATCCCATGAGACACACAACAGATGTAAGTATCTGGTCAAATCAACAGCAGCCGCCTCCAAAATTAAAGTAAAAATTGGACTCAAGTTGATATAAGTCATACTGGCTCTGACTCACCCAGAACACAAATCACCACAAATGGACTGATGACCTTCAATCTGTTGCTTATGCTCTGCAAATTAATACTTTAAAACATGTCCTTCCTCTGTTGCTTTACAAGACAGCAAGGACAAACAAAATCAAAGCATTTCCAAAAACAATTCAGCCTTCGTCTTATTTCCTCTCAACAACAACACAGCTAACGAAGACTGACTGAACTTACTACCTCTACGACAATGGTTAACTTTTGCAGTTGACAATAACTGAAGAAACGCCTTGAAAGTTTGGAGATTTTGTTTTAGCCAAAGATATTTGAAGAGGGGGCTCAAGGCTTAATAATGTGGGGATGTGTAGTACCCTGCCCCCCCCCCCCCCCCCAACAGTCAGCAGCTTATTGTTAACAGAGTTCTGTGTATCATATTGATTATATTGAAGCTACTGTAGTAACATCGAGGACGAGTACGTTTTTTATTTCTTGGATGATTAAAAGTCAGGCATAAGAAAGTGTGTGAGTGAGTGTGTGTTTGTGTGTATCTAAGGAGGAAACACACTGCCTAATGTAGCTTAAAAAACATTATCTTTGAATTGATATGTCATATTCTGAAAGCCAAGACCTTGTTTGACCTAAACAAGAGTTTTTGACAAATATCCACGATTATCTCTGAATTTGCTGTTCGGGCACCCGACTGATTTGGATGGAGCAGGTCTCATATAGTAGGATTTGTCAGCAAAGGCTCTATGAGGAAGCTTTCAAACAGCAATGAAAATGTGAATAAAGACCTAATCCCCGGACCTAATGACTTATACTCATCCAAGTCAGGAGCTTTCTGAACTGGCACCAGATGTCTTAAGTTTTTCTGGCAGAATGTATCCCTAAGCCTATCCCTAACCCTGTAAGTACGTTTTCTCTCCAAAGTGAAACACATCATAAAAATGGCCATCAGAAAAGGTCTTGGTTGTTTGATTAACTATCTCAATAGTGAGTTAAACATGTCATAATTCTATTGTACATGAGAAATCAGTAAGACAACGCTGACAGAGACCGTCACATTGGTTGTAATCCCATTAGACCTGACGACTGCCATTTGTCAGAGGATATAACTTCTCCTGTTATTACTGTTGTCTCAACTGTGATATCTGTGTAGTCCCTAGTTACTTTGAAAGAATGGAACATGATTACATTAGCTTTTATGGGATGCTGTACAGAAGCAGCTGTTATTGAATTTCGGTTCATATGAGGGAACACTGCATGCTGCTCTGCACTCAAATCAATACACATTATATTCACAAGCAATATAAATTCACATTCACAGGCTTCTTCAAACAGTTGTCCTTTCACCACGAATTATTACAATCCAGTCTGAAATAAATGACTAACTCCACAGGCATTCTGTATGCACAAATATGCATTGTTTAAACTGGAAAGGTGTGCATCTGGACAGAGCTCTCCCTCTCTGCTACTCTCCATATGCCAGTGAGGAGGTATGCTTTAATCTTTGCCAGTTCAATACATTTGCCCACGGACAGATGTTCCAGCAGGCACCAGCATGGCGTGTCTCTTCACCGCTTCCTCAAAAACCCACTGTTTTCATTTCTGAACTACAATGTTTTCATAGATATGCCCTTTAAATATGCATATGTTCTTATAGGAGTAATGCAGGATAAAAAGCATGCTCCCATCATTAGGTTACACACAAGGCATCACAGTTGACAGCTCTATTTTATTGTTCAAGGCTAACACCAGAGGTCAGTGATAAAAAATATAATGCAACTGCGAATAACCCATGCATTGGGAAACTATAAGGATGCCAAGGGAAGTCTTCTGTCTAGTTTCTCAGCGATGTGTCATTATGACATAATGGTTTAATGTGAAACTGCTGAGGTAGGGTTTAGGTTACAAAACTACTTGGGAAAGATTGGAAGACATGTTTGGTTGGCCCAATTGTTGGTCCAATTGTTGGTATTTGATGACCATTTGATGCCCTACAAGTGACACTAGGCTGCATTACTAGTTGATTTCAGTATGGGGCTTTCAGGGTGCAGGGCTTTATAAATTAGGAGTACTACTTCTATATTTTGAAAAACAAACTAACTGCTAACTGAAAAAACTAACTGCCATCTGAAAAATACAATTTGGGTGCAGTAAAATGTGATCCTGAACATCAATCAGGCCTTTGTGGAAATGGTTGGACTGTGGCACATGATATAGCAGTAGAGTGGAGGATAAACACGTTACTGATGGTTATCCAAATAATTGACTGTGTACCTCATGTTAATTCATAAATTGGCCAGCCACTAATTTGTAAAGTAACTTTAATCTTTCAAATGAAACAAACTAGTAATATGTAATATATTAAAAACTTGAAAGTCACTTGCCAAACACTGAAAATACCATATAGGGTACCACTGCACGCTTATCCACACACACATTCAGTCCACACAAACACCATTATTACCACGTGAGGCGATGACTGCTGATGTGTGATATTGGTTTCTGTGACAACAGTAATTGTCTGCGAGGTCCACTGCTGTCTAGACGCTCAGCAGAGAAAAGAGGTTTCAGAAATTGGAGCTTCTGCAGGAAGGACAGATATAAAACATTTCAAGACCGTTTTACTGGCACCCAGAGTTTAATTTAAAACCATTTTAACAACCAAGATAAAGAAGCCAACAGCTGGCTGAAATGACTTCATGACACTAAAGAATAACATAAAGAAAGAGACATCAAGCTACATTTATTCTTGCAGACGCCATGAAACTATGTTTGGCATTGGTATAATATTTCTCCGTCCCATTTACTGTAAGAACCACCTTTTACATTGTACACATATTTGATCTAAGACCCTAACCCTAACCCTATTTGCTACAATATTGTAGTATTTATCTGTATTATTTATACATATTTCCTATTTATTATTTCATAAATCGTTCTCATCTGGACTCTTTTATGAATTTTTAATGCATGTTTTTGTTTTTCTTATTATTATTATTATTATTATTATTACTAAAATGTTATATATTTTTCTTATATTTTATCTATTACATTTTATATTTTACATGTCACAGTTTATTCTAAGTTTGCACGGTGTATTGTATGTTTCTCATTTCATTAGGTTCCAAATGAGGAGGTTATATCTTTTATTCTATTTTATATATTATTAATCCCCCGTTTCCTATTCAAACAATGTTTGTATTACGTTATTTATATTTGAGCTATTACTTTCCATTTGATGTTAAATGGATGTTGTAGCCTCCCGCAGGGAAACACCCTGAAATAACCCCTTTAATAAAGTATTTTTAAACATCATCCGAGGCGTGTCCCATGTCTCACCTGCACCACCTCTCTAGACCTCGGCCTGGGTTTTAAACACTTGTAGGGATACTTGGTTGATTTTATTTTAAGATATTTCCCCCCCCCGTGTGCCTACTAACCTGTGTGTATTTTATATTTGACATATTTGTTTTATATCTTACATATTTTAACATTTTGTTTGATGTGGTTTTTATTACCAGCACTTATTTTTAAAAGCACTTATTTTACTAAGCACACATGTATTTATTTATCTTTTATTTTTTCACACTAATTTTACCTGCATGCCGATTTTAAACAAAGTCAACCTCGGTACTTTTAGCCAGATGTTTTCAACCCACTTACCAGGTCTTTTACTAGATGTTGTGGGACACAGCCTCGGACACCCCACCAGGGGAGACCCCCTCGGGGGAGCAGGAGTACAGGTTTTAACCCCGCCGCATACGCTCTGTGCTTCATTTATTGCAATTTTTTTTATTTTATTTAATTTTTTTAACACAGACCAAACAGGGCTTTTATAAACTTTTATTGGTTTTATTGCAGGAGTTTTTTAATAGGTTTTTAAACAAAAAATATGTACCCGAGAGCCCGTGCACCACGCTGCGCTCCTACGGAGTACCGGCGCATTCCCCAAAACCCTAACCCTATTTGTTACAATACTCTATAAAGGCCTTTAAGACCTTTCTAATGTCATTGGATAGTCTCTTTCTCATCCATTATGACCACATTAGTGGGAAATTACCTTTCGTGTCTTCCTGTCACAGCCTCTTTCTTTCAATTTAATGATCAAAGACAAGTTCATGTGCCGACTGCCTGTGTGTATATCTCTCTCAACAGACCGAAGAAAGCAAAACAAAGGAGACAATAGAAGGAGGATTAAGAAGGTAGGAGTGAGAATAATAAGAGTATACACTAAGAGTATACACTAGCATGATTGAATTCACAGCTTTAGAAAAACCAGTAAACTAATGAGGCTTGAATTTTTCCCGAATAAAGACAGGCAACAAAGACATCTGAGGCAGAGCCAAGATGAAAGACTTTACCCAAAGAGGAGATTACACAAAGACATGTGCATAAGGTAGCAGACACACACGCACGCACGCACGCACGCACGCACGCACGCACGCACGCACGCACGCACGCACGCACGCACACACACACACACGCACACACACACACACACACACACACACACACACACACACACACACAAGGCAAAGGAACATCTCCCTTGATGTGGAAACTTTACTCATTGAAAACTAAATTAAGTTGTTAATAAGTTGTCTTCCCTTTGGGGCAGATTCTAATTGTTCGACTTGCATTTTAGTCATGCTTGGTGCCATCTACAATTAAATAAAACAGAACATGATTAATAGGATGTCAGTATTTGTATACAGATACACACCTGATTGGGGTTAGTTAAGGATATGAAGGATTTGTAAATGTGTATATGGGAGATTGTCCATAGTAGATTAGTGTTAGCAATGTGGATGAGCTTCACCACACACACACACACACACACACACACACACACACACACACACACACACACACACACACACACACACACACACACACACACACACACACACACACACACACACACACACACTTACAAACAAGCGCAAACCCCAGTGCGGTGTTTGATCCCAGATTTCTGACCCTCTACATGATCAGCCATCTTTCTATTGATGCCATTACACAGGTCAGACCCCACAATGCCTCTGGCCACTATCCAGCTGTGATGAGTGATGGACTGAGGTTTTCATTATATGGCAGGTTGCAACCAGGTCTGAGGTGAAATCATACAAGAGGGCAGGCTGGTTTGTGCACAGTGAAACCATATAAGTCGTGGTGAGAAGAAAGCAGCAGGAGAGAAACAGACAGTTGCTTTGTATTTCTGTGAAGAAGCACCTTTGTATTACAGTAAGATGGATTTTGATTGGCTGTCAGGGTTTCTATCGTGCATTGAATCTCTCTGAAGTGACCCCTTTTGTTGTTGTTATAGTTGTAGTGTGGACTCTGCTGACCATTTGGGTTCAAACAATTGTAAACCATCCACGAACTTGTGGCAAATCCCAGTCTCCAAATTCATGTTTTTTTCAAACAAAATCAATGAAGGTTTGGGATGTCGCACCATAATATTTCAAGTGCTTGAGAGCTTTATAAAATGTCTTCGAGCACTTTATGACCTTCTGGAAATCACAATTTCTGCAGACTGCCTGAAGTCATAGTTGTGTGACGTTAAACACAAGTTAACCAAGAAGATGAATGGAAGATAAATCAAATCTTAGTGATGCATACAGGTTGTATTACACAGCTAATTCATTAATCAGCAATTATTTTTAATTTAGTTTAATGATGCTGTTTGACATAAACATTTAAAATGTATTTTTACCTCTCGTTTCTTAGGGCAAGAGCCTGGAAGACGTTTAAATTAGGCAGTTGTTTTGGCATTCTCAAGGTTATGCAATATGATTACACAAACTGCTGCTCGATTCCGGTTTGTACCATTTCAAGCTTTTGCATCTTGTCACACTCAAACATTTTCCAGTTGATCAATCAATGTTGATTCAATTTGGTCCCTGAGGGTCTAGGGTTTGAGGGTCTTCAGAGGGACACTGGGATTGGAAGTTGCTAAGTAAAACATCCCTCAGGTGATGTTAGTTAAATGAAGCTAGGTAAGATAGAGACTCACGACTGAACTGGACTTGCCGCAGAGCAATAAGGGAAGATTATACTGATTACTGGGCAGATATATATGATCACTAGGGGCGATGTGGTAATGGACGCAGGTGTGCACTGTGCAGGGAGGCAGTGAGGAGAGCAGCTCTGAGGTTAATGACACTGATTTCCTCTACTTGTGTGCAGCTGCTTATTGAACATATGAGTGTTTGCAGGATGACAAATGTTATGTGTTTAATGAACGTGAACATTTACCCTGCAGTGCAAGTTCTTTCTTTTCTATGGAGACTTGACATTCAACTGACTTTCGCCTGGCAACCTCAGGGTCTTATTGTGCATTCAGAGAGGTGGGTGGTGCGATACATGGTGATGAAAACAGGAAAGGTTGATAAAGAGAAACAATGGAAGAGGAGAGAAATTGCAGGATGTAATTACTGTCTCCAGAGAAAACAAAATGACAACCAGGGAAGCGCTGGCAGCAATTTTAAGATGTTCAGTTTGATAAATCCTTGTTTTGTTTTCTGTCTCGGCAGTATTTTCCTTCTCTGTCTTTATCTCCTCCAGTTCAGTGCTCTGTGCCTCTTTTATTCTTAACAAACGGGTGTTGTTATGGAACAACAAGCCCGGTGCTTAAAGAGCATCAGCACTTCAGAGATTTAATTGCAAAGGATTAACGGCGTAATGAAAGGAGTAAAAGGGAAGGATGAGATTTAACAGACCGCTGTGCACTGCAATATTTGTGTTACGTGAATAACATCATGACCTTCTCTGCTGTGTTGTCAACATGTCGTCATGTGGCCAGCGCATTTTAAAAGTATAACTACCAAAGTTTTTGAGCAGAGCTTGATAAATGCTGCACATTGTTTTCTTGTTTTTTAGTTTTTCGGACATTTGCTAGAAAGTGCCGCTGTGATTTTGATTGGAGCTCGCCATCCCGAGGGAATGACATCCTGATGAAGTAAAGGGCTTCACAATCAAGGGACAAACATATGTATATGGCAAGGGGTAGATTCTAACCTGTGGTAATAACTCAGTCTTAGTACATGGAGGGCCCGCTCTCCTAGAAAACCTACAAAGGCGCGCAGATAAATGCTTTTTATTGGAGGTTTGACACATGTGATTGGGATCTCAGAGTTTTCCACATGTGGTTGCAAGCACATGGATTAAAAGTTTCAGCTGCTAGGCACACATGTTTTTGCAGAACAGTGTGCACGGTTTGAAAAACTCATCTAGCTGTCAACTGGTCAGGGAAATTATGGCTATATACATTATGTTTGTGAAAATAATAAAATCAACCCTAACTCTGAAGATCCCCTCTCTCTGATGATTAACAGTCAAACCTCTCTCTTTCTCTTTTGTTATTGTTTCTCATCCAATAAACTCTTCTAAATCTTGTCTGCAAAGAAGGCCGTCTCAAGACACACTCATATCCTTTTGTCAACATGATTTGGCATCAGGTTGACTGTCTTTAATATTGTTAGTTCCTGAGGATTTCCGAACTCATTACATCCAGTCTGCAGGGATTGTCTTGTTGACACCCCCAGTCCACAGTTATTTCCTGGGTCAGCCATCAAATCCCTCCACCTCTGAGCTCCCCCTGCAATACCCTGGGTTTTACAGAACAAAATGTAATCAAAGCAGAATTGGGTTGATGGATACTGCCTATAAATGTGCTTTATGACTAGGATTTACTTAAGCGTTTATTTGTCTGGGGAGGATGAGTGAAAGGGATTATTTTCATTTTCCATCTTAACACACTTTATCTCTCCTGGACTATCACTTACTTCACTCACCTACATCGTCTTTGATCTTACTTCAGCTGCAAATACCAGTGCACCGACCCTTCGAGTGGTTATTTCCAATGAGTATTTGCTGATGTAGTTACAAGGAGTTTGATTGATGAAGATTGTGCTCAGAAGAGTGCCTTACTAACACTTTCTCAACGTCAAGATAGAATGGCATTCAACTTGGAATCAGGCTTTTTGAGGTTGTAATGGCTCAGAAATACAGCACACTTGAACCCAAAATCCCAATCTTAAATAAAAGTTCAAGTCAAAAAAAGGCAAAGGTTAGAACCACGAGGTGGAAAATCAAAAACATATCGAGAAAGGCGGAGAATCGTCAATCAGTGGTTCAGGGCAAAATCAGACGGACAGCAAGGGCAACACCAGGCCAGTGATTCTCGCAGGGAATGGGCGGAGAAGGCCTTAGTGTGATGCTGATTGAGGAAATGTAAAGCAGGGGAGGTTGTGGGCGGGGAAGGTCAGCTGATAGGAGCGGCAGGTAGAGGGGTTACTGCCCGGCAGAAGAGAGTTTGCTTTATTAATGTGATTGACATTGGAATGATTTCTTTTTGAAATGTCAAACCTTGAAAGAGACTTTCATTAGCCTATAATCATTCCAATTAATTCCAGTCTAAATGCCCGTAACACACACATCTACTGCTTCACATCTGGGCCTAGACATCCATGGTTATTAATCAGATCATACTTTCCTTTAATCAGTCCAATTGACCTCATTACATCGACTCAGATTATTAGCACTTTATATGTTCCGGCACATCTAAGCACACATAAATGTATCACACATCCCCTCTTTTTCAACAGATCTCTTTCTCTATTTCTTTCTCTCACACAGTTGTTCTCTCACACACAGCCCTAGAGATTTTAAACACCAAAGGCGGTGTGAAACGGGGTATTAATCTGTCACTAAGGCCTTAGTTATGGACCAATATATCAAATGGAAGGTTGGGAGCGAGGGAAGACTAAATAAAGAGGTAGGGGCACAGCAGAGAAGGGAGTAAGGGACTTTTAAACAAAACTAGTGAGATGATAGAACAATATTTGGAGTATGCACATACTGTAAGACGGAGAGAAATAATTCGGAAAAACATGGAATAAATAAAAGAGAGGGAGAAGGGGAAGGATGGGTGGAGCATTAAGAGGAAGGAAGGGAACAATTAAGACATTAAGATAAAGAAAAGGAGGATATGCAAAATTAATTAAAATAATTAAAAAAAAAAAAATCTTGTTTGTAAAAGACAAGAAAAAGAAGGAAAAATGAAAGGAAAAGGATGAAAGATGGACAGAAATAAGGTTAAAGGAAATGCAAAGCCGATTAAATAAAGAAGTACATGAGTAAAGACAAACAGATAAGGATGGAACTACAAGTGGACGAGGAAAAAACCTTACAATTGTGTGAGCAAAAGATGAGAGTAAGGAGGTGAGAGATAAGAGGAAGATAGAGAGCTCAAATTATGAATACATGGAATGAAAAAAAGACGGATAGAAAGAAAGAGGAGCAGCTGGATAAACAGCCACAACAATTTAACTTTTCTGTATTCTGTTTTTCCACAAAGAGAATTACCGGCCTTATAAATCAGCCGACATTGAGGCAGTGAACATAAAACGCAAAAGAGAGGGAAGAGTGAAGGAGAATGAAAGTCGCAGAAATACAAATTGTTATTCCGATCTTACAATAGATTTAACCTTTCCTGTACTTCACACTAATTGAAACATAGGGTATCTGTGTGTATGAGTGCTCTCATGCATCTGTCAGCCAACAAATGTGTGTGTTAGTGTGTCTTTGGGTCAAAATGTGTGCTTCCAAGCATGTGCGCAAATTGACACGTCGACATTTATGTGAGAAAATGCTAATTATGTTTAAACAGTTGTGCCAGTAATTCAGACTGTGTGTGTCTGTGTGTGTGTGTGTGTGTGTGTGTGTGTGTGTGTGTGTGTGTGTGTGTGTGTGTGTGTGTGTGTGTGTGTGTGTGTGTGTGTGTGTGTCTGTGTGTGTGTGTGTGTGTGTGTGTGTGTGTGTGTGTGTGTGTGTGTGTGTGTGTGTGTGTGTGTGTGTGTGTGTGTGTGTGTGTGTGTGTGTGTGTGTGTGTGTGCCTTTTGGGAATCCGGTGATGATCCAACTATTTGGACCAAGCTATCACTCTGTGTTGACAGGTGTCTATGCCTTTTACACATCAAGGAGACTGGGAATAGAGTAATCTGCGGCGCTTGCTAACCCTATCACTTCGTATATCCGTCAAAATGCTTGTTTAAAGATCAGCCAGGCATGCGCAGAATCTGTCTCCGGCAATCTCTGCCGTTTAGTTTTGTGTCCAACTTGACAAAACATCACAAGATCCAGTCTGCCGCTGGGTGTTGCAGCGAATCACCATTGAATGCAAGACCCAGGGCATGATGAGAAATGATTGGCTGTCGCTTGATCAAAGAGCTGATTAGCTGTTTGTTTCAGCCACAAACACCACATTTTGTAGAAAAATCAAAATTATTTGTGGTAATATTTAAACCTAGACTGTAGTCTGTTAGATATTTAAACGTAAAAATATCAAAGGACAAAATACATTGGCAAACACTCGCACATTCAACAGGTTATACATATTGTGAAGCAACCTGAAACCTAATAAAAAACTAAAACAAAGCGTAATTATGTCTATCAATATCTTGTATTCCTAATGACCGTGTTTAAACAGCAGTAAGACTTGTTCACAGTATGGGTATGTGGTGGTGAGCAAATGTTTCCACTCAATTACGTCAACATATTGGATTGTTCTCAGAAAACCTTCACATCAAGTGGATTTTCAATTTCTACAGTTCAGCTCAGTTTTGTTTCAACACTGAGACCCTGAACAACAGAGCAGCACACTTCTGGGTCAATAGTCTTCAAACTGCTGGACCAGAAACATCGAAACGCAAACAAACACCGGTTGATGTCTGCTAAGGTATCTGTGCACAGGTACGGAAATACACAAATATGTGTTAGCACTATGCACACAGTAACACTCACGTTCCCATAGACAGAACTCTATTGAGAGAAGAAACTGATGATAGGTTGTTTGATAGTTGTGCTGTAAGGTCTTAAGTTTGTTGTTTACACACAGACACACACACACACACACACACACACACACACACACACACACACACACACACACACACACACACACACACACACACACACGCACACACACACACACTTTCTCGTGTGAACGAGATACAGTATATTTTTATTTTTTCATTGTCCGTACAATACAAAAACAAATGCAAATATTTAATTTTAAAAAGTAAAGTCCTTTCGAGTCATCTGTCTCAAGTCAAGTCAAGTCTCAAGTCATGAATACCAAGTCAAAGTCAAGTCAAGTCTTTTATCAATGTTAGTCAAGCAAGTCTCAAGTCCAAAAATATGCAACTCGAGTCTGACTCGAGTCAAGTCATGTGACTCGAGTCCCCCACCTCTGGATGTTGTTACTGCAGCTGCATAGTAGGTCGTCTTTTAATTGATTTGAAGATTAAGACATCATCTACTGGCCTAATATCACTGCAAAAAAGTGTGATGCATGGTACAGAGAGAAAGAGAAACAATCTGTCACCACTAAACATGACAATTTTTTCTCAAAATGATCTGTTTCTGCATTCGCTTTAGTTGCTGTATTAAAGGCAGGGTAGGTAAGAATGGAGAAACCAGCTTGAGTAAGCTAGAATTTGAAAGTACCCAACCGAAAAAAATCTGCCCCTTCCTTCAGACTTCCTTACAGAGCCCCTCCTCCAACACACACGAACGCGCACATGATAATAATAATAATACATTGTATTTATATAGCGCTTTTCACAACTCAAAGACGCTTTACAGTATGAGGGAGGGTAGACAAACAAGGACAGGCAAACAAATAAATAAAGTAAAATAAGATAAACAAAAAAAGGCAGTCAAGAGGAAGTTGATTGAGAGGGGGGGGGGGGGGCTTATGGGTAGACAGAGTTGAAAAGATGTGTTTTGAGGCGGGACTGAAAGACTGTGAGGGACTCAGAGTCACGAAGATCTTGGGGGAGGGAATTCCAGAGCCTAGGAGCTGCCACTGAGAAGGCTCTGTCCTTTGAGAAGACTTGAGCATCGCGGAAAAACATCGTGGCTCATACACATGTAAGAAAACACCTAACATTATCATAATGAATGTAAAAAGCAAACAAAGTTATTGTCAGTGCTTATATTTTTGAAGCTAGCATGTTTGTTTTGGGAAAATGTATTACAAATGTAGTTTAATGCAGTAACTTATTTCTGGCTAGCTAGCGAGAGCAGGCTGCGGTAACGTTACATATCAGGCAAAGCTAAAACATCAAGGTTAGCAATACTACAAAGCCCAAGTTGGTTTTGAATGTTTATTTTAAATATTTAGCGTATTCATTTATTATGTTTGACGACAAACCAAATGCAGTACCTAATTACCTAGCTACCTAGCTACGCTAGACAGCGTCTGCTAAATGAGTAAATGTAAATGCTACCTGGCGTTTGTTTCTGTTATCATCGGTGACACATTGACGAACGTGAATTTCGAATTAGCCTCATATTATAATGTCTTGTTTTGCTTGTTAGAGCTTCCACGATGAGAGCATGGTTGCCTCTGACACTGAGTACACTCCAGAACCCAGCTTATCTGGTCAAAGAAGAGGGGCCCGGGGTAGAACCAGAGGGGGCACCTGACAGAACCCCATGTTGACGGGGATCATAATAATAATAATAATTTCAGAGATTTATCTAGACAATAAATTCCCCGAAAAAGAAAAGTTAAATCATTGGGCTGAAGTGCAGCAGGGGAACTGGCAGTAGCTGAGCTGTTAGTGGGCACAGCCCATACGAAGTATAACTTATGTCGAGTTTTGAATGTGGTTGAATTCATCAGTATTGATGACGCCAATGTTTAGGTCTAGTGAGGACATACTAAACAGACAAAAAAAACAATACAATGGAAAGGATGTCACATGACCACATCTCACCAAAGTAAAGCAGGGACCAATACTTTATTTCCAATTTGTGCCTGGGAAATATTTTGAACACCATCTCTCACTTCAATTACCATACCTTGCATCCAATTTGTGAAGAGCAGTCTCCTGAGCACTGTTGTCCAACTCCTCTATACCTTCTAATGAGAACTGTTCATCTCTGCAAAAATGTAAAATTGACAATAATTACAGAATTGCATTTGAATCTGTTTACTGGACATACAATTGTTCTTCATTCTCTCAAGGACACAACATAGGACTGTTGCTAAAACCAGTCTTTGGTTAGTGTAATACAAAATGTATGTTTCACATGGTTGATGCTCATTCTTTAAAGGGCTGTGACAAATCGGGTTCATTTTGTAGGCCTGAACCACAAGCATCTCCAAATTTAGCCATATTTACTTTGACACCTATGAACTAGGCTTATAATGCAATCAGGTCTGCAACTTTCTATTGTTCTCTATGACAATTAGTTTCTCTGACCCTTTGCCTGAGATTGTTCTTAATGGCCTACCCCCATTCCCATACTACAATTGGTTGCTCACACCTTGGTTTTACTTGTTGACCCCAGGTGTCTGAGCAATGCCATGATGTGGACCTGTGAAAATGTGTTTTTTCCTAATGTAACTGTGCCAAGGAGCACCGTCATGTACGTAAGCAAACGAGCTAGACACAAAAAAAATGCAAATATTTACATATTTCCCATCAATGAAAACAGTTATCCTAACCCCTAGATTCCACCGGGCCCGTCTGCGCCGCGGTTTTGTCCCGACCTCCTACAGCGTCATACCCCACCGGGCGCGTTTCAGAAGCGGAGCGTCTTGCGTGCCGGCTCACAGGGCATATTTCCTGGACAGGCTACTTTGTACAGACAAAGTTAATAATAATTGTAATAGTCCAGTTATAAACGACATCAATCAAAGATGTGTTGCTGTATTTTAGTGGTAAAATGCATTCATCATCATAATTATTCTATATATATCATTGACATAGTTCCTGTAAACCGGAGGAGAACCCTGGCATTTCTCCTCCTTGAAAGACTACGGAGGGCTAGGGTCTGCAAAATTAGTTTACTTTGGGGATTGACTGGATGCTCTGACCGTTCCACTTCCTGCCCGGCGCTATGCAACGCCTCACGCCTCACGTCTCGCCTCGAAAATAGACCAGCTGCGTATTTTTTGCGGAGCCCAGCGCCGAGACGCTTCTGGGACGCTTCTGGGACGCTTCTGAGCCGTAACAAGGCGCGTCTGGTGGAAACACACTCATTGACTAGAGTGGCCCCGATCACTGTGAACGCTGCGGCGCAGCAGTAACGCGGCCGTAATGCGGCCGTAATGCGTCCGTAACGCGGCGCAGACGGACCCGGTGGAATACGGGGGTAAGCGATGTTCCCTTAGAATACGCATCAAGTTACACTTACCGGTCAGAAAGTTCCTCCGACAAAATGGTGGAAACGGCGGGGGGGTGGGGGTCTCTGCAATCCAGGTTTCACAGGTGTGGAACTTGATAAATCTTTCTCGTAACTACAGAAAGGCACAGAAAGCCTATTCATACTCGTTGGCAATTTAAAGTGTTTTACAAATGAGCAGCTAAAAGTTAGGTTGGCTATATAGTTCAGGGAAATTGTAAACCATACAAAACAGATCATTACCTGTCCAAGAGAAAAAGGGCGACCATGGCGTCAGATTTCAGCTTGTTGTGTTCCATCAGTAGCCGCCATCGTTGAAAAGCAACTCCGATATTGACTCTGGTTTGACTTCTCCTACTGTCTGCTTTCTTTTTGTTCGTAGTTACCTCCATTACAGTTTTTCTTTTGCGACCGATAGACGATGTTGAACCTAACTCTGCCATGGTGAAAGTGTCCACTACCTGTTGCTGGCGACTAATTGAAGTACTGCTGCCCGGTGACGTAAATGGGACACGCCCAATGAGGGCACGCGCAATGAGGGCACAAGATGAGTTTGTGCACGAGATGGAAGGCTGACAGGCAGGTAGGCCATCCAATTATCTGTCGCGGGCCGAGGCAGATAATTGGACTTGCTTTTTACAGCGCCACGGCTTCCACAGATGAAATATTTGTATATATTTATTGTCAAAGCATTTAATTTATTCATTGCTATCAGGATGTTAAAGGTAGAGTAGGTAATTCACTTCAGAAACACTTTTTGTTATATTCCATGGAATGCTCTTAACATTCCGATAGCAATGAATAAATTAAATGCTTTGACAATAAATATATACAAATATTTCATCTGTGTAAGCCGTGGCGCGGTAAAAAGCAAGTCCAATTATCTGCCTCGGCCCGCGGCAGTTAATTGGATGGCCTACCTGCCTGTCAGCCTTCCATCTCGTGCACAAACTTATCTCGTGCCCTCATTGGTCATGTGCGCGTTCGTGTGTGTTGGAGGAGGGGCTCTGTAAGGAAGTCTGAAGGAAGGGTCAGATTTTTTTCGGTTGTGTACTTTCAAATTCTAGCTTACTCGAGCTGGTTTCTCCATTATTACCTACCCTACCTTTAAGAGCATTCCATGGAATATAACAAAAAGTGTTTCTGAAGTGAATTACCTACCCTACCTTGAACTGCAACAACATGAAGCTGTCGGAAAACATACTGATGTCACACTCGTAATTTCTTATCATTTTAAAATATTATACATTTTTCACTGTATAGTCATAGTTTTCCTGAGTATACTGCTCATTAAACCTTCCAACCGGAGATAGAGACAGCATATCTGTGTTGAAGAGACAGAGTGTCTCTGCAGTCTTTAAGCTTCAGATCAAAAGCTTACAGTCTGTTTTGAGGCTTCTCAGAGATAATAACTAAAATACCCAACGGATGGAAAACAATAGACAGAGAAAACAACAGCAGGGAGGAAAATGGTTAGAGCACCAGCATAGCGGTGTCTTTGGATGCTGTTGGCTCTTTTTATTATCAGGTGTTCAGTCATTAACCTGTTGCATGGTCCTGGAAAGGGAAAGGTACCCAGCTAAATTGCAAAAAGTGTGCATGAATGGTTAAATACATGTGACTCATTCTATAATTTGGGGTACATTTCACATCAACAAAAAAAGTACAAAAACAATGTTCTTTCTCAATAGAACAATCAGTGGTTCAAGTTAGTATATTCCTTCAGTGTAACATATCCACTAGTTGCAAAGCTTAAACATTTTTTTATTTTTTTAAGGGAAAGGATGTTTTCACTACTCAGTTTGTCAACTATGATACGGACAAACTAGATGTCATTACAATCATTTGATTAAGTCCTGCACTTCAAGTAAAATACAATTTGAAAGGCTCTTGAGTCTATTCTACCATAGACACAATGATTTTTAAAAGTTACCTGTCAACTAAGTTACCCAGTACTGGGTAACCTATTTTGACCAATCATTTCAATGGTAGGCCTTGCCTGGATGACCACATGTCATTTTCTTGAACAGGTTAACATCACATTTGAACATATACAGTAATTGAATTAAAAACATAACGAAATGGTAAACCATAACAATGTACATAACATTGTTGATGGTCATTTAATATACTCATTGACGATGTGCTATAGCCTATTATACATAAAATATTGTACAAGATTAGAGGACAATCACAACAGTGTGTTCAAAATGTCTGCCAAAGAGGAAAATGGCATCATATGATGCTGGTGACACGGTTTTGGGACAAACCATTTTTGAGTTACAGGGGAAAGCTCTGTTAGTAACATAGTTGAAAGAACTTTTGCGGACATTTATATATTAAGATATTTAATTTATTTAAAGGAGGAAATCAATAAAAAAAATATAATTTTTCTTCAGTATTTAGACTTTTGAAATAAATGAATTATGGTTGTTATTTACTGTAATGTTTTTTATTCATTATTTTGAAACCAAGACACTCTCAACTGAAAAAACGGACATAGCAAAAACTGTCAATTTAGGAACATCATGACACATTTCAAGCTAAACGAAATATAGGATGCACATAATGTTTGTGTGATATTATAACATCATCAATGGACATACCCCAAATTGTAGAATGAGTCATGTACATTTAGGCATTTTGGCAAAAACCTTGATGGATGTGCTATTCAGAATGATGCGATACAGTACGTTAGTGAATGGGAGCTGGGATGCTTTTGGTTGGTAAACAACTGCAGAGGAGGATCTGGGGTCAAGAAGAAACGAGAACAAAAGCTTCTGAGTCACTGAGTATTCACAGGCAAACAAGGTAAGACGAAGAAAAAGACAAATAGTAGTCGAACAAATTACACATTTTCACCATTAAAATTCTGAGAACAAGGGTCCCCGTGAAGTTAAGGTTACTGTATATGAAAAAGCCTTTTAGTAAAGTTTCAAAGATGTTTTGGATTTACTTTGACTTAATGCATCTAGTTTTACTTTCAGGTGAGTTGTTTCCATTTCAAAAGATTTTCGATACAAAATGGGCAGATTGAGTCCTTGGTTTGGACGATAAGAAAACATTTACAATGCATTCTCTTCTCAATCCAATAAAATGAGATACAACATGATGACAAAAAGCCTGTGCAGAGTAAAAAAAAAAATCTTCTTGAACTCTCCAAGTTGATTGCATATCTTAATACTTTTCTATTTCATAATCTTGTTAACATCCTGGTAATACACCATACAACAGTTGCTTAACACCGAAGATTATTCACTTTTACCTAAATTGCATGTAAATTATTTTGAGTGTGTATTTGTACAAGTCATGCATGAACACATGGACTATGACTCATCAATATAAGGTGTTGGTTGCAACCACCTGACACTTTTATTCTGTTGGATTTCTCTGATGCTAGACAGCGCTAGTCTGTCTTTTATGTGTTCACAAACAACAGTTGTGTTTTTTTATTGAAGAGCATGGAGTCTGTTCTCAATCAGGAAACAGAGTGATTAGTGTTTGGTAGCTGATGACTCATGCCCACAGATGGAGAAAACGTCATCACCATTGGCTCCAAATGAGTCTGTGTACCGACCTGGGAGACACCGGTATAACCCTGTAAACAGATATAATCATCAGAATCTGAATCTGAATTTCTTTATTTGTGCCGCAACGGGGACAGTTAACGTTATTAATAATAAAAAACACAATACGTAAAACAGAAGTAGCCGGTAATGTTTACAGATTTAAAAAGAATAATGCAACAAAAATAGAGCAATAATTGCACAAGTGTATATTGCACACGAGTGTCCTGTATATTGCACAACGTTTTAAGTTTAAAGTCATTGTTATTGCACATCAGGGGTATTCCAGTGTGATTTAGTTAGGAGATGTTGTCACAGTGGAAATACTTTATTTCACTTTTTACTGTAGCAATCATTGCAATACCTACCCAATAAAAAATGTCACAGTGACAATTTGCTCTAGTACCGACATTTGCAGGTAGTTAACAACCTGAGAGAGTGTTCTGAGTTATAGCGGTTTGGCCTTGTTAGGTTTTTCATGCAATACCTGCTGTGCACCAATCAAATGTCACTATTTATCAGAACAATTAACAGTGATTACTAAGGCATTTGATCAGTGTACATAATCATATCATATAGCAATGCATTCAATTGTATATTCCATTTTGCTTGCTGGATAGATCTTATAAAAGGCATTAGAATACAGGAAAGCATATGCATTGGAGTTTATGTATAATGTCAATATATTATTATTTATTTAATACCAAAGGTTGAAATAGCAAAAGAAAATAGTTACTTTTGAGTGTCAGCAAGCCAAACAATTGGAGTTGAATAAATGCAATGATGGAGACAATAATAATCAAAATTTGGAAAAGATTATGGGATAGAATAAAGAGAAAGGGAGTAAAATTGCAACCAAAGGATGAAAAGACTGGCAGACGGAGACAGGTTAAGAGAGAGGGAAAGACAAGGTGAGTCAACAGAATCAGAGCTCAAGGTCTCGGTGGAACATGCAATATTCATTGGAATATAAATTACCCTTTGTTTAATTCATTTGAATAAGGGATAATGAGGTTATTCAGAGCCTTTGTGCTGACAACTGTCTGACTTTATGTCTCCCCTTTGCTATATTCACCTGATGGCCATATTGGATTTACTCAACACTCACATTGATGCAGAGCCAAATCAAGCCAAACTCTGACTGAATATTAACGTCAGTGCCATTTTGTGATTGAGAAGTCTTGCGGTGAAAACAGTCCGTCAGTTTCTTTTCCATGTTTACTGGAAACGGCTGTTATCTGATTGGTTGCATATCGAAAGGTCAGCTGTAACAAGGTCAAAGCACAGCGCTCAGCGACAATTTTGAGCGATTCACGACGCCAAGGTTAGTGCTTTCGCCTGGTTGGGCAGCATCGCTCGCTTTGTGGAAACACAAAGGCATCATCAGCGCAGAACCATTTGACTTCTATCCATGTGAAAGCAGCCTTGAGGGACACTTGATCATGAGCAGACTGAAAACTCATCTCTTTCGACTCCACTTCGAGCGATAGAATTACTAACAAAGAATTACTAACAAAGCACTTATATACTAATAAAGGACTGGCTTATCTAAAGCTAGTTGAGTAGCACTTCAAATGTGTTGGCTCTATGAAACCTGATGTACTTATATGATTCTGTTTTCTTCAAGTATGTATCTTCTTGGTCGAATGCACTTATTGTAAGTCGCTTTGGATAAAAGCATCAGCTAAATGCAATGTAATGGAATGTAATGAGCAGCATAGCCAGTGGTTGGAGTGAGCCATATTGATTTTTATTTCGACATAGAATCTGGTTGCTTAACTAAAGTTATTAAAGCACCTCATTCATGTACTTTTTACTTACAGAATTAATGGAAATGTTCAATACATTTGTGCTAAATGTGTATACAGTAGTAACTTACTCTTTCTCTGCTTACTTTGACCTTGTTTCATTTTCAATAAAGTATTTCTAAAGCATGCAGAGGTTGGTGATCAATACTTTTACTAAGCACACGTTGCAATGTCATAGGTATATGTTTGACTGTGCCAAATTGAAATGAAGTTAAATGCATTTCCAAGTCAAAATTGTTTAAATTAGAAGGTATGTTGCAATAAGCAACAAAAGCATGTACTGTTCGTCTCGTATTCATTCATGTCCTCAAATGACTTTACGTGCCTCTCTCTCCCCCTTAAACTCTCTGACTTTGATTCTCCCTCCCTCTCTTTATCTCACCAACTCATCTGCTCAGATAACCAGAGAGACAGGAATTTGTGCAAGTGTGTGCGTGTGTGTGTGTGTGTGTGTGTGTGTGTGATCCTTGGCTTGTATTGCTAATTTAGGGGGGAGGTGATCCATCACATAATGAAGCAGGTAGTAAATCGTGTTTGTTTGTGTGAGTATGTGTACTTTTATTATTGCCAGCCTTGCAATGCCAACAACCTGCATATTGCATGAGGGAATTGCAACAAAACTGCACACACACACACACACACACACACACACACACACACACACACACACACACACACACACACACACACACACACACACACACACACACACACACACACACACACACACACACACACACACACACACACACAAGCACATGGGTTGAGTGATGAGCAGAGCAAATGCATTTTTATCCCTTGGCTTATACTGTTCTGTAATTCATGTTGATGGATGAGTAATCAGCTAATGATATGAGCGAGGGAGTAAGAGAGCCAGGAAACAGAGAGAGGAGAGTAAGAAAGGACATGAAGGACAGAGAGCGAGTGAGACAGAAGCGGACTGACAGTGATGCATCAATCTGATAAGCTGGTTAGATCCCAGCGCAGACAGTCCTGGCTAGACATGAGTCATCTATGTTAAATATTTACAAGCCACCGCAATTTAAATGTTTTCAGCTTGTGAGTCTGTGTTTGTGTTATCATGACGCTCCAGGAGACAGAATCTGTAGCAGGATCTTATGAAACAAAAATATATTGGAATATATTGGTAAATATAATACAATATATTGGATCATACATTTCCATATATGGGAAAGTAGTCCTTATATTTTTAAATATATTGCAATATATGCATGGACCATGTATGGCTATATATTGATACATATAAAAAAAATATATTGCAATGAAAACAAAAACTGCACTATACATTTATATGTAATAGTTTTATTGAAACACTCATTTATCTTTCATGAGTTTACATAAAATTGAACAGATATTCATAAACAGTTATCTCACTTCGTTTTGTATAGTTACCCACTTTATATATGAACATATGTTTGATGGTAGCCTACATATAAAAAAAGTACAAATTGTCCATTGAATGATGGAAAATAATATACAGTTTATAAATATATATAGACACACACATATATGCACGCATATATATATGCATATATGCACGCATATATATATTCATATATGCGTGCATATATGCACGCATATATATATTCATATATATATATATATATATATATAAATATATATATATGCATATATGCACGCATATATATATGAATATATGCACGCATATATATCTATGCATATATTACGGCCGACCGGCTATTTGGAGTGGAACGCACCCACGGCAGACAGCCCAAACAGTATTCGAATGCGCCACTTCCGGCTGATTTCGGGGAGCCCCCCCCCCCTCTCCAGCAGTAGATTGATCTGATTGGCAGATTCAAATCTGCGTTGCTGCCTCTGTCTGTTGATTCTGTCGCTGAGTGTCAAAGAGAAAGCATTCATCAGGTGCTTCGAAACGGAAAATTAAAAAGAAACGAGAGGAAAATACAGCACCAGAGTCAGGTATGTGTGTGAGCATTTAAAACTATTTTAAATTGAAATAATTCTGCATGTACACTATAAGTAGTCTAGTTGCTTAATCCGTATGTCCCGTCTCTCGGCACTACACCAGCTACATTAGCTAACGTTAGTTAAATTAGCTATGTTAGTTCCCTCGTGTATGAGTGTATAACCGGTCCGCAGCTTTGTGAACATTCAATTTCGAAGATTTTCGATGTTACAGTCAACTGAAGTCGACCCAAAACAGCCAAAAATAGCGGACCTTTAGATCGCTAACATTTTAGCATAAGTCAATGGAGTTTAATATAGCGAAAACTAGCCCCACGGCTAACGGACATTTTCTGACTGGTGACGATGATGAGCTAGTTAAGTAATGTAACCACAGTTAGTCTATGTCTTGTAAATTCCCCTTGTTCTCCTTGATCTGCATTATATCGTTCGTGTTTTAGTCAGGCACATTTAGGGACAGCTAAAGTAGTTCAGCTACGGGTCTTCGAGCTGGTTACACATGTGCGTTCAGGACATTATTGCGCATCGTCACATGCATAATTACCATCGTCACAGAGAGAATGCGTTCGTGAAGAATGTGAGCATATATGCAGATCTTTAGTGTTGGTAATGTTATAAGATTGTATGCATAGTGTCCTGCTCAGTCAGTGTGTTAATGAGTCTTGATGTCCCGTTTTTAGTTTCTATGTTGTTCAGGAATTGAGCTAATGCTAGCTAGTTAGCTAAGTTAAGCTATGATAGTGTGTGGATGAGATGCTAACTTAGCTTTTATTAGCCGTGTGTTTGCAACGTGTCTAATGTGTTTTAGCAACAATTAGTATTGCTGTTGCTTATTATTAATAACCATCGTCTGGTTAGTTATTGTAATTTGAACCTTATTTCTATTTCTGTGTATTTTGCAGAAACCATTCATTCATTCTCTACTCTACGTTAGGCTATGTGTTGTGGACTAATGCATTCAAGTTAGTTCACATTTTAGTTGTTATTGCCCCTGCTGACAATTGTGTGGATAATATGTAGCCTATAGTCAATGGCATTTCACATTTTGCTCTCCAGTGTATGTTATTTTAATGTTGACCCATAATACTATATATCTATATATTTTACAGGAGCATTGTTGAAATTCATAGGTCGAACTAAGCCTGCAGAACCACAAGTCAAGAGGACAGAGGAGCCAGATAGCAGTGGTGACTGAGACAGAATAAATAAGGAGAGAGGGCCCATGCAGAGGCAGACATCAGTAGTGAGGAATCAGACCCAAAAGATACGAGGACAGAGGAGCCAGATCGCAGTGGTAAGGAACGCACTGTCATTTAATTTCACTGTCATTTTACTTTTCACATATCACTTTATTCACTATTCAGCTTAGTTATCCTTGCCATGAAGGATTGAATGGATGAATGTTCTATATTATTTTAATGACAGATTGAACCACAGCAATATTGTTTTAGAGATTGTATATGTTTAACTGCTATGCCTGTCATCTCTGCTCTGTGTCATTGTGTTGTCTCCTGGGTTCTGTAGTGCCCGGAGTCTGTCTTTTTATTTTTTTCCTCCCAAACCCCATCCCCTCAGGACGCCTTTTGCCTCCTGTCAGGTCATCATTGTAATAAGAATTTGTTCTTAATTGATTTTCCTGGCTAAATAAAGGTTCTACTACTATTTATTCAGTTATTTTATTACTGGTACTGCTAATTGCATTATGCGTATTGTTGTATATTGTATATACGTATGTATTTACTACTACTACTTACAAAATCGAGGGTTGTAGCTTTGTGTCAGTACATATTTCAGGGTTTTTCTATGCCTTTGTTCATCTAAATTCTAATACTCATAGGCGACTACCACTCCTGCCGATGCCGAGGCCCAGTTCTCCCTTCCCACCACCCCAGGCTCATTGTGCTAGGTAAAACTCTCATTCAATAAAAGTAGTCTTTTAAAGGTGGGGTAGGTAATTTTGGAGAAACCAGCTCGAGATCGCTAGAATTTGAAAATACACAGCCGGAAAAAATGTGCCACTTCCTTACAGAGCCCCTCCTCCAACACACACGAACGCGCACATGACCAATGAGGGCACGAGATAAGTTTGTGCACAGATGGAAGGCTGACAGGCAGGTAGGCCATCCAGTCATTTCAGCCGGGCCGGCTAAAATGATTGGTTGTGCTTTTTACAGTACCACGGCTTCCACAGATGATATTTTTTTATGGATTTTTTGTCAAAGCACTTAAGATATTCATTGCTATCGGGATGTTAAGAGTATTCCATGGAATATAACAAAAAGTGTATCTCGAGCCGGTTTCTCAAACATACCTACCCCACCTTTAAAGATGAATGCAATTACATTTTTTTAAGTTTTAAACAGAACTGTCACAGATGCAGATGCTTGGTCCAAATTCCATAAAATATACCAACCAGTAGCGCCACACTCAAACGAAAATGTACAAAGCCTATTCTTCCACTATTTGTATTCCCACATTATTCACCAAGCCAGCCCATGCTTTAATATAGATATTATGGATATTGTTATAATTCCTGCTGTCTTTTGTGAACTTCTAATTATTTGTAATTGTTCTGTTCCACAGATGCTGTAGTAAACCACCATCCAGGGACCAAGACATCAGATATAAGAACATCCATTAACACAAGAATTTGTGAGTAAAGGCACGAAAAAAACAAGATTGACGATCAAATAGGGTACAAGACTGTTTTTTTGGCCCTGTTCCGGACCTTGTTTTAATGAGTGATCAGCTCATGTTTAAAGTTGTCACCAGGTGAAACAAAAAACAAGATTGTTAAATAGGATAACAGACTGCTCTTTTTGGCCCTGTATGAAATAACAATGCATCATTTATTAACTATACCTATACAAAATGTAATACATTTTCCCTTCATTATGTAATAACACCTCCTTTTGTAATAATTTGCCCATTATGTAGTAAACAAGTTCAATGCAAATATGTAATACATGTCGCCACATTTTGAAATATATTATTACATATTGCTGTGGTTATTACAAAATGAGTTGCAAACAATAACATTACAACTGTTTATTTATTTATTCAACCATGAATCATCCTTAATCATAATTTAAAAATATTTCAGTAGAATATCTTTCATTGGCCAAAACTAGATCAAGTGTTACCATATTCATTAGCCAACATGTATATCAACATCAATTTTGGGATATATTTACAGTTTGGTTATGGTTACATAATGAATATTACAGTTTTTTAAAAGGGCAACTCACGCATTTTGTAATAACCATTGCAAAATGTAATAATTTATTACAAAATGCAGGGAAATTTATTTTATATTGCGTTCAGGCTGTTACAGAATGCAGCAGATTATTACAAAATGTGGGTTTTATTACATAATTACATGAAAATGTTCTTGAGTCATTACATAATGTGTTGTTTATAGGCCTTTTCTTTTATTCTTTCCTTGTCCTTCTTTTAATGAGTATTTTGATAACTGTTACACATTGATAGAAAAAAACAGATTAAGCTTCTCATTATTCAGACTCAGCTCTCAGCGCTTAAGCTTCTTTTAAATGTTGATAAAACCAAGGTAATGCTCTTTTCAAAAACTAAAAAGACACCAGAGCCTGTTTTAGATATTGTAACTACGCAAGGGATAAAACTTGAAGTGGTTACCTGTTACAAATACCTTGGTATCTGGCTTGATGATTGTCTCACTTTTAAACTTCATGTCAATAACCTGCTTAAAAAACTGAGGGTTAGGCTAGGTTTCTTCTACAGGAACAAGTCCTGTTTCTCACTTGAGGCCAGAAAAAGGCTAGTCACTGTGACCTTTTTACCTGTACTGGACTATGGTGATCTGATCTATATGAATGCACCTGCCCATTACCTGATCAAGTTAGATGCCGCCTATCACAGTGCACTGAGATTTGTGACAAACTGTAAAGCATTAACCCATCACTGTACCCTGTATGCAAGGGCAGGTTTGCCTTCACTAACTGTACGGAAGCTCAGTCACTGGTACATTTTTATATACAAAGCCATGTTAGGGAAACTTCCATCCTACATCTGCTCCCTGATCTCACGGCGAATTGTAAGTGGCTACTGCCTGAGATCGAATGCTGTGGTTTTATTAAATGTGCCAACTGCTTGGACTGTCTTAGGGAAAATAGCTTTTAGATGCGCAGCTCCGCTGTCCTGGAATAGTCTGCAAAAGGAATGGAAGCTGAGCAATTTGGTTCCACTAAATGTTTTTAAAGCAAGGATAGATGCTATCCAATCGGAAACTGTTGGAACCTGTAAATGTTACTAGCTATGTAAACTGTAGTCACTGTAAATATGCTGTATGATGACCTTTTTTGTTTTTCTGTTATGTTTATATGTATTCATGTGGAACCTACTTGTAGCAGGTCACCCTTGAAAAAGAGATCAATGATCTCAATGGGATTCACCTGCATAAATAAAGGTTTGAAATGAAATGAAAGATTTTTTTTATCAGAACATGCATTTCTCCTCATTGTGAACATATATTGCACTCATGTTCAGAATATATGGTACGTACATGGTCTTTTATAAATCTGAATATATATAGTGCATACATGTCCCCATATAATTGTGAATATATATAGTACATGTCCCCATATAATTGTGAATATATTCTACATACATGTCCCCATATAAATCTGAATATATAGCGCATACATGTCCCCATATATTTGTGAATATATATAGTACATGTCCCCATATAATTGTGAATATATTCTACATACATGTCCCCATATAAATCTGAATATATAGTACATACATGTCCCCATATATTTGTGAATATATATAGTACATGTCCCCATATAAATGTTAATATATAGTAAATGTATGTTCACATATATACACAACCAATATATTATATATATTTACATATATTACTCAATATATGGAAAGCGGCAATTACTGATGTATTATCACATATATTACAATATATTATCACAATATATTATTCAATATATATATATTGTAATATATTAACACAATATATTATTCTATATATCTTCAATATATTTTCAATATATTTTGTAGATATGAATAAATATGTTTTTCATGTTGATTATTAATCAGTATCACTTGGTGTAGCCAACAGCAAGATTTCCTTTATTAAATCTTTTCAATTAACCAGTAAATCAGAAAACAAAATAATGCAATATATTGACAGTTAATATATGGGGAAATATATTTTCTTTGAGTAAGGGGAGCTACCACAGAGGCCATTTTGAGCATGTTTTTAGGTGTGTCATTCATTCTTTGGAAATATTTTGTCACCCTGACCCAACTTTACAGGTGTGTAGTGTAGATTAAAATAAAGGTTGAGTTCAAACATGGGTGTGGTTCACAAGCGGGGACAAAGGCTGGTGTGATCCCATTGAAGATGGTCTTTTGCATTATTGTAACATCTCAACTTTGTTATTATATGTTGTGGTTTGGATTCCTAAAGCTTTTAGTCAACTAACCCATCATCCAAGAGTGGTTTTCACTATAAGTAATGGGTTTTTTGTAGGCGGAGGTAAGAATTTACCTTTTTTTACTATGTTCCATCTGAATTTACTCTGACACAGAAACATCTATATTGATTCTGACACTTCTACATCCAACTCACAGATGTAACCTTGCTTTGAGAAAAAAGATTATTAATTTAACCCTTTTAGAAGTGAAGTTATAGTCATTTGTTCTGGGCATGTCATTTTCGAGCCTGAAACCTGAAAAACAGGCTCAGGGCTTAACTGGTCCATAACAATATCACATGTTACAGCCAATTATAATTGTGGCCTGTTTACAAGAGAATAGAAAGTATACATTTATCATGATGTCAGTCAGAAATGGATTATCATTCCCTGCTGTTCCTGGAAGTTTAAGTGTTTGATTTGAGAAATAAAAGGGTTTTATACTTTATAATAACATCTCAGCTTAATTTTGATGATTTCTGAACATTGCCTTGAAGTCGGGCAATTTGCCGACTCCTAGCTAAAGCATTGACAAAGCAGCTGTCACAGAGAGCTGCTGTGATTCCTATCTCTATAATCTTCACTATTCAGGAGTGCAGAACATTTGTCATGGATTAGATGTGTCGCACACCGAGGTAGTTATAGTTCCTACTGTTGTCCAGTGGTCTCCAGTCAGTGCAATACATGTGGCTTGTGCCTGATTCTGCACTTTCTTTTCCTTTTTGCTGTGATAAAATGAACTTGAAACATAGCACTGAAAGTACGGGAGGAAGTTAGGGTCAAACTTGGTCATTTGCATTCATTTTCTTTTTAACGCTTTAAGGTATCCAGATTAATCATGAGATTGAATCACCAGATTAGTGTTAACAGGCCCTTGTTTCTATGCTTAACCATGAGTAACCAATCACACATTAACTTGGAAATAAAGAAAGAAGATTAGAGGTTTTGGATCAGTACCCAGTAAAGTAAATGGGAGAAAAGTATAATCAGTGCCTCCCATACAGAACTGTGAGGGCTAACTTGACCATTAGAGCAATGCCGTCAATTGTACAGTCCCTCTGCCTCTAGGTTGACCTGCTTGTCTGCTTCTTAGCGTGTCGTTTCTCTTTCTGCCAACCGTCGTCCTCTGTCTTCCTTTATGTCTCTCTCTTTTTCGTCCTATGAATGATGCATGGACCACTTGATAGACTGAGCACACATTGAAAGTCAGCAGTGACCTTTGCTGATAAGCTGAAGGCCGCAGCGCTGTTATGTGCCTCCGCTTCAAACAGAACCCTTCTGCTTGACAATTATGGAAATTGCCGGGATGTGGAGCTAAGAGCTGACCGTAAGAAAGGCGGAGCAACACAAGGGCTTGTTTTTTACCAACACAATTTAACGATTGGCAAATATGAAAACATAGCTTTCCTCCAATAATGCTAATATGTTCATTTGACTCAAAACCAACAGCCTGATAAAACATTAGAAAAAGTTGGTCATTTAACATATCTTAAACAAACTTCTGTCCCCTCCCGTGCTGAACATTTGACAGAGCATGTCGGAGAGCGTATTGCACATTTCTGTTACCGCAATGAAAATACTTGAGTGAACTTTAGTAATACATTGGTTCAAAACGGCTGCAGAAATCCGCACTCATGTTAGGATCTTAGAAAGCCACTCTGCAGTTTCATTTAGGGTTTGTTGGCCTGATCAGAGATTGAGTACTTTGAAAGGGTCATCATGCAAATTGGATTTAAAGTACAACCACCAAGAGGAGAAGAGACTGTATACCATTAATGTGCAGCAGAACCAATGTTCACTTTATCACATTTCCCTTACATCAAGCAGCACCACTCAGAACTGGTGCTTTTAACGTGCTCTATGTAATCTTCCACTATGACTTGCATACATTTATGACAATGTAGGTCAGTTGCTTCTTCTCACTGTCTGGTAATGGACCCTGTTGAGATGTCCAGATTTCTAAGGTTGAAATATTTGCTTAAGACATTTCAATCCTACGTTTTGAATTGTTCCTTCCTGGTTAAAGATGTCCTAATCAGGAAATGGAACTTCACTTGGGAGAAAAAGGGATTACATCCACTGCATTATAATCACAAGGGAGTGGGACAGGACACTTCACACTAATACACCCTGGATTAGTTGGGTGTATTTCTACATGGAAAACATTTGAAGTGCAGGCTCAAGAAGTTTCAAATGTTCTCAGGTTTATCAGGTTTTCTAAAGCTACAGATTTTTCACAACTGCTTCATTGTCAGGTGGATGTCCTAAAGAAACTTGAGGAATTCTGATTGAATGATGTAGGATTTCTAGAGCACTGCTGTTTCATCATCACTCTCCAAACTTTCTAGCTCTTCTGTCTTATTCAGTTTATTCTAGTTTGCTCACTTTATCAGAACTCTGCTGTAAATATGTTTCATCTTTGATGGAAACATTTGCTATATGGTGACATTGTAAGTTACATGACTTCCAAGTAAAGTACATTTAACACCAGGAAGTCTGAATGCTTATCAAAAGACATCCCGTTTTGAAACAATACAATATGCCTGAGTATTTCTATTTCCTCCCCTTGAGCTTCCTCTCTTCATCTCTTGTCATCCTCTTGTTTTCTCCCCTATCTCTTTTGTCATTGAGTATAGAGCAAAAAGCTTTCAGAGTCTTTTATCTTTGGTCAGACATGCTGAGCTACCCTCATAACTCTGGAGACATATTTCTTCCTTAGATCTAGTTGATGTTTTGAAAAGCAGAGTAAGAGAGATAGACGAGAGAATTCGAAATGGAAAAAGACCCAAATACAATAGTGGAGAAATATAAAGAAAGAAAAACCCCAAAGATTATTGATGAGAAAGGTTAGTTGATTTAAATGCTCCAACACTTACCCTTTTCTTTTTCAAGTTGCATTTTCATAAAGTACAATTATCTCTCATTCACACAATGTATTGTAAGTAAATATGGGTCTTTCAGATTACCCTGATTGTACCTGAGATTTCTGTGGTATGAGAGTCACAGAATTTGTAAATAATGGCATGTTACGACTGGGGCACACACAAAAATGATAGGACCCAAATCCACGACTCCAGACAAAAGATGATTAAAAAAAGGAATTTACTTAAGGTGATAAGCAAGGCAATACAAACACTCAAGTAAAGCTAGGACTCCAAAAACGAACTTAAATTCACTGTAGCTCAGATAACAACTGGCTGACAAGTATCACAAGGGTCGAAGCGGTCTGGCACTTGGCACAGAGAAAACACAGAATAAATACACACACAAGGGACTCTACAGGTGCAAACAATAAGGGCGGGGCAGGTAATCAGGTCAGTTAACACACATGGGTAGGTGTCGAACTACCTGAAATGAGAGAGGAGATTATCAAAGTAAAACAGGAAATGACAGACAACAAAAAAGAGTTAGCAGACGCGGACTTGACGATATTAACTAAACAGAGAAATAATACTAACAAATCTGACGAGACACAACATGGCATTCGAGTCTCAGTTTTTTTTTTAAGGATATTTAGTAGAAGTACATCGCAAATGTACAAGGTGTAAAGTGTCAGTAAAATGGAGACCGCAACAGGTTGACCCGGAAATAGTCAATAAACAACGTCATTACCAACATTTTGACCAAGATTTTTTGTTATTAGATAATGTTTTTAAACCAAATAAAATACTGTATATTTGACTATATGCTCTGAAAACAAAACATTGATCTTGAGTGTGCCGTTGTAAACAGCAGGCTTTGTTTTCTGTTTTTCTTACACAACATTAACACGTCTAAAGTGAAGAGTCTGTTTACAGCTAAATACATAACTCCTAGTCCATAATGTTCCTGTGTATTTACAGTACGAGGACCTGCAGGTCACCAATTTAAACAGGCTGTTGTTCTAGTAAATATAACAACTAAGCCAGTCTATAAGCTTTATCCTTGAAAAAAATCTTCATGTATTTGGATTCATTTTCAGAATCCATTTTACTGACACACAGTACTGGCTAAATGAGAATTGTTCAAGGAAAAGTACTTTTTAAGGAAACACACCCATACTGTCATATGATGTCATCCAAGCAGACAGTGGCCTCATAAAAGCATTCAAAGTCTGACCTACCAGCAAAATGACCTTGGTCCCAAGAACATTGTCTGTTATTGCCTGGTATGAAATGAACAGCTGCCTGAGGGATTTGAGCGAGTGTAAAAGCACGCACATTATGGCCCTTAAACGCAGTAGTAGGATTCAAAACTCAACAAACCTTGAGTGAATAAATCCAAACGTAGTGACCTGTGTAATACATTACATTTTAGTGGCAGATATTTGAGCTAGGTCAAAACATTGAGTCAGAATTAAAGCTGTTGCATTTTGCACACTTTTGATTAGCTGCCTTTTTTCACAAGCTACTGTATACTTGCTCCAAATGTTGGTGGTACTGTTTCAGAATTATAAATGTATCAGTTAACATATTGTTCTGGTACGCATGAAAACAAATGTTATGCTTGGACGCTATGTAATAATAAACAACTGAACTATTTGGGTACGTGCACATGACTGTCAGGCATTTCCTTTTGGAGGTGGAATAAGTGAAATAATCTATAAACAAATTGCTTACACAGCAGGCATTTCATCCATGTCTTTCACTCGCTAGTCCCATGTCTTTCTGATGCAACAGAAAAGTCTTCCCCTTTAAGCAATACAGCATACACTGGCTAGATAATGGCAATATATGTATATAATGGTAGTAGGGTAGGATAGTGTAACATATCCACTGCAGTACAGTGTCTCAGCAAGGTGCAGAAATCACATCACAGGAAAGGTTTAATGTTATACAAAATAGACCATGTGCAATTTAAAATGTAACTGTCATAATTGTATGCATTGTTAAAGATAATGACTTTGAACAAAAGAGCATCTGTAGTCCATGGGCAGCTCAGGACAACGAGGGAAGCCCAATACAAAATTGCCTAAACTATGCCCGACATAAGACCCACAATGCAAAGCTATACATAATATCACACCACCAACAAGTAATTAAATCGGATGGTAAACTTAAAACTGGTGTTATTAATGTTTTAATAACACCGCAGCGTCTCTAATATCTTCGACTTCAGATTCGTTATCAGACGATCATACAACCATAGCCCAGTGCCTCCCTCAAAAAACCACAAAACAGAAATCACCACTTTCATCCCAATCAAGCCAATCAAAACACATTGAGTCTAATCATTTAGAGCAGGGGTGTCAAACTCAAATACACAGTGGGCCAAAATAAAAAAATCGGTACTAGTCGAGGGCCGGACTGGTTCAATGTTTATTGCAAAACGTATTGAAATGAACTTATTGCACATATTAAACCTGGAACTAACAAAGCTTAAAGGATTGCCTATAAAAACAACATTAAACATTAAATAATCAGTTGCATTCATTTCTTATGGTTCTATCTGCAGCTTTTCTGGAGTCATTTCTTATGATTACATTTTCCCACAGGCCAACAACAGCTTAAAAAAAACTATTTCCCTCAAAGAAAAACCAAACATGCCCTGTTGTCGCAAGAAAGAAAGTGCAGAAGGAAACATCCATGTAAACTCAGTGTGCTGCTCTGTGATGCTTCAAGCCAGATACTTGGCATCTCATCTTGGGTGCAAGGTCATCAATGTTTGGGGTCAGGCTCTGAGCTGAGGAAATCCTCAGGATTGAGTGAAGGTGTGCGTGCAATATACCGGCGGGTCAGATCTAATAGTAATTAGAAATTATCCTGCGGGCTGAAATTAAATCCACCAAGGGCCTGATTTGGCCCCCGGGCCTTGAGTTTGACACATGTGATTTAGAGAAACTAAAATGAAGATCTAAACAGCAGATGCTATTTGTGTATTAACAGATTTACACCCAACACTTTATTGCTGCACATGGGTTTCACAAAGACACATCAACATATATACTATAGAAATAAACCTGACTTGTAACAAACACTACAAGATAAGATCATAAAGTAGAGATAGATTGTATCCAGTGACATAATACGTTAAAGAATCAACAACCTTTTGACCACTGACAAAAGGTGTTAGGACTGGAAAGGGTTGAATATTATGAGGTAGGATACATTTGTTCTTGCACTTCCAGTTGGTAAAAGCTACATTTCCTTTTTAACAACTCTGCAATTTCACAGATAATGGACAACATAGACTGCCTGGTCGCTGTGTTGTTTTTCCAGGAATGAGTTCTTTACAAAAGGTCAGAAAAAACATTTTTCTTCCCCCATTATCTGCTGCTGCTTCTTCTTGGTTATAAACTTCAATTGGATCCCAAGCACACGTTCTGGGGGACAGAAAAGGCTGTGAGTGCTGAGCACAGTACATCTGAACCTCCTGAAGTTGTTTTTTACTAAAAAAGTGATAATACAGTTTTAGTATGCTAAAGGTATGCTTAATGACCACACTTATATTATCATCAAAATGGCATACAGGGGCCAAAGGCTAGGTCCAGCATCAGCCTTGATTAAACCCTTTATGTGGATCCTTTCAAAAACTGCCATTTTAAAATGACAAATGACAAGAAATAAAATAAGAAAACGCCAATTGTTGAAACACAAAATCAATACTTCGAGGGATAAGCAAAGCTTTCAGTGAAACATGTAATGCAGCTCCAGCGGCGATAAGAGTTTCAGTTGCTGAGTGACGCACATGCTTTGCTGCCATAATTATATGGTTGTCTGGGACAGAGAATTGCAGTACAGAGGAGCGACACACTGTGACTGTGCCTTCAGAAAGTGGTGTGTATAAATCATTATCTTTCTCTATCATTAAATCTTTCCTGTTGACATTCCTTTTTCCTATACTTCTTTCATTATATTTTGTCAGACATGGTTTGTACTTCTTTCTCTTCTTAGTTCCCTTCGTTATTTTCTCTGTGATCATCCTCTCATCACCGTTTGCTTGCTTGATTTAGTCTCATTTGGATCACCCACAATAAAGAATGGCCAATGTCATGCCAACAGAATACCTTGACTACCAATCTTGCCTCTTGGCATTAAAGCATTTACCTGACTTAAACTAACCATACTGAAGGTCTGTACTTAAAGGCCCCACACGCAGACTGTCCTCCTAAACAGGTCTTTTCCCTTATTCTGCTTAATTAAACCTTGTTTAACGACTGCAAGAGAGAAGTAAACTGTGCCTAAATTGGATCTGCCTGCCAGATGGGCCTTGATAGCATTTTTTTCTAATTCAAATCCAGAAACCTTTCCACACAATTTACTACTTTTGTTAATCCTCATTTCAGTAGTAAATAAATACATTTAATTTTCACAACGCAGTACAAAAAGGACTTTTGTTATGTAAAATGTCTTTCTGTGGCCTGAAATGACAAAAACGTTATGACAGACGAAGCGAAGTTAATCACTTAAAAATAGCTGTTTTATTATATAAGTGGGACCAAGCGGGACTATGTCTAACATGGAGAAATCAGAGCTACCCTTTTGTAGGAATGATTAAGAAAATTGGCATTGAACTTTCACCAAGAGTAACTCAATGGTTACTGTAACTTGAAAAGGTAACAAATGCATCCTGTTTGTGGAGCGAATGTGCCATGGGATGTTTAGTTTTACATGCTACACCTGGTTAACTAAGTGTTCATTTTGTAAATTAAAATTGGAAAGAAATACAATTACATTTTAGTTGTATGGACAATCATTTTATGTATGCGTTTTTCTGATTCCTGGTAGCCTTTTAAACTGAATTTATTATGATCATCTTGCAGACGTCTAATTATATCAAGAGAATTCAAGAAATTGGTTATTAGACACATTCCCCCCAAAATATAAGAAAAGAAAATGCCTGCCTTCTACATTTACGGTATGATTGCTGTCAATAGGTGTCAACCAAACACACGATCAAGTGTACGCCTGTGCGTCAGTTGAGGCTTGTTTGACGTCCTTCTTGCATTTGTCTCATGATGCTTTGATCCTTGGCTTTGTGACAGCAAATCCTTTTTAAATCTTCACAATAACAAGAAGCCACTCTTCCAAATGTCAAGTGTCAGAGCTTTAGTGCTATGATCATTTTCCTGTCACCTCAGAAAACTGGCTTGATAGAGATAGCTTAAAAATTGTCAATTGAAAAGGTTGAGATGTAAAAGTTAGATTAGTTACTCTTCTTATTGGTCCTTGACTGCAAAGAGCACATCTCTTTTTTAGTCATGAATCCTGAGTTTGCACCTGAGCACACTGAAAGGAGAAAACGTAACCCGTCTTCACACAGATACAGAGTTATTTTGGTGGGCTTTCCAGATGTTTAAAAAATATATTTTTATCGTATTTTACATGATCATATGATGTCTATTTGTTGCCAATTGGAACCATATTTAGCATGGTAACCGCAATCCAAGGCCTCCTAACTGTGGGTAAGTGTTTTATCTTAAAGGTCACCTATTATGCAAATTCCTCTTTTTCATGTCTTTTATACATAAACATGTACAATCTGCATTAAGAGATTCTGAAAGTTTCAGGAAAAAAGATTCTCTCACTTTTTGTCCTGATCCATTTATATAAAAACCTGTCTGAAAATGAGCTGATCAGATTTTGGCCACTTGATGATGTCAAAACGATTTGTTGGCTTGTGTAACCATTAGCCAATCACCAACCAAGGTAACCCCCCCCCCCACTTATCACCTGAATCTCCTCCTAGAGCACCATTGTGTTCTTTTTAACCAAATATCTCTCAGAGGGGCGTGGGGAGGGGCTCCTTATTTTCATCTAAAGTAACAGACAGAGAATCAGCACTTTTGAAACAGGGCTGAAACAGAGGGGATTATGGGATGCTGCAATGATCTGTTTGGTGTTTGGAGCCAAACACTTCAGAAACATGTTTTGTATATATCTGAAACCTATAATATATTGATAAAAAAACAGTATAATAGGGGACCTTTAAGTCGTATTAACATATGTTTCCTTTATGAACATGTAACAACATTGAGTGAGTGAGGGAAATGTAGTTCTGGATAGTGCTTTCTTCTCTTTCTCTGGACCATTCTTGTTTCTTCTTTCTTTGTGTTCAAGTACCAGTGTCTGTCCACGTTAATCACACTGACGTCATGCAGGCACTTAAGTATGATTCACTCGTTATATATCTCTCCTTCTTCTCTTGTGTTGTAGGGATTAGACAGAAGTGGAGGAGGTTACGTACATGTGGGTCCAGGAACGTGTGATTTTAATTACATGTCACTTTGGTGTGTATGCGCACTCATACATGTGTGGGTTGTTCAAGTCGTGATGTATGCGGTAGTTTGAAATAAACTTTTCTGACTGTTCTTCACAGCTGTTGTTCATGTTTTAAAGTGTTTATTAGGGGGTGTTACGTTCTCCAAAACAACAATTTGATTTGACTATTGATTTGAGGTTCATGATTCGATTTGATTTGTTATTTCCATTTTTCTTTCCAACTTTGCCACTGTCTGGACTTCATCTTTAAGAAGAAAGGCTTTTTTTGGGAATGTACCACACGAATGCCATATTGTCAAATTTGAATGATTTTTAAAAAGTTATTACAAACACCTCAATTTTGTCATTGTGTTGCTTTTAGTGTTGTTTTCTTTCCTTTGGACACATGCAAGTTGCTGTGTTAGGAGGGAAATAAAACACTTGGAGAATCACTGCTTATGATTTAAATGGTAGGTAGGAATCAGTTTGTCAATTAGGGTGCCCACAGGTACTATACTTCAGAAATATATACTTGCTCTTTCGGTTTCATGTCTCTCTCACCGTGTGTGTGTGTGTGTGTGTGTGTGTGTGTGTGTGTGTGTGTGTGTGTGTGTGTGTGTGTGTGTGTGTGTGTGTGTGTGTGTGTGTGTGTGTGTGTGTGTGTGTGTGTGTGTGTGTGTGTGTGTGTGTGTGTGTGTGTGTGTGGGTGTGTGTGTGTGTGTGTGTGTGGGTGTGTGTGTGTGTGTGTGTGTGTGTGTGTGTGTGGATATAAACAGAAGTGGTATTTCACATTAAATCCACATTTTGTTATTGTGTTTGTTGTGTGGCAAAGCAAATCATCATGGGATGAGTTTGTGTGCAATGGTAATTTATGTCATGAGAGACAGGTGGTAGCTCACAACGTGTCAAAAATGGAAAGGGTCAATCATCTGGGGAGTATTCATATGATGATTGAAATACAGTATACAGAGGTCGACCCATTATTTTCCAAGCATTTACATAAAACAGGCAATGGAACCTAAAACTGAAGGTCAAACAATGACCAATCTGGTGTACATTTGAAGCCATTAGTTAGATGGCTTATTGTAAAGCTTACTTTAATTTCAGTTTGTATATTGTTTGTTTTAAAGTAACTCTATAACAATAAACATAACAGGGTAAACTGTAAGAATGTCACTAAAACTATCAACATAGTTTACACCCAAACATCCTGATTTAACCTTGAACATTAGAAGATGAATAAAACCAATTCAAAATCTGAATTGAACATATTTATTATGGTATATCTGTGAATCCTGGAGCTAAATGTTGAAGTGCACTCACCCTTAAAAAAACAACAAAACAGAGGATGATGGAGGGGTCTAGGGCATTCAGTGTCGAATCCTCTGGAGAATTGAGAAGAATCACGTGTCTTACGGTTGAGTAATGGTGCTGTTGCTCTTCAAAGTTGCTTGGAAACTATTCAACCCCCCTTCTGTCCTTCAGCCTATTTTGGAAATCTCTCAGTCAACATGTGGAACCAAAGTGTGTTTACTCTTATTAATGGAAGAGAGGGACGGAGAGAGCAGGGATGTGTACGACCTTGAGCTGTCAAGGCTGGACTCACACACACACACACACACACACACACACACACACACACACACACACACACACACACACACACACACACACACACACACACACACACACACACACACACACACACACACACACACACACACACACACACACACACACACACACACACACACACACACACACAGCCCACCATGTCAAAAAGGTGTGACGGATCAAACTTGCTGTTTTTCTTCTCTTTCTCCCCCCCTTTTCCTTTCCTCCCTCTCTCTTACACCAGTGCTTTGACCCTCCTCTCCTTGTACTGCCTACCCATCTCTTCTATACATTTGTCCTTTCCCCCCTTCCTCCTTATCAGCTTACATGCACAGAATGTAAAAATGCATTTAAAGTGCCAATCTTGTTCTACTCAAGGTTGTCAGATTGGATTTAGTTTCTGTTTGATTTGTACCTGACACATTTTTCTCCTTCCTCATTCCCTCTTTCTGTTTCTCTGTCCATCTGTCTACCTATTTTCTTACCCCCATCCTTGTATATCTTACCTAACACTAACTGTGACAAGAATATGCAAGTCTAATCCAGCACTTCGCATACTTAATACATAATCTACTAGATTTGCGTACAGTGTATATATAGAGTTAAAATATGGTCCTAGTATATTTAATTGTCTATTCTTAGATGTTGGGTGTCTACTCACCAGATCATGTATTCAGTTGTATATGTGTGTGAGTTTGTGTGAGCATGGGTGTTTATTCCTCTATCTGTGGCTCATCAGCCTGATATATTTTGTTCTCATTTGTTACTGTAAACTCAACGACATTTCACCGAAGAATGTACCATTGCACCAACAGCCGATTGGTCTGATGCGTTTGTCTTATTGTTGATTAGACCCACCAATTTGGGCACTTCTACCATCTTTGACATTCATATATATATGATACATGACCAACATTTTCTAAAAGCTTTTTATTAAAATGGGAAAATATGGACAGTGTTTTTCTTCCCAATGATAAGATTGTTGTTGGAGAAAAATATGGAGAGACACCATGCCGCACTCGTCCTGATTCCCCCCCATTTCTATCCTCTATCTTATCTCTCCCACCCTGATCTTTGTCACCAGTTGTTGCCATAGTGACACACGAATCCCACGAGACACACGAGACACACACACACACACACACACACACACACACACACACACACACTGTTTCACACACAGACACTTCAGAGCCTCCACGCAGTGAAGCACCAGCTTACTCATATGACCACAAAAACACATCTGTTGCAGGATTGGATCCCAGAAAGTCAAACATTTGTTCTAGAAATATTTGTTTCCGTCTTGGATACAGAGTGCTTGTTTAGCAGTACTTTTGCAGTGCACCACAACTGTCTTCTTCAGAGTATCTTTGGTGAGACTGTTGTCTTGTTTTTTTAGGCAGCCTGCAAGAACCTTAACCCTAACCCTAACCCTTGGACAACGTGATAAATTACATTTGAAGAGAGCTATGAGAAAATCAATACCAATCTCATATATGTCCATTTAATATGAAATGTAGTTTCAGCACTCAGTAAGCTTACTGTGGCTTAGCATTGAGACTGGAAGCAGGGGAAACAGCTTGCTTAGTTCTGTTCAAGGGAAAACAAATAATACAAAAATTAATCCAACATTAAACAAAGTGATAGCAACCTTATTGGTGAGCTTTGGAAGTGCTTATAGGCTGCTTTTACTAAACTAAGCTAATCCAGCACACTTCTTCATATTTACTTAGCGGATATCAAAGTGGTGTTGATCTTACAATTTAATTTTTGGACAAAAAGCCTTTGAGCATATCCAAATGGGTAAGCCATTATCTAAACTATTATCTAAACTAAACTAATCTGTGGCGTCTTGTGGAACAAAAGCTATGTACTGTATATACTCAAATGTATATTTCTCTAGACCTAGAAATAATTCCTCTGTATCCGCTTCCACATGAATCAGATGTAAATGTACAATTTCCTAACCTAGCAAGAACTGATCTGGCAAAATGTACACAAAGTTGTGCATATTTCTACAAATGTTTACTGTCAACCAATACACAGCTTAGTTGAAAACGTTATTCTGATGGGTCAATTTGGACATTTCAGAGGTTGTTTATTCTCACCAAGCCACCGCTGCTAAGGAGAACAGACCATTCCTAAGGAGGATTAAGGGACTATGCGGTGCAATCATATAATTTCATCCAGAAAACAACCTCCATCTCAACATCAGCAAAACAAAGGAGCTGATTGTGGACTACAGGAAGCAGCAGGGAGAGGGACACGCCCCCATCGCCATCAATGGGACTACGGTGGAGAGAGTCAAAAGCTTCAGGTTCCTTGGGGTCCACATCACTGAGGACCTGACATGGTCTCTTCACACCACCACCATCACCAAGAAAGCTCGACAGTGGCTCTTCTTCCTCCGCAGGCTGAGGAGGTTCAAAATGGATTCCAGGATACTCTGCAACTTCTACAGGTGCACGATAGAGAGTATCCTCACTGGCAGCATGACGGCCTGGTACGGCAGCTGCACCGACCTCGATCGTAAGGCTTTACAGAGGGTGGTGAAAACTGCACAGCACATCACCAGGACGGAGCTGCCATCCATGGAGGACCTTTACTCCCAGCGGCTCAGGAAGAAATCACTACGGATTATCAAAGACCCCCATCACCCCAGCCACAAACTGTTCTTTCTGTTGCCGTCTGGCAGACGTTACCGCAGCATCCTGGCAAGGACAAGAAGATTCGGAGACAGTTTCTTCCCGCGGGCAGTGAGACTGTTAAAAAATTGAACTGTTGAAACAACTTCAAACATTCAACTGCTACTCAGTAGTATGTATCTAATACCTAATATATATATATCATTCCAATAACTTGTATATAGACTCATACTGCACTATTCCACATCATAACTTTATTTCATTTTTATAACTATTATTTCATTTCATTTTTATAACTATTATTATTTTTGTATTGCTCTTGCTCTTATTGTTATTATGTTATGTTATTATGTTGCATTGTTGGAGAAGCCTGTGACATAAGATTTTCAACTGCATAATTACTCTGTAGCTATGTCAGATTGACAATAAAGAACCTTGAACCTTGAACCTTGAACCTTGAAGTGGAATACTTTCTGAATATTCACTTTACATTTTTGTGGAGAGCATGAAACGTTGGATCCATGGTGGCTAAACTGTCTCTAGTAAAGAAAAAGAACGAGTGCAAGAGATGGAAAGAGGTTAAAAGACAGAGCACTGGACGTCAGAGAAATCAACAGAAGAAGACAGACAGGAAGAAAAGGAACACGGTATGGGTTTAGGCATTGTTTAAAGACCGGTCAGAGACCAGCAATCTTACATGTGCATTTAGAAGACTCTCATACAGGTAGATATATTGCATGGATTTATTTGTTTGCAAGTTCTACATCTCCAACATGCACATAGGCGATCATATCCGATTTGGGGTCCTAATCCAGGTATTAATCTGCTATGCACAACAATCACACAAGAACGGAGTATTCCCTTTTGTGAGGGGTCTAATGGTAACTGGACAGGTCTTCTCCTCTGTCCCCTGTTTCCTGGCAACACACTATTCCTGAGTGAGTGTGTGTCTTCAGACAAACTGACCTGCTTTGAGACTGAAACATATGTTATGTCACGGTTCTTGGGTACGTGTTTTTAAGTCACAGCTACAAGGAGTAAAGACTTTTGGTGTTTTAATGTACATCTACGATAGCAACTAAGCTCTAAAATCGCAACAATAGCAATCCCTTTTGATTATTTGTTTATTACTTTTACTTGATAAGGTAGCATTGCTGTCTGACCATGAATCATTGTTCGCTCGTAGAAGAAGAAGAAGAAGAAGATGGACCTTTATTAATCCCCCGAGGGGGAAATTCAGTTTCCACTCTGTCGTACACACACATGCAATTTGATACAGGTAATACAGTACACACTTTTTTTTAAAGGTATTGTATCTTTACAGTGTATCTATATAGGAAGGTGTGAGAATAGAGGATATGAATGTGTGTGTGTGTGTGTGTGTGTGTGTGTGTGTGTGTGTGTGTGTGTGTGTGTGTGTGTGTGTGTGTGTGTGTGTGTGTGTGTGTGTGTGTGTGTGTGTGTGTGTGTGTGTGTGTTTGTGTGTGTGTGTGTGTGTGTGTTTGTGTGTGTGTGTGTGTGTGTGTGTTTGTGTGTGTGTGTGTGTGTGTGTGTTTGTGTGTGTGTGTGTGTGTGTGTGTGTGTGTGTGTTATACACAGTTGCAGTGATCAGGGAATCATCTTCTTCTCTGTGATATGTAGGTGTGGGCTGAGACGACAGTGTGTGGCTGCCTGTGGTGAGCAGGAACTCATTTCAGTTTAATGAGATCCGTGATGTGAAATGAGCTGAGAAATCTGATTTAGAAGCATAGGATGTGTTTATGTACGTTATTAAATTGTGTGTGTGTGTGTGTGTGTGTGTGTGTTTACTCTGCATTCTTGAATCTTCCCCTCCCCCGGATCTTTAAAATAACTTCCGACCCACCTAATATCACTGTTTTGTTATCTATCTATCTGTGTTTCTGTGTCAATGCGAGCCTCCCACCCATTGTTCCTTGTTGTCCTCTTCAATGAAAGTGATTTGACTAGCCTGAGTTCCTTAAATGTCAGCTGTATTCTGAAATGTAAGAACCCCTGCTGCTACTCGTCTTGACTGACATTTATTGTACAAAGAGTGTTTTGGTTTGTTTTGATTCTGAACATTTCCTGCTGGGGATGCAATTTAAGGAGTTGTAATGTGATTTCAGATCAAAGCATCATGTTACAGTTTGTGACAAATGCAGATGTCCCAAATCTAGAGCTGCCTCTGGGCGATGTTGATGACTGGAATCGAAGGAATGATTTCAAACATCATTTTGAGCATCAATCATATTCTTTATAGTTGGGTCATTGCACACACAGTAACGCAAAATAACAGCAAGGTAGGCTCACTAACTTTCCAATAGAGATGTTCCTTCCTTTGACTTGGAAACAGTGCATACATTATCTTAAACCACATGCTGTGTTTTCTTAGTTCATATAGAAAAAGGTAATTAACACTTGTTTTACATTGATCTCAGATGGTTAGATGATGCACTTCTAATTTCTCTGAATTTGGCCTTGCTCTGTCTGTATACTTTAATGTGATGGCATTTGACTCAGGCTTGAGTGGTGTTGTAAATATAACCAGGTCTACAGATTTCTTCTGCAACTTTAATGGATATTAACACTTGGGACTTATTCAAACATGAAACCAACATGTAAAAATATGTCACATTTATGTAAGTCTGCGTCTGAATTTTCAACACAGCGTTAACGCTTGCAGGGCTAAAAATAAAATATGAAGGATTTCATCCATAACTGATACTGAAGTAGTTTATTATTCTAACATTGTGGTGTGTGTTCATGCACGGAGCCACTGGACATTCTGAACATGGAACATACTGTACTCGTAACATACATTAGGGATAAGGATTAAATGTTAATGCTTCTGGCCATAGTGTAAGTTATTCAATACATCGAGGTGGTGGAAATCTATAGTGTACTCATTCAGAGAGAGAGAGAGGCTGTTGGAAAGATTTAATTGCATGATGAAAATAAATAATCTAGAAGCAAATTTAAAGTTAGCTATTTATCAAGATTTTAACAAAGTAATAATGCTGCAGGGCTGTTGCCATCATGTATTGTATTTGTATTTTATAAAATATTGAAAGCCATAATTATACCATCAAATATTTAATGGCATTTATCACACTTCAAAGACAATCCATCCACAGAGCTTGTCAGGCTCAATACGGTTGATGAAGCTTTGTTCAGTTATTATAAATAGTGTATTCAAGGGGTAAGAGGACAGGGTATGAATATAAACCTCACAATACGTGTAATTTAGTTCATATGCAAGAGTGCGGATGCAGGTCTCATTATCATAGTCAATGTGACCAGCAGGCCTGTGACACACTGACTATTATAGTAATCATGTTCTATTATCTTGCTGAAGCACTGAATTCATCATTATACTATATATAGAGACTGCTTTGGATATTGTTACTATGCAAGGACAAGTACTCCAAGTGGTTACCTGTTATAAATACCTTGGTATCTGGCTTGATGATTGTCTTACTTTTAAACTTCAGGTCACTAATCTGCTTAAAAAGCTGAGGGTTAGACTAGGTTTCTTTTTCAGAAACAAGTCCTGTTTCTCTTTTGAAGCCAGAAAAAGGCTAGTCATGTGACCTTTTTACCTGTGCTAGACTATGGTGATTTGATCTATATGAATGCACCTGCCCATTGCCTGGAAAGGTTAGATGCCACCTATCACAGTGCTCTGAGATTTGTTACTAACTGTAAAGTACTTACTCATCACTGTACCCTGTATGCCAAGGCAGGTCTGCCTTCACTTACTGTTCGGAGGCTCAGTCATTGGTACATATTCATATATAAAGCCATGCTGGGTAAACTACCGACTTATATATGCTCTTTGATCTCACGGAGAGTGGCAAGTAGCTATTGCCTGAGATCCCAGGATGTGTTTTTATTACATGTGCCAAGTGCTAGGACTGTTTTAGGTACTAAAGCTTTTATGTGCGCTGCTCCTCTAGCTTGGAACACTATGCAAAAATCATTGAAACTGAGCATTTTGATTCCCTTGCATCATTTTAAAGCACGGCTGGATGAAATGTTATTGGATACCTGTCACTGTAAATAGGTTGCTAAAGTATACCCCTGTAATTATGTTGTGATGTCCTTTTGTTTTCTGTTGTTTTTATGTGTAACTAATGTACCGCAGGTCTCCCTTGAAAAAGAGATCGTTGATCTCAATGGGATTTTTTATCCTGGTTAAATAAAGGCTACAAACAAACAAACAATACTTTTAATAGTTATACAGCATTAAATTAATCTATGTATGGAACAGTACAGCTTTTTCAGCAGCAGCTTGAACATGAGTCAGTGTAACAAGCTTCCTTACTTACCAATATTACAGCAAATCCATAAAAAGATGTAAGGCCATGCATTAAAATGCCTTGCTATGACCAATATAGCCAAGGAATGTATTCACATTATAACCTTGATATTCCACTGAAATATCCAATCCCCAAAAATGTCCTAGTGCTTTCTGGATTGTGATTGTCTGATTGGATTAAGATCCAAAAAGAGATGTAGTTCTACCTAGAGCTAATGTAAGGCCAAAAGTCACGTTTGTAATTCTTAATGAAATTATTTGAATCCAAAAAATTATCTTTTCCAAAACCCAACCAAGATATTTTGCAACCTTACCAATACAGTAGTAAAGCATGTAACATACAAGTGTGTAACATACTATTGACCTTTTCTATCAGACAACCCTGCCTGTTGAAAAATGAAGCTAAAGTGGTACCAATAGATTGAATTAAAAAGCTTCGGGATGTGACCATTTGGGAATGAGAAAGTGTTGTCCAAGCAGACTAAAAGATGAGATGATGTTTGATTTTGAACACATGGATAGCCTGTCACAATCTGCAAAGCCTTTTGTTGGATATTGACTGGCATTTTTATGGTATGTGGTTTAATAAATGGAACCTTTGCCTCCAGGCGGACTCTTCCACTTTGTCTTTCATTTGTTTTAATATAACCCATTATTGTTCATCATATTTCAATTATGGTCTCAAAAGGGCCTATACTAGAATAACAGCAGATCATGTTGACTGGACCCTTAATTGAATCTATCTGAGCTGTAATAGTGGACTGAATCTGATTAAGCTAATACGTTCGGTTTTCAAATAAAAAAGCCTCAGAGTTAATTCGAGAGACTCACTCCAGATCAGTTTTCTCTAAAACGGTTTTGTTTGTTTTCTTATAATCATATTTTTTGCCCATTCACTCCTAGCTGTTTCATCACTTATATTTAGAAGCAATCAATATACAGTAGCTTATTTTGTGTCGTCATTGAATCAAGATGCAAGTTGTAGCCTTTTCTCAGAGCTTTACAATGTTTTGGAGCAGCGCGCCAAGCCTATTTAGTTGACATTGTCAGAGTTTTAAGAAAGTTGCTTTGATGAGGCGCCCCCTGGGGTCTTTTCTCTCAGATAACAACTCTATGTGTGGACACCTGCCTCCTCGAATTGTAACCTCTATGTTGCTTGGGCCATGACGGCAACATTTCCGCAATCCATCAAAACATTGCTTTGAAGGGACAACCTGTTCCTGGTGTGAATATAAGAAGCATAAACAGATGGTGTTATGCTTTGTTTAATCCCTTGGTTTATTCAATCTTTTATTTATGCTACCATAAACAATCTAAAGACCTTTACAACGTCTTTCAGTCAAACACCGCACAGGTCATGCCTAAACATAACTGTTCATTTGGCGCTTGGTTGCAGTTCAAGTTTCTGCTTTTTTTTGGTGGTTATTGTTTTAACACGAATTCCACCAGCCTGGCTGTGTGGTCATTAAATATTCTAATCTAATCTAAAAGCAGATTTTTATATATCCAAATAAAGAAGAGGTTTTATTGAGACAACAATGTGACCCTAAATATAGCCAGGCTCCTGCAGTAAATTAATTTCCTGTCATCAGTTCTCACCTTAGAGCAACATCAGCCAACTTTGTGACCAAGTGCTGTGAAGTTGAATAAACACCAGAACCATCCACTTCCAGAAACATCCACAAGCTCTGTCATGTGCTGCCAAAGCTCAGATACACATGCACTTAGTGACTTACACAATAAATAAATCACTCCACTGAGAAGTTAGCAATGCCTAAAATGCTGCATATCTGTATTACAATGAGCTTATTTCCCCATATAGTTTATCATGCAAATGTTTCATAAGGAAATGATCAAGCAGTATTGTTTGTATCCCAATGTAAGATTCTATAAGTGTGTGTGCGTACTCAGCAAGCTACGATGATGAACATCATATAGTTTACCTTTGTGCAAACCTGACATTTTGACCTTAGGGTAGGGGAACAATTGTCCACATTTAAAAAGTTTCCTGGTCAGACACTACGATATGTAATGTAGTTTATCATCTTTTTATCTTGGGTAAAGGGACGTGTTATCTGATTGAGACTCTGCTTCAGTCTCTTCTCTAGTATTCCCTTATCTTGTGATGACTTTTCTAACCCTGCACTAATCATTTATAGTTTTGTCTATCCTATTTAGTGGCAGAGTAAATACAGTCCAGTGGCTCGTCTTTATATATGTAGTTGTCAAGGTGTTGACCTGTTAGCCTTCCTCGTTAACAAGGAGGAGTGGATACTGTCTTTGTTTACATAGCAAAGCTGCCGCACTTGGCTAGCTTGTTAGCTACGCTGAGAGAGTTTCCTGTGTCAGGTTGGCCCGGGAAACCTCAGGAGTCTGACTCTGGAGGAAGGAAATACAATATTTAACAACACAATGCACACATGTATTCGATAGTTAGGTCTGTATGACCAATAAAGGCGTCCTTAGGGTTTACTTTTACCACAAATAGTTTGACATACAATACACCTAGGCATTACTTTCACTACATGACTCCGGCACTTATAGTTGGACTGGCCATTTGGAGCAAGTTTTCCCTATGGGCTGCTTGACTAATGGGGCAATTGCATTTCAAGATATACCTTTTTTTAAATATGCATAGCCTCTAGCTTGGATTAAGATTAAAATGTCATAAAATAATAATTTAGTGCCATATTCCTAAGGCAACAAACATGTTATCATGTTAATGATGCATGTTTTAAATACCTTTAATACTCATGCCTATTTCTTGACAAATTTCAATTTTTTATATTTTATACATTTTTGTAGGGCGTCTAATGATTACCCGTGGGATTGTAAATGTTGACTAATTTCCTTCAACAAGTACTTTCCATTTCACTTTGCTGTGTTAGTGCTTACTTTATGAGAAATTATGGCCAGCTGAACATTATCAATTTAGTCACGTACATAATGTATTAACACATCATACGGTATAATACAACCTTTCATCCATACTACCATAATAAAAGATGTTACAGGCATGTGATGATCTGACCAGAGTTGGTTGTAACGCGTGTAACGCGTTACAAAGTAACGCGTTACTGTAATAATATTACTTTTGTCGGTAACGGAGTAGTGTAACGCGTTACTTTTATAATTCAGTAATCACACTACAGTTACTAACATTGCCCCGACACGCGTTACTTCGTTACTTTTATAAAATCAGTCATAATCACACTGACAGACAAGAGGGGTTTCCGCCGCAGGTTTATATGTATGTAATCTGCGCGACTTGCGCGTCCACATCTCCACGTGCAGTGCTGCATAAACATGGCAGAGTCAGCGATAACTTTCGAGGGGTGGAGGTATGCCCATTATTTTGAGTTCGTCCAAAGAATAGACAGGAATGTGACGGTGAGGTGCAAACTGTGTCCAGGCCAGAAGCTGTTATCCACTGCTGCAAACACCACGTCAAACCTCAACAAACACCTGCAAAGAACACATGCTAAGGTGAAGCTAATAGCTAAGGACCCCCGAACCCAGAGTGAGGATGTTGTGCGCCGCCGCCGACCCCTGAAGCGGCACAAATTAGAATTTGGAGGACCGGTAACCAAAGCAGAGATGGACAGGCTTGTAGCATCCTTCACAGTAGAGGTAATGTTGCCCATTTGCACAGTGGAATCACCATCGCATCGTTCAGAGATATACTGCGCAAAATACAGATAGCAGGAGACAGAGGACAGCCATGGTCAGAGCTATCTGGATCAGTCTTATGCGACAATGGAAACTGAACTAAAGAGAACATTTGAAACTTTAGCAGTCTGCGTGATCTGCCTGTAGGGAGGGGCGGGCCGGCCCTGAGAGTAAAGTAACGAGTAAAGTAACGAGTAAAGTAACGAGTAAAGTAACGAGTTACTTTATGTAGAGAGTAACGAAGTAGTGTAATATATTACTTTTTTTTAAAGTAATATGTAATATGTAATATATTACTTTTTTTTAGTAACGACCCCATCTCTGGATATGACAAACACAATAGGAAAAAATATGACTTGGTACACAATAACAAAAGGAACACCATATAAGAGTACAAGGACACGGTACATAAAGAAACACGATAGTATACACAACATGCAATGGCATGCCATTTGCGTGCCGCCTCTGATTGAGTTGCCTCCAGTGTCTGCACCATCATTTACACCAAATATTCAATATATGTTAAGATGCTCAAATAAATGAAGTTACTTTTAAGACCTTATTTGTTTAATTTCATATTTTTAGGTTGGTTGAAAATGTGTAATAATGGAAAAATATCAGTGTGTGCTGTGTAAATGGGATTTTGCAGATGAAGCAGAAGCAGATTACGTAGTAATAATAATGCAGTCTTGACTGAAATCACATTGTTTGCTTATTAGTTTTATTATGTGATTGTTGGTTAAAGACAATCATCCTTACTGAGAAGAGACATACAGTATAGACACAATGTAACAAATTGGGACTGTGTGTGTACTTTGTCAAACCGGTTCAATTTACTTCCTTTTCACCACGCAGGAACAAAGCTGATTGCCAAAGTGTTAAAAAAACAGGAAACAGAGCACTCCACAAATCAATATGTAGAGATGCTCCTTAAAATCCAAGGGGTCTGTCTGGATAGAACTTCAATTATTGGAGCAGCAGCAAGTGTGTAGTTCACACGATGAATGAAATCACATTACCTCCCTGATGGGGGGGAAAGAGATTGCTTCAGTCAAATCTTCTTTGGAACGGTGCTATGGTGATCACTGTAGGTCATTCATTTAACTAATGTGTTCACATCAATATTTATTGAATTATGAATGGAAACATTTTGGTTTTTAATCATTGTTAGACATAAATTAAATCAAAGCTTTCAGTTTCTATTGTTGCTTGGAGGTAAGCAATGGCTGTTATCCTTATTCACCCTTTCCTAATTCATCTTGCTTTTCTCTCCCTTCATTAATTCTGTATCTGCATCATTATCTCTTTCAATTTCACTTTACTGGCTCACTATGAAACCAGATCAACCTTTGAGGGCTCAGGAGAGCTCAGTGATCTTATCATGTGACTGCTATGTGAGTTTGGCACAGTAGTGTGTCTCCTGCAGCGACGTGCAGTCAGTGGAGGCAGGGGAGGCAGAGCCTCACCTGTCATACTCCAATGTAACGGAAAAACAATTAAAGAAAAACTAAATAATAATAATAATAAAATGTCTCCACTGATCTTGTGTAAATGTGATTTCTGTATCGCATTTTATAGTCAAAATCAGCAAATTTGCCGAGCTCCGCTACGGGAGCGATGAGAAGTGAGGCAGGCACGAGCACTGCCTCACGTAAGCCCACAGTAACTTGCTGGAGCGCGGGCACTAATTTAGCGCGGCCACTTATTTTGTGAGCGCGCTTAAGCCATTTACTGTGGGGTGAGGTGAGGCACAGATGAGATCTGTCTCACTTCAGAATGCGTCACCCCACAGAAACTGGCAGGAAAGCGGGCCCTAAGCGCATGCCTGTTACCATCTCACTGTAGGTCACCAATGTAATGTTTGTAGATCCGTTTATTACATTTATCCTCGCCATCCATAGTCTCTAAATAACTTATTTCACGTATATATGATATTTAGGCTCGCTGGTCTCATCGTACAACGGCAATGAAAAAAGCACCAAGAGAGGCAGCCATAACCTCTGCCGCACTGATTCACAGGTTCTTGTTGCTACTGTTATTCTACCGCAAACAACAAACTAGACTTTTGAAACTACAGGAAGATAAGGAGGACTTTTACAAAACAGTAATAGAGATTGTTGTCCAGAAGGATAGCATGGACTTATATTCATCTTCAAGTCAAGGTAAGACCACAACTGTAATGAAAATGGGATCTTACTTAGAAAGAACAATCCAATATTTAGATTTTGGGTATCCTTTTGTTGATCGGTCTGTTTAAAATGAATCATAGCATCAGACTAAAAAAGCTTTTGAAAATAACAGAATATTTCGATTAAGGTCAAAATAGGCTATAATATTTGTAAATCTGACTCTGAAAGAGTCAGTGCCTCACCAGCCATGAACCTCACCGCACGTCACTGGTCTCCTGTCACAGTGACGAGGAATGTAAGAGCACAGTTTCCTGGAAACAAAGCAGGCCTGAAATGTTCTCTGCGATGTTCGAATGTTTTTTATTTCAAAGGCATTTGAAATAGATAGACAGAACATTGAAGGAGCTTAAAGAGGCCCAGCTATGCTTTTGTGGGTTTTTCTTTTCCTGCAGTGTGTTCTATAGGTTATTGTGCACGTAAATGGTCTGCAAAGGCAAAAATCCTTGTGTTCCCTCCAGAGGGATCAGTAGATCCCCAAGAAGTGGATCTGTAAATGGAGAATTGCAAAGTAAATCCAAATGTGCATCAAGTTTTTCTTTGGTGACCATTTGCAAACCTCGACATAGCTGACCTTTAAATAAATGATGAGCTGAGGATTCAAAAACACACACACATCACACAAGCTTTGTCAGACCATCCTGTGTTATATAACCCAATGACAGAAAACTTGTTTTGAATTGTTGATGAATTGTGGTGTCTCCAAGGATATAGGAACCAAGTTCATGTGACGTTCTAAGCATTAGAAATATTAAAACATATGTTCACATTTGGTGTATTGGAAGCTTTGAGATATGTTATTCCTATTGGGCGAATGAAACATGTTACACATATTTTGTCCAAATCACAAATTCAGTGGCAGGTGATTCTCTCTGCAATATGCTGTATTTCCCCCCTTCAAGGTCTCATTTGTCACGGCCTGGCTATCTTTCATTAAAAAAATGATCTTGTATCTTGTCTGGTCTTACTTCCTGTGTTTGCGCTCCTGTGTCTGATTGTCTCATTGTGTTCACCTGTTGTGTTTCTGCCTCCCCTCCCCAGCTGTGTCTTGTCCTGTGATTATCCTGCTGTATATTTAATCTGTCTTCCCTTTAGCTCCATGTTCGGTCGTCGTCTTTCTCGTCCATGTTACCTGCCTGTTCCTGTCTTTAAGTTTGTTCCTGTTTCTCGTGCTCCCCGGTTTGCTGATGTTAAGTTGTTTTTTCTTTGTCATCAGCTTTTTTTTATTAAAGCTTGCTTTTTGTTACTAGACCTTTTGTCTGTTTTACTGCATTTGGGTCCTATTTTCCCCAATCCTGACATAATTTTATGGCAATCGCAGAATTCTCCAACTTAAAAACACAGGATTTAATTATTTAATAAAATGTTACGAGTAGTCAGTTTTAATAATTTATTGTTACAACCGTAGTAAATCATATTTCGGTTCGTTTTCTATGATGGAGGGCTATTTAACATTGTGACATCACCAATGGTACCATGGCAACAACACCAGAGTACTCTTAGAAGGATTTAATGTTCACCTACGTGCCTATAGATCTTTTAAAATAGCATAATGCAGCTAATTGATGTTTCTAAATATAGTTATCACCATTTCATCAGCGCAAAGCACATTTTCCTATTATCTACACACCTGGATCTCAGGGTCAAAGCAGCCCCCGGAGATTTCACAAAATACACAAACCAGGAGTGTTTTGTTATTGGAGTCACATACAGTATGTATAGTAAAGGTAACATAAGTGAAAGCTTTCTGGTATTAATCCAAGCCAATGAGGTAAAAGCTTGTTTCCCTCTGGTGGGATACAAAGCCAAGCAGTCTGTTAGCATAGTCTTAATACCTCAGGAACCACCGCCACCTTTGATAATCACCGTAAAACACAGAGCTAATTAAAATGCAAACACACCCACACAAAATATAATGAAACTGCACAAAGGGTCACATTTAATTAAGGTTCACATGTACAGGAAAGCCAACACACACACACACACACACACACACACACACACACACACACACACACACACACACACACACACACACACACACACACACACACACACTCTCTCAGTTAAATTACTTCCTGCAGGAAATCAGCCTGAATGACCACCACATATTAAACATTCATGAAAAGCCACTGCATTTGTGTGTGTCTCCTCTATGCTTCAAAACCTTCACATACTTTTGTTATACAAATTGTGTCATCTGTTCTGCTTTCATATATTCTTAAATTGATCTTATTTTCCTTCTTCTCATCTTACCTCTCATCTCTCTTCTTGTAATCCTCAACTCATTTCAAAATGTCTTCCTTTGTTCTCCTCTCTTCCTCTTTCATCCTCCAATTTTCTCTCCATCTCCTCATTTGGAAAAGCTCTGACCGTATAGACAAATGAGTGTTTGTGTGTTTACATCTCCCCCACCATACATTATGTGTGTGTGGCTGTCGGTATGCAAATGAAAAGGGTGTACATGTGTGTGTGTGTGTGTGTGTGTGTGTCTGAGCAGGGGCTTTCTTGCGTTGGCAGGTCTGCGTATTTAATTGCAGCGTGTTTTGGTCTCAAGGGATTCATGCTGCTTCCGCTGGCATCCATCAATACAATAACAACAACAAGGGCTCCTTGAGCTTTAGCATAATTTTCTCACGCCAGCCAGCTTTCTAATAAGCTATCTGTGTGTATGTCAACTCAGAAATCCCACATTGTCAACAGTGACCTGGCAGTTAGTCAATCTAACTGCCAAAAGACTAACACTCATATTAGATGATGTATTTAGGTGCTGCTGCAGCCCTGTAGCATGCCGTTGCGTACTGTAGGTTGTGAGTCCCATTTGGTGTATTGGAAGCTTTGAGATATGTTATTCCTATTGGGCGAATGAAACAAGTTACACATATTTTGTCCAAATCACAAATTCAGTGGCAGGTGCTTCTCTCTGCAATATGCTGTATTTCCCCCCATGCAAATTCCATTTTCAAGGTCTCAGTTGTGACAGATTGCTCATGTGCTTTCGAGAAAATACCTTAGAGCCTTTACACCCTCTTAGCACATTTAAAAAATGCGGCAGAGAAGAGTACATCAACAACTGTAGGAGGTGGCGCCTCTTTGCTTCTGAGTAAGTGCCACCGCTCTGCTGGTAGTCAGAGCTAACCGACCATGAGGAGTTACTGTGGGAGACAGGGAGTCTCCTGGAGGGTTGACAGTCCCCAGAAGCACATGTTTGGTCCCTTTCAGGACATCAATGTGTGTGTACCTATGTTGCAGTGGAGGAAGGCTCTAAGTGTGTGTGTTGGGTGCATAGCCATGCCATTTATCCTGGATAATTTGACCGTCAGTGCTAAACACCTTGTTACATTATACAGCATATCTGCGGTCCCTTGTGTTGCAATTACCGTGACTGAAGAGGAATGAATGTCGTATGCATGTACATTAACTCGTTGCCATTGTTAAGACAAACTAGTTAGCAGAAAAGGCAGCTTTTTAAACACAGCTACAAAACCAAACATAATTGTACTCTTTGATTTACAAAAGAAACTTGAAGAAACAGTTGTTTTTATTACAGGCAGTTCTCCTGAATCTGAAATGTTTCTCGATGCTCAGAGCTTTGTAGTTTGATGGATGGCACCATGCAGTGAGCATACTCACATGGTAGCCTTGTGTGATAGCAATTTTCATTATCACAGTTTTGGAACTTGTTTCAAATAATATCTGATGCCTATTGAAGATGATTGATGTTATTTCATCGTTAATTTCTGCTCTTTATTTGGTCTTTAATCTAGTTTTCGAAACATCAACATGTTTGCTCTGTAAAGTTGCACTTATATCATCAGACCAGAACAAAATAAATGACATGCCATGCTCTGACACATTTGTTTTTGCAAAAAGTTCAACATCTTTTTTTATTAGGGCCCCAGCATTATGTATGCATTTTTTTATCCTCAGTGCATCACCATCCTTTTGGACAACTCAATTCCATGTTTTAGGTTAGAGATGGTTCAAACTAAAGTGCATTAAATGGTTGGCCCACACATCATAGGGAGGCGTATGGCGCAGTGGGTTAGTGCATTGGTGTTCGGATCAGGGGGTCACAGGTTCAAACCCCACTGCAGTCAGCATGTCGTTGTGTCCCTGGGCAAGACACTTCACCCCAAATTTCTCCTGTGGGGATTTCCCACAGTATCGAGTATGTAAGTCGCTTTGGATAAAAGTGTCTAACAAGTGACATGTAATGGTGTAATAATCATAATGATGCCTGCTGAACACATGTATACTGAGACCTCGCTGACAGTATAACACAATTGCCAGAGTGAAAATTAGATAAAAGAGAACTCACAGAGTAATCAGATGAAAAAACACTTCTGTTTTAAAAAGTAACATGTAATTAAAGACCTTGCTCTTGCCTTTTGAATGCATTTTGTTGAGGTGGCTTACAGTGTGTGGGGTTGACTCTTCGTGAAGCAGTTGAGAGTGCTTACAATGCTGGAAATGATAGATGAGTGCTTCACACAACTAAATTACCCGCCGTTTCATCATTTTTTAATTGAAAAACAATTGTGTGTAAATGTGAAGCACATTTCACAGAGCTTTAAAGTGACAGTAACATGTCACACAGTCATTTACTTTAGGTCTGATATAGTGAAAAGAACATTTAGTACACCACTATCTGAAAACGCTGTCTCATGGAAAGCTGTTTCTGGGCCGATGTTATACTGCAGCTTTAATCAAATGTTCAAACATATCATGGTTATCATTTTGATATAATGTAGCAGGAAACGCTGTATGTCTGTTAAATATTACATTTAGATGACCCACAAAAAGGCCTTTTTACTTTCACATATAAACAGTTTTCCCTCTTTCTTCATATTTCTACAAAGACAACTAAAACACGGATGTGTGTGGTGATCTGTGAACCTGTATCTGTATGGATGCCATACTGTAGAACTCTTTCAGTTTTCATTCCGTGAAAGTCGCTTTTCATTTATTGTTGAGTGCTTTTGTGTGTGTTCTTCATGTCTGCTCTCTTATCCTCAACACAATTGGAATCAGTTTCTTTGGAGGTAAAACTTTGACATTGACAACATTGAGATTGCATTCGAGAACGCCATTTTCTTTCACACTAAATTCTCTTTGTATCATCATATTGTCGTTGTGCCTCCTCATCTTCATTGCCTCACTTCTCCTGTCATAAATGCCTTAATCCTGATAATTCAACAGTCACATCTGCTATTAACCCCAGACCCTAACCCCAACCCTAATTATAACCCTAACCCTAACCCAGGGAAAACAGAAAAGAAAATAATTTTAAAGGATTCTTTCTTTGTCTTGTCCTCACTTGACTCTTTTCTTTAGTATCATCTGCAACGTAACCCCGCCCACAACACAAACAGCCGTTGGTGTTTATTGTCAGGAGTGTTATGGACAATCGGGAAACGTTCGGGTTGGTTTTAATAACCCTGCTTGTCATCATCAATCCAAATCTCATCAGACCGAATGAAAAGTGACGGGGAGACATGAAGAGCCAGGAGATTGTTTACAGCTGTCTGAGAGCTGTCCAATTGTCCCGGGTCAGCTTTCACCTCAACACGTCTCCTTCTCTCTTGATGTCTCATACTGCTCATTGTCATATATACCAATTTGGTTGTGGCCCTTTTTTCCCCTTTTCTTCCCAGATCTGCTGGAGGCAACAGAAAATTGAGCAGGTGAGAATGTTTTGGTTATTTTGCTTAAAGAAATGGTCTGGGCGTCTTACATCGCGAACAGTATTTACATCCTGTGTAGTAAAGGAGTTCACTTTTGGGTATAGTTAGCCAACAATTATCTATAAACACATTTTATTTATGTATTAATGTATTATGTATCTTGGGTTGGGATAGCCTACCAATCCAACAAAGACTCAAGTGCTGTGAATATACGAAGGGTAAAAGAGTAAATGTCATGTCTGAGTAATCTGAAACGCCCCAAAAACAACATCTCGAGCAATCTTTTTGATATCAAAGTCAAAAAAGTCAAAGTCAACTTTATTGTTTTATTGTAACTTTATCTTATATCAAGTTATGGACATATCACGCAGAAACATGGCAAACGTTGATGGCTCTTAAATAAAGCACATCTTTGTAGCGGATAATCACTCAAAGCTCATGCACATCAAAGTCTGAGGAACAACTTTCCGAATGCACCATTACCCTTGCTGGAGGTCTGTTCTTCTCTAGTGCTATTCTAGATTATATTGTAATAACAGCTGCCAGTAACAACACCAACGTTTTGTCCCTTTACGATTTTGTTCCCTCTGCAACACAATCCTATCAGAGTCTAGCAGTATGAAACCATTTTCAATATTTCTACTCGCTGTTCTATACGTTCCATTTAATGTTTTCAAAGCTTTTACTCTAGGGAGAAAAAATACACTCAAGCCACCATGCCTTTCCTTTCAAAATCATCCTACTTGAGTTGCAATACAAATAAAATGCTCTCGTACTGTCCCTCCTCTTTCATGCTGTCCAAGCTCCTGCTCTCCAATTCCTTCTTCATCATCCACCCTGCTTGAATTCTATCAGCAATAAGACAGGCTCTTAGTTTTTGTTCTCCCTTTGTCTCTTACAAATATACTCTTGACTATTTTTCACTTCAGAAGCAGCAACCTTTTGCACTATGTACATCATCTCTTTTATATATATATCCTGTTGCTATGGAAAATGTTTGCACTCCCATTTGCACTATGTACATCATCTTTTTTTATCATGATATAATGTTCATAATATATATCCTGCTTACTTAAAGTGGACCTATCATGCTATATTTGAATAATATAGTGTAGGACCATACCTATATAAGGCATATTTATACTTTTTTTTTTTCAAAATACCAAACAGATCATGCATTTTAGCCATGCCTCATTTTGCTCAATTTGACATTTTTTAGCTCTGTTTTTGCAAGGGTTGATTCTGTGAGAACAGCACCATCTACAGGCCTGGCATATGTACTACAGCGTCTCCAGCGCTTTGGAACGGCAATGGCCGTGGCTGTCTCCTCCTGATTGGTGGAGTTGGCCCAATAGCCGTAGCGCCACCGTCCTGACGTCAGGACAGTGTTCAAATCTGGATCAGTTTTTATCAGATCCGTTGCAGCCCCTTTTTTAGAGATTTGGGTATGGAGGAAAATAGAGAGGGTTGTGTTTTCTGACACTTGGTGAGTTCCCTGGAACACCGGGGACACATATTCATGTATAAAAGACGTACAAAAGTGCATTTTGCATGGTCCCCTTTAAACGGTTATTTTGTGTTTTTTTTTGTGTAAATTATTGAGTGTTGTTGCACTTTAATGTGTGAGTTTTTGTATACCTCGGGACTGTGGGAAACAGTATTTCGATCTTTCTGTGAGTACAAACATATTTTGAGATTGACAATAAAGTTGACTTTGACTTGACTGATAATTTATCCTTATTCCTTTCCCCTTAATCTCTTTTGCTGTCAACAACACTTCTGCGGTTCAATTCAAAAACCCACCAGAGTTTAACTTCATATTTAAGAATTCAAAACGTTACCTATAAAAGGAACAATTGTATATTTCCAAAATTCTAAATGACCAATATTTGGAGTACGACCGTAGACGACAGTGATACTGCTCTGTGGCAAACAGTAAACAACTGTAAGCTGTTATATTCTTGTTTCACTGTTTTACATATACTACCCAGCTATGGAAAGCACTAAGGGTCAAACTTAAAACGCAAATAGATCAAGGTATATTGAAGGCCATGCATGGGCAGCACAAGAATCCCTGGTTGATGAAGGCGCTGGTGAACAATGGATAACAAGATGGGTTCAAATATAGGGAAATTAGGCTATGTTTCGACAATCTTTAGAAATGGTACAGTCCTTTTTTTCAGTCGGTCTGGTTTGCTTTGATTCCTCCAGGCCTGTCCACAGTGCATTTCAGCCACAACATATCCTAATTAGAGAGAAAGTGTGAAACATAGCAAATCTTTGAAGTTGAATCACTCTACCAAGGTATCCACACAGGCTCCCTAGGCCAATTTGCCAAATATATGTGTGTGCCTTTACTGTATATGCTAATCAGTTTGGATTTTGAGGCATCCCAGACAAATTTAGTACCAACGCAGAAGTAACAAGCTGCGCCTCCAAGCTTTAGGCCTTCTGACAATTACTGTGTCTTCTCTCCACCCTGCTCTCTTCTTTCTCTCTTCTTGTCTCCACCAGCCTCATCTTTTGCTCCTATTTCATCTATTTCAGTTATTTTTCCTGGAGGCGTGTTTACAACCAGCAGACATTATAATCTTTATTCTCTTTCTCTTTTTGTCTGTCTTAATGCCTGGTTTCATGACAGTCACCACAATCAAAGCAAACACAATCATTATTCAAAACGAGCAGCATTTCACAATATGACCTGCCAGTTGGATTTGTTTATGGTCTATATGAGTAAATAGAAGTGCAATTAACTCAAATACATATTGTTATGTGATGTGATGGGATCTTCACATCATATACTGTCACTCAAGGAATAAATGCCTTTTAAATGTATAACAGGCTGATGTTTTTGCCATTTGGCTCAGTAGTAGTCATCATGGACATGGTTTTAAAGGTCCCATGTCATGGCCATTTCTACTGATCATATTTCCATTGTTGAGGTCTACTAGAATATATATAAATTCTGCAATTTTCCAAAATCACATTGGTTTCTCATACAGCATCTCTGTATACTAGTATGTGTATTGACCAGGTATTCACTCTCTGTCCTAAACGGCTTGTTGGAGCTCCTGCCCCCCCCTCCCTGTGAGCCCAGTGTGCTCTGATAGGTCGGGACGTTGCGAGGCTCGTTGCGAGGCTCGTTGCGAGGCTCGTTGCTCCTCGCCGCTGCTGCGAGCTGCTGCGAGCTTCTGTGTTAGAGTTTTACTCGCTACAGGGTGTACTTTGAGGGTTTTTGACTCTGCAGACCATTTACATGCATAAAAACCTTCATAACACACAAGGGGACGGTTAATAACCGGAAAAGCATGACATGGGCCCTTTAAGAATTTCATTTTACTTTGCTTCTTTCCATTTATTAAAGGGGACCTATCATGCAAAATGCACTTTTGTACGTCTTTTATACATGAATATGTGTCCCCGGTGTTCCAGGGACTCACCAAGTGTCAGAAAACACAAGCCTCTCTCTTTTCCTCCATACCCAAAGCTATAAAAACGGGGCTGCAACGGATCTGATACAGACTGATCCAGATTTGAACATTTCTCTGACGTCAGGACGGCGGAGCTGACCTATCAGGGGAATGAGAGGTTGCCGTGGCATGGTAACAGCATGGTAACACGATGCTCGTAACTCGGCCCCCTCCTTTGCAGGGGGGCGTGGTCAGCTGCAGCGCATGCAAAGACAGGGTGGAGGAAAGCAAAATAGAGCGAAATGAGGCATGGCTAAAATGCATGATCTGTTTGGTATTTTGAAAAAGAAAACGTATAAATATACCTTATATAGGTATGGTCCTACAATATATTATTCAAATATAGCATGATAGGTCAACTTTAACTAAACTTTTTCCAGAGTTCAGTGTCAGCTATATTGTATGCCATTATTTGATTGTTAATTATCTCCCAGTGCTTGTATACCTGCCCTTAATTTCACCCTTTAGTAATACAGACTGCATGAAGAAATACATATAAACGTTTGTGTAATACAAAGCTGTTGATAGCCTTGGTGGGCAATGTGTATCTTATGACTAATTGAAGATTTAACCTATAACTCTGAAGAGGTAGGCGGAGGTCTACAGACAGGGTCGATTATGTAAGAAAATGCAAGGCTAGTTGATTCAGGTCGCACCTTTCATCTACAAGGTATTCAAATTGGATAACATATCATGAAAAGCTATAGATGACAATGACTATCAGATAGCCATTCAGGTAAAGTTTCTGAGACTAGTGACACTAGTAACACAGTTAAGCTCATTGTTTTCCTCTGCATTAGATGAAAGTGTAAGAAAGCAGGTTTAAAACCAGCATTATATTTCTTTACTGACTGGTTATCCATTCACCCACACATCTCTCAACCTCTTGCTCCTTGGTTTGTGTTCTACTTTTTTTTCTCTGTCCATCATAAATAATTTGCACATCGAAGCAAACATAGGTCACTGCGGTACAATACATTACAAATGAAGTCTTGACTACAGTGCTTAGTGCTTAGTGTACTGGAAGCTTAAGGGCTAATACATTGTTACCTTTGCTATCGAGGTCGATTGATATTAATCTGATCAGTAATTGCCAGTAAAATCAATCCATGCCTCACACTGCCCGCAGCTTACATTGTTTTGATTTTTTACGTGTACCCTTGTTTTGTAAATGTGCTGCCAATTTAAGCTTTACCATTTTGCCGGGGTAACAATAATTCATGAAACCCACTCCTGGTGTAATGCTTATGAAATGCAGGATTGGTGAAGTACATCATCTTCACAATGTGCCTCTTGTCAACCTGTGGCAGAACATGTTTTCTCTTCTGCTTTTGTCCCCTCGGTCCAGTTTCATTCCCAACACTTGTCACTCATGTTGATGAGCTGTCAGCCAGTCTAGCGCTGAGGTAAACTCCATCTTAAAAGCCTCTACAGACGTTAAGGGAGCAGCCGATCTGTGGGATATGTGGAATTCTGAATCAAAACAGCATTAATATGGCATGGGGGCTGTGTTGTTGGGAGCTCTTACAGTAGGTATATTGTACGAGCAAGATGTGAAAAATTATCCAGCAAATGTTATCTTTCAGAACCATGATCGTGATGTTAAGAGTAGAACTACACCCAAGTTACAATGCGATTGACTTTGGCAGATCACGTCACATTGCGCCAAAGGACTGACTTCAAATCAATGTGAAGGCTGCCATTTTCCCAAAGGGCTCAAGTCCGTTGGAGTGTGACCTCTGAGTATCAATAACTAGATCAGTTTTTCTTCAGGTTAGCATGAAATTGCTAGTTGAATTTCATTGCACTCTTCCCATTATACATATGTATTGTGTACAATTGGATACTTTTGCCTGATGGTGTAAGAGAAAAGTTCAACACATCTATCAGAGATTATAATCCAAAAATCATACATGTCAGCGACAAGTCTGAAGTACAGAAAATATTTTTTAGCTACATGATCGAAAGCGTTGGAAGATCTTTCCTTACAAGAAAGGCCAGTCGGAAAGCTACATAATCCTCTGGGTATCATGGTACCCTCATGGTAACTCATGGTATCCTCTGGGTACCAGTAGTTTGGTCTATATCCGACATCTGGATGTTATGGTGCCACAGCTACAAATGATTAAAATATGTTCCAACACTTATAAATAATAAAGACCTTGACACGAGTAACATTTAATTCAATTGTCCAGATATTTTCACGCAGTAGTCCTCTTTAGCAATGTCAGAATCAGAATACCTTTATTAGTCCCACGGAGGGGACATTTACATTGTTACAGCAGAAAAGAGCCAAAGACAGCTTAATTTAAAGCATGCATACAAAAAATATATTAAAGATTAAAAAAAATATTATAATAAAGAAAGTAACACCATTTACAAAATACACATCCTGTAACAGTTCTGAGGATTTAGCAGGTATATATTGCACATATTAACTGCATGTATATATATATATATATATTGCACATATTGCACATAGTTGGTTGGTATTTAACAACAAGGGGTGTTATAGTCCAGACCAGAAGCAGTCAGAAAAAGCCTTTCCTTGGTCTTGTTGGGTGTCACTACAGCGTGTTGAATCCAGAGACTGACAGACTGACTGATGAAGTCCCTCTCCTCTGAATGGCCCTGTGGCGGACGCTGCCAAACACTTACTGAGGCAAGGTAATGGAGTGAAAACAGATCAGACAGGCTGTGTTGTTCTGCCAACCATGATCCATTTAACACACAACATTCAGCCTTAGGACGATTTCCTTCTTAATAGGTCCTCTTAGTGGTTGAAACAATCCCTGTTCAATGAATGTATCGTTATTTTTGGATAAACTGGAATGCAATAAAAAGGCCTGTACATCTGCATTAGTCTATAATTCTCATTCTCTTAGTTTGCATCTCGGCAGTCTTCTTATATTTTACCCTTGTAATTTTATTTCAATTATTTCTCCTTGCACTGTGGGACTGCAATTAGGCTCTCTGCGTAGTGTTTTTTTTTTTTTAACCTTTTACAATTTAAGTATTTACAATCACTTTTCAAACCATTTCATTTTACCCAAAATACATTTTTGTCAATATTTATAATAACAAACAACGTACAAGTTCCTTGGTGTGAATTCTAAAACCGTTAACACACTTATGACACATACACTATAACAAATGTATTTTATTTTTTTACTTTTATAGTGAGAAGTCAGAGTTGCAACTAATTTCGTTTTTACCAGGTCAAACCCTGGCGTTAACATCGTTTTTGCCCTTTTTGTTCCAGTTGCAGATCAGGTTTTGTTGTATTAAGTTTGTTTTCTGGTGTTTAAAAAAATGGAAAGCACCTTCCTAATCATCAGTAGATCATTTGTTTATACATAACTTAGAATCAGTAATATTTTTGTATATCAATTTGACACTGATTAATTTTGTATTAATGTGTAAAAAATGTGTATTATTGTTTTACACATTCGAAACATGGAAACGTGTTTAACTATGAACAGGCTGCACTGATCAAACACTCATCTCCTGGTGAGAGCGGAAAACTAATGAACGGAAGGATGCTTAAAACAAATAGAAATATCTATTAATTGTTCATGTATGCTGAAGGAAGGGCTGTTTACACAGCTACAGCTGGATTATAAATGGTTTCTATGGCAACCACCATCATAAAGTGTGGGTTTAGTGTCTGGTTGTTAAACTTTGGGAAAATGTCAAGACAATTATGGGTAATTTCTTTGTTTACCAGTTGTTGTTTAAATAAGGAGCAAGAAGATAATGAAGCTTTTACATTTACCAAATCTCTGCTCCTCTCTTTCCTCAACAAGCAAAGCATGAACTCTTTACTGCAGCTAAAGGTGTGCCTGAATACTGACAAGAAAAAGAGATAATATGTCCTTGTCTTTTTAGACGTTTGCTTGTAAGGTATTCAAGATGTGCATTGACTTGTAGATAAAGGAAAACATGCTTTGCACAAATAGTTTTTATATAGTAAATGGTTATGTTATTATAATATTATAATTAGATAAATTATGCCAAATATAGTTGTAATATTGTTTAACAGAGACTGATACTTTATTTATTTATTCGTTTATTTGGCAGGGACATTGCACATTAATGAACACTTAAAACATGAAATATGCCAAGTGTAAATATGCCGGATTTAGCTTTGAGCTACTTTCAATGCGCAGTCCCACACGTGAAGAAAATGAAAATTACAAACATAGCAGTACAAATATATAAAATGCAAGAAAAGTGCAAGAGTAAGAGGAGAATACCCAAGTAGTTAGGACAAATCTTAATAAGTTGCCTTCAGCATTTAACTGAGTTAATTTGCATTACGACCGATACTCTCTTGATTTCCAGACACAGTTTAAGAAGTATTTGGATTTAAATTGTCATGTATCTCAAGGGCACATACTGTAGGAGAAGGCGCTCTCTGTTAAAATCCATGAGGAAGAGCGGAGAGATATTTGAAGACATGATAAATCAATTCAGCCTGCAATTGTACCAAAGTAATAGAGTTTAAAATGATTTAAACATGTACATTACCATTTGGTTATTACAGTACATTAACATGAAAGCAGAAGCTCAATGCTGTGTATTTTATTTGCGTTACCTTGTGCTGGGTATTTTATTTATCAGTTGTTTTTTTTGTTAAATCTGCGACGTACATGTTAACCGTGAACATATGATCCAGTAGAGACAAAGTACATAAACATTGCACTTAAATACATTTCAGTCAGGACCATTTCCGTCAAATAGACTTTATTTCCTTTTTTCAATAGGTTGTATTTGGTGGTATTGGTCCATTATGGGAGTTCTCGCCATTCAACATGCTCACTTGAGATCCTGTCACCTTTCCATGTACCCACCTGGAAAAGCTTAAGCAAGAGACCCTCATACTGTATGCTACAGAACAGATCAGGCGTCACTGACATCGAAAGCGACATTGATTGCAGATGAGGATAAGTATAGTATGAAGGCTAAAGCAGCCCTTTATGAAATGTACCATAATGCATGGAGGGAATCAGCTTTTCTATCGGCTGATGGAGCTGACCTTGACTCCTTGACCTACCTGAACTCATGCCCTGCTCAATTCCTGAGTTTGGTTACTACAGCTTTTCAGAGAAGTAAGCACCTTTCTTATCAAGGTTAAAAACCTTTCTTTTGAATGCAGCCTATCCTGAGATCCTTTAACCGTGCCTTATCATTGAACTTTTAGTTGCAGCCAGTATTTTATCGCTTTTATGAATTTTTTTTTTTTTGTGTGTGTTTGTTTTTTAATTATTATGTGTTAAATGCTTGTGAAGCACTTTGAATTGCCTCTGTGTCTTAAACTGTGCTATACAAATAAACTGACCTTGAACCTTGAACCTTAAGCAGGGCAGAGCTGTGAAACATTTAGGAGCAGAAGACATCCAAAAATTGTTTTCCATTAAAGCAAAGAAAATCACAGCTCATGCCACCGCTGCAAGTCCCCTGAACCTGTTGTTAGCACGCTGGAGCCCGTAGAGTACAGCCGAGTGACCTGAAGCGATGATGAGTTTCCCCTCTGAGCAGCCCTGGGGCGCACCCAGACAAACAGCTCTCTACCAGCGTAATGAGGCCGAAGCAGGGGGGACAGGAGCCTGCTTTTTTACCCACTGGGCCCCCTTTTGTCCTTCTGTTATGTTGTTCATGTCAGAAGGCAAATGTTTCATATTTATCCGGCCAAAAACCCATGTCATGCTGTGTGTGTGTGGCAAAGAATGAAATAGTGCAGTGTAATCTGGAGGAGAAGTTAAGCTGTAACAGAGGGGTGTCATATGTATTTCTTTATTATCTCAGTTGGATATGTCGAGTCCCATTTTATGTGCATTCTTTGTCACTGTTTAATCTCCTGTGGAGGTTACAGACAGGCATGTTATACCTTTGTGAAACATGCTGTCTCGAGCTGCTTCCTCTCACCTGCTACCACAACCCAATCGTAGTGATGAAGTTTTAATACAATGATAAATTCTACCTTAATGAATGTAAAACTTGATTTTGTAGCTTTGTGTACAGATTTGGAGACGACCAGAATTACATTTGAAGGGTTGTTGTATATTAATAGCACCTGTTAGCAAATCCGTAACAAGTTAATTGGATAAGCCACGATAACTTACAAAAATATTGACTTGCTCTGTTGGACACTCCACAAAAACTGTACTCACCTTTTTATTTATAAGTTTTCGTCCAAGCTCTCTGTTACTCTTTTTACTGACATTAATGCTTAATATCAGAGGTAGCAAGAGAATAAAAACTGAAAATGAACGGTTGCAGTAATGTTTTTTTCACGAAGGATCACTTTCTGCTTTTTAATTATGTCCACATAATATCCGTTCAAAATAGTCTTATAAAAGGAGCCTCATTAGCATTACTTACCACATTTAATGTCAGCCATAAAAATGTAAAAGCAGCAGGTCTGGTTTACGTCTCCCTTCTCCTCACTTTGTTAGTTACCTTCATTTGAATTCAAAATCTTCTGTGTGTCCCTGCGGGCGTCACTTCATGCTGCCTTAACACAAGAGTACTAAGAAGCGAGAATTCATTCATTCCCACTGCAATTAGTTTACTTAATTTGCCCATGAAATTATGCAGCGTCCTTGTTTTTTGTGTTTAGCACTAAAGAGTGACATTTAGTTGCAATATGCTCTTTTTGAATAAAAAGCCTATTTGCACATTCTGTGGTATGTGTGGATTACTACGTCTGAAAATGCATTGCATAGATAGGCTACATCATAAATTAGCAATGTGCATCCTACCTGGAAAAAAGCTAACAAGCTTTACAAAATGCACTACGTCTGTGACAAACTAATTACACTTGTGTTTATGAACGTGAATACTTGTGTTAGGAGAAATATAATATAACAGTCTATCCTGGCTTGAGAACATGTAAAGTATACCTATTATTATAGAATCACATGAGAAAATACATTGCAAACGGTTGAACAGAAGTGAGCTCAGAAGGAGAGCATAATTCAACTCTCATAAATGACGTTACCAGAAACTAGTGGCCATTAGAGGAATTGCATCTTCAGGCTTCTGCCATGCAGCCTCATGTATTTTTTTTACAATTGTCTAAGACACTAATTTAATGATTTGAGAGGCGGGCCTTGGGTTGTGGCTGTTGCAGATTCCTTCTTAGAGATACATGATTCTAAGTAAGTAGTTTTCACTCGTTTAAATGTTGGTATCAACTTTACCACAGGTATCAGTTCATGGTTTATGTTAAGCTAAAGTTCAGTTTTCATTTGTTAGTTGCCTAGCAACATAGACAAAAGCAAAGTGCATCAAGTCTGATGGGGGCGTTTTCAAAGGTCTGCTCTTTTCAATCTCCACTTTTCGCTGTTTCTGATCAGAGCCTTAGAAAGACCATCGTAGTAGCTTTGTGAACTGCAAAAATGTATGCATCTCATTTTGTGTTGTATAAGTCTTTCATTATTCGTCTTTCATTTGGGAAGAAAATACGTTACGAAAATCTTTATATAAAGTATTTGTATCCTGACAGTTTCTGTAATTATCCCACATGACTGACAAACACATAAAAACATAAGCAGCAGGGTCCAGCTCTTTCTCACTGCGTCTCTGACTTTGAAAACTTATTTTCATGTCTTGCTGTTAAGCCATCTGCCATCCAGCCTGTGAGGCATCTAAGGTTAGGCATCTACTATCTCAACCCCATCTCTTTTTGTGAGTTTTTCCTCTTCCTTTTCCTATCCCTACCTCTCTGCTCTAGATTACTCTAAATAATACATCAAGGACACACAACACTTGTAAACATCAAACCACCCTACCTGCCCCACACATTCTTTACCTAAGGCTGAACGTTAGTGCCCCCTATGGCCGGTACAGAAAAACACCAGCAAGCTCTGTGCACGTCTTTCACCTCCTCTTTCTGTTCTTTTACTCATGAGTGCCTGTCAGAGTGTTCTTGCAGAAGACAGAAGCTCTGAGCTTCAGCCAGAAAGTCATTGCATGAATACCACATCAGCCATATAGGGGAAAAGTCCCTTTTTAAGCTGCACTAAATCACTTCCTGTCATCTTAAAACCCTGGCATTACTTGAGTTATGTCAAACACTTCATTTTCTCTACAAATAAAGATCATCCTTATATTCTTTCTCAAAGAATATCAGATATTTTATTGTATTAACATGCGTTTGCTAAATCACATTTGTTTGAGTGTGTCTCTCAGAAAACTTGCAAAAATTTCTGCACACAAAATGAAATTGTAGACTGCTAGATGCCTGATACAGTACAACCTGTTCTGTAATAAGAACTGGAGCACTGCTTCCTGCAAAAACCAACAGATTGGGAATAAAACGCTGAGAAAGACTGGAGCGAAACATTTTGAATGTTTTCTGTGTCCTTCACAACTAAAAAGGAAATGGTTATATTCTGGCTTATTAAATGATTAGCTCCCACAAACATATAAAATGACGACAAATTCAAAGATATTGGAAACATTTTTCAGCATTATTTAAACTTATGTGTGTAACCATGGAGGCTGCATGCAACTTTAATGCAATCGCATTCAATATAAACAACGGAAGCATTGACCATTATATTGAATTCCCTGCTACACCTTTGCTAGTTCCAAATACAAGTTATAGGTATAAAGGGATTTATTTTATTCATAGGTTATTCAAAGTCCTCAGAGACCTCGGGGGTTCACAGTACTCTGAGGGCAAACACTAAAGTGCCAAGGAGAGTTTGTTTAGATATCATTCATGCATTCCCACTAGAGGTATAAAGTATGTTTCCAGACACAATATTTTTAGAGATACCTATAAGCTTCCACCCAGATTCCCTTGGGTCCACCAAAAAACACAGACAATGTAAACAGACAAATACAAATACAAAGGAAATGTGAAATGACTACAATAAAGTAATTGGTCCTATTTACTGATAATGAGTTGTCTGTCTTTGCCCTTTGTCCAAGGCCAGTTCTACAAATGCATGTAAAAATGTCACATGTATACCCTCCACAAACAGTATAGATTCATATAAATACATTATTCATATCTACAGTAGGTGGGGTGACAATATAAGAGAATCTCCAGGGAAAAGTTGAGATGAGATTTGAGCTCAGGTCAACAGGGGACTTCAGAATAAGTGTATTTAATGAGTCCTCTGTGGTTCCTTTGGAGCCTTTAGACAGCCCCAATAAATAAACAACACCTTAGCCGCACATAACCAATTCCCACTGGCATCTCCGCTATTTATTTTGTCATCTCTATCTTGGGATTGTTCACTGAGTATATGTGCTCTTTCCCGGACAGTTCCGCATGCTGTAGTCTTCTGTGTTTTACTAATAAGTTCAAATCTGTGCTTGGCAGTGTTGCCCATTCAGCTCCATGCCGCTCGAACCACACACAGCTCAGAAGAGTTAAGTGAGTATTTGCTGCTCTTCATTTAATATGCCTTTTAAACAAATCAAAAGTGTTTAATATTGATCAAATTTCAATGGATGTCTCTTTCTAATTCAGTATTGTCGAACAAGACGATTTATCTGGTGTGTTAACAGGAGACACACACACTAAGTGTTTGTGTCCACGTCGAGTGGTTCAATAATCTGAGGCCAATTAACTGTAATTAAGTATACTTACATTACACCTGTTGACACGTGTCCTGAGGAACTGAATGTGTTTGAACACATTCACACTGAACTTCTCTGCTATAATGGGTTTGATAAATACAATTTCATACTAAACGCCATGGATTTTTTTAAATGCTTTTTGTTTGTTGCATTTTCAGTAATATCAATTTGAAGTTCAATTTGAAGCTTTTTCACCATCCTAAAAAACTGAACACTGCAAAAGAACACTGTGTTGCAGAACATTAGTCTCAGTTTGAACCAGATGAGCTGAAGGACTCAAATGACTTAATCTGATGCAAGAAAGTGATTGTTTGGACTTGGTAGGTGATTGGATGAACCATCTGTCAATCTTATCTTGTCTTAACGAAGCCAGTTGGAAAAAGAAGAAAAACCCTTTAAATAGAGAGCCGAAGTCCCTCCCTTTCCAGTGGAACTCCATTGGACCTTATTTCGGAACAATAGCTAACAAGGTACACTCCTGTGTTTTGTTTTAGCAACTCGTTTTCTCGTTAAGAACTGCGTGATCCCTGTGTATGCTGTGGATAACATTTGTGTTGGCAAGGACAAGGTACACAGAAAACTAGTTGCTAAAACAAAACACGGGAGTGTACCTTGTTAGCTAATGTTAGCTAGCTGACATTAACGTTACACATTACACTCGTTTAACACTCACCGAAACATTGTACAGCCGGTCCCGCATGCTGGCTCTTATGGAACGAACTAACTCCCCTTTTGTGTAATAGCAGCTCTCAACATGCCCAGCCGTGTAATGATTTTCACCTCCTTTAATACTTTTCACCTCATTCTGGTGTTGGTGATGTGTATTGTGCAAGACCAGAGATGTAGTTCATTGAGCGGTTTCACACACAAATAAGTGTTACTTCACAGTTTTACGACAAACTGACTTTTTTGACGTGGAAAGGATTTTTTAAGATTGACAAACATCATAGCCTGTGTAATTCATGGCACAATTCAAACGGGATCGAAAGATAACTTTTCTCTCGCCATTGACTTCAATACATAATTTTTCCGAAATAAGGTCCCATGGAGTTCCACCGGAAAGGGAGGGACTTCGGCTCTCTGTAGAGATGCAAACTACAACTTTAAGCCTGGACAAGACCAGACATACTTTCAACTGATATGTGATCCTGCGCTTCATGCCTGATCTTGCGATAACGAAAGAAAACAGCTGCAAAAAATCTGTCCCTTAGATTAATATATTTTAGATTGAAAGTCCTTTCTTTATTTATCTGATCTTAAAAACCCAGCATTTTTGTACCACATCATTGCATTAAAGTACAGTCATACTATGTCATGCAAATATACATTCTGTCAGACATTTTCAAGCATGTTTCTCATGTTTGTGTCGCCAGCAAAAGATCTGAAGTTTTTTAATCAAGCAGTAGCCTACATCACAGGATCAGACTGCAAACCCTAACCCCCTCCCCATTGAAAGCATAACATCGCCTTTTTCTTTGGATATTAAGATAATGTTAACATATGGGATTACAGTAACATGTCGTACTACTCCTCTAATCATGAGTAGGCCTACATGGCTTCCTCTTTAGATGTTTAACAGCAGGTTATGCTCGTCCAGAAACACATTTCAAACGCACACGAGCACACATTTTAAAATGCCTGTCGGTGGTGTAAAAGAATTTCGGGAGCGATGCACGTTTATAGAAAGAGCAAATCCAAATGCTCATACAAGAAGATGGGTTACAAGTGCGGAGATTGAGAAGCGAGAGACAGAGAAGGGTAGTTGTTGAGCAAGCCCTCATCGATCTGTCGAGAGAGAGACAGAGAGAGAGAGGTGGAGAAAGAGAGAGAGAGAGAGAGAGAGGAATGGAAGAAAGCGCAGCGCCAGGCTGCATCTTCATCCCAGCCGACCCCTCCTCTTCTCACCTCCTCCCCCCCCCCCCCCCCTCTCTCTCTCTCCCCCCTCTGTTTCTCTGTCTGCCTGCCAGCTGATGCTGACTGGAGCTAAAGGTTTTTTCTCCCCCCTCGTCATCTTGGGGAAAACCTGGACGGACTGACGGAGATTTTGGAATTTTGACACCGGCTACTACTTGGTGTTGATAGCAGGAAGAAACCAGGAAGAAACTACGAATTTAAAGAAAGCAAACCAACATCGAGAGAGGACGCGGACAGAAAGCAAGACGCAGGACGAAGCACAACAACTTCCAGCGGTTGTGTCCCCGGGGTGGTCTGCGGGAAGCTCTAGAGCTGTTGCTACCAGAAAGGTAGGAAATAGCACATGCTGCTACAACACTGCAATGTGTACGTATATGTGCATACTGTATGTAGACATACTTGTCTGTCCTGGACCACCAGTGTTGGCGCTGCGTGTGAAAACGCGACTCTGTCCGCCTGCAGTCCGTCACTGTGTTTATGTTGGGCTGCTTCAGCTGAAAGGTTGCCATAACACACTGTATAGATACTGATGGCGCGTGGCGCAGCGCGTGCATGACGTGCTTGTATTTCAAAGTGCTGTATCTGCGCATTCATGGTGCATTTAAGTGTGTTTGTACTTGCTTCATGTTGTGGTACGTGTGAGTGACATGTTGCATGGCCAAAACATGTGGAAGAAGTTCGGTGCTAAGTGGGCTTAGTTCAAACACCTGAACTGATCAGTGACTACTGATTAGTGTGTGCGTGTGTGCGTGCACGTGTGGTGCATTTTGGGATCTTATATGTTGTGTCAGGCTTGAAGAGGAGGCTTTGGTTAAGCACTTTTTTGTAACACTTTCAAATGTGTGTCTCCTCTACTGTAAGTGTCTGAGTAGGGAATTATCGTGTTACTACTGACTTTGCAGCAGCTTTGTATTAATGTGTTTTATAACAAAACTGCAGAAAAAAAACTTGAGAACATAAGTAGCCTAGCCTACAACAAATGCAATTTATTTGAGCAGATTTTCAATTACACTTGCCTATGTCTAGGTTTTCATCAGTTTTGACATTATTTCACAGTAGCCTATACATGCACTCACTTTGTATGTTCAGAACTGACATAATTGAGAAGGTGGAGTCTTACGGAATGATTCATGTCCAGGTCAAACCCAGTGGAGTTTTGGTTTCAGGTGAACTTTGAATGTGAGAAACGGAAGTTCTTCTAAAGCCTACTCATGACTCTGTATCAGGGCTTTATTTAAGTAAAACGTATTCCAAGTCCAATACCAGGATCAGTCGAGTCCAGACCAAGTCCAAAGGCAACCAAGACCAAGTCAGCACTGAATCCAGAGCAAATTGATTCAACTAACTAGGTTGAAATGAACTGAGCAGCTAAGAGAGAGCAGCAAAGATACAAGTTGTTTACTGTATCTGGTGTTAGCCACCTTGACAAAAAGTTATCCCGCTGCTACATGTGCAGACGCCAGAAAAACAGAATAATGACAAATTAAAACAGAGATTAGCAATGCTACAGAAGCCAGTAAACCCATAAAATCCTAAATCAACTGTACAATAATTTAAGCAAAAGATGCCTATCTGACAGGCTAGCTAGAAGACGTTAGCTATCTATCTAACTAGCTAGCTATCAGCATATGATGGCTTTCCTAATTTAAAATATAAATATGATTTAATACGGTCAAACTAAAAATGCAGACCTGTGTCTACTCTTCTACCAATAAGTAGAAATATTATAAAAACATTTTCAACATGCTTTTTGTTCTCTGACTGGTCACACTCACAAAGCCAGCAGCTCTTCACAGCTCTGAAATTCCCAAATATGTGTTATTTTGGATAAAACAATCACATATTGGGATTCTAAACAGTTGCTTTTCTTGCCTGAAAAAGTATAAAAACACGTAACAGTTTGTTGAAAAGTTGTATATATATAAGGCCAACAATGCTGTGCAAACAAATAGCACTTCCACTCTGGACGGAAGTTTGTACATGACATAATTGCCACAGTACAAACAGAAGCAGTGACATTTGTTATCAGTGAAGTCAAACAATTTGCTGCAACATAGACAAAAGAAGAGACAAAGAGTGGCTCTTTTTATGTAACCATGAAGAAGCTGGAAGGTTGAAAATAAGCAGATACTATATCTTCCTCCATAGTTTACCTGAACTGTATGGGCTTATTAACAGCTGTTTGTATAATGTGCTTCCTCTGAGGGGCTGGTTTGTGCGCCTGCATGTATTCAACTCTAATAATTGTTCTTTTTGATGTATGGTGTATACAATATGTACTTATACGTTTATACTTGTAACAAGGATTCCATATGGCCCGTCTCTGTGAATTTTCACAAGATAATGAATGCATTGGGAACACCCTCATTATGGATAGTCTTCCATACTGAGCCTTATATTTGGCTATATTCAGATCATTGGTTTAAAAAAATGCAGCCTCTTAATTCACTTGAATCAATAAATCTATCAACTATTGCCAATAACTCAAAGAATCATAAAGATCAGTTTTCTCCGAAACATTTAGCAATTTCTTTTCTTTTATGGTTTCCCAGACAGAAAATATGTGTTCTATGGTGTGAGAAATTATATAATTTTGACATAATCGACCTCCAGACCATACCAAAACCTGAAAACACACACACATTGACATCATCAACAACATTTTAGAAAATGTTCTGTGTCACTGCAGCCTTTCCGTATTGCCCAAAAACTGGCATTGGTTTTAAATATTGATTTTGACGCATTTTCAGTGTCAACGTCATCAATTACTTGATTTAACTAATTAGGGCCAGTCATTGTATCTTCCTCAAAATGTGCTGTGTGTGGCTCTTCAAATATGTGTTAAAGGATCATAGTCAATTGTTTAACTGAATAGGCTTGGTTGTCAATGGTGTGTTACTGTCTGAATTATCGGACCCAGACCCTTCCCCCCTGCTGTAGGGCTTTATCACTCCCTTTATTTTAATGCTCATGTATCATGTATCAACAATTCCCAAAACCACACTGAAATATAATTACTCTGTAATGTCTACTCTTGTAGAAGTTGTAATTTATCACTAATATATACGGCTACTTCTCATAGTAGGCTACGCTTTCCTTCTGTGTCACATGACTCCAGACTGAATAACAAGACCACAGACCTAAAATAGCCACAGTTTGAGTTCAGCCGGTGACACTTGTTGCAGGTCATCCCATTTTCCATCACAAAATGAAAACACCACAAGGCACACATGCATCAGAGGGACTGATTCATTGATAACACAAATGCCATCTGAGGTTGTAAAAAGTGATGAAATACCCCAGTGAATCAGAGTTATTTCTGCTTCATACTGTTGCATCCTCATGCATGAAATCACATTTCCGTTGTGTAAAAACCAGTTGCCATGACCTTACTTTATTTTCATGTGCTATGCATGCTGTATCCGTAATAAAAACATCAGTCTCATTAGTGATGTTTTGTCCTCTCACACGTAGTAGTTACTGGTACAGAGGCCCACCCAGAGCGCCGCTGCAGCCGTACATGGACACACACTTCATGTTCTAAATTTAACTGCTTATTCATCAAACCCTTAGGCAGCCAAATCACACACACTGCTGCTTCATCAGAGATTTAACTCATATACACTGAGTCTTAAATGTAGACAATTGATTAAAGACTGGAAGTAGGAGTGGAAACAAGATCTCAACAGAGAGTAATGGAGAGAAGAAAGGGTTACATTGATGAGCTAGGAACATTTTATGTTAGTGCACATACAGTGTAACCCACATATTCCCTGCTGTAACCACTGGGATATTCAGAAGCACAGCAGAGTTACTTTGCTGTTTTGATTTGATGAATATTCATGATCAGGCAGAGAGAGGGAGGGAGCCTTGTTCATGTCAGCATTTTGACGTGTTGCTGCTGCGGCTTGCATGAAGAGGTGTTGCTGAGAAAGAGAGTATTGCCTTTGTAGCCAAAGGCTGATGCTAGATTATGTCTGAGCCCAGTCTCCGTGCAAATAAAACCAATATCAGCTACTTGTATGCTCAAACTTATTCTTCAGAGTCCATCCAAAGCTCATAATCGTAAATGAAGTTGAGTCAGTAGACTGAAGGGTACATCGAGAGATTCACCTTCCGGCTTAGCATCCTCTTCACCAAGGCAAAGTACAGCCTTTGTGTTTCATCTGACACCACGCCAATCCACTTGTTAATCTTACATATACTCGAGAACAAGAACTCAAAATGCTTTTACTCCTTTATATGGGGGATTAACACACTGTCAACCCATGCAGTGAAAACTGACTTGCATACTAATGTTCCAGACCTTGGAAATGCGGTCAACATCATAGATTTGTTTAGCAATTCAAATAGGTCTCGTTTTTTGTCCATCAGAGTCTGAAATTAATGAGGTTTCTCATCACTGTTGCAGCTCAATGAACATGTGTTCCCGTCCACTGTCTGCCTTTTCTGAAATCTATGTTAAACACTTTAAAATGGTGAACAATGGGTCAGTGGTACCAGACAATATGGAATATATCATGTAAACTCAATTCCAGACTATTTAACCTACCTTTTTCTAAGCCAACATTAACCCTAACCGTAATAGTACCCCCTGCTTCCCATTGATGGACTTTTACTTGGTCAGAGAAGCACTCTGACAAGTGTAATGAGTTGGAATATCTTATTAAATCATATTTACAGTATGTGTATATGCATCAGAGGCGGCAGGAACAATTTACTTTTAGCCAAAAAGATGTTAAGTCTTCTTAATTGCCGGACAATAAAAGGTAAGGGACAGCTTTGCGTTTTTTAGACGTTAGTTATTCGCACATGATAAAAGGTAAACCTAATAAGATTGACACAAATAGGAAACATTTACAATAACACAGCAAACTCCTTTAAATGCAGAAACTCTTTTTATTGGTGGTTAAAAATGTTAATCTTTTTCTCGGCTTTAAAATGATTGTTGATTGAAAGTAAAAGGCCACTGCATTTGCTCTCTTTTTCTTCTCACTGCATTAACTCACATAAATATTCATGTATTCTCTCTCCCTCTTATTCTTCCCCTCAGCCCCACACATCTTGGCATTAATATATTCCTCACGTGGTAGTGCATTAATAGTACATTTTATGTCAAATCCTTCCCTCTTTTTTTCCTATAGCACTAGTTTTTTTTCAGTTTCCTTCATCCCTCAAACCTTTTCTACCTTCCCTTCCTCAACATCTACTCGCCCTTTCTTTTTGCTTTGCCCATATTGCATTCCTTTTCAAGCTTCTTCATTCTTACTTTATTGTCCTTTGAACCTCCCCTCTCTGGGCTTTTCTTCATCTTCTATTTATGTCCTGTTCATATTTTTTCCTCTCCCTCTCTTCTTTTCTTTGTCTTTATCTCACTTTTTCTCCGCCTAAAGCAATCTTTGTTTAAATTTGAAAAAGCAGGAAGCACTGTGACATTGTAATATTGTTTGGTGCAGGGTCGTGAAGCTTGAATTGTGCGTACAGAAAGGGACTCTCACGTCAAAATCAGGATAAGAACCATGTGTCCTACAGATATTGTTAGGTTTCTCTTGACCATGGAAATTATCTGACCTCCACCAATTAGAATTAACCTTATTTTTCAAGAAAAACCGTGTTGTTGTGGTAACTCGTAGGGCTTCTGCATTTTACAAAGTGGCCTTAAAATGTAGTTTTACCTTGATCAAAATATGTTGCTATACAACCAGAAAATTTTGTTATTATTGGCTCGACAAATGCTGCTTTGGTGTTTTAATTATGTGTTCAGCATTGCTCATTAGTTCCCTTTATTCTATATCATCAAAGAGACTAGTACCAATAACCTGGTGTATATTGCCCACCAGTGATGATAGTGTTCAGGACAATAATCTTTACTTGAAATAAACACTATTAAATGTTTCACTTAGTACTAAGAGTATTCATTTTGCATGCATATTAAATAAAGTTCAAAAAGTATAAATACAAGTTTCCCAAGTTCTTATGAATTCCCGTCCTTAAGACGTTTTCCTTCGAGGTCAAGGAAAAAAGGTTTGGCAAAGTAAACAAAGATTATTCTTATGACTATGACCCTGTTCAAAACTGTGCAAGGTGGGAAGTTGAACCACTTGAGATTACCCAAAACAACATTTGATGGCATGTTAAGTGGTTCTTTGAATTAAACTTACCTTCAAATGTTTGTTCAAATAAGTTACAGTGAGTATGGCATTATCGTTCACAGTAGCTTGATCATGACATTATGTGTGACACTTCTTCTTTCCGTCAGGTGAAGTAAAGCCCCTCGCTCTGGAGATGGAGTACCCGGACGACTACGCCCTGTTGTCCCAGCTGGTTCAGTTGCAATTCAACGACTCGATCAACTTCAACGGTACCTACAACGAGACCGACACACTACTGCCAACCGGGTTCAGAGTCACCATCGTGGTGGTCTACATGATTGTCTGTGTCATCGGCCTTGTGGGAAACTTCCTGGTCATGTATGTCATCATCAGGTAAGAAAAACTCATGTTTCTTCAGGTAAATAATACACTAAATGAAACCTTTTCTAAAATAAATAATTATTGTATTAGACTTAGACCAAGGCAGACTTCAAAACTGACACTAGCTTCTAGAGAACTCTTGAAACAAGTTGACTTTATATTGTTACACAGAAGACTTATTACAATAGATTTTGCAATAAGCCTTGACTACAATTATATTCTGCTCTTGTAAAGTATTTATGTTTGATCCTTATGGTCTCAACAACCAAGTCTCTACGGCAGGGATGGGCAAATGGCGGCCCGGGGGCATGCTGTGATGTTAAGTTACCGCTTGTAATTATGCCGTTACAAGCTTAAAAGTTGTATTCATCATCTGAATTTGGCAAAACAAGTTTAATATTCTAAAAACCAAGACTTTGTTTATTTTAAATCAGATGAAAACAAACTGTCACGGACCCTGCCGTGTTATCTATGATTACTATATTTTCATTCATAATTTCAGCGGGAGGGAGGGGGAGCGGCGCTGATGAACAGCAGAGTGCGGGTTGACAGGTGTCTGTGTTGACATTCCCCTTATTGTGGAATAAGGGGAATGCAGAGACAGGCTACAAGTGTCTTAGGTTCAAGTTAGACAACTAATGTCTGGGTTAGTGTTCATGACTTCATGTTTATTTCATCTTAATGTTTAATCTTAATGCACACACATTTTCCGTGCTTTCCAATAGTTTAAAATAGTTTTATTCAGAAACACTTTTTGTTATATTCCATAGAATGCTCTTAACATCCCGATTGCAATGAATATATTCAATGCTTTGACAATAAATATCTGTGGAAGCCGTAGCGCTGTAAAAAGCACGACCAATCATTTTAGCCGGCCCGGCTAAAATAACTGGATGGCCTACCTGCCTGTCAGCCTTCCATCTGTGCACAAACTTATCTCGTGCCCTCATTGGTCATGTGCGCGTTCGTGTGTGTTGGAGGAGGGGCTCTATAAGGAAGTCTGAAGGAAGAGGCAGATTTTTTCCAGTTGTGTACTTTCAAATTCTAGTGCACTCGAGCTGGTTTCTCCATTCTTACCTCCCCTACCTTTAAATAACCTGTTCAATACAAACATGCCACTTGTCAAAATTAAATAACATTTCTGTGAACTGATATTTGTTTAGTGAGCTTATTAGAGGATGTTCCTTGAAAGATTGAAAAATGTCAATGAAGATGTCAGACTTAGTATATTTGTTAATAATTACATACAATACATGGAATTTGTGTGTGTGTGTGTGTTCCAAGTGAATCTGCGGCCCCCTGGTGGCCAGTACATAAATGATGTGGCCCCCACCACCATCCAAGTTGCCCATCCCTGCTCTACGGTGTAGCGACTTCATATTTTCAGAGTCAGGAATGATCATATGAGCGCTGTTGCTATAGCAATCCACACAGAAAGGACAACGTTCCCAAAATAAAAGTCTGTCAGATTGATTCAGTTGTTTTAAGATGTTGTGAGAATGTTATTAAAGTAACAGCTGGGTGTTGAAGCAGCTGCTCTGCCTCACTTCATCAGTCTGAGGTTCAGTCACTGTCACTGTGGCTACTTCTGAATTATTACTCCTCACCGTAGATGTGTTTAAGGGATCAAAGCAAAACACATTGATTCAGACTGTCAATTTTTTTTTTTATATTGTCCAGTTCAAAGCATTACCTTCAAAAAGTTTGTGACAAATCAAGGTGATATTTCAGGGCACAACAGAAACCATCAGCAACTATCTACCTTTGTTTACATACATTTTTGTTCTATCTTTGCTCTGTGTGGTGTGTTTGCATGTGTAGGTGAGCACTTGGGTGTTGTGAGAGTTAGTGAATGCGTGTGTGCAGTCATCGTTGGCTCAGTGGGCAGCTGCTGTCTGTTTTTTTTTTTCATATGGTCAGTTGACCACATTTATATGCCGCTTTTCCATATAGAAGTCACCTTCCACACACATTCATACTGCCATACGATACGTAACACACACACATATCCACCCAAACGTTGGCCATGCCGTTGGGATCACCTTGCCCAAGAACACATCGGCATGTTGACTGGGGAACGTAATCACCTTGCAATTGGTCCAATCTACATCCAGAGTAACAGCAGCCCCACCTACTGTATGTATTTGTGTTTCCATGTTATTGTTGGTGTACCTTTGCTCTTAATTTAGGCCGTATATTTTGTTTAGACAGACAGCTAGCAGTGTTAAACATGACTGATAGCTCTCTCCTTGCTTGTGGTTTACAATCTGGAGAATAGTGGCGGTCTAATGGAAATGTTGTCAAATTTCTCTATAAAAAGTTGATGGACGGATGTGCACATGTACGCACACACACCAAACACACTCACTGATGATTCACCGCCATAGGCAACTCATTTTCCTGCTTAACACTATCAGCTCTCAGCCATTGCCTCTCAGTACAGATGACTGCTCTCGACAACTCCACAACATTTACGGTGTCAGAAGGCACCATGCTCCATTATTTAACTGTGACATGTTGGATGAAAGGGCTGATTACACAAGATGGCCAACCTCGACACTTGCCATTACCAAATGATGCAGACCAAAGAAAAGGTCACAGCCATACTTAGCCTTTAATCCCCAGCAAATATCAGTGAATTCCTGTTATTGTATCTGATACCTTTGCTAACACAGCTCCGAACATTTTTAAGGTGAACAGCAAGTAAGTAGAAACCTGACAAGCAGTAAGTAGAAAAGCCAAAGAGAACAAGGACACGTCTAGCTTTCTGAATAGCCACATTGAAATTGATATAGGGAGATTAATGGTTCAGGCAAAAACTACATCTCAAATATTCGCAAATGCTTGTCATAAAAATAATTGAGGTGTGTGAGACATGCATCAGTGGCGTCCTGTCGTCACTAGAGCGCTATTGAATCAACTGTGAGTAGATTAAGAAAATCTTGGCGGTCAAGTTTATGTATGGGAAACACTGAAGTAGCTGTCAAGGAGCTTTGAAGCATTAAAGAATAATATCAGACTTAGTGAAGCTCAGGGCAAGATCTGAATGCTCTGAGTACAAACGTCACAAAAACCTAAAGAACGGGACTCAATGTGGATCTGCAATACTCAGTTTTAAGGTGATGGATTGTGGGTTATAATCTGAGATGGATTTGCATTTTATCCAGGAGGGATTTAGCAGGTTCAAACTCATAACAGTGGGATACCTGTACAACTCTCCTATTCATGGCGAGAGACTGCATGGAGAGAAAATGTTTTAATGTAAATAGAGTCTGTTTTCATCTAGATGCAGTACCCTTTAGAAATAATCACAGCTCTGAAAAGGCTGAGTCATTTTATTAAAGCAGATGGGTAGAGGTGACATTTTACCTACACAAAAGCATGCCCACACACAGACACACTCATATTTTACTACTAATGTGTTCAAATAACAAGGGTTTTTCTTATAAAAATACCAAAGAAAAACTGTAAAATCTCCCACAGTTACTGCCTCCAAGAATATAGCTGTATTATCTTTTTACATCATTGAACTGTGACATTAATTTTGTTGGCATCATTGGTTATTAGAAAAATTCAATAAAATCTGGGGGTGGGGATTTAAAAAGGATTTGGCTTTCTGGACCTTACTTCACTACTTGCGAAAAGCATCTACATTTCGGACCTTAAGGTCGCCGATTATGTTGCATTGTGGGTAAAGTAGCCCAAACGTTTTGACAAGGATCACAAATGAGTTGTTTAAAAAAGGATTACAGTTATATTTACAGATAAACACAGTGTGTGTCTTTCCATTGTGATTTTTATGTGAAAGCTTAGCTCAGAAATCTCTGTCGTTTTAGTAAAAGTTCATTTGTAAATCTGAAGGATGTATTACAACATGCTTTTCTACACTTTTTACACAGGAAGTATTGGAAATGTAACATCTCAAATGTAACATCTCAATCATTTTGTTTTGTTTCTTAAACTGTGCTAATTTTAACAGTCGCAGTAGAGACTGTTTAGTGACTCTAAAAGCAAGATGGAAACATGTGACATTCAACCCACAAAAAGAAAAGCTTACACTGAAATAATTAATTATTGTAAAATTGGTGTAGCTTGTGCTGCTCACATGCCTTGGTTTGAGGGTGGGATAAAAGGACCCCGGGAGGTCATCATTGTTAGGGAGCAACAAAAAGAGAAACAGACAGATTGACATACAAGACACACAGGAACTCTGGGATTCGTCCAGTCGGTGTCTCACTTCGTTGTTTGATCCTAAACAGAGATGGATCAATATGCTAACAGGAGTTTTATTGACAGGACACCTCCCTGTTTCAAATAAAGAAAATAGATAAAATCTGAAATAGACTATTAACTATTCATGTAAAACTTTGTGCTTCAAATATTTTAAGACGTAGCGTTATGCATGAAGGGCACTTTGACAGGTTGGATCCATCACAGGTAGCTGTCTGCTCTGCTGGTAGATTTGGAAAAGCTTTCAGTGCCAAAAAATGTATAGGTGATGTCATGGAGAACATCCATATTTCAAACAGTTTATAGATGGACAATCAATGATATCACTGAGCCCACCACACTATAACTGGGGGCAACTTACCATTGGGGGTTATTAGGCACTGGAAATAATTTGCATTGATCAGAATGGTCAATAACGTATTTAAATAACTTGTAGGATTATAAGGTTAGTCACATGTTGGTTTCTTACTGGAACACAGCACCAGCAGTAAACCTCTGCTTGACTACCAGGACAAAAATATCATTTATCTGATTGAGACAGTCTAAGCCTCGTATTATCTTTGGCTGAACTTTTGAATGCATTCTGAAGAAGATTGAACTTATTGTCATTACGTAGTACAGGTACTATGTAACGACACAGTTTCTCTGCATTTGACCCATCCTAGTGTTAGGAGCAGTGGGCTGCCATTATGTACGGCACCCTGGGAGCAGTTTAGGGAACGGTGCCTTGCTCAGGGACACCTCGGTAGCACTTGGTCTTTCCGGGACTTGAACTGGTGACCTTCCAGTTGCCAAGCCAAGTCCCTATGGACTTCACCACCACTGCCCTGTAGACTGTCCCCCAAAAAGGATAACGTCTGGTCGGTGGGAGCAGAAGGAAAACAACAGCAACTCCCAAGAGCCCTTAATGTTGTGTGTACTGTCGAAAAAAATCTAAACTATCCATTAAACATTTAATACTATTTTACCTCATTTATAAAGAATCAATAGCAGCTATTTTAGGTTTCTTTTCAAGTGTTTTGAGCTGTCCCTTAAAATCAGATTATCTTGTTTACTGTTTAATAAGTAGAACGTCGTCTTCTGATGGCAACTGTTTGATGCTTTAGAACACAACATCTTTGAAAACACAGTTAAAACCAGGTCTAAATAGATAGTTTTTACATTCAAGCTTTGATCTGTTCTGTCACAAGCTCCGGTAACTAATAAAAGCAGGACATTCATGCACACATACAGTCTGCTCACTTGCATATTAACACTTACACACACTAAATACAGAGCTATGATGTGGTAAACAAACTGCAGATATATGCAAGGTATTCCTCACCACACTACTCAAAGTTTAGTTTACTTTCTTTTTGTGAAGGAAATGCCCGCAAACTTTTTGTACTACAACGCAACTCATGTTCAAATAGCTGTTAATAACAGATGGAAGGCAAAAGCAGCCCGCAGTGGCTGTCCAATCCACCTATTCCATGTAAACAAAAACAAACAATAAAAGCCACAGAGGAAACAAGCCGCTTTAATTGGTGTTGCATGTCTGTCAGCAAACTCCTATTTCGTTATTATTTTATTTTTATTTTTGCCTAAGCACTTTATCCTGACAGTGCTGCGAGCTTCTTCTTTCTGATATCAAAGACAAAGAGTTTCAACAGCAGAGCTCTGCAGTGCAGGCGTTTTTTTTGGCTCAACAGCAACAACATGAGCCAAGAGCAGGGATTTTCTATGAGCATCTGTTGAGTGCTACAAGGTTGAAAAAAAGAGACGGTTGTTCAGCATAAAGCATCCCCGTAACACAGGGAACAGAGTATGACAGGCTGAAACTGTTCTCAGGGGATGTTTTTGGAGGAAAAAAGTGCTGACTGGATGGATAATTTTGTAAAGGAAAAGGGTTCAGTTACCAGAATAACAGACAAATCCATGTTCTCAATTTAGGGACGTCATAATGCTTCAGCATCAGTTCTGAGATCTCAATATGTGATAATTCCTTTGAGCAACACTAAATCTAAGGTGTCAGACGACTGTATCACCTTTGAACAATCAGGTCAGGTACATCTCATTGTGTTTGTTAAGTGAAGGATAGTTGGAGAACTTTCAAGGGCTTGGATCAAAAACACTCCCTGTTGAATAGTCAGTATAATCCATTAACAGCTGTGTTTGCAAATATCTGGTTCTTTAATTATAATTCAACTAAAACTCCCAAAGTGCATATAACTTATATAAGAAACATCTAGTCACAGTGTGCAATTCTATTGTGTTTGTTGATTGTTATTTGATTGTAGCGTAGTTTTAACTGTATTTTATTGTGTTGCCGCTAACAATAAGTGGATCAACAGGAAAGGACGTTCCTAGCCACAACTTTTATACATTAAATAAATATGAATTAATCATTTCAGTTAAGTTCAAGCAAAACATAAAAGGAACATGCCAACAATGTCTGGTTCCAGCTCAAATATAGGACTTATTCATGTACTATTGCATTGTAAAGAAAACGTTTATTTAGGTGTTGGACTTTGTGTCAAACGAAATAAAGACATACTGTAAGACATCACCTTGAGCTGTGGAAAGATTTGGTGTGTATATCTACTTTCTTACGTTTAGTGGACTTAAACGAACTTGGTTATGAAATGAATGATCAGTTACAGCCCCTACTCGACCAACATGAATTCAGCAACCAATTAGCATTGTATTTATTACAGCTGTGATCTTCTGGCATGCTTCTTCTCCATAGAAACGGAAGAGATTAGAAATGTTAACACCTTTTTATACCTATAGCCTTCTAGACATTATAAAGAGCCAACTATAATTATGTCCACATTTGATGACTTGAACTAATGATATAAATCCTATGCCAACTGCATAATTACTCTGTAGCTATGTCAGATTGACAATAAAGAACCTTGAACCTTGAACCTTGAACCGATGTAAAGTGCTATAGCGGGAGGTAGCATGGCAAGCAGTGAGGGTGGGTGAAAGTCAGTGTGGTGGATAAGGGTCACATGACCACAGTCTTACTCCAACCGTATATGGAATATATTTTAGAAAAGCACAGATTTTCTATATATATAGTTCATATTTAAATACCAAAAATGCACAATTGTTGAAACCCGTTTTTAAATTGAGTGATGTTTAAAGCCTGCGGTATTTTACTTTTCAATCATGTCACTTTGTGATTTTGTGCCAGTTTTAAAACATTGCCCTTTAAAGACCAGCTCTGGAGGAGTGTTTTGACATGAATCTTGTGCTTCTACACTTAAAAATGACAAGCAAAGTGTCTAGCTATGACATTTCCTTGAATGGCTGAGTTTTGTGAGTAGTCTTCTTCTGAGAGCTTACATTTCGTGGGTGTTACGACAAAATACACATTAATGTAACAGTGGTTGTCAAAATTGAGCTATTTCACATATCTTTTAAATATGCCATTATTGATTAATGTAAAAGTATAAACCCAGCTGTTAGACATTTGATCTAGGCCTAAGATCCCAAAAACATGACCAGACTTTCAGTGACAAAGCGCTAGGTGAGTTTGTGTCAGTTATGACCATCTGCCGTAGACCACATCTGGCATTTGAACTGAGCTTTTGGTACCAGAGAGTGTAATTAGGTTGTGTGTGTGCTCTGAGCTGCTCTGACTGGCCCAATTATCTGGCTCTCCGATGGTAAACTGGCTGATGGTTTGTGAGCTGAAGGACAGTGAGTCAGGGGTTGTTTTGTACGAAATGAAATCTGCACAAAGTATCAATCATGAACTGCTTCTCTTAAAACTTTGAATTTTCAGTTGTACTGATTGAACTGGAAAAACACACTTTTTTTAAATCAGCTTTTTACTCATATTTTGTTATTTTTTGGACATTTTTAAAACAAATAATTAAAACCTAGACAGCCAAATTATTCGGGATCATACTAGCTAACAGCTAATCCTTTGTGGTTAGCATTCATACTGTACATGTAAATGCAATGTCTTTTTTGCGGATGTGACTACTCCAATGCTTGTGTTTGTGCAATTGGCAACCACCATGTCTGAGAAGTGAAGCCAATGCGTAACGTCTCTTTACTCCACTGGTTGCAAAAATAAGTCTGATTGCACAGAAGTCTAAATGAGAAAATTACCCTACTTATTTATTGAGTCATTAAAGCTACAACTTTAACCCATTAAAACATTAAACGTTTAAACATTTTGGCTGGCTAAAATTATCATCTTAAGCAGTTGGCTGTAATTGCTTCTCTTTGTTGTGTAGTATCTAGCCAAGATGCTAAACATGAGGCTTCAAAAGCCTCACTTAAGATAAGATAAGATGGACCTTTATTAATCCCCGTGGGGAAATTCAGTCGTACAAAGCAGCAACAGGGTAAGCGTGAAAAAACAGGACAGCAAAGATTCACACAGATTAATAAAATCAAAAATAAAATCAAGAAAATAATTAAAATAATAATGATAATAATAATAACCTACAAACCAGTGAGCGGCGTCCAATTATTGGCACTCAAACCATTAATGCCGTGTTGACATGATAACAATCTCTCATTCCTTTCTGTTGTTTTTGTGGTGACATCGGCCTCATCTGGCAAGCCACAATTGTTTCTCTTTATAGATAGAAACACCACACATTTATACTTTGGCTCAGAGAATTGAAGCTGACTGAATAGCCAATGATGCACAGATGGTCTAAGTTAGAGTGTGTGTGTGTGTTTGGATCTACAAAAAAACTGAGGACAACCACAGTGTCGATTTTGCCCCTCATTACTCAGCTCTCCAGAGGACTTACAAAGAAATTGCATTTCTTTTATGTGAGTATCCTTGTCATTAAGCAGCAGTTCAAAAGGTCACAACCATCTTTTTAGTGTTTTCTCTGGAAAAATCTCTTTCAGTGTGTGTGGAGGTCGAGCTTGAGGGTGTTATTCTGAGTTTTTGGGGTAGAATAGATTGAAGCAGATGGGAAAAGAAGCAAAAATAGAGAGGGATCAATAAACAGAGGGAAGGAGAGACAAATAAAGGGCACCGAGAAATAGATATGAAATGAAAAAGGGAGAGAGTATCCAATGTCGCATTATCTGATATCCTCTACTTTTTGTATCTACTCTAGTTCCCTTTAATAATGAGAGTGTGTGTGTGTGTGTGTCCGTTTGTGTGTATGTTATCTGCATTCACTGAGAGCCATTATAATGTTCCATTCATTCATTTGCTTCTTCAGCCTTCACACACCTATTCATGATTCCGACAACCATTTTTAAATCATACATATGGACATGTAACTGATTAGTGATACATTTTCATGTCAAAGTAGAATGAAATCCAAATAAAAAAAGGTATATGATTTAACATCAACTATTGGGGAAATGCTCTTGTACGTCTTCTTTCCAAGAGTAGGATCTAAAGTTGAATATTCATTTCGGGATTGTGGCTTACATAAAGCTGGAGTTATGGTTAGCAAAGCAAAGCCTAAATAGTGGTAGCAATGAAACAAATACAAGTCCAAAAACCCACCTTCACATTTAATCCCAGTAACTACTTCAATGTATCTCATTTGTTAAAATTAAGCACAAAACAGAAATGTAAAAATGTTGACTAGTGCAGTGCTGGTATTGCTAATTGCAGCCTTCTTAACAAGTGCTCACACAAAGAAATTCCTCTTCGACAACTGTGTATCCTTTTGGTCCTGATCAACCAACGGGAGCACAGTTCCCCAGGCAACTATGACATCATGTGCCATGTGATATAAACCACTTGCTTTGATGCAACAATTTTAGTTTAAAGTACAGCATGAAAAGTATTCTGTCGGTGGTATAGTTATACGTATTATGAGCATCGCAAAAACCTTCACATTTTGAGTTCCGATTACAGAAACATTTTGGTTCTAACTTCAGTATATCTGGTGTGTGTGTGTGTGTGTGTGTGGTGTGTGTGTGTGTGTGTGTGTGTGTGTGTGTGTGTGTGTGTGTGTGTGTGTGTGTGTGTGTGTGTGTGTGTGTGGTGTGTGTGTGTGTGTGTGTGTGTGTGTGTGTGTGTGTGTGTGTGTGTGTGTGTGTGTGTGTGTGTGTGTGTGTGTGTGTGTGTGTGTGTGTGTGTGTGGGTGTGGGTGGGTGTGTCCATCTGTCGTAAAACTGAAGTAATTTATTGCCATAATAAATATTCATCACAGTGCCAACAGTCAATATAATGATCTGATCATCCGATCAAAACAGTTAGATTACTCTTTCATACTACAATCATCAAGTGTTTCTACCTGATATGTGCTTTTAGAGAGAGTGTGTGTGTGTGTGTGTGTGTGTGTGTGTGTGTGTGTGTGTGTGTGTGTGTGTGTGTGTGTGTGTGTGTGTGCGCACAAGCTAATGACTGTGCCTTCCTCCTTCCTAATGACCACGGTGAATTATGAGGCCATTTACTCTGCACTGCTAATGAATCCCTCGTACCGAGAACAGAGGGTGTGTGTGTGTGTGTGTGTGTGTGTGTGTGTGTGTGTGTGTGCATGTGTGGGTGTGTGTGGGTGGGTGCAAATATAGCTGCTTGTCACATGACTTCTGTCTTTATGACACAGACTCTCATTTGCATATTTTCAGGACACGCACACTCTCTATGTCCTACCTCCAGATCCTGTTTCTGTCTCCTTTCTCCTACAGCTTTATTTATTTATTTGAATTTCAATTCAGTCTTTATGGAGTTCATGTTCAAATGAATGTCCTCATGAAAGTCACCACACACAATAAATGGCCAATACATGCATACATCAAACTGAACATCTTTGACTTGTTTATGACATGGCAATCGTCTTGACACAGCTCATGTAATAGGTAGATTAGCTTTACTCGTAATTTGTTTTTTAAAGAAAGACTAGAAAATTAAAAGGCCACTCCAATGATTTAATATAATATGTCACTTCCTTAAAGGTGGGGTAGGTAAGTTTGAGAAACCGGCTCGAGATACACTTTTTGTTATATTCCATGGAATGCTCTTAACATCCCGATAGCAATGAATATCTTAAGTGCTTTGACAAAAAATCCATTAAAAAATATCATCTGTGGAAGCTGTAATACTGTAAAAAGCACGACCAATCATTTTAGCCGGCCCGGCTAAAATGACTGGATGGCCTACCTGCCTGTCAGCCTTCCATCTGTGCACAAACTTATCTCGTGCCCTCATTGGTCATGTGCACATTTGTGTGTATTTTTTCCGGCTGTGTATTTTTAAATTCTAGCGCACTCGAGCTGGTTTCTCCAAAATTACCTACCCCACCTTTAAACGTAAAAGTCTCAGAAGAATGTTTTTTTTTAAAGAAAAACCAAAACATCAGATTCCAATTACAGGTTTTGTAGGTTGACCTTTAGAAATATCTAACTCTGAAACTTTTATTTTTTTATGAAAAACCCTATGTTAGAGATAACTAATGAAATATAAATAAAATAGCTTCCCTTTTCTATCCAAAAATAGCAAAAAGATGTATTCAATTAAAACATAATGGGAACTCCGACTGATTATGACTCTTTAACATTAAATAATCACCTGATAAACACTTTTTAAAAATGTACTGTATAAGTAAAGTGTCTTAAAAACTGAGATTCTCTCCTTTTTCTTTGGAGTAAAGTGATGCAAAGTATTTTTTTAGAAAGCACACTAACTTTGACACACTTGACAGTTGTACTATGAACTTACTGAATGTGGCATAGAAAACTTTTGAGTGACCTTACAGCCTTCAGGTTTTAAAAAATGGCTTTCACACTGTCCAAGTACTCCTGAAAGTCCAAAGAACAACAACGGCAGCTCTTACTGCTGCAAGGTTGTGTCGCAGTCTGAAGTAAAAGCTCCCGTCAGAACAGCTGCGAGACCCTCACCTTGTCAAAGAGACTGGATGTGTTGGTTTGTGCTTAAAGGAGTAAAAACACGGTGTTGTGAGTAATCTGTCGTCTCTTGTTGTCTCGGGGCCTGTTTTGTTGGTTTTTGCTGCAGCATGACTAAGCACCTGGAGAGCGTACTGCACTCTGTATCTAAGTTTGTGTAGCACATAGATACAGTTTTATAAATCAATGTTTTTGGCTGGATGTATAGGTTCATTGATCAGTCTTCACATGGTGGCTTTATTTTCATTGTGTATTTTTTCACTCTGTATAACTTTCTTTTTGATGACAATGAAGTTGATCACTGGAGGCTTTTTGAAATTGGCAAACTTCATTTAGTACTATTCCAATCTTCATCAACATTTCATTGATTGACAGCTTGTTTGGATATTAATCAACAATTTTAGGCAGATGTTTTAGTATTCGAATGGAGTGTAACTTTCCTATCAAAAACGTAAATCATGTTAAGTTCTTCTTCTCTTTCTTGGTAATGCATTACATTTGATTCTGTGAATTATAATATAGAACTTTTCTGGAGGAACAGGACACATTATTCCAGTATTACAAATAAAAGCCTCACTTGAATAAGACATCTGCTCATCCTCTGGTGTTTATGATATTCAACTAGAACTATGATACTAATGAGGAGATGAGATGAGAAGTACAGTCATTGATAATATTCATCTCATCTTTCCAATTATATCTCTGTCTCTTTTTCCTCTTGTGCATGTTATTTAATTAAAATAATGGAGATATGGTCTAAAATTAAGGCATTTTATCGGATTCAAAGTGATGACATTTGCTTAAAGAGTTCTATCATTTATTCTAATTATATTACTTTCATACATGGCTTTGCTTTGTATCCTTCTTACCACTTTCTCTTCAACATGTCTTTAGTGAATAGAGGACTAATTTGCCATGATTGGCTAAATCTCTCTAACCTTTTTTATCTCATTTATCTTTGGGGTCTATTCCTGAGCCTCTTTGACCCTCTCCACTCTTACCAAACGTTTATTTCTGGCTCGTTTAACAGTGTAATATAATAAAAGTGGGTCCATTATCTAAAGCTTTTTTGTAGTGGATTTCAACTGTGGATTTTAGTTAAGTGCTTCCACACAGTCATGCTGTGTAAGAGGTTGAAATGTATAAAAGGAATGAATATAGCGCAGAAAAAAAAACATGGCTTGTTTTTATTTAGTTGGAAAGTGTGCTGAGTCCAGTCCTGTTCAAGCTAAAGTATGTTATGTTTAAACATTTAAATAACAGAAAAGAAACATCCTAAAGTAATTTCTACAGCAATCAAAAGATTGTTTAGACTTCCTGTATCCAATTCCTCAGTTGTCGAGCCTTATTAAGAGGCCACTTTTCAGTTCACCAATTGTTATATTTTCTATAATAATATCAGGATGAAAACGTTCTTGTGATGTGACTTGCTCGTTGTATGTGTGTGTGTATTGGTGGAGTGTAAGTATTAAGTAGTGAGGCGGTGCATTACTGTAGGAGAGAGGAAAAGTCGCACTTAATTTGTAACCCCATCTCCTCAATTTATTATCTGTATTTTGTCATAACTCGGCTCAAAGCTGGAAACAAGAGGGTAGCCAGCACATGAGTTATAACTAAAAAAACATTCATTCTGCATACCCAGCGAGAGAGAGACGATCTGCCACCAGCGGATTTAGTTTTGCAGGCGTTCAAACTCCCTAACGACCCGAAGATTCCCACAGGCCTCCTGGAGGTATTACCATCCTCACAGCATTTATACCTAACAAGTTCTTGGAGGATATATATAATTAGCAGTATTGTTTTGAGTGTTTTTCCTTCATATTTAACCAAAATTAAATAAATTTGTTGCAGATATTGTCAGAAAAGCATTAAAACATCACACATTTTTCAAGGTTTTTAGAAGACAAACCCTTGAGGAACTTTATCGACTTGAGTGTTTACCTGTTGATTACATGTCAGCACTTACCTCCAACATCAGCATAATTAATCATTTATTTCCAGTTATTAGAAAATACTGTCAGTGTAGAAAATGAAATCCCCATTGAAACATTTGTAGGAATTCAACAGTGAGTGATCTGCTATCCCATTTAATCTGCTATGTACACAGTTAAAAAGATTAAAAAATCGGAATAATTTAAAATGTAAGACTCTACTTGTCTGGGTAAATCTAACAGCATTATTTAAAGAGAATCCAGGCTAAGTTATCATTATAAGTAGAGAACTTCCTTTGTGGAGTCGTTCTCAGAGTAAAGGCATTCATATTTCACAATTGGAATGTGAAATTGTAGTAAAAGTATTGGATTTTAGGAACGCATTGCCACATTCTAGCACAATGTTGTAGCAGTATTGAGATGAATGGTTGTAAATGAGGCTGTAGATGTGAACATGTTTAATTCCTGCACAGATATTTACAAAGAATTGCTTGGCAGGGATCTGGCAAAGAAATGGGAGGAATTGTAAAGAACTAGATGTATTCCCCTGACTGGAGAACACTTGACATTAATAGACAAACATAACAACACAGAGAAGTCAGATTTCACATTAAGTGGAAAGAACTACATTATGACAGTTGACAAACTGAGAAAAAGTAAGAGCACCTATGTTTAGCAATGGATACAAACCTGATGATGATAATAAGGAATCTGGTAAATTAATGAGGCATCTGTAAACTTTTGGTATGAAAGTGTGCAGAGATTTGACGTACTTTCAGGTTGAAGTAAGCGCTCTACAGACAGGATTCATCACTGACAAATCTATTTAATGCAAGATGTCGGGTGTAGTCAGTAATAGGGGGTTATCACAAGTTTATGTACCGAAAATGTCCAAACCTGGCATTACTACTCAACATTTGGCGAGAAACAAATGTCTCACCAGCAGCAGTTAAGGACAGAGCAGAGACGTATCAGTTGTTCACCCAGGGAAAAATACTGGCCTTGGCTGGGAGGCTAATTTGTTACAATCACACACGCACACACACACAGGACAAAGCCGTGATGGTGTAACTGGCGTGTGTTCCCATCCTGACACTGGGCCACTGCGAGCCATTTCCCTTAATGAGAGACCCACATGGTGAAACAGAGGCAGACCATTTACCATCATCACGCTATATCTGCCAGGCCAGGCCACTTCCAACCCCGATCTCGCCTTTTACCGGCAGGCTCCTGGACCTGGACTTGATTTTTAACAATGGACATGCTGATTTGTGACAACGGAGCGCTGCATTTGCATTACAGTGAGACGTAGTTTGGAGCTTGATGGCGAATTAATGGAATAAAATGGTGACTTATGCAATCAATATGTGCACATTAAGAATGCACGGATGTCATTCTTTTTTTTAAATTTAATACAAACATAACATACACACATAAAGAGTGAAACATGTTATCTATGTGATTGAGTTGTGTGTCTTTTATACGAGCCAAAAAAATGAAAAATGCATCCCTGCTTATCGTTCCTCCAGCAAGCATCCTCTCTCTCCTTGAGATCCATTGTAGGAACAGAGACATCCTTCAAGATGGCGTCCTGAGATCGATTACCGGGATATAGGCAGGAGAAGGGAGAAGAGAAGAGCTGAGCAGAAACAAAAAAGAGAAATGAAAAAAAGCCCTGTGTGACGCTTTCAGTGACGTTGACGCACGCCTTAAGTGAGACTAATTTAAAAGATATTGAAATTAATTAAAATCCCATCAGTGGTGTTTGTGTGGCTGCATGTCATTAAAAGGAGGATAATACATTGAGGAAACAAAGAAGCATGAGGTTACAAAAAGAAAAGCCTGAAGGGAACACAAATACGAGGTTCATAAAGGAAAAATGTCTTGGAGCAACGAGCTGAAATGAGAGGGGGAGGAGAAAGAGACAGATAAGTGGATTTGTGGCCTTCGCCTTAATTGGTACTTGTTGGTGTAAGCGGGCGAGCTCAAGACGGACACGGGTCTGCAAAGTGGCCTGGCATGCAACAACATGTTCTTTAATGTTACAGAAAATGGTTTCTAATAGAGGCAAGACACAGAATGAGACAGGAGGTCATTAACATGAAAGAAAGGGTGTGGATGTAAATTTAACAAGAAGGTTTATGAGATGGAGTGTGCTTTGAGAAGAGAGTAATGACGGAAGAAAGAGATCTGATGAGGGATGGGAGAAGAAAATAGACAAAGGTACAGACACGTATATGTAAATATGGTGGAAGAGGAATGTTTCCCTTTGAAGGAGCACAGATTCACTTGAACCTTGTTTGCATTTCGTGTCTGGAGTTGTTAATCCAAGCAGCAAAACAACATAGGACTTTGAAAAACAACCCGCGTTAGCTTTCCTGCTACTTTCTCTTTATTTAATTTACTCAAATGAATACACTTGCCCTCAGCTTGAGGAACAAACTGCAAATGAACATTGTAAAAATGGCAATGCGGTGGTCAGTCTGCAGGCTGGATAGCTAGTTAACTGATCATGTATTAGCCTTTTTTATTTAACAGCAAAAACCCTGGAAAGTACAGAGAGTCTCTTTGGGTACTGCTTACATAAACACTTATTTCATTTTTAGAGGTTTTCATTGGCCTTTAGGGATATGTTAGAGAACCAGTAGAACCATTGTCCTTCAAATATTATAATGAGTTAGTTAATGAGTATATGCAACACATATTTACTACATTGAAATTGTTCAGTACAAGTAATATAAATAATTCTTGGAAATAAACAGTTTCATCCAGCATTATTTGCTGAGAACAAAGAAAGCGTGAGGAAAGATGTTCTGGTCACGGGTTGAATTTAAGTTTCTGTCTTAGCAATTAAGGTGGAAACTACCCACATGACAATAATTCGGCCACTCATATTTAGAACAACTTTTACTTTATGAATCACCTCTGCGTCCTATAAAACACAATTAAGTCGTGCAGTAATGAGTCCTTAAACCCTGAAAAGACATAGCATTGTACCACTTCCAGTTCTCTTGTCCCAGAGAAAATGTTTTCTTGGAAGGTGTTTGTAGTTAGAAGCATGAAATAAGCTCTGCGGATAACAAAAACAAAAGTGCAAGAGATGTCCACGTTTTGTTCTACGAAATAAAATACCTCACTCTTGAATGTCCGAAGCTTCTATGTGTCATCAAAATGGCAGCTGCTAACGAGTGAATAAATTAACCATTAAACTTCATCCCACCGACACTAGTCCGCCTTTAGCTTAGCAGTGGTTATGCGCAGCCATGTAAATATTATATAGTTTGTTTATAGCATTACATTAGTTTTTTATTTCTGCCGATTGCATTTACGCTTCAAAAAATAACAAAGTGGTGTTAATAAATTGAGATTAACCTGCTGAACTAAACGTGTTAAGTATCATAACTGTGTGTTGGCAACTAAGCTTATTTCCATAATAGACCAAAATCCAATGGGGATTTTTGTTGAGGGATTGCAATGCTAATTTCTGTGTACCTCAAGCAATTCCAGGCTGCAAGACTGTGCATAATATAGCCTCCAGAGCTTACACTCATCTCTATTGGCCTTCCCACTGGCTTTCATCTTAATTTAGTCGTAGAGAAGTAAGTGGGAGACAAATATGGGTGAAGTAGAACTCAAGAGGAGTGGAAGGGTAACAGGGAACTAATATATGAGATTGAGAGAGAGCATGAGAGGACTAATGGGAAGGTTGGTGCTCCCTAATTGGGTACTTGTTGGTCGAATATTGGTGGGGTCATGCTCCCTAATTGAGTACTTGTTGGTTGAGTGTTAAAAGGATGGGGATTGAGGTGGTGGGAAGACTGAGAAAAAGGGAGGAAAAGTAATGGTGGAAAAGGAAAGGTATACGTCCTTTTCAGATGTTTTCCAATCCTGCAATCAGTGAATGGACAAAGACTAAAGAATGAAAAACAATTATAAGTGATGGAAAGGTTAAATGTGTAGAAACAGTGAAGGGAGATGATTAGGTCAAAAGAAACATGGCAAAAAGCAGAGAGAGGGATAGAGATTACATCTGAGGTGACAAGAGGCAGAGGGGAAACATCACGGGGAAGAGGGAGGAGGTAAAGACAAAACAAGGACGATAAAGATGTGAGAGGACAGAGTGTCAAAAGGAAAAGTGTGGGGCGCTGTGGATCCCCTCAGGAGGGTGAAGAGATGATTCATAGTTTCTGCAGCAGGATTGTGTAGGAGATGGTTAAGTTAAATAAAAAGGCAGACTTTCTTTAGGATTTTTACAGCATAGGCCAGACTGAGACAAACAACAACCTTGGACGTTTGTTTAAATGAACATACAATCACGGTACAACTGTTACTCTGCTAATCCTTCTGATCTATTATTGATCACATACAGTATGTGGTGTGTTTGTTCATGGTGATGGTCTGATAGTCCCAATTTGTTGCACTTTGAACCTGAGCTAAATGATCTTTTTGGTCATTTCTCGGAGGCCACTGCTTTTTCTGTGATAAAAGGAAGAACTGTTCAATTACAACTTCAGAATCAGAATCAGAAACAGGTTTATTGCCAGGTAGGTTCACACATACTAGGAATTTGACTTGATGTCATGGTGCATACATAAAATATAAAAAACAAGAAATCTAATATAAAACACAAAATCTTTTTTACACCGTAATAAAATACAGTTAAATAGCAATAAGATAAATAAAGCAGTAGTTTGCAGGGAAATAGAATGCTATGAATGCATTTTTGCATATAAACTAAGAAATGTGAAATCAGAATATGTGCAGAAAGGAGTATGAACATTGTGTGCATTAATGTAATGCATATAGTCTATGATGTGGCAGAGGTTAAGTGTCAGTGGGGGGGCCGGGCCTTGTTTAAGAGGCCGGTAGCGGAGGGGAAGAAACTGTTCAGGTGGCGAGAGGTTTTGGTCCTGATGGAGCGCAGCCTCCTGCCAGAGGGGAGGGGGGCAAACAGTTCGTGTCTGGGGTGGGAGGGGTCGGCCACTATCTTCCCTGCCCGCCTCAGGGTCCTGGAGGCGCGCAGGTCGTGGAGGGATGGCAGATTGCAGCCGATCACCTTCTCTGCTGAGCGGATGACACGCTGCAGCCTGCCCTTATCCTTGTCTGTGGCTGCAGCGTACCAGATGGTGATCTCAGTCTTACAATGTGGCCATCATTTGACCAGTAAGGATAACACAGTTTTAACCCAGTACAGTTGCTAAGATCTTCCAAATACGAGATCAAGATAAGTTAAGATAAGATAAGAAGTACTTTATTGATCCCAAGTTGGGAAATGTTTGTGTTAAAGCAGCATACAAAGATATGGCATTGTACAATAACTATTAAAAGACTAGAAATAAACATTTAAAAATATCAACATCTCAATAGCAATAAAAAAGCATGTTGAATTACACATTTACAGTGACAAAATTCTTCATCAAAGTTCTTGATCAAAGTTCCTGTTCAGCATGGGTTCATGGGAAATACAGATTTAATTGAGATAAACCCACTCTACAAATTCTCTCTCCTGTATTTTCTTATCAGTTTACTTAGTTGTACAACATTTAAAAATCAAACTAATTGATGGTAAAAAATAGTACCTACATTTGCATTTTCAACCCTGAATTGTTACACAACTTAGAACAAAAATAATTGGTACCCAAACTCGCTGCTGATCGTCATTAGCAGCAGATAAGCAGGCCACAGGTCATTGGTCTCCTGCTCTCCTGCTCCAGTATGTAATTAGATGGGCTTTGAAATGTATCCATGGAGACACAGAGCACCATCAAACCTTATCTAAACTAATTTCACACATGATTACACCAATGCCCTCAGAACAATAGAGTGATGATAGGTAGGGTGATGGCTTGGTGGGAATGTTGACTCAGACAGGAGATAGTCGAGGATATTACAGTTTGGACTGAACGGGAGACTGACTTCTTTAAATATGTTCACAAAGACGGAGAGTCAGTGACGCCCAAAAGACAAAAAAGCCCTGTTGAATCAACTGCTTTTTGTGCTTTGTTCAGCCATCCTCTCTGTTTTGATGTTTAAAACACAGGGGATGTATGAGCTAATGGTCATGATAAAATAAAAATAAAAATGACTGTCATGTAACGTGTATAGAGTTATGATGTAAATAGGAACACCTGCATCATTTAAATGTACTGCTGGTAATTGTGATCTGTTGCTTTAAAGCGACAGTTTTAATGTCTGAAAAAGACAAAAAAAGAAAGGCAAGGCAAGTTTATTTATATAGCACCTTTCAACACAAGGCAATTCAAAGTGCTTTACAAAACTGAAAGACATTAAGAAAATGGCATTTCAAAACCGTCATTAAAAAGCAAAGATAATAAAATAAACATTCAAAGAAAAAATACATGAATAAAAGTGACAGTGCAGTTTAAAATATGAATAGTTCAATTAAAACCAGAGGCAAAAAGAGAAGTCTTCAGTCTGGATTTAAAAGTAGTAGAGAAGTTTAAGTTTTGTCCTAATGGATAAACTTTACTAAGTGCAATGTTGCATTTGTTATAAAGCCCATAGAAAAGTGCCTCAACAGTTGACTTTATTCTTGTAGTTTGTCTTTATTGTCAAAAGTTCTCTACATCACTGACAATACAATTGACAATGCAGCTGCCATGCTGACACAAGTGCTGCCTGTTCTCAATGCAATGTTTTCACCTGCTGTGGTTCTCAGTCGGGGACCACAATCAGTTTCAGGTCTCATTTGTATATATTTACATTTCCCTCTTCCATATTTAATTACGCCCTAAAAAACAGTAACCCAAATGACATTATGCCAGGCTTAAACTTGAAGGAGGCAAATTATCACAAATGCTTTCTGAACTGCTTATCTGATCTGTCTGAGTAAATCAACCCCTACCGCGTCTAAAGGTCCTTACACACCGAACTGACACCAAAGAATACCAAAGAACATGTCCCGACGGAGCGTCGCCTCACGTCACGTCGCCTCACGTCGCCTCACGTCGCCTCACGTCACGTCGCCTCACGTCGCCTCACGTCGCCTCACCCTGCGTCTTGGCCATGTTTCGCACTGGAACACACCGCAAAGACTTCAGCCAACGGCCAAGTTGCAGGTACGAGCTGCGCATGCGTGAGTGGCAATAACTCTCCTTACCAGCAGGCAGCGGTAGTGTGTATTCGTCATTCAAAAGAGGCAACAACCGGAAGACAGACTGCGTGATACACCGAGAGAAGATATAAACAAACAAACAACAAATAGCGCGTGCGTTCCATTTTCACTCTACAGCGAGAAGCTCATGGGGCTTTCCCGAACCTGTGTCGAGAGCTGGAGTTAAATGAAAGATTTGCCTTCTTAATAGTTTGTTTGGGTCCCTCACTTCCGTTTTGCTTCTCATGCACTGACTCGCTAAGCTGACCAGCCATTCAGAGTGATTTATTTCACCGACAGCCGGCGGAAGGTTTCGGCACGGCCGAAAAGACACAACGGTGCGGGACACACCAAGAGACACCAATCTGAGTAGGGCGACACGACGCTCATCGACGACACTACATCTATCGACGGCCAAAATCTTCTTGGTGTGTAAGGACCTTTAGTAGGGTCATCAAGCCAATCATGGAAGCTATCACATCCACTAGGCTCACATTAACCTGGTGAAATCATCAATTTAGAAAAATATAGAAAATGACCTTCAAACTCTGGGGAAAGTTTCTCTAGAACACTTAAAGACCTTTGCTGACTTTTTTCCTTACTCAGACATCACTGACAAGAAAACTTTCAAAGACTGCAGCAACCTTCCTCCACCCTCCTACGCACCCTCTGTCAAACATACAGCGAGAGATTAAAGGTACCACCTTCTAGGTTCTGATATTGCATGAACTGTTCACCTGCAGATTTGTTGTGCATTTCAAAACAACCATTTCTTTGCTTTTTTGTTAGTTGTTTTGTAGAAATAGATTTTGGCCTAAGAATAAGTGACACTCATAGATTTTGTTTGATTAACTCATCTTTATTTATAGGTTTAGAAACACTTGATAGAGAAAGCATGAGAAAAATGAATATAGAGAATAATTTACAACAGTAATTTCATAATTGTATTTTGTTCTGTTGTCATGGAAACATCATGGCAAACCACTCAAATGTGGCTCCCCTTCCCATGTCATTCTCAGGTTGATCATATGAGCGTCTCGACCCAGGGTTTGAGAACTTGATTTGTAAAGGTGTGCAATATCTTTCTTGTAAACCAATCAGGACGGACTAGGCTTAAAGAGAAGCACAGATAAAGCTGAGCATACAGGTTTATCAGACAGCCAGTTAGAGAAAGGTAGTGTTGTTTGTTGTTCTTTTACATTAAAGCATTTAAACATGTTCTAGGTGAAGCCCAAAATAATCAACCTGAAAATTAGCACAGTATGTCCCCTGTAAATGGAGGAGAGAGTTTAAGTTATTCCCTGTTTACCTTTGGTCTTTGGAAGTGTCCATATGAAAGATGAAAGATTAGTAAAGCAGAATAAAAAAAGAGAGTTATGGCAATTAAATTCAACTGGCACATGTTTGAAAGAAACCGACAGAAAAACACATTTAATGGGATAAAATAAATGAGCAGCCTTACTCAGATGAACTATGGTAATATCTAAAGTAATCAGCAAGAGCTTAGTGAAGAGGTGGAGAGAAAGTGTGGTTGAAAGTGAAGAGGTGAGGTGAGAGCGTGCTTTAATGGTGCTTCTTATTCTCCTTTAACATAAAGGTTACACGTCTAATCCCCTGCAGCCACAGGTCTTCATCAACAACCTTGATGAGGTCTTTCACCCGGGCCTGGCTGACTAAAAGCATTGGGTGTTATGTCCAGTGGAGTTAAAAGGTTTTGTGATAATGCACAATATATTCCAGGAGACAGCAGTCAGCAATCATGAAGCTGGCATTCTAATGCTTTTGGCAGGGCTTTGAGCAAGGCTGGCCTGCTGGCAGCTGCAATGAAAAGGCTGTCAAATAAGTAAATGCCGGCTGACCAAGCACTCACAGCGCTTCCATATCCCGCACCGAGATTTATAAAATAATCGTTAATTATTTACAAGCTGCCATGGCTGTACCTAGGCCGCACCGCTGTGTGGGCGGGAGGTGTTGCATGAATCGTGTCTTTGTATGTCCACGTTCACACGTGCAGATGCTGACTATGGCAGACTGGCAGGTGAAGCTCTAATGAACGTCACATCCCAGGGCACAGTCTTCTCTCTGTAATGTCCTCAGATCTCAGTTCGTGCCTGCCTTTTTAAGAGAATGAGGCGAGCGCTTTAGTTTCTCATGACTCGATGTGTGTGAACCAGATGTAAATGAAGTCTTCTGTATCCCTTCAAGGGCCCTTTCAGTTATGTGTAAGTGATTTAATCAAGTGTGATCACATTTTAATCAGCCCTGTGTGTGTCAAGGTGTCTAAGTTGCAAAAGATGTAAAGTAAAACTCAATATTAATATGTCAGGGCTTAAAGGTAGGGTAGGTAAGAATGGAGAAACCAGCTCGAATGCGCTAGAATTTGAAATTACACAGCCGAAAAAAATCTGCCCCTTCCTTCAGACTTCCTTACAGAGCCCCTCCTCCAACACACACGAACGCGCACATGACCAATGAGGGCACGAGATAAGTTTGTGCACGAGATGGAAGGCTGACAGGCAGGTAGGTCGTGCTTTTTACAGCGCCACGGCTTCCACAGATGAATTTTTTTTATGTATTTATTGTCAAAGCATTTAATTTATTCATTGCTATCGGAATGTTAAGAGCATTCCATGGAATATAACAAAAAGTGTTTCTGAAGTGAATTACCTACCCCACCTTTAAGACTAATGCAAATAATATCATCTGTATACCTGTTATATTTCAGAGATATTCACACAGCACACATTTATTAAGCAAGTTATGTTAATGTTGGCCTGATTAAAATACTGTATTAAGTTTATTTTTGTGATAGAACGGCTCACACAGTTACATTATGGGGACTCCATTCCCATCAACCCACGTCTGGTCCGAATAAACCTTACATTGTTAAATTAAGGTTTGGTTTACATGTAAGGATCAGGCCTATGACATGTGGATGTTATAGGATTAGGGTTGGGGTTCAGGCTGGTAGTGGTCCAGGTTAAAAGATTAGTTAACTCAAATTACCTTGCAGAAAATCTTGGGTTGGTATTGTCGATTTCATTCAAACCCAAGGCCATGTTATTATCGCTACCATTGTTAAATGTAGCTGGATAGAAAGAAGAATGATGACCCCATACCTAATCCATCCAAGGAACCTATGAATGGTCTGGGATTGATTGGAAGGACTTGTTGATGTGGCAGCAAATGCTGTCTAGTAGTTCAAACACAATCACAGTATGACAGAGTAACACATTGATGCTGACAGGCAGTGGATCAGTCACTATGCAAACTAACACCACATGGTTAACTAAACACATTCAGCTAAGAGGTAATTTCCCCCGTAAAGAAACCTTGAAAGCATTGAATCCCATTTAAAAAAAGTTGTCTGCAACGACCGCACTGTAAAGGAGACACTTATCAATTGCCTTTTTGCCTACTTTAGATTGTAAGCCTCTAAATAAATGCTTAATCATAATATTGTCTTTCAGCAGAGTCATAAATTAGCAGCAGGCCTCATTAGAAAGCAGTGAGGTATGGTCTGTGCTGAGAATAAATCAAGGCTGCTGGAGTAATGCCGATATCTTCACCGTGAAATGTTATACATTTTTCAGAATGGATTGTTTCTTTACACAAGGGATTTCTCACAAAGGGTTCCACAGCCTGTTTAAAATATTCTTCGTTTTAATGTTTTGACTAAATTGTGCTCACATTCTGTCTTTTTTTTCTGGTAAGAGTTACTGTATTTTATGAGCTAACCTGCCCATACATTGAAGTAATTCTGAAATAGTTTGGGCCTTTTGTAGAAGCTAGAACTAAGTAATGAAGATGTTTGACAGGGAATCCTTACATTTTGAAGTACACAGTCATATCTGCTGAAAGTGACACAGAAAAAACTGCTTCAATGCATTTCTGCCTCTCACTGTTTCCTGAATAGCTCTGTGCTGTCCTCATGTCTTGCAGACTTAACGACAAATAAGATGATTCCCTGGCAAACAAAGATAAGAATAGACAAGGCAGAGTGTTTGTGTCATTGTTTGGAGACAGAAAGAGAACAAAAAAAGAAAGAATCTAGCAAAAGTGACAAACGCCTGAAACAAGACGTTGAAATGTAAACGGAGAGACGAGCGGCAGAGTCACAGCTGTGATCATTTTAAAAGTAGCATGAGACTGATTTGTACATTGAAATCAAATGTCAATATACAAATCAAATTCAAATGTTACTATATATCTTCTTGAAGTTTGACAAAAGCAATTATTTTGTAAGAATTTTCTCGAGTCAACTCTAACCTTGTTTTGTCAATTAAGTTTGAGTTTCCTAAGGTTACCCTTCTGGCACTTCAAAACCATTAGTTTGTAAGTCAATACTTTTTCCATATGGATTAATATGATAGCTAAATGTATATTCCTTTGGATGAGTTGCTGCTTAAACCGAATTTTCTCCAGCCTGTTGCCAGATTGAATAGCCGCTTATTTCTTTGAATTGCAGTGTTGACGTGTGTTAAATAAGGTCTAGTGCCTTGCAGTCTGGCAACCATTTATTTTCAGTTGTGTATACCCAGCATCTGGCAGCTCAGAGCGCTCTTCGGTTGTTTATTCAGTTTATTAACATTGAGTGTGTCAAAATGTACCCAATTTCAAAAGCTAATTTATTTACTTCCCGCACAATATACCTACCAAGCGTGAATCAGATTAATGTATTCAGGAAATATAAGAAGGGGAGATCCACACAAACACAGATATACACACACTATATCGTTTTAAAGTTAGAGAACCACCAATCAGGGATTCACATGAATAAGGTCTCCACCTTAATCACAATGCATGTGTGAGTTGTTTTACTTACAGCTAAAAACAACAATGATGACAACAAATGGTAGCATGGTAAACTGCTTGAGAGGTCTTTGGCGTTGATGTCGGCGTTATAATCTTCCAGCCTGTGATGTTTTACGCTAAAGGAGACGAGACGAAAAAGATCTAACACTGGTGATTCCAGTCCTGTTATCCTTCAATTTTCACCTTCTGCTTGAAATGTCCCATCTGTGTCCTTACCTAACACCAAATGTCGGTAGAACTAGCAAGGGCTGCTCTTCATCATCTCAGTCTGTAAGGATGAGAGCAAGATCCTTTTCGCCCAGCCGTCCTTGGTGAATTTAACCAATAAGATAAAACATCTCAATAAAACTATGAATGTTTTATATCCATGTAACGGGAAGAAACTCAGCTAACTGATCTTTTTAAAAAAAAAAACACAATGCTAGCACTCAGCCTCTGAATTAGCCACGAGCGAAAAAATGTAACCTAAAACGGCACTTAAACTCACAATAACTCCCTTATTACTTATCCTAGATGCATAGCCAACCACTCGTTTTTGGTGTCCTGGAGACACTGAATCTGTGTAAAAAACCTCAACACTCAGTGATAAACATTTGCGACGCTATAAACGAAAGCGTACATCATAACATGTGGAGCTAAGTAGCTAGAAACGCTAACATGGCTTACCTTGGTCAAAACTGGTCTTCAATGGCATTAAAACGATAAAAAAACGATGCTGCAGTTAATCCATAGGTTCATCCAATGTATCTGTGCCCTCTTTGAAATTATTTCTGATAATCCATAAGCAATAAAACTGCTTTTTTGTTTCCAAATGCCAAAGCTAGAATGCAGCTCCACTCTAACTTAGATTTACATGCGCGCAGCCCGCACCTTTTCTCTTTACAATGAGTGTGTATGTGGGCCTCCCCCTTCGATTCTATTGGCTCTAACGGTCAGAAAGAGGTGTCAACCATCAAAATCGAGCAAGGGGGGCCAGAGATATGGAAAAAAAAACATTTTCACCCAAATCACCTCAGAGGTGGGGTGGTTTTGGCTAAACCTCTCTAAAAAGGTCAAATGTCACTTGTTTTGCATCAATCTTGATACAGGGTACTTATTATATGTTGTACTTTGGATTCCTAAAGCTTTTAGTCTACTAACCCATCATCCAAGGGTAGTTTTCACTATCTGTAAAAAATAATTTTTGGACGGACACTATAATTTACAGTTTTTTACTATGTAAAATCTGAATTTTCTTTAAAATAAAAAACATTTATATTGATTCTGACACTTCTACATCCAACTCACAGATGTAACCTTGTTTTGATAAAATAAATTATTCATATAACCCTTTTAGAAGTTAGGTTGTAGTCATTTGTTTTGGGCATGTCATTTTCGAGCCTGAAACATGAAAAACAGGCTTGGTGCTTAACAGGATAAAGTGATGTTCCCTGAATAAAATACTTGGTAGTAGGACATTTTTTGGGGACAAAAGAGTCTTGTCTCTCCCTCATCTCCCATCTACTTTCACAGCCTTCACTAAAAGCATCGTGGGAAATTGCTTTCAGCCGGTGTTGTTCAAGAATCCTCTCGCAGAAAAAAATATCTCTCCCTGGCAATTTGTTATTTTATCAGCTGGAATTATGTGTTAATGTAAGAAACACAATCAAGTCCTTATAACACAACCTGAAATTGCACCATGGTGAATAACGAAGTAGATTTTTGATTGTTTGTTCACATTCAAATGTGGTCACTTGTGTCAGGCATAAAAAGGCCAAAAAATAAAAAAGGAGGGGGCTGAGCTCATGCGGGACCCGGCAGCTACTGTCTAAACTAAATACTGCCGTGATGAAACGCCATATCATGGATTATCAAGGATTATTTCTGAAACAGTATGGAGCTCAAAGGCTTTCTCTCTTGCCGGTTATACCACAAGGTGAGTTCCTTTTTATTTCCTGGTTCTTCACACACATGCTCTCCAGTACAGGTTAGCTCTGAGTGTTAGCGATGCTAATGTAAACACCGACCATATTACGTCCAAAACAGTCGGGCATTGTTTCTGATAGCAACTTTCTGATAGTGCCGTGGGTCCACATTTCCGATATTACGTCATATCGGACGCAAATCTGGATCAGCTCCGTTGTGCCCCCGTTTTTAGAGATTTGGGTACGGAGGAAAAGAGAGAGGGTTTTATTTTCTGACGCTGCGTGAGTTCCCTGACACACCGGGGACACATATTGATGTATAAAAGACATCAGAAAGTGCATTTTGCATGATAGGTCCCCTTTAAGCCATGTCTTAGAAAACATTCTGGGGTAATTTCCATCACCAACCAAAAAGAAAAGTCCAACAATAGAACATTCTGTTTTGTGACAGTTATTTTTTGCAGTTACATATTTTGGTTTCACCAAGGCTTTGAGCTTAGAAGTGGTTTCCATCCGTCATTAAACTGCAAAAGAAATGTGTCACTGTCATGCAAGGCTGTACCGAGCAATGATAAATTGATGTGAACTATCCTTTCCACACGGACCATCAAGTGAAGCTACCTCAACTGAAAGGCTCTTATTGAAGCTAAACTGCAATTTCAGATAAAATGAAACGTGAAATAGGAACACTGCATAGTGGTTTGAATGGTGATTCTGTTTGTGATTGATTGGTTTCTTATTCTGTTGACATGAGGAAAAATATATTGTGAGATAAAGGTGCGCTGTTGTCCGTAACACTGAAATGGAGCTGGGGAGATTGATAGACAGACAGACAGCAAACGTCTCAGTTTCTGCTTTTCATAGTTGTAAATATAACTATTGGCCTTCATGCCATTCCCCTGAGTGATTCCAAGCCTGTTAAATAAGCTTTTAACTTGCAATATAACTGTGAATTTGTTTTTGCAGAGAAATATACTGTATTACCCTTTATACATTGGCATGGCTGTATGTCATTATGGTCATGCCAATAAAGCTATTTGAATGGAATTGAAATATTATATATAATATATAAGCAGGCAGGCTAGTTAGTCCTGTTTCAGAATGAGAATACTGTGACATTAACAACAAACAAAGGGACCAAGGATTCAAATGGTCAGTACACGTCATGCCTTTTGTGCTTCATAATAGAGCATCATTTCAGATATTTGTCTTGTAGGACAAGTGTTATGGCTCCATATTTTTTGCTATATATTTTTAAACATTACAGTGTTAGCATGTGCTATATTTTCACAACAAGGAGACAAAAAATACATGGACCTTAATAGATATTAATGGTGTACACACCCCTGGAGCTTCCTTTGGAGGAAGACTATTATTGCAGTGGTGGTTGACTATAAAAAGGAACACTACCGCTGTCAACCACCGCTGCAATAAGTGGTTGGAATTGTGTGTATGTATGTATGTATGTGTGTGTGTGTGTGTGTGCGTGCGTGCGTGCGTGCGTGCATGCATGCGTGTGATTGATTTTTTATTTTGTTGACATGCGGAACATATAAGGTTCCATAGTATGAGTTAATCATTTATACCTAACGTGTACCAAATCTTACTTATCTTAAAAGCCAAAATCCCTATCATAAATTAAAATATATATAGTGATGTTGTATCACACAATTCCCACTTGCAAGTGATGTGTTGCTGATTAGTATGCTGATTAGTATATTCCTCAGGACCATGGAAATCATCATCTGAAGACACCATAGTATGGGCTCAGAACAGTCTCATACTACACACATGCACACAGAAGGATTCACACTTGTATTTCCAGATCCACACTTGTGTTTTTCAATGCACACACAAATGTGTGTGGAGTCTCAAAAAACCCACACACGAATGCACAGCGATCCATGCACAGAAAGCGGTTTGTGTTTGCAGGTTCAGAGGTTTTACTGTAAACGGAAAACAAATATGTGAGGATCAAAAATACATATGTAAAACTTTTTTCTGTATTTGGATTGTATTTACATGTATATGAAACGGAACACATTTGTGTGTGCATTGAAAAATACAAGTGTGAATCCTTTTGCGGATCATGAAATACAAGTGTGAATCCTTCTGTGTGCATGTGTGTATTATGAGACTGTTCTGAGCCCATACTATGGTGTCTTCAGATGATGATTTCCATGGTCCTGAGGAATATACTAATCAGCATACTAATCAGCACATCACTTGCAAGTGGGAATTGTGTGATACATCATCACTATATATTTTAATTTATGATAGGGATTTTGGCTTTTAAGATAAGTAAGATTTGGTACACGTTAGGTATAAATGATGAACTCATACTTTATGAATATATTTAAATGTGATTAAAACAACATTTCCCTTGGGCTTGGGTTACTAATTGTAACTATAATTAATTAATAGCCATTTACAAATGAGGCTCAATGGGATTAAAACTAGAATTTAAATGGACATTTTTAAATGTTTTTGGGAAAATACACAAGTGTAGGGTTAAGACTGTTCTGTTTTTAAATAAATCTAACTCTTAGAGATACTGACTGGTATAGCTGAGTTAACTTCAGATGAATGGATTCAGATAGATGAGTTCTAATTGCGCCCTCTGGATATTATTAGGGCCAACATGAATGAGTAGCCTCATTTCACAAGGGTGCCTTTAAAGGATCAATGGTATCAGATCTGTTTGATCCTAAACCTTGCATCTGAATAGAATGCTTTCACCAGTTTTGAGTTTTGATGATGGAGTCACCAAGGTGGGGAAGATAATGCTTAAACAATTGGCATAGGTGTTGGCAAGCAGATTAAAGATAGGTTGGGTGGTCCCAGGATGCAAATTGTGCTCCATTGCGGTCCTCTTAGCAACCTGTTGTCAAGGGGCAGTGGTCTCCATCAGGTAGCACTGACCCCTGACTGAGTGAGAGCATGTCTTACAAGAAGATGCTATTACTTACTTAGATATTTTGGCTTTTTACATCCAGGGCAACCAACTTTATGGGAGTACAACACTCTGGCTGCCAAATAAATCATACATGACTTAATTCCTTAAGTGTGTATGTTTGAACTCTGATTATTGTAATCCTCAGAAAACGTGCTTAAACTTTGTATTTACATCAGCAGGGTATATAAATCCTCTTGCTAGACAATTGAATCCCCTTTCAGCTCGACAGAGATAATCGTACATCCTTTGTATTGCTTTCAGACACTCTTAAAGACCTTGAAGAATAGGGCTGAGGATGTCACCAGAGGAGAACTGTGATAATAACCCAGCGGCGGTAGCTCTGCTTCAGCTGGCGACCGTGAATTGGATACTGTGATTGTCATCAAGTAAGGCTATTCTTCAGGAGCTCTTTCCTCTGAAGGCACACAGGGCTTTAGATTGGAGCAGGATACAGATAATAGCTCCTTATGAATCTGTCATTAATGCACAGAGGGAGGGATTGGAGGAGACTCAAATAGACAAAGCAGAAATCAAATGATTTATTGTAAATTGAATGTTTGTTCAGCAAAAAATTGGGAGAATGTTTGAGTTCTGCTCTCTAATGAAGCTTATCCTTTAATGTATGCAAACTTGACATCTCTATCAGCATAGTCAGGCTGGTAGGCCATTTTTGGTGGAATTAACTATTGTAAGCTACAAATAAAATGCTGTACTCGCAAGAGAAACACAAGTAGAAGTTTCCGGGTATTAAATTCTCCAAACTTTTAGAAATAAATGGTCAAACTGACCTTGATTTATGCTACTCTGTACTACCCTTCACCATTGTAGCGATTCAGAAAACTCCAGCAAATAACAAATATAAGAGCATGACATTCACACAACCAATCTAGCTGCCATATTCATCTGCAGTACTACAAGACATGTATTACTATTTGATACTTATTAGTTCCTATACATTGTGACTATTCATATATTTAAAAAAACATATCCTATAAGGCAGGGGTATTCAACTAAAATTCAACCAGGTCCAGTTAGAGAAAATCTCCCCATGCAAAGGTCCGGAACATCAAAATGTCTAAGTTGCTTTATGAATTAGTGTGATATATATTGAAGTAGCCTGTAGCTTTATCAACGTCTGCATGTAATCAACAACTGACTGCCAATCAAATAAAGAGAGTACAATTCAAAAATAACAATATTTATTGTCAATTAACATTGAACTATACAGATATACAGTAACATACTGTGGATATGTGTAATGTTCCTCTCTGGCTGCATTTAAAAATAAAATAGAGAAAATAAATAAAATAGCTTTTGAAAATATGTGCATCTCAAAAGTGCTTAATTTTAGATAAATACAATAAAGTGTAGCTTGAGTTTCCCTTTTTCTTTGTTAACCGTTTCACATCATGACTTAGTTCAGACGATTATAGAACAATATCAGTCTTTACACATCATAACAATTGAACAGTTTTAAAGTTTCTCTTTCTTTCCCTCTTCAGTCCATCACTCACTTTGTTGTTCAGTGCAAGAATTGAGCTCAAGCTTGTCCTGCCAGGAGTTTAAATCTGGGCTGAAATGGTGTCAGGGCCATTCTCATACACACATGCAGGTGCTCATTGGTTAGCCTCGGTTAGCCTGCGCTGGAACGATATTTAGTTTTAATTTTGATCCTGCTTATTTTTTGTGACCTCAGTTCTGACTTGAGTGGGAATGTTTGGTCGAACACTTTGTATTTTGTCTCATAGTGGCGTTTCACATTGGCACTTTTAATGAGCACCACGGTCTCTGAACAAATGAGACACACTGGTTCTGTGCTCCCAGTGGGCATGATGAACATGAATGAGTCCGTCCACTCAGAGTTAAAAGCTCTGTTCCCACTGTCCACTTTCCTCTTCTTGGAGAGCGCCATGTGTCATTATCTGTCTCTCCCTGTCTGCCGCTAACACGCCTGTTCACTCTCCTCTCCGCTTCTCTCCCTGGCCGTTTCTCATTGTCGAGTATACCTGCTGCAGAGCCACTATTTCAAGTATACTACGTCATCGAGTGGTGCAGAATCCTGGGCATTTAACATGCATTTAAACTAGGTTCTGTGCGATTATGCCAAAAATGATAATCACGATTATTTTGGCCAATAATTGATATCACGATTATTAAAAACGATTAACCATTTACTTTGAAAACATCCATTTAAAAAAAATTTAAACAGTATGTTTTTAACAGTTGATTACCCTGAACTTTAAGTATAATTCAACTGAAAAACCAATAAAAAAAAATTACATTTTTTTTTTTTTTAAATAAAAATAATAATCGTTTTATTTTGATTACGTTGTTTTCGTAATCGTTGCAAGCTAAAATCGTAATCGAGATTAAAATACGATTAATTGCACAGCCCTAATTTAAACAGTCACTCGATGACGTAGTATACTTGAAATAGTGGCTCTGCAGCAGGTTTAGTCGACATTGAGAAACGGCCCCTGTATCGCTAAGTCTTCTCTTCACTCACTCTCCTCTCCGCTTCTCTCTGCCGCTCTCTCGTCTCTTCTTCTGTGTTTCTCTCCCTGTATCGCTCACTCGTCTCTTTCGCCCCCTGTCGGCGGCGGTTAAAATAGAATCGCCCCGTCAAAATGTAAATCCCCTATTAATGTATTGATTATAGGTCCGGGTCCGTATAGGTCGGAGTCTGGGTCCGGATCCAGACCGCGGTCCGCCTGTTACTAAACTATGCTATAAGGCTTTCAGGGGTTACGATTTGTTGCTTTCTATATGTATTATGGGTAATGGTAGATGGATCTGTCAAAGAAGTGTGTTACTTTGTATTAACTGCTGTTCATTTGTTGTAAATGTTCCACTTTCTGGCTTGTCTCAGAGCTTTTGGTTGTAAGAATAGATGCAATGTATTTAGTTGAATGCACCTGAAATCTCACTTGTTATTCAATCATTAAACAAACTAAAGTATTCTGAGTTCAAACACAACATGTTCAACATTTACAGCCTGTTTTATGCCAGATACTAAACGCCTCTGCATCTTTCAAAGCTGTAAAGAAGAGTTGGCAAACTTTTATCCCTCAGATCACCTTCAACTCATCTTTGTTTGTTGGGTCAGTTCAGTTCATTGTCTGCTTCAAATGAAGTTTATTTTATTTCACAGCAGAAGTAATGGTGTTTTTTGTGTTATAAAAAGGCTTTCATCTGTAGAAAAAAGGTTTAACCCCTACAAATAAGACAGCGAAGCCCCAGGAGATATTTGGCTTTACTAAAAAAACACAGCCTGTTGGATAAAACAAACTTCATGTGCATCTAATTCAACGGATCTTAAGCAGAAATTGTTTTTTTTCAAGAGTCGGTATCATTGTTTAGCAGTGGGTTTTTTCCAGGTTGTTTTCTTCTGAGGAGTCTCGATGGAAGACGAGATTGATAAACTTTGACCATCTCCATTTTGAAGATATTTCAAATGAGAAAAATTTATCTTCTCGACCTTAGTTGTTTGTCCTTGAGAGGCTCTCAGGTTTCTTTGTTGCAAAAACGAGCCAAGCAACTGCTGCTTATTCCTGATTGAACATATGAACAAAGCAAAATATTCCATTGTCCAGGACTTTTCTGTTGATGCAACTCGTGGTGAGTATTTACATTTGCTGCTCAACAAAGACTCAATTATATGGCATCTACAAAGACTATGAGTAGTGCTTGAAGTATCATTCTTTACTCTCTTTTCTGTTTAATCTATTTAGGTATATTTTGTCCCCTTCTATATGTTTTGAGTTTAGACTTTCAGATAAAGTATCCCTCTTCATTGTGTATGTTGTATACATGCATAAGCACAATCATTGATTATTACTTAGATATTGTACTTTGTAGTAGTTTGTCATGTTACAAACACACACACACACACACACACACACACACACACACACACACACACACACACACACACACACACACACACACACACACACACACACACACACACACACACACACACACACACACACATCTGTGCCAGTGTGTGACAGCTCTTTCAAGCCGACACTGTGCAGACCGGCAGTTTGTGAATAATTCAAAGTGATTATTAATATTTGAAACGGAACAGCACGGCAGATGAAAGACTCATCTGATCGACTCCTTTCATCCTTCTTCCTCCTCCCCGCTTAAATGGAGAGAAGAAGCGGGATGAGCAATGGAGAAAAATAAAAGTCTGTCAGAGATAAAGAGAGGAAGAAAGGGAAGAAGAGACAGAACATGAGACTCTGATGGTACTGGATTCAGTAAGTCAAAGGACAACATCCTCTGCAAAGAAAGAATCACAAAAGTTATATGTAGCATGTCTGCATGAAAGACAGACATGGTTTCAATTTGTGAAAGAAACACCTTGATGAAATAAGGGGTTCCAGGTACTTTACTCAAAAAGTCATCTTTTGTTAACAATACATAAAGATCATTTCATTCTCAATGAAAACCATCTTGCCCTCCAATCCTGTCTTTTTTGTTACCTTAAAGTGGACCTATCATGCTATATTTGAATAATATAGTGTAGGACCATACCTATATAAGGCATATTTATAAAAAAAAAAATTCAAAATACCAAACAGATCATGCATTTTAGCCATGCCTCATTTCGCTCAATTTGCACTTTTTTAGCCCTGTTTTTGCAAGGGCTGATTCTGTGAGAACAGCACCATCTAGAGGCCTGGCATATGTACTACAGCGTCTCCAGCGCTTTCGAACGGCAATGGCCGTGGCCGTCTCCTCCTGATTGGTGGAGTTGGCCCAATAGCCGTAGCGCCACTGTCTTGACGTCAGGACAGTGTTCAAATCTGGATCAGTTTTTATCAGATCCGTTGCAGCCCCTTTTTTAGAGATTTGGGTATGGAGGAAAATAGAGAGGGTTGTGTTTTCTGACACTTGGTGAGTTCCCTGGAACACCGGGGACACATATTCATGTATAAAAGACGTACAAAAGTGCATTTTACATGATAGGTCCCCTTTAAGTTATTTCATTTTCTTTGAATAGAAAATGAAAAATAAGGATCAAAAACACAACACATTCTTCATCGATATAATAAACCCACACTGTTAAGTGTCTTAAAGTAATCTTAAAAAGTACTAGTTTTTGAAATTCAACTTGATATCCTTCTTCTTGTAGATTTGCAATATTAATGAATTGCTAAATCTTGTCCATATACAATTAAACAGCATGCAGCAGCGGATTTAGCATCATTCATTATCTGCTATCAATGTGTTCATAGGCGTTATTCATTAATGCATTTATTACAATTACATTTATAAATTAATAGTTTCATGAAGGTGAAAGATGGTGAAGAAAAAAAAAGGGAATGTCGCAGTCAATAGGGGGGAGAGTGAAACTTAACATAGATCGTAGGTTCTGGGCAATAAGTGAAATACAGAGGGATATTAAATGATTTTGTCTAATTCATTTGACATCACATGAAATATAAATACAGTGATCTGAACAGAAATCTGGCTGCTAAAAATACAGCAATATGAAGTCCAGATTAACGTCATATTGAGCTTTTTCTTTGGATTCTTGACAATATTAAGAATTAGATAAAGGTTTATGACACAAGGAAAATATAATTACTGTCCAGCTGGAAATAACAGGATTGCATGTCGGTGTGTTTGTCGCAGGCTGACAGGTCACAAGAACTGGCCAACTATCAAAAGCTCAGCTTGGCACTTTTGCTCACTGATTTTCATGTAATTAAGTAGTGTTAGCTTACACCACATCCATTTCAAAATTGGTTTTCGTCTTAACCTTCGCCAAGGTTTATTATTTTTGCTGAATTTCACCGGTCTCTGGCAAAAGGGCTGGCAGCTTCAGCCATGCTGGTATTAGCCTGCAGATTGCATTTTGTTCAGAGGATAATACCGGTCTTTGTGTAAATATGAGGACAAGTCAAATGAGAATTAGGGAGAGATCTTCAGAATTAGCCGGCAAAGAGAGAGTAAGAGAAGCATGAGGCAGTAAACCCTTTTTAATGGATGGCTCAATATGTCATGCTTTTTTTAATAGAGAATGTGGTATTACTGAAATACAGACAGCCTCTGAATGCTATCAGGTCTAAGTCTATCAGTCAGTGGAACATAGGACTGGGAATACTGCCTCCAGTTTATCAACAGATTGCGGAAAAAATGTAACCTGACAGAAACAAACCGCTGAAACAAGACAACATCCGGCTGCTGTTGAGCTTAAACCTGACTGAGACCACCTTAACTCTGGGGGGGGGGAACTAAAGACAAAAACACCCAGGGAAAGGAAATATAGTCAAGTCAAATCTATGTTATTTATGATGCCCCATACCACAGATCACACATTTGCCTCAGGGGTGCTTTTTGAGAATATACAGCATAAAACATCTCTAGCCTACATATCTCATCATCTTTTATGCCTTGATATTTTCTGACAACATTCCTGCTCCCCAGAGGATGTGGTTTTAAAGACCTCATGACTGTTCCTTGAGGAAAAACCTTTTAAATAAGTATTCTGAGTTGTTATAACTGTTCTTGCCTTAAAAAGGGCTTTTCAATTTGGGTTTTGTTCATATAAGACCAATAGTGGTGTAGATAATATGAGTATTTTTGTAGGCCAATCATGATATTGCATCCCTCTACAGAAAGCAATACAATGTTTCTGTTGTTTAATGGAATATGGCAAGAAAATGTTTATGTTCAGCAGGAGAAATTCCACATAGTAACGTCCCTTTATCATTTTTGATGGGCACTGGAATCATCTAAAGTAAAAGGCCAAGGAAACGCTACAAACAAACTACAAAATAGTCGCATGGATCCCCGTCACCACTCCTAAGCTAAAGGCAAATATCGGTGTGATGACGTTTAGTATTCTCATTTATTTTGATACATAGAAAACACAAGGCGCATTCACACCGCAGTACTTTTCCCACAAAGGTTCATCAGAACTTAGTTCATGAGAACTCTTTAGTTCTCATGAACTAAGTACAGATCGCGTTCACACCGGAATAAGTTCCTGGGGGAGGATTAGGCAAATGAAGCAGCTGACGTCACTTCTTCTTCTTCTGCTTTGGGTTTACTGGCAGGCCGCAAACAACTTCACGGTGTATACTGCCACCCGAAGTCCCCGGCCGGAAGTCCCCGGAGTTGGGGACTGGCTTCAGTAGAAGCTGCTGGGACTCCTAGCAGCTTCTACTGAAGCCTTCCGAGTAAAGGCTTATGTTGCCATAAGTTAGTCTCTCTGCGTTTGTGCGCTGGGCTAATGCTAATGCTAATAATGCTAATGCGAGGATAATAAAATGGCGGCTTCACAAAACGTTTTTGGAGTTTTACGGGGCGTGGTTTTGCAATCTGCCCAGCCAATCAGAAATAGGAACCTTTTTCTCCCACGAAAGGGGGTAAAAAAGGTTCTGATGAACTAATTTTTGTTCCGGATTTTTTCGGTGTGAACGCGACATTTCTGAACTATATCGGAACTTAAGTGGGAAAAGTACTGCGGTGTAAACGCGCCTATAGGTTGTTTACTGACCGATTCTCTGTCTTAATACAAAACGTCTCTTAAGTCTCTTAAAATGGTGTTAACGACAGACCTAATTCCAGTCATCTAACCAGAAACCCTGGTTAGAAACCCCCTAGTTATTTTGCTTTAATTAAAGGGAAGTTTACTTTAGTTTACTATTTTCCGTCCTATTTATAGTTTTAATTTGATCAACTTAACATACAAAGCACCTGCAGTCCCACAGTGTGTGTTCATCTGTCATGCAGATGTGACTTGACACTTAATTAAGATGTTGGGTGTGTATGTGACCTGCAGTCAAATAAGCAGCCTGTCTCATGCTCTCTCATTTGGTCTGAGAGTTTCTATTAGGACAAGTAGTCAAAACAGAATTAGAGTGACAGCTGAGGTATGCGCTGGCTGAGGGAGTGTTAACGCAGTGGCACAAAGCAGTAAACCGTCTTAAATGGATTTCTCAATATTTCATGCTTATTTTGGAGATTGTGGGATTTCTTAAGTGCAAGCAGACAGAGAATGCTAACAAGACTGAGCCTAACAGATTAGTGTGGTACCGCTGCTTTTTAGGAATGTAAGTAATAAGCACAGAGGGAGAGAGATCCGGGCTGACTGCTGCGCTCACAGATGGAGCCGTTTGAATCCACAGAAACACTTTGATCCCATGTCAGATTCTCTGTTTAATCCTTGATGGTGTTTAGTTCAGATGAAAGTAATAAGGCAATTAATGAATTGATGAACATAAGTTCGTCTGAAGGCTGAGTTTTTGATTAAAGCAAATCATGTGTCAGTTACAAATGTTTTACGTCACCTTTGTGCTGTTATTATGTTGTGACACCTTATACACATGATCTCCACACAAGTCAAATTCATGATATCAGTACACATGTCTCTGCAAGCTGCTCAACATGCTGTCTGGTGTATTAACTCTCCCTGTATCTCTACCAAAAGGAGCCTAAAACAGCTGTGAATGCTGGTTAAATCAATCTCTGGATGTGTTTTTGAGTGTTAAACTTAAATTAAGATTTCTCTTTTACATAACTAGTCCTTCAATTATTCCTTTATTAGTCGCACATATTTCATCTTCTAGAGTAAAACATCTGATCCAGCTATATTAAGCTAGAGAAACAAAACATGTTTGATTGGTTTCCGGCTTTCCGCTATTTTCTTTATCGTGGAACGATCTTTAAAAAAGCAAGCTCATCCGTGAGTGAATTTACAAACACTTCCCGGCTAAGTACAACTAATTGAGCTGCAGAAAAAATATCCTTTTTTTTGGCAAGGCAAACACATTTCGAAAACGTATTGATCTGTTTCTTTATTCTTTGCTTGTGTATTTCTCTGCTTTTTAAGCTGTGTCTTCAAAGAAAAGTGCTGTGCATCAATACTTATTTTATATTCAGTTGTATTCTCTATATTTGAACGCTTTTCCAGTATACAAGAAATAAACAACACATGTCTTTATCACCAAAAGAACACGATGATGCAACTCCCTGCATGCTGTTACGACTGTAAAGCTGCCCGAAAGTTGCCCTCTTGAAGCTAAGGCGCCGTTTACACGAGGAGAAAACTGCTTGTATCTGCATAGTTTCGCGTGCGTATAGCCCTATTATTTACACGAGGCCGATAGAAACTGACCCCACAAACGATAACGGGTCCCAAGGTGGATAGATTTGCAAACGAAACGCTCTGGGGGGTCAACCGAGTCCGTGTAATCACCTCTATACGAATATCTCCTGAAAAAATAACGATAGCTCCACCTCTCCCCACCTCTCCTGCTCACTGCTGTAGCATGGCTGTGTTAATTAAACGCACAAGGGGTTCTTGAATGAAATAATATTATAAAAGGCAAACCAGAATTGTTAACGCCCAATATACTCCTTAAACAAAATAAACAGAGTCAGATTTCATGCATTGATCCATTATATTGACAAAGGAGGATCTCACCCGGTGTTTGTAGAGAATATCTCTCTGAGCGAGTCCTCTCCACGGAGACATGCTCCTCCTCCTGTCAGTAGCTACTGCTAGTGCTACTGCTACTGACCATGCTACAGATATTAGTGCAAAAATATACAGCTCCTCTACCACAACCATCAGCAACAAGTGGACATGGAGAATTACATGAACTACATGTTGCTAAATCCACGGCGGGGCGTAAACAGAAGGGTAGCCATGGCAACATTGCTGCGGGGCTGCTGCGGAGTCTTCTTCACTGCTTTTGGTGTATTTTGGCGGAAGTTACAGCGCCACTTACAGTCCCGGCATATGTACTACAGCGTTTCCAGCGGTCTCGTTTGAACAGACACGTTAAATGAAACAAATGCATGTGAACGGAACACTTTTTTGAATACGCATACTGTGCATAAACGCAAACGGTCCCGTGTGAGCGGGGCCTCAGTTAAAAGGACATATGTGATACACTTCATATACATCGTTGTTAGTGTGCACATGGTCCTTTATAGACTGTATCTTAACTTTGCTCAGGGCTTGCCTTTCTGTCCTTTCTACTTCTAGTATTGCCTATGTATTGTTCTCTTTCTCTTCTCTGCTGCTGCCTTTCCTGCCGGGAGCTTTGATCTCATTGTAATGCAATGAAATCTTCACTGCATGACAAAGAGGGAGAAAGAAAGGAAAGGAGTAAGAGAAAATGAGATGGTGTAGGGAACAGGACTGAATACCAGGAGGTAGCGAATGCCAATAGACAGAGAGAGCAAATTGCTTTTGAGCCGGTGAGACAGAAGGGCAGAAGACAAGATAGACTTCACGACGTATGAATAGAGATGACAAGATGTTCTGAAGCCGAAGAAAATAAGGATTTAGAGGGTTTTGCTGGATTTGGTTTGGTCCCTCATGTAAAGAGGGGAGGGAAGACGAACAGATATGAAATATTCTCTCTGAAGAATCTCCTGCCAGCAAGTCTTCAGTATGCAGAGAGAAAGAGGGGAGATGTGTTGAGAGAGATCGAGCTGGAAGAGGAGAAGGACAAGAAGCCATACAGAGAAGAGAAGAATCAGAGGAGATGAGGCAAGGTATACTCAGGATAAAGAAGAGAATAAAGAAGGAGATTGAGTTGGATGAGGGAAGGAGGTGGGAAGGGATGTACACGATGAAGAGAAAGAGGGCAGGAATATATTCAAACAGTGACGGGAGGTTAGGAAGAAGGAAAGATACTGAATAAAAGTGAGGAAGGTTTAGCAGGATGGGAGGTATGAGAGAAGTGGGGAAATGAAGATATAAAGAGAAGAGGTTAAAAGCAAAATACTGACAAATATGAAGAGAAGATTCAGATGTGACTATATTAAAACAATTATACCTGTTTTCTATGGAAGTCGAGGCAAATTGAAAGCAACTGGTGCCTATACAAACTAACACTTACAGTCCATTACATTAGTTTAATGCGTGCCTGGCCTTGTGAAAATGCTTCACATTTGAACATGAGATGCTGAATAGACTGATTTCCTTTTGTCCTTGTGATGCTGCCAATTCCCGACATGTGTTCAATTTGCATATTATTCAGTGTCTCTTCATTTTGATCTTTGAGTCTTAGATATTTTAGGCGTCAAGTATCATAAAAGTATTGAAGATATCTTAAAATGATCTTCTTTAAATGTGCAGATGCAATGCAGACAAAGGCAGGAAGGATGAGAGCAATCACAAAGATAACAAGTGAAGAGCAAGGAAGATACAGACAACTACAAGTTAGGGGAAGGTTAACACACGGGATGAAAGGATTACAGACTGAAAGAGACAGATGTTGAGATGCAAGGGAACAGATGAGTGAAAGGGAAGGAGGTGTTGAGTACAGTCGTCTTCTGGAATTGGAAATTGATGAGGGGCGAGTATGAGAAAGAAAAATGGAGTCAAAGGGGAAGATGGATACAAAAGGGTGAAAGAAATAAGTGGAAGTTTTGAGGAAAAAAGGCAAAGTGCTAAAGAGCCCGAGGCCAAACTGATATACGGGGGGGGGAGTAGAGGGGTGAGGCGGAAATATTTGACTGCATTGCGTTTGTGGGAAGTTTTTAATCAGGGCAGCTGAAGCAGAAAGTGGCAGCAGACACATTCTACACACACTCATAACATGAATGCCTCATTTATTATCTATCTCAATTGTTCATACAGTAGACCTATTTTTACTTCAATATGACATTCAGTTTTTAAGAACCGCATAAAATATTCTTTAGACCAAAGTAAAAAAACCTGTATATATGTCTTGTGTGTGTGTGTGTGTGTGTGTGTGTGTGTGTGTGTGTGTGTGTGTGTGTGTGTGTGTGTGTGTGTGTGTGTGTGTGTGTGTGTGTGTGTGTGTGTGTGTGTGTGTGTGTGTGTGTGTGTGTGTGTGTGTGTGTGTGTGTGTGTGTGTGTGTGTGTGTGTGTGTGTGTGTGTGTGTGTGTGTGTGTGTGTGTGTGTGTGTGTGTGTGTGTGTGTGTGTGTGTGTGTGTGTGTGTGTGTGTGTGTGTGTGTGTGTGTGTGTGTGTGTGTCAAAAGATGCCTCTAAGATGAAATAAAAATCATGCGATCCCTCAGGGCAGCGCAGACTATGGACCATCAGACCCTTGAACACATAAAAGAGACAACCAAACAAAGTGGAAACACAAACCCCAGGGTTACATCACACTGCTGCTGAGCCACTACCCAACCAAGACCAACTCACTTCAGGCGAAAGGACACTTCTGGTGCCACTGAAGTCACTTCAGGCAGTATCCTTTACGTATCTTATTTGAATATTATAAAATACAATTCAGAAGTGAAAATAAAAGCCCAGTCACAATGTCTAATGAGATGCAGTGATAGATCTACATCAGTAGTCATCTTTCATGGTAACAATGTCCTCACTCTCCTTCAAGGTGATCTAGATCAAAAACATCAATTTGATCAGCATCACCTCACAAAGACACTCTGTGCATTATAATGGCACCAAGCACAGACCCACAGTGTCTCTGTTGTGCAGACTGCAGACTGGACTTGGCTGCAGACGCTTTAATAAGGTGTTACATCAAATGTGTTTGTGACCTTCAGTAAGCTGCCTGTTACAAGCTTTCTCGTTTGACTGAACTTTTGTGTTTCTGTGCTTTCTCTCTCCACAGATACACAAAGATGAAGACAGCTACCAACATCTACATCTTTAACCTGGCTCTGGCTGACTCTTTGTTCCTGGCGACTTTACCTTTCCAGGTACTACCTATTCCACGTTTTCCTCAAACTACTCTTTTTGCCCACTCTTAAGATTAACTTAAAGTGGACCTGGATAATCATGCTATATTATAATAATATAGTGTAGGACCATACCTATATAAGGCATATTTATACTTTTTTTTTTTCAAAATACCAAACAGATCATGCATTTTAGCCATGCCTCATTTTGCTCAATTTGCACTTATTTAGCTCTGTTTTAGCAAGGGCTGATTCTGTGAGAACAGCACCACCTACAGGCCTGGCATATGTACTACAGCGTCTCCAGCGCTTTCGAACGGCAATGGCCGTGGCTGTCTCCTCCTGATTGGTGGAGTTGGCCCAATAGCCGTAGCGCCACTGTCCTGACGTCAGGACAGTGTTCAAATCTGGATCAGTTTTTATCAGATCTGTTGCAGCCCCTTTTTTGGAGATTTGGGTATGGAGGAAAATAGAGAGGGTTGTGTTTTCTGACACTTGGTGAGTTCCCTGGACACATATTCATGTATAAAAGACGTACAAAAGTGCATTTTGCATGATAGGTCCCCTTTAACTTAAAACAAAAATATAAATGAATGTTTAGTTGGTAACAGATACTATACAGTATAAGATTTTAGGCGGCAGTACTAGGCACTTGGCTTGGGTACCGAAGTATTGCCGGTTCAAGTCCTGATTGGACCAAAAATAGTGTTGACTGGTAGCTGTAGAGGTGCCAGTTTGCCTCCTGGACATTGCCGGTTGTCCCTTTTGCTCTGCCACCTCGTATGTGTGTAATGTGGGCCTATGTGTGTAATTATAAAATGACACCAGAGTGAAAAGTGGAATTTCCCCTCGGGCAGGGGTTTTCAAAGTGTGGGAAGGTGAGCCTCCCCTCAGAGAACATAAGAACAGCCGCGCCCCCCCTCCCAATTATTATTGCTATTATTATTATTATCATTGTTGTTGTTGCTATAATGCAGGGGGGTATTCAATTGCATTTCAAAGAGGTCCAGTAAGATAAAATGAAGACTGTTTCTCTCCTCTTGTCTCGTCTCTGTGTGTGTGTTTGAATCTATCGTGCTGGCTCACTGACTGCACCGATTTGATTGGCTGAGTAGCGTCACCTCCTTAAAACATTAAACAATAACTTTTTTAAACCTTTTTATCTTTATGTTTTAAACATATTGTATACAACTCCCCCACTACTTGGACTATTCCTTGCACCCCTCTAGAATAAGCCCGAATGGTCTCAACCATATTGCATCAGTAACGTGCACTTTGTTGTTATCGTTATAACAAGATCGCAAGGACACTGGTAGCGATCGGACAATTGAGTGTTGTTCAGTTTGTGTGTTGTGGAACATGCGTGTCTGTGCACGAAAATATACCACACACCCAATTACAATAGCATGTTCAATTCACTACCCTGGAAGTTAATAAAGTTGTTAAAGTTGGAACAGCCTGTGGACAGCCGTTCTTCCTTGCATGTCAGTCGCCGACACCTTCTTACAGAGGACAGGCAAATCTAGCTGCAGCACGACCCGTATATTTTCGCACGCCGTGTTCTCAACACATATTTTTAAAACATTTTCAACATCGTTGATACATCCTTATATGTTCCCGGCAACACACTGAACGTCAATTTTGCCTCCTTATTACACTCACCCCTACTTTAGTGGGAACAATGAGTCTGCGTCTTTGATGCACACAGGAATAAACGCAGATCATACTCGGCACTTGATTTTGATCAAAGTCCATGCGGAAAACCCGCACTCACACAGGTGGGTGGAGGTGAAGGGAATGAGCACTTTTACAGCCTTTTTGGCGAGGTGGGGGAACTCGGTCTCCACAGACAGCCAAAAGTGGGCAAGTGTCACTTTTCTCATCTTTTCTCGTTATTTTTTGTCTCACGCTGCGCCTCCCCTGAAGCTCTCTGGCGCCCCCCAGGGGAGGCGCGCCTCACACTTTGAAAACCGCTGCCCTAGGGTATTAATTAGAAATATGATGTGTAAACTTCCAGATGTGGTACACTCATTTGTTTACCGATCATATCAGGCATTACTCTGCCTTAAAACCCAAAGGGGCTGTTGTGTTTAAAGATAGGAAGTTCAAACGAATGTCAACAAACACCATCACAGCCTAACCATTAATTAAGTTGTACAATTAGCATTCTGCTCATGTGTTGTGCTGCTGCTGGTTCAATTAGTTTGACAAGATTACAAGTGACATCAATATTTGTCGCTTTGGTAATGGCATCTTTTTCAAAGCCTTGTGCATCCTTCAGCATGGCTTCCTAGTAACTCTATGTGATATCACTCAAAAAGTACCCTTGTTCTGGTACCACAATGGGGTCAGGATTTATTGATGATTGATGAATTAGGGAACAAGATTATAAACAATGCCGATAAGCATTGAAACATGATTGCATTCTTAAAAAGGCAGCATTAACTAGTGAGTGATTGTACTGGATTTTACAAAAAAATGTCACTTATATTGTGTTATAACTACTCAGACATGAACTCTGACTGATATATTACTTAAAATACAACTTTGATTCTGCTGTTTCGCCAGCATCAGGGTTTTTATATGTGTATTCCACTTTATAGATAATTAAGTGTCAAAAGTTATATAACAGAGGAGATTGTATTCTCTGTTCTCCTTGCAGCTGTATTTATATGCTCAAACTTTGATTTATGGATGTTTGTTTTAGGGCACAGACGTGTTCCTGGGCTTCTGGCCGTTTGGGAACGCTCTGTGCAAAGTGGTGGTGTCTATCGACTACTACAACATGTTCACCAGCACCTTCACCCTGACGGTGATGAGTATGGACAGATATGTGGCTGTCTGCCACCCTGTCAAGGCGCTGGACATGAGGACTCCTCACAAGGCCAAGGTAAAACTGTTTCATTTCAAAGTGAGATATTTACCTCTTTAAATCCTTCACACCTTCTGTATTGTCCCTGCAATGGCCGACATCAGATCAGACACTTCAGCCCATGAATCCTTAAAAATGACTTTGTGTGTGCTGTCATGTTGGGAAACTCAAAAGAAATAAAGATAAACTGATACAGGCATCATTTTCAGATTTGTATACTAAACAAGTGGATGTGGCTGCAGATGTTTGAAAACTAGAAATCATTTTTAAATTGCGATGGAATGATAATTAAAATGAAAAACTCAGATTTGTATGATAATGTCATAGCCAAGCTGCCTGTTTAAAAAACAAAAATGTTTTATGTGCTTTTGCAGTCTTTACATTTAGTCCTTACCAAAAAGCCGAGAGTAAATAAAACAAGAGGTTTAATAATCATATAACTCATGATTATATGCACAGCTGTTGATGTGTCTGCAGCTGTGCACTAATTGTGGTGAATAAGAAATGCAGAACTCGTATTGCAGTGTGTTACATAATGTGTGTGGCCTGTTTATATATGTATATACTGGCATGAACTTTCATTCCTGTGGTAACCTCTAGATATACGGGTGTAAGAAAAGAAAAAAGTGTAACCCATTAGACCAATTTCTCCAACCGACGTTGACGAGTAAACCTTTTGTCCTGTAATGAGACCCTCGAGAAACAGACCTTTTCAAGTGCTGATAAGAAATGTCAAAATGAAGAAACACTGATTCAAACAGAAGATGATTTTCAGGATTCTGACAGCTCTCCTGCACAATCCTTCTCATCAGAGTCATTGATGATGTGCAAAACATAAAGAGATAACACCACTTAACTTAGAACCAAATTGATTTTACACATCAAAGTCTGTTGGGGATTACAACTGCACATTTGAACAAAGTTTAAAGTCATTTTGTGACTTCAAACTTATAGTACAATGCTAACTAATTGCTTCAAGTGATGTCACTTGCTATGATATAATCATTGCACACCCTACAGTAATGGATTCAAGGACTCCAGGCTTTTATTGTCATTTGTACATAGCTGCAGTGTAGTTATGTTGATGAAAATCTTAGGTCACATGCTCATCCAACAGTGCAACACAATACAACTGTACAAATAGTGCAAGTAAATACAATAAAATAGTTGCAGTTGGAGTGAATGGTGGGTAATGTAGGTGGCCTGTTTTTGTTTTTGTTAAGTCCAACAATGTTATAGATGCACAGTGCTTGATTGATTTAGTTATAGAGTCCTAGTATTGTAGTGTATTTGGTGTTCTGGTCCTGGTTTCCTACAACACCTTTTGAGGAAAGGTATACATTGTTCAAGTTCTAACTTAGATGTCATTGCTCAACAAGGTAAGATAATTGAAACTACTACTTCTCAAATGGTTATGCCTCAAGTAAACACAGGTATTGTTATTGTAAGTAGTAGTGACTTTTACTGTGGAATACTGGGCATACAATGGGACAGACTCACTGCCCTCAGAGTGCTTGTTATTAGCCCTTTTTATTCTTACACATTCAAATAGACGTTTTAAGCTTGAAGATTAAAGGGTTGAATGATACATGTAACTTTTTATTTTCTGTATGAGTAATTGGAAATCTATAATTGACCATCATGTTATCATGTCTTTAGGTGGTGAATATCTGTGTGTGGGTGTTGGCCTCAGCCTTTGGTGTTCCAGCCATGTTCCTGGGAAATGTTGAGGTGGAACAAGAGCATGGCAGTAAGTAATTGAGAGACACACACACACACACACACACACACACACACACACACACACACACACACACACACACACACACACACACACACACACACACACACACACACACACACACACACACCTTTTCGGCACCTGATCTTTAGACTCCCCAAAGAGTCAGAGGTCCCCATGTGTAAACAGACTGATGTCCCCAACTAGTGAAAACTTAAATCAACACACACACACACACGTGCTTGTAATGACCTCTGCATGTACACATTCTTGCACCTTCACCACAAATACATTTGAAACGAGCTGTCCCAGTTTTTATCGCTTCTCTTGCACAGCGTCTGACTAATAGCTTCAGCACACATCATCGCGTGATGCCTCTTCTTCTCTTTGGTTCCTATCAAACAAATACAGAGCTTTGACAGCCGGCTGCCTGCGACATTATACAATACTCCACATGGTGCTCCATGTTATGAACTTTCACACAGCAGGTGCATATTTATATCTACCAAAATAGAAAGAACATTCAGCTCGTGATCCATTTCTTTTTTTGCAGTTCAATCAGCAGAGGTGATAAAAAAACAACAGCATGAGTCACTGTGTTGTGATTATCAAAAGCTAAATTACTTTCAGTAAGTAGAAAGGAAGATGTGTTACAGCCTGTCGCACAAACTCCACATGAATGAATGTGGCATAAACACACATATGAATTGCGAGCGCCGGCATTTACATAAAATAAATATGCATGACTGAGATAAACTGAATCAGGAAAACACATGTAAATTCAATTAGCAGAAGCTCATAATTAAAGCATATTTTCAATCATTATTTGACATTGTATAACTAACACTTGTCATTCAATTGAAAAAGACTTAACAAAACAAACATTTACTATGACCATAACAAATAATAAAATAAATGTTTACGTTTCTGTTCAGACGTCAAACTTACCAAACACAACCTCATTGCATTGGTTCTGCATTTAAAGAGAATGGGATCCAACAAAAGTTCCACCTCGATTTGGAAATCTAACACACACTCAATTTAATCGACAGTCTCCAGAAGTTTCATAAATACATCTAGCGGGGCTCCCTTGTAAGATGCACAGCTGAATTCCATTTCCTGTAATGAGATCTCAGTCCATCAGGTGCTCACCCTCTCCCTGCAGGTTAACCTCTTGTGTGTTGCCCATCTCCTACTACATGCGTGATTTGATTAAACCAAGGTTCATTTAATCTTCCTGGTTCATCTCACTGTTTTATTAAAAGTTTGCATTTGTGAGACAGTTTATTTTGTGTTTGGAATAACTGCTCTTGCAGCAAATTGCAATGCCTGACTTCAGTTTTCATCATCATTCCTGGTTGCAATTTCCCATTAGTGTGTGAAGCCTGTATGAAAACGGCATCATTATATTTCTCTCTATGGCAGGCTGGTTCATCTTCTTGTCACTTAGGTTTGTTAAGGGGTGAGGAAGACAACCTCAAAAGTGGAATAAGAGCATGAACATGTGGTAAGAATTCCAACTGAGTTTAAGTTTTATGGATTAGGGTTATTACAAATATTTTTCTAACAAGCTCTTTACTACATGCAGCTTCTTACATAGTGTTCTTATGGTTTTGTAAGTTTCACTGTTACAACAATGTTCTCAAAACGAGACATGTCTGAATGAATTGCTTTTGGATAAGCGTATAAGCTTCAACAGCACAAGGTCCATATAGGAAAATAAATAAATGCACATCCTGTTTTCCTTCTAAAACAGAATACATATATAAAAAAATCAGCTGAGCAAACTGTGAATTAAGTTGATTGAAGTTGTTGAAATCCTTCAGATGCTTTATAAAAAATGTTTTCTCTCATAACAGCATGGGTCATATGAGGAAGTAATTTTGCTTAATCTCAGTAATAATCAGAAAGCACTCCCTCACCATATTTTCAGCGCTCTTTTATATTCATCAAGCAATATGAGCAACCATAATTTCTTAATTTTCACTTTATGCAGGAGCACTGTCAGGCATCATAAAAGAGGCAGCACATATTCTCTATCAAATACATTATGAATTGTTGAGGAGATCTTTTAGGGGATTCACAGTGGTAGGAGAGGCTAAGTGTCCCTTGCATTTGTCAGATATAGATTAAGGCTTCAAATGCAACATTTGTTTTAAAGGGGACCTATTCTGCTCACATTCAGGTTCATAATTGTATTTAGTGTCTCTACTGTGACATGTCTCCATGCTTTAATGTTCAAAAAGCTCTTTATTTTTCTCATACTGCCTGTGCTGCAGCACCTCCTTTCACCCTCTGTCTGAAACCAGAGCCCAGTCTGCTCTGATTGGTTAGCTGGCCGGCTCTGTTGTGATTGGTAAACTGCTTAGAGATATCCCGCCCACGTACACTCCAATGAGTCCATTGAAGGCGTTTCACGTTACACTTACGTTTGGATAATCAATCAATCAATGTTTATTTATATAGCCCAATATCACAAATGTTACATTTGTCTCAGTGGACTTCCCAGTTTGTACAGAATATCAGTATGACAATACGACACCCTCTGTCCTTGGACCCTCACATCGTACAAGGAAAAACTTCCAAAAAAGGAAAAACCCCACAGTTTAAAGGGAAAAATGGGAGAAACCTCAGGGAGAGCAACAGAGGAGGGATCCCTCTCCCAGGACGGACAGACGTGCAATAGATGCCGTGTGTAAATCGAAAAGATAATACATTTACAACATAGGTAGACCAAACGTTTGGAAATGCATGTGTCTATAATAAGAAGATGAATCTACGAGGATGTCAACAATCCTGTGGGAGTCATCAGGGAAGTAGTATGATGAAGGTCAGGCAGGACCGCAGTGACTGTTAGGGTTGGGCAAAGGTAGGACCCAAATGCAGACTTCAAAAAGGAAAAAGGTCTATAAACAAAAGGCGAGCTTTATTCCAAAGCCGATGAGCACAAAAACAAGGCATGAAAAAACATAGATAGCACAAGGTAGCGAATACAAACAAAACTGACCGTGACTGACATGGAGGGAGACAGGAAAAACCAACAATGAACCGACAAGGCACACAGGGGAAGACAAGACTAAATACAGAGAGGGGTAATCACAAGACAAGACACAGCTGGGGTAAGGGAGGCAGAAACACAAGGGCAACAGGTGAACACAATCAGACAATCAGACACACCAGGGAAACTAACGACAGGAAGGCAAACACAGGAAGAAGGAACAGAGAAGACACAAGGAGGAAAACATTTCAAAACAAAGGTGGAAAATGAAAACATAAAGACAAAACCGTAACAGTGACAGGTTCAGCCACGACTCGAAGTCCAGGACTCAGATCAGGACTCAGGACCCAGGATCAGCCACGACTCAGGATCCCAGCGTAGATAGACACCAAAAAGAAATTTGGGGGAAGCTGGGTTATTCGGAATAAAGAGCCATTACTTTAACAAAGACACAAGACCAGCATTATTACATTTCAAATATGTGAAAAAGTCTACAATTATGTTTGAACTTAAGCAAAAAGGTTGCAACTTCCTGGAGGACTCAAACCAAATACTGAAATCTATAAAAAGGATGTAAATGTCGGGAGGTTTGACCCTTATTCACCGACGCCCTTTGTTCATCTGAGTCTTTTCGATACCTGATAACACCGGATGGATAACGGCAGCTTCTTTCTCAGTTCGAAATAGACTCATTTAATTCCCGCTTATCAGCTTCTGCTGAGTGGATCCAGCTGGGTCCTTCGTCTCTACACACAGTACAATGTGTGCGTGTCTGTTTGTGTGTTTCAAGGCAGTGCATTTGCCTTATAGGGTTGTGTGAGAGTGATGATGAGCCTTTGTGTGTGTGTGTGTGTGTGTGTGTGTGTGTGTGTGTGTGTGTGTGTGTGTGTGTGTGTGTGTGTGTGTGTGTGTGTGTGTGTGTGTGTGTGTGTGTGTGTGTGTGTGTGTGTGTGTGTGTGTGTGATCTAAACGTTCTAGCAGCCTTGGATAGCATGACACACTTGCTGTTGGAGTTTACAGCTCGCAGATGGCAGCTATTTCCTAAAAAGGCCAAAACATTTAAAGAATTTTGTTCTCTTTCTACGGTAACAGGTGCACAGAGACTTTCATATGATCTCAATGGGGAAGTATAAATATTTCTACAAAAGCAAAGCATAAAATGTGCATCAAATGTCATCAGTAGTCAAACAGGGTTGTACATTTATACGAGTAAATGTTTCTTCAACAGCTTCTGGCTAATAAAACTACAGTTTCTGGCTTCTTTTCTGTTTTGGAACAAAATAAATCCCACACACTGCAGTTTTAACACTGTCTGTTTAGCTCACTTACTCATTTGGGTTATGACAAAGTGATCTTACAATTTATGACTTGTTTAGCAAGTTGGAAAGCAGAGGAAAGTTTCCTGCTCTAATTTATAATACTGTTGTTGTAATTTGCTTCTTAGTCCCTCCCATAGGGGATGCATGGAGAGACGCCAGAAAACTAGGAACATTATTTTTAGATAAGTGAGAAGTCCTTTCTTCTGAGGCGTCACACGAAGCCACTGTAGTCAAAAACAGCTGTAGAGACAAATGTGAACCGTGCCAATACTAATAAAGGCACATGGTTATCTGAAAGGTTAGGGAAATGTGAATGCATTTAGGAGACTTACGATGCACCCCAGGGTTGCCAGCTGGCATGCTGTGCGGACATGAAGACAGCCTGCTGCCTGGTGCTGCCCTGGCTGCACTCCCTTGCACTGTTTCACATTTCCATCGATAATGAACACTCTTAAAATGGATTTTGTTTGATTGATAGGGAGAACGAGCGAGGGGTTTGATTGGTTAGTTATGACAAACCCCACCAACTAGTTAGGGTTAGGGTTGTAAAGGACTGCAATGGCTCTGCGACAAACCATGACAGGTTTGTTTGGCAAGAAAGGTGTTGCTGCAATCTCAAAACGGTCTAAAAAGATATTACTGAAGCACATAATATCGTTACATTTTCTGGAGAAAAACATTCTGCTATCAGTTATAAGGTTAATTAATTTAGTTTGTTCTCATGTTGCAGTATTATCCTAATCATGTATACTGCTCCGTTTTCTTGGGATCCCTCAAGGTTTAAATATTGGGTCCCTTAATCTTTATCTGTATGTTAGATAAGAAAACAAACGGTTTAATAACAGAGATCTGTGTAATTTCTTACTCCAGCACAAAGTAATTCAACTGCAATTTCTCATATGTTCAGTCTGGGTTGCATGTAGACTATGTGAAGTTAGAAACCAATCATTTTCGTACAAATCTTGACCCCTATCATTTCATTTTCATTTGTCACATGTCCGCATAACATTTCATACACAGACCTGGAGGTGGTCATTGATGCTTTGATTTCCTCACAGCTTAATTACTGCAACAAGCGTTCCTCTTCTCCCTTCAAGCAAAAATAATTTCTAATTGCAGCGTGTGCAGAACGCTGCTTCCAGACTGCCAACACGCTCTCAGAGGCCTCTTGTTATTCCAATCCTTTCTGCCCTTCACCGCCTAACTGTCAATTCTAAAATGGATCTACTGCTTTTTAAAGGTTTGCATGGTCAGGCTCTTGCTTGTCAGTGAATTGATTTTCTCTCTGAGCCTGAACGAGGCCGGAGAATCTCTGGCAGCTCCTGTTGCTGTCAGCGACCACTTTTACTTCTTTCCTTAGAGAGCCATTTTATCTTAAGACCAATACTTATTTAAACCAAACGGTTCTGTGTAATGTCAATCCAATGGTAATGAATTTTTGGCGAATAACTGTACATATTATAGTTAATACAGTTACATTGAAAGATTGAATGGTAGGCCACAAAGAGAAGGACATCAAATAAATGTGCTTTCATATTAAGTAAGGGTTAACCCAAATTAAAATAACTGCAACAGCCAGTGATTGTCCGCATGCCCACACATAGAACAGGTATAATAAGGACTATTTTACGGTTAAATGGAGAAATATGTTGTCGCTTGCAGGGGAATTGGAGGTCTAGTGGTTAGATATTGATCCAGTCTCTGCCTGCAGCTACAGCCTAATCCTATAATCATTTTTATTAGTCTACTCCACTACAGCTGAGCTATTCTCTGCTCCGTGCTCTCTCTATATATCTCCTATTCGCTTATTCTCATTTCTGTACTTTCTTCATTTTTACCACAATTGTTTTACTTTTCCTTGTTCTTTTATTTATTTTCAGTCCATTTCCTTAACCTTATTTGAACATATGTTTTGTATTATAGTATTCACTCTAATTCTCATCTCAGTCTCTCTATTTGCGTTCGCTGTAACTACTTTCATTTTATCCTCTTCCGTGTCGCATGTGAAACTAAAAGACAACGTTTACTTACAAACAATTAAGTCACGTAACAAAGGTCCTTATTTTGAGCCAAATCATGGTCTTTCCTAAACCTAACCAAGTTGTAAGAATGTTGTTTTGTTTGAAATGACAATGCTTACTATGTGTTAAAAACTTCAACCATAATGGTGACAGAATTATGTTTCCTTAAAACTTAATTGAGAATGCAGTTATTATATCAGAACAGTATATTATGGTTTTATATAACAGGTTATTTCACAATTTCTTATTTTAATCATTATCATTTCAATCAACTTTAATCATTCTTAGTAATATCATTATCTTTGCCACACTCCTGTCTTTGTTTTGTCTTTCCATTCTTATAATTGTTCACACTTGTATTTGTATCCCCCCTTTGCCTCCTATGTGTTAACAATGTGTTGGTTTCTCATCTGTGTTCTCACGTGACTTCTAGCTGTACCACAAAATGACATTCAGGGATAAATAAGGTTTACCGTACTTCACATCTATTCCTTTCTTCCTCCAATCACCTCTAAACAAACAGAGAGGGGGCAGATTGGCTTCATAACTCGACGGCTGCAGGGAGAGTCAGGACACGCCGCTCTCAGTAATTGGGGTCAAAAGCCTTGCCCAAGGACACATTGGCATGAAAGAGGATATAATCAGCCGTCACACTGTCATTAATAGACGCCCTGACTAATCACTCCAAAAGATTTGTATGGAATGTGTCAGAGTGTGTTTCCTGGCGGCACCGAGATGTCTCTCAGTGCTCATCTGTTTTTCCTGGTTTGAGTAAGACTATCGTAATGTTGTTTGAAATCCTTGCAAAGACCTCAAATGAACTTTAATTGGTCCTTAAGTTGACCTTTTGTAGCCAATTTGCAACAAAGTGTTTATTTAACAAGGACTGCATAGTTTAAGCTGGTAGTTTGTGTGTTTGAAGCTAACAAAACTGTAAAGGTTATATTGATGACCATTTATTTTGCCATTCATGTCGCTTTAAACACCCTAACATCCTAAACTAGGATCACACGAGTTAGGGTTTAGGATAACATACACTTAACATTGTTATTCATAAAAAGAACCTAAATAATATAATCAATAACAAATATGCACCACCAGAAAACACGAAATAGGATAACTACTAGTCATTACAATATAAAACAAATGTCATAAAGCAGTGCAGACTATGGCTCTGCAGTGTAATGGTTTAAAGGTCACTTCCTCTGCCCGAACTGATTTAGAACAAACCACCTTATGCACGAATAAATGCACAAAGGCAGGTTGCGTGGGTATAGGGATTGTATTTGATTTAACCCAGAGTTATTGAAAGGGAAATGAGCGGAGGGAAAACAAACAGGATTCACATTCATAAATAATGTCAGACAAACAGAAAGAAGGACAACTCCAACCTCACGTAAAAACTGTGTATCTATGTATTTTAAATCGTGGTTTATAATGTAGATGTGTATGATACGGTAATAAACCTTAGTGTTACTACCCTTGTCGTTATCCAATATTTCATGTTATTGTTGTATTTTCTTTGCTTTTATAAAACAAAATGGTGCAGGATGCAAATAATATTTAATGTTATTACAGAATCAAATATGCTAATAGTATGTCATTATTGTTACAACATTCCTGCCACGCATCTATGATGTTGTGGTATATTTTGAATGAGTTAGTTGTTGTAAAAGTCGTATTACATACAGTATGATAAGGTAATGTCACTCGTGTCATTACTTTGATTATGATGGTGATGATCTGTATTCATCTGTGTATAAGCATAGGAATTAAACCTTTTATTTATTTTTTAGATGAAGAGACTTACCAGAGACTGGAAATATGCACTTATTTTCTGTTTTATTTGTGTCTTTATCAGTACTCTCTCTTAGCTGTAAAATGCAATACAAATATCCCCTCTGTGTGACAAATAAAGGGATTCTGATTCTGTGCGCCGAGGCAATTATATGCCGACACTATTTCTCTGCAACACCCTTACTGCCTCTTCATTTCATTAAATGCCTGCAGCCATTGGAAGGCAGAAGAACACACGTGTTGATACATATGACAGTGATGTGCCGCACCCAGGCTCCCGGTTATTTTTACACGGCTTAAGTGCGTGTTATTTGATTAAATCATGTCCAAATGACACCAGGCTGCTTTTGCGCTGCTGAACATACATGAACCTTAAATAGCAGTTGCTCTTGGAGACACCACCGTGCACCCAACACCTACAGCTTTGCATTAATTGTTTTGCTTGCATCATGTGGCACGTGTTCTCCGAGCAGAATCTGTGTTGTTTCTAGAGGTCCTTGGGAGCCCTCTCAAACCATTAGCTTTAAATGGTCAATTCCTTAATATAAGTGTTTCTGACTGAATTGACTGCACATACTGTATAATGGTTTATGAGAGAGTAATGGTGTGTGAAGCAATAATGAGAGAGACATTTGTATTCATTGGATCTGATCCTGCATTCTACAGGGTTTATAAAAACGGAGTCTCATAGTTTTATGTTTGTATTATCCGCAGAGAGATGAGACATTGAAGAGAAATTGTCTCAATATAAATTCCATCCATAAAATGTGATGGAAGAAACCGTAACAAAATTGCAACTGAGAAATATAAATTATAGTGTGTGTGTGTGTGAAAGAATGTTGTGCCCTCTCCCCTTCTGACATAACCTGATTAAACTTTTATGAAAAGTGCTGTATAGCCCAAAGGTAGACACCCACACAGACACACACACACACACACACACACACTCAGAATACAGAGAGCGGTTCATACAGTCACACACATGCAGTTGCTACAGTCCATTTGTCCGCTAATAGTGCAGTATATGAAACCAGACATTTTATTCAATTAGTGGAACACAACCCTAAGGCTCAATAAATTCTTGAATTCTCAAGAGACACTCGTCAACCATAAAGTCTAAAACATGGTAGCAGAAAATCGAAGCAGTCATCAGCACAAAATGATCCTTACCCTTAACAGGTAGAGAAGGCAGGATCACATGTCAGCCTCATTAACTCTGGTCGGAGTAGCCCGCTAGGCTCTGGTTTTTAAAAATCGTTCATGAAGTTGGTCATTTCTTGTCATTCACACTTTACAGAAGACAAGAAATGTTTTACACTCATTTAAGTCATTGAATAGTTTGTATTCAGTATCAACCAACTCAGACAGCTTAAATCCTAGTGGTCTGTGAAATACACCGAAAGATAATATAATTATTTGTGAGCTGTTGCTGTGAGGCATATTTAAGCCTGGGTAGTATGAAAATGTCTTCAGTGAAACCTGTGGTTAACTATAAAGAAGCGAGTGTACTGTTAAGCTGTGAGTCGGGAGAATAAGCTGGGCAGTGCCTGCAAAGACTCATCTAGAGCTGCAACGTTTTCATGCAACAGGAGGTGAACAACTGCAAACACAGCTCATACAGTATGAGCCCAGCTAAGTGAGCAATTTATCAGCCAGGAGCTAAAGGAGCTAACACACATGGAAGCCTCAGAAATACACTTTATATGTGGATAAGCTTTAGTACAAACAACGTGCGTCAGGCTTGTTGTGAACAAGTCTTGCGTCCTTGAAAACATTTTATAGAAATGTTCTTTCTTGTTTATCTTTCCCTCTGTCCTTAGCCTTTTTATTTGCCATTGAAAAAAACTTTCTTTTGTCAATGTCTGAGAAAAAACGTTAAATGATAATTGTCCTTGTCCTCAGCAGGGAAGAAGACATCTTAGAAACGAAAAGAATAGTCAGTTCAGATACCTGGAAAGAGCCACAGTGCTATACAGACTAGAAGTAACACTTACGGTTCATGAGTACACAAATAATTGAAGCAATGAAAAGTCCCTGAAAAGAGAAGACATTATGTGAAAATGGAGGTACAGTACAGAGATAAAATAAAACACTGATGAACAGAAGCTCAAGCAAAATGAACTAAAAGAGAAAATGACAGGTCTGTACCAGAAGTGAGAAAAGTAGGGAAAATAAAAAGATTAGAAGAGCACTGACAGCGGGAGAAAAATGTGCGATGCTGGAGGAAAAGAACGAATGAGGAGTAGGCAAAAACGCAACAGAGGAAAGAAGTGAGAAATGAAAATAACGAAAGCAGAGGTGGAGAATCAGCAACTGTGAAATGGAAACCAGGATGAGACAGACTTCTTGTTACTGTATATATGAAAGAAGAAGAAAAAAAAGTATGGAGGGAACTGATGACAGAAATATGAAGGAAAAAAGTGTTGAGAAGAGAAACAGTGGATAGGGACAAGTTCACATAAAAAGAAATATCTGGAGAATGCTTCCTGTTTTGAAACTAAGCTTCTATTCACAAACTACCATACTGTTCTTTTAGTACTAGTACAATGTATACAAATATTTAATATTTTGTTAAAAAACACAATAGTCACATGCAGTATGCCATAAATATTGGGGATTCCTACAGCATTCCATTGCATTTTACGGTATGCAAGTAAGCAAATAAACGTGCTTCACTGGCTATTCAATAGTTTGTGCTGTTAATATAAAGGCAGAAGGGTCTAGTAAGGTATGTGGATTGGAATGCAACAATGTTTTTGGTTCACATACATATATTGTAAATCCAAATCCAAAGAGGGGTTTGGTACGCAGGGATGGTTGGGGGTTGTATTGCATACCAGAAATGCCATGTATTAAAGGTGGGGTAGGTAATTTTGGAGAAACCAGCTCGAGTGCGCTAGAATTTGAAAATACACAGCTGGAAAAAATCTGCCACTTCCTTACAGAGCCCCTCCTCCAACACACACGAACGCGCACATGACCAATGAGGGCACGAGATAAGTTTGTGCTCAGATGGAAGGCTGACAGGCAGGTAGGCCATCCAGTTATTTTAGCCAGGCCGGCTAAAATGATTGGTCGTGCTTTTTACAGTATTAAGGCTTCCACAGATGACATTTTTTTATGGATTTTTTGTCAAAGCACTTAAGATATTTATTGCTATCGGGATGTTAAGAGCATTCCATGGAATATAACAAAAAGTGTATCTCGAGCCGGTTTCTCAAACTTACCTACCCCACCTTTAATGTATGAATGTGGTCTATTTACAGTTTACTTGTTGGCTGGGTCACAGGCAAAAAGACCAACCTGGTGACGTCAAGAGTCTCAGAGGTAGAACCTGTCCAAAGTCCTCCACAGGAAAACACTAGAGAAAGCAGCAATAATGACTACAGTGCAAACAGAATTTGACTTTTTAATTTGGACAAATTAACTCGAACTATAAAGAAAGTAAAGTATGATGAATGCATTTAAGACCATAGTGGAGAGCACCTGAGCCAATCATTCATTATCGTAGAAACAGCTTCAATGCTTCTTCCAATATGATAAAGAGGCTTTGTGGCCAATAAACCTTGTATAATGAAGGTTAACCTGGACTAATCGTGAATACTAATTCATTGCGTGCTTTAAAAAATAAGGTAACCCTTGTTTGCGTGAAAATGGACGGAAGGAAAACGTCAGGCATTGACATTTCAAAAGGGGAGATATTTCAGAACAGCCATTGATTGACTGTCGCTAACAGCTATCCAGTGATTGCTGCCTGACCTTTTCGAGCGCTTCGTCCAGCGATGCAGGGAAGCTTTAATGGAACCGCAATAAATCCCATCCCTGAGATTTCTATCTATAAGCTCCTCTGAGAGATGAGAGCAGAGGTAATCAATGTCTCTTGTCAAATTACTGATAATCTTGTGCACCTATGGAAGTATTACCAGGAAATCCCATGTTTCTTTTTATAATGTGTGTGCATTAATGCAGCAGGCCATCTGGGTAAACTAGAGAAAGTGAATTGAATTAGTGCGCTGTTTTTGTTCATTTATTGACTATCTAAATGTCATCAGAAAACCCCCAGTATAGGAAGCCTGTTTTAGTCCTGGACAAGTAAAGGTGATTTTTATTTTTTCTGAATCTGAGCCCCAAACATCCAAAGAGATTTAGAACATCCTTGTTAAGTGTGTTATGATCATGATGTAGCTGTTAGAAGCTGGATCTGTAGATATGTAGGTCTTTATGCTGTGGTTTGTATCAGTGTACTGAAGAGCTGTCAGCCTTTCTCAAATAAATCCGGTGTCCGTAAGGCTGCCTGTCAAAAGATGTCAGCAGCTTGTGAAGAATAGAGGGAGAGAGACTGAGAGAGGGCAGTTTCCTCAAGATTAACTCAGGTGAAAAGGGAGAAATGAGAAGATGATCTATAGCAGGGGTGTCCACACTACGGCCCGGGGGCCAAATGCGGCCTGCGGACCATTTTGAATCGGCGCTCAGCAAATTCAAAAAGTATAATGAAATATGGCCCACAAATGTAACATCTGCTATTTTACTTCTTAAATATATATGTTCAGATATATAACACAGTATTCATGTGTTAGTAAGCCCAATTTCAGTCAATTAAAGTTGAAAACATTTTCTAACAAATCTTAGTTGATAAGAAAAAAGCCCAATAATACATTTACATAACAACATTGAATACCCTTCTGTTTCCTCTTATTATGAGCAATCTGAGCCTCCTGTTTTAAGGAATGAGCTGCCAACACAATAAATGAAACCCTACGGAGAGCTGTGTGTGTATTTCATCAATATCAACCATAATTGACCTACATTTGATAGATTTTTCTAACTTATAACTTATGAGGCAATAAACCTCTAGTGAGCGGTGTTTGTTTGGACACCCCTGATCTATAGTAATGTTAGAGGAACATTTTTCATCACACCGGAAAACAATTCTGTTGGATTGATTAATAATGGAGCGTACTAAAGTCACAAGTAGTAGGGCAAAGGTTAGGGTTATGCTTTACCAAAAAACAATACCAGTCGATCGATTGAAATCGGAGCAGCAGCCATACTTTTCTTAGTTTTTGCTGATTAGTTGTCAATACACTGTGACGTACACAGCCCTGAATGGATTTTGCCCCTGAATTTGGAGATGGTTACCATGGTTGCAGGTCCACTTGACCCTCCCTGAGGAAGGCTTATTCACCTTCAGGGATAAATACCATTATTATATACGTAGGTGTTGTTGACATTAGGTTTAAGACCTTCATTTCCGCCAGAGAGCCATTCTTATAAAACACGTACACTTCACAGCCCTATCAGGCAGGTAAGAACTGTTCCTGTCCTTTCACCAGGGCTTTTACTGTGTTTTTTATCAACGGCTGGATCATGGCAGTAATGGAGCCGCGGATACAGCTTCCATTTATACAGGACACACACACACACGATAAATCACACACACTCATTGCCCTGCAAGGTGCATCCCCCAAATGGAATAATATCAACCGTTTGTTTTAACAGTTACAATTTATATCTGTTTGATCTTGCTTTATCTCAACTATTTATGCAGTGTGTGTGTGTGTGTGTGTGTGTGTGTTTGTTTATTTTGTTTGTACTTCTTGCCTTATCGTCCCATTGCAAACACAGTATAAGGATTTCATTCAAAGACAAGACACTCCATTTATGTTTCTTTTATAGCCACAGACACTACATCATAAGTATGATAAGCTTCTTGTGACTTAAGTGGAAGAAAAATAAGGCAAAACAAACCGCTTGATTTATAGCATAATGCTTCAGAAATATGAAAACTTTCACTGCTAAACATATACTTTGCATAATAGTAATGTTTTAGGTTGAACGTATTTAAAGTTCTTGAGGGTTTTTAAAACTTCACTAATTCACAAAAAGCATAGTTGTTAGTGCAGAGGAAATATTATAATCAGTCACAAGAAGGCACACAGAGAGTGGTTGAAGGGTTCCTCTGCCACACCTTTAAGCCTCAGGGCTTGACTTGGCCTTACAAACAGCATCTGGCTTTGAAAAAAATACTTAAATCTCTGCTCACTACATAAAACGTGTTAAACATGATATTCATCTAATGGCAAAAAACCCAGAAACAGATCACATATATAATCACAAATATAATCAATGGCTGTTTAGACTTTTTGTTGATTCTCTGAAAAATTGATTGTCAAAAAATTATAATGTAGAGCATGTTTTTTCTTTCTTTTCATCCCTCTGTGTTTCATCAGGCTGTCTGCTTTTGTTTAACTAGGCTGACATAGCAAGAAAGTATTAACCCTCCTATTGTCTTCGTTCCCCCCCCCTTACTTTGGTGTTCGCGGTCAAATTTGACCGGTCCTGTTTTAACTGCTATTACATTAACACACAAAACATTAATCACCACCAAATGTCATTTAACACTCTTTCAAACTGTACATATTGTATCAGACTACTGGTATACATGAACAACTGCAGTAAATAATATACAAAGAATAGACACTGAACATGTATTGCGTGTGCCAGGTGTGATCCATGTGGGGGGATGGGCACATAAGAGCGGGAAATGCGTCAAATTGTTCTGTGTGTGTGTGTGTGTGTGTGTGTGTGTGTGTGTGTGTGTGTGTGTGTGTGTGTGTGTGTGTGTGTGTGTGTGTGTGTGTGTGTGTGTGTGTGTGTGTGTGTGTGTGTGTGTGTGTGTGTGTGTGTGTGTGTGTGTGTGTGTGTGTGTGTGTGTGTGTGTGTGTGTGTGTGTGTGTGTGTGCCAGGTGTGATTCACATGGGCGGATTGGGCACATAAGGGGGGGGGACACATCTAGAGTATGTGTGTGTGGGTGTGTGTGTGTGTTTTATCTGATCCAGATGGTTACTAATTCCTTTTCTTTATGGCGGTCTTGTTTGACCGGGAACACCATGGGTGTTACAAAGTTGACTAAATCATCCAAAATTCAATGAAAGTGGTGATCAGCAATTGTATATGTTCAAATGTCTACTGTGAAGGATATCATAAAGCCTTAATGCAATCGAATGTAAAACAAAAAAGTTATGATTGATGAAAGTAGTAAATCGGTCAGATTTGACCCGAAGACAACAGGAGGGTTAAACTGCTGCTGTATGCAGTTCAAAACTTTAAACAACTTAAGATCCAAATGTCAGATTTTCAGCAAGTGCAAAAATAACTGTGTATATAATTCTAAAATTGTTCTTTTATCAAAACATAAGAGAAGGTTTCACAGAATGTTCTCTAGGCGCACAAAAGGAAAATGCAGGGCTCCTCAAATAAACTGCTCAAAGATGTATCCAGAGTAACTTTAATGCGACAACACACACTTTCTACAGTTTACCTTGCCATAACAACAATGTCAATAATAGACAATAACTCTACATTAAAACCACATTTATCCGATTACAGGATCGCTGTGAATGATCTCCACCCACACTGTATATTTAACATAACTAATAGTTTGTTAATCAATGGAAAACATATACACATTACACATCATGACTTGTTGTATTTGTACTACAAGGTATGATCTGGGTGTCCTCTCTGGTTTTGGACCTTCCTTGCAGCATGGCTCTTCGGACAGCATTGTCTGTTTCAACGTCTGTCCATCTGTCCACCACTAAAGTTCCAATCTAAAATATCTTAAGGGAAAGAATGTATGCGCTGTTAACAAATATTTTGTATTACTTATGTTAAAAACTTTAATAGTTTTCATCCAGAGCGCCCATCACAAGACAATCTCAAGTTATCCAATACTGCAGTGACAGTGAGGATTTATGAATTGTACGTTTTCATCATTTTCCAGAAGACTTATCAACCAATCTGTAAACAAACCCTCTGATCAGCAGGTCAGCGTCTGGAAATGAAGCCGTTCACAGAGTTTGTTTTCTCTAGCCGTCGCTCACTGCTCTTCAGGCGTCATTATTTTGTTTTCACTTCAATTTGTTATTCATTGCTTACTGCATGATAAGAGCATTTTCCTCTGGTGTCAATCCCAATAGCTGATTTTCACTTGGGCAAACAAGTTGTTTTGATTCAGTTGATCAGCAGGACTAGGATAATGTTCTCCGTTGGGTTTTAAGATGGAAACACAGTGTGATTTAGTTCTCCTGTCAAACAGTTTTTGACATCAAAGTCAAGTCAACTTTTTTGTCAATATACTGTTTGTGTGATACATCGAAATGCTGTTTCTCACAAGCCCGAGGAATAAAATAAAAAAAACTATACTGTACATACATTTATATATACATACATACATACATACATACATACATACACACATACATACATACATACACACATGCATACATACACACATACATACATACATACATACATACATACATACATACATACATACATACATACATACATACATACACACACACATACATACATACATACATACATACATACATACATACATACATGTACACCCACTCATGTAAATATATACCGTACATACACATACATAATCAAACATAGAAACATATATACATATGCACAATTAAGATGCATAAATAAAAGGCACAACTGTCAATATATCCAAAATAACAGTCACTTCAAAACGGGTGAGGTAACATTAAAACAGTAAAAATATGTACAGTAGTGCAAATGACTATATCTTTGTCGCTTCTTTCACAATTACTTGTTTAAAAAAAAAAGAAAGTTAAATTATATATTTTGCTGTTATGGCCTACTTATAACATATTGTTCAAAAAATATTTATTTTACCTTTCACTGCATACTGTAATCTGAAAACTATACTCTTATAAATCTTTATTTTATTGTATGTGCTTCTTGTTATCTCTCTACGGTCCACATTTGTATTTCTGTCTTCCTTCTCCCACCTTGTTTATTTATTCTGCCACACTTCTGTTTCCATTTTTACCTCTGTCATCACATCCTACTCTAGATGCATACTTGTTTTATTTTCCTCAATTATCTGTGCCTGCCTGCTATTATTAGTATCACTGCTAAATGTGCATAAGCAATTTGCATTATAAATGAACAATTGTTATTCAAATATTCATCCACATTGTTCTCCGTAACAATAAACAGAGGTTTAATTGCGTAATATGTAAACGAAGGTTTAGTTATTAAAATTCCGCTTCGGTAAGATTAGAAGATTGATATCAATATCCGCTTTGTGCAATCAGACTGGTTGAGCCTAGCTTATCGCACAGACTGGAAGTAAGAAAGTGAAGTTAAAGAAAGAAATTAGACCATTCAGCTTCTAATAAACTAGATCCCCAGTGCATCCATGAGTCACCAGAGCTTTGAGGAAGGATTGTAGTTAATGAAAGCTTGTGTTACTGCTCATATGATTGACACATCATTGTCTCTGCTTCCACTCTTTATGCTGCCTTAGGCCAAATACATCCTAACCCTACCTTGTTGCTACTAGGCCTGACTTACCAATTATTCTTTTTTCTTTCATCTCTTTTATCTAGCCATTGAGTGCATCGTGGTTTTGCCTGAATCAAAGACTCACTGGAATCCTGTCTTCGGCACCTGCGTTTTCCTCTTCTCCTTCCTCATCCCTGTGGCTATCATCAGCATCTGCTACAGTCTGATGGTTAAGCGCCTGCGCAACGTCCGCATCCTGTCCGGCTCCAAGGAGAAGGATCGCAACCTGCGGCGCATCACCAGGATGGTGCTGGTGGTGGTGGCGGCATTTGTGGTCTGCTGGACCCCAATCCAGATCATGGTCCTGGCTCAGACTCTGGGCTTCAACCTGAGCAGCCTGTTCACGCTGGTGCTGATGCACTTCTGCATCGCGCTGGGCTACGTCAACAGCAGCTTGAATCCTGTGCTCTATGCCTTCCTGGATGAGAACTTCAAACGCTGCTTCCGTGAGTTCTGCAACCCGTCGCCCTTCCGCCTGGACACCCAGCAGTCGGGCCGGATGAGGAGCATCGCCAGGGAGGTGGCGGCGGCCTACAGTTGCAAAGCTGATGGTAGTGGGCACGGTGGAGGGACATCTAATCCTGCATGACTAGGCGTGGAGCTTCCCTTGGTGGGGGTAGACCCCCAACAAAGGGAAGAGAACCACGGGACAGGGAACTCAAACACAGAATTGACCCAGATTACAGCTCTCTAGCGGCACGAGCCCCCCCGCCCCCCAACTAGAAGACTGGCCTGGGGTGGGGGGGAAGAAGATGAGGAGGAAGGGGTCGAAAGGAAAAGGATTTAGAAATATGGATGGTGATAGTATTAGGGAGAGGGAAATGGGCTACATTGAAAGCTTTCATAGAATGGGTGATGGACGTCTGTGTAGGCGACGGTGCCTGATATGGGGTTAGGGTTAAATAGCCCAAACCATTTTGATTCGTGGATTTTGGAATGAATATGGCCCTAACTCCACTGAAGCGGTAAGTCATTTTGGAATGTAAGAATCAAACTATCTTTAGGTGGACTTAAACACAAAAGGGGTGAAAGTGAAAGTTTGAAAGTGATTGAATCTTTCAACTGAGGCTGGTACCCAGTTGCTGCATCTCTAGAAAGATATCTGACTCAGTACTTGTATATGAGAAGGTAGGTGTTGGGGCTAGACATTTGGAGAGACAATGAAAGCAGCACAGGAAGGAGTGCAGATACCAAGATCTCTGAAACCACCACAGACTGAACACCTGCCAAGGGAAAATAAAGCTTTCATGAAATGTGAAATATGTAATACCCACTTCACTACAGTTTATTATATATTCATCAGTTGATGTTTCAGACAAAATAACTTTAAATGCCCTGTGTACGACGCTGATCCCATTATGGGGTCCCTATTGTGACGGTTCTCTAAAAAAGGGTATGCATAATTTTAAAATGCTGCTGAGCCCTTTTAAGAAATTAGAAGGGCTTACAAAGTATAATGTGATCATACAGCCAGTAGACAGAAGGTTTATTGTAATAGAAGTATATGCTACAAGCCACTATTGAACAATGTTTCCTAAACTGTGTATATGGAACTCATGAATGTTATTTCTTGTTGGAGCAACATTTCTCAGCGGTACTGAAGCTAAATAGCCTGCGAAACCCCGTCCAACAAGTAGAGTTTTTGTGATTCTGGACTTTGTATGATAACCTATGGGGTGTGGGATAATTAGGGTTAAGGGCACAGACTGGTGAAAGAGTTTCCTGGAAAAACAGCAAAAAAAGACAGAAATGTGGAATATCCGGCTGGATGAAATGTGTTGGGACAAGCCTGACCTGGGTTTCCTTCTCCTTATTCTTGCCTGTTTGTGGTGGGTCAACACATGAAAGGTCAAAAAGCCTGTATCCTAGCGTATACAGGGTTCAAAATTAACCATTTCAATTTGCATGTCGGAGTCACACTTTTTAGGACAACCTCTGACCCGCCATACTGTAAGCACTGTATGTAAACATTGAAGCAGTTGCGATGTTGACTGAAGTTTATTTGCATAAATAAAGCAAAGTTTACTTTGTAGCCAGTGAAACTGTAGGGCTCATTAGTTGGAAAAGTCTGGTTCTTATCAATGTATGTACATTTTTCAAAAACATTTCTGATACCCAAACCTAATGATCGATTTGGGAATACATTGGTTACTTGCCAACAACTAAATCTCTGATTGTCCTGATTGAAACATGGCAAATCTCACATAAGGCCATTTTAACGATCAATTGTTAGCATATGATCAGTGTTTAGTAAATGATATAGGCTTACGCTTACAGGTTATATGGAAGGGACTTTTCAGTTTCACCCAAACCACTACATTTTAGACTTTGTGGCAGTTCGGTTATAATATTGCTAACGTTATATGTTTATGGAAAATTAAGTGTTTAAGATATATATATATATAAAAATACACTTTGGGGTACGCTGATTTTCCCAGGTCTGTAGCTGCTGTCAGGATTGGATTGGATTTGGGGTTGCGTTTTGGATTGGTGGTGAACTTAAGGTATTTTGAGGATGTGACATTAACATTGGGCGGGTTTGGGTAGGGGTGCTATCGTTGAGTCATTTTGACTCCCAGCGCTACAGTTGCAAAGCAGGAGTCGGGTCACAGTGTTCTGACCCCACTCCGAGGGACAAAGGGGCTCTCTCTCTTCTCAGTGTCTTAAAATGGAAATCGACACTGATTTAGAAACCATATGATATTCTTCTTTTCCTGGACAGTTTCGGAAATAACACTAACAGCATTAGACTACATACGGTATGCCAACATCTTATAGGACACTAAGTTGGGCTTAGTATAATTAAATGTAGTAAATATTATTTACTTGTGTTCTTAAAAAGAAATGTCTCCCTCACATAAGTCAACAATTTCAGAAATGCTTGATCGCAGTTGTAGTTCTATTTGTCGTAGTTTTTTGTGCACTCCAGTTTTTACCAAACACTTTAACAGTTCTGTAATGTTTGCATAAAGCATGTAAGGACAAACAATTTCTCCAAACTATTCACACAATTTGCTGGCATTGTACATATGCAGTAACAACAGAGTGTCACCTTTAATATCTTGTACATCCTGTATCTTCAGGATAGTGGCTCATTCAGTAATACTGTTTATCTTTGTTTCAAGGCTAAATATGTACTAAGAATTATTTAAGAAAACAACAATTACACCATTTCACACTTTGGATATTGTTACTGCTCTGACATTGTTGGCTGCAGTTTCAGTGAGGCACTTAGCAGTTAAACTGTCCAGGCTTTAAGAATAACTTGTGGATTCTGTTTTAGGGTTGGTTTCCCCTTTAGTTTTATATTTGTGTCTCTTTATAAAGGCCTAATTTGGTCATTTGGTTTGATAATTATGTACTGTAATTACTTTGAATTCAAACAATATATGTGTGTTCATTTTTTTTCAGATGTATTTGTGAATAGCGAGTTGACACATGTTGCTGTCATGAAGGGTTGTGGTTTGATGTACATTGAATTGTTTAAGTTATGTATGTACAAACCAATTACTTGGTGCCGTTACACTTTGCAGCACATATAAATCTTTTTTTTGTCTTCTTTTATCTGAGAGGAACAATTCTATGAACTTACATTGCCTTAACTATCAAGTGAAGTCTGTTAACTGAAGCTCGCTCTCCGGCTGGATGAAATGTGTTTTTACTGGTGCTTCGCTGTTAGTTTATACTAGTCCAGACCTGTATTCATAAAGCCTTTGAGGACAGAGCTTCTACACCAGAAAAATATCTATTTTGAGTTTGTATTTCTTGAAAAAGCGGTCTTGAGCCTTAATATAAGGGTTTAACTGCATTATTCATGACTACCGATTGCTAACATATCAGAGGTTGTGTATTTAACACAGTTGGCATTTTAGAGAATTGGGCATTTATCTTCTTACTTATTGTTACTTACAGGATGCTGCCTGAAACAGTAACACAGACCTGCTAAAATGCTAATTGAGATGATGGACATGTAAACCCCCTAAATTGCACATCATCAGCAGTGGGATGGGAATCAGTGGGTTATTTGAGTTTAAAGAATCAGGTATAGTAGAGAATCTTTAATTATTTAAAGGTCCCCTATTATACTGTTTTTCATCAATATATTATAGGTCTCAGATATATACAGAACATGTCTCTGAAGTGTTTGGCTCCAAATACCAAACAGATCATTGCAGCATCCCATAATCCCCTCTGTTTCAGCCCTGTTTCAAAAGTGCTGATTCTCTGTCTGTTACTTTAGATGAAAATAAGGAGCCACTCCTGGATCTGGACAAAAAGTGAGCAAATATTTTTTCCTGAAACTTTCATAATCTCTTTACACAGAGGGGACACATGTTTATGTATAAAAGACAGGAACAAGTGGATTTTGCATAATAGGTGACCTTGAAAATAAAAAAAAGTCCAAAATAGTCTGTCCATAATAGGCACTTCTATAACACATAAAGTGTCATACATTCTTGAAGCTATATGTTTTTTGCCACACCCCTGGTATCATTGATGAATAAGTCTGGTTGTACTGTTTTGAGATGGCTTTATGAATACTGGTCATCTTTTGTTCAACATAGCAGACTCTGTGTAGGAAAAATATCCGGAGCACCAAGGACACTGTCTTCGACGTGATTAACCTTTATGAAGACGTGCTATAACGCAGCTCTGAGGCTCTTTGTTGTCACTGTTAAAACTGAAGATGCTACCATATTTTGTATTACTGTTTGATGTTTTTTGTAGCACAAAACTACATAAAGAGGACTCCAAGGGGGCAAAAATATTTCTGTTTAACAATGCAAAGTGCATTATACCGTCTGTTAGCTCTGTATACAAATTATGTTTAATATTACACTTATGTGAAACTATAAAACATGGTTCTGATCATCATTTAAAGTCTGACCTCTTTCTCTTGTCATTCTTGGTGTATAAATGAAAACTTTTTCTCGCCAACCGTAATGGTACGTATTGTTACCTCTGTGCATCTGATCGCAGGGAGATATTCCTTTCATTCGTTTACCTTTTACAGACCACATGAATGTCAAATTAAAAACCTGTTGAAAATCCAAATCTAGGAAGAAAAAACAAACAATGTTGATGTTGTTGTTATTAATATTATTGCTATCAAAAGAGAAAAACAGTATCGCATTAGTGTTTTTTGCTGTGCGGAGACTGTCTGGTATGTATCTATGTATTACTTGTGGACCGCATTTTGCTCGCTGCCTGAGTTATGAAATGAAACAGTTCTTAAGGCTTAAAAATGAATTACATTTTTGCTTTTGTTGCTTAAAAGGCCCCACTTTTAAACTTCCCTTCACCTTCAACTATAAATCCACACACAATTGAGCTGTGATCAAAAACGTGAAGTAGTTTTTTACACTTCTTATCTCACGCTGGGGTTGGGACTAGGTCAGAGTATCGGTTAAATGCTTAAAATGTGAAGAACATGTCAATGTCAAATGAACTGATGCTGTCTAGTCAAAATTCGCTGATAGTGGGATTTAAAAAATGGTTGGGGATTTGTTGGGGTCAGGTGACAGAGCTGTTTGTATCACATGACTCTGGCTGAAGCTACATAAAATGACTTGTTCCGGTTCTGCAAATCGCAGACTGAACTACCATGCTAGCTGGCTTGTTGTCGATGCATAGAGACTTTTTGCTGAAGCTTGAATTTTAAATTGTATATTTTTCTCTGCATATGAAATGAAAATAAAATAAATGATGGCCATGTTGTGTATGACTCATTGATCTATTATCCTGACTGTTTGTCGTATGGACTCTATCGTTTTTCTAATAGATGTTGGTGTAAGTAACACACTTCATTTTATTTTATTTTTACATTATTATTCTCGCATATATTACCATTTTCCTTATGTTTAGGTACAGGTACAATATGTCTGTATTCAACAATAGGGACACAAATGATCATATCTTTACAAATACGCTTTTACTATTAAATTGTTTGGTTATTCCATCAAGTATTCTTAGTTTTACTTTGAGTATACCTTGTAGGAAAGTTTGGCGTAGTGGTTTCTTTGTGTTGTTTGACAATTCCTTTGTAATTAATTGTCAAGACAATGAGCTGTCACACACATGTCCCAGTGGACAAGGACAAAGAATGAACAGCTCACTGGAGGAGGAAGTGCACAAGTTTATGTGGGAGATGAAATCAATCAAACCTGTTGCCAGTTATTGTCAGCATCTATTCAATCAAAACAAAGACAAAGGTTTGACTCATTTTCCAAAAGGTATACATGCTTAGACCCTGCTGTATGTAACTAAGATTGATCGTTGATGTGTATCTACGATGGAGAATCGTTTGCTGACAGTGCGTACCGCACCAACACACAACAACAACAACTGTTTTTCACTCTGAAATAGTGCTGATCCAACATTGTTGTTTTGACACATAACTCACATTTGATCTATTCATTGTTCATCAATTTCAAATGAATTTGTATCTGTATAATCTGCAAAGCTTCCCATTTTTTAACAATATGTTGGAGACATAACAAAAGTGCTGCAGTAGCTCAGTGAGCATTTGGATCCACATGAATATTTTAAAGCTGCCTACAGCTATACATTAATGCGTGTTTGTGAAGTGAAATCAGAAGATGTATTTATCTTGTTGAGAAGTCTTTGATCCCTGCAGGCCCCACATTTACCATTGGAAAATGTCTAGCAACAAAATAAAGAAACTTGATTGATCTTAGCTTTTGGTTTTTAATAATGGAAGTTATGGAGAGAAGCTGTAGAAATGCATTTATAGAGATTGGTTTTTATGCAATCACTGTACATCCTGACATGTTTCCAGATTACCAATTTGCTCTACACTTTGTAGTGATAGTAGTGATGTAGTAATAGATATACTAAACAGATAATCCAAAAAATAAAATGATCCTCCATATCTTTAAACTTGAGGGGTAAAGGGTCAATTGGTACGCAGATTTAACTTAAACCTACCTTAATATAGCCAAAGACAGGTAGTGCACATCCTGCTGAGCAATACTGCAGGCAATCATGTTACAGGCTTTCATGTAATAAGTGCCATTTACCGTTCCCTGACCTAGCCCTTAAAGTATTGCCTCCTAGCAGGCAACATAATTACACCCATAAAATAGCATCACGCCTAAGGACAAACACAGGGAGAAAATGTCCCTTCATTTCTTTCGTTCCCTAATCATTAAACGGGAGGTGAGTGGATTGATGAATACAATTAAGACACTAGTACATAGCTAGCAAACCAACCAGACACAACTTCTAAAATGAAGTCAACACATCAAGAGACAATATTATGTTTGGTCGACAAGGAAAAAAGGTTTCACAACGATGACCATGGCAACCGTTAGGAGTCGGGAAGCAGCAGGAGAATGTGAAAAGTAATCAACTGAGAGTTTTTCATAAACAACCATTTGACCTTTGAAAATAGTTTTTCAGAGTTCTTGGTAACAGGTTCGAAATGTCAGTGGGAGTATAAAGGTTAAAGCAATTTCCCCAAGTCGCCCTTTCAGCGCTGAAGGTCATCTGTTTCCAGTCAGATCCGTCCTGTGTTTGCAGCTCGGCGGCTACTGTAGTCGGCTTCTTGTGAAATGTGTGTAATTTAAGTTGGATCACAGCAAGATATGTTAGTGAGCAGATAAACATAAGATTAGTAGAACATATGTGTGGTCCTAATTGTGATCATGACCCCTATTCTTTTGTAGCTGCAGACATTTTCACACATCCATATGCTTACATGAGTGATTACTGACTTGCACTTATGTTTCTTTGTGGATACTTTGTGGATACTTGCCTATTTACTGCTTTTCAACTTGTCTGATTACCCAATCATGTCACAGGAAGATTCAGCCCCTTTTGTTAACACTTCAAACGATTAGGCTGGTGTTACTGATCAGTATATTTTCCGTAAGGTGAACAAAGCCACTTATCTTTTTACATGTCTGCCAGGATGATCTTACTTATCTGTTGGTTAGTGTCAGGCGCTTGGTGGAGATCCGCTCATGAGTGCACTACTTTTTGTTCAAAATGTTTTTGTGGTTAACACCTTCACAAAATGACTCACAGCAGCTATGTTTTAATGCTACAGTAACTCATCTCTTTTGTCCTACTGTTCTCCGTGATCTCTGTACCTCGTAATCTTTCATTTATATCCATACATTCTGACTGCTGTCGTGATGAAAAATAAACACGTACTACCTTTCTGAAGTGTCCAGTGAGTACAAGGGCCTTCTCACTTCACAAGGAAATGTCCTTGCACGTCTATTCTTCTGCTTCTCCCTTTGATCTTACTCATCTCCATATTCTGTCTCTTCTTTTCCATTTTCATTATATAACATCCCTGCTCTATCTATTTGAACCTTTCACACACATACACACTCCTCTGTCACAGCTGTCACACTTACCTTGTATACTTAATTTTCCTTTTATTGCTTTTACCTACTTCTTCTCCCTCCTCTAAGAGCTTTTGCATATTCTTTTTTACTCTTTTATTAAATGAAAAACCCTTTCCTCGGCTATCTCTAACCTTTCTCTTTATACCTGCACCTGTGCATTCAGTAGACACATTCATCCAAATGACTTTGCGCTTGTACTTTATGAATATTTTAACCCTAATAAAAAGAGACTATATACAGTATACTCATATACTCTGCTAGCTTGCAATTTAAAGTGCACGTTTAATCCTATCACCCTGCTCACTCGTCCAGCACATTTGAGAACATTTGCATTTTCTTGGGGGGCGGCGGGGTGAGGAGCTCGACGCTCGTGAACTGTCAACAGGAGGGCGGGGGAGCCTCGCTGCGGGGAAGCAGTGTGTGGACCTGTTAATGGGGCTCATTCACTGGCGCTTCCACAAACAACAACCAACATAATTGTTACATTCAAATGAAGTAGCTTACATTATTCAAGTGTACATTAACTTTGGATAATAACACGGGAGAAATTAGCTGAAGCGCTCTCTTTTCCTCTCTCCCCCTCTCTCTCTCTCCTGACAGCCTGTCAGTATCTCATGCAGCTCACTGATCCAGTAATGAGTGACCCGACAGTGAAGAATACATATATTTATAACTAGTTCCAGAGGTAGATCAAATAGCTAAGTGTGTTAGGTCTAACTCTTGTGTGTTTTGCTCCGCTCACCGGTCCGTCACAGCGGGTGGAGCTGCAGGATTTCTGCTTCACACACGTTGCACCGCTATTTTATTGTCATTTTCGGACACCTTAAAATACTGCCAGACTGGTGAAGCCATTTTGGCGAGCTTGTTTTGCCGCACACAGAGAAAAGTGTCATGTATTTTACGTCTCGCGATCGAGAGCACCGATCGATCGGCAGAGAGTGAGTATTGGCCGATATTGATCGCCACGCAAAAACTGCGGTATTTTTACAGCTCCTTATGGGTACTGCAATTTGTGAAGTGCTTTCCTCTGTGGTGAAACTATCAGCACTGCATTACGGAGGAAAGCCGCAGAAAGTCGCCTGGAGTTAAAGAGAGCGGGGCTGCGTTGCGTGCATGGCTTCCTTCTGCAGGTAACGGGGAGACGCGCTCTGGCGGCGGTCTCGTTCAGGATCCGAAAATACTATTTAAATATTTTGCACACTTATTCCACTTATTCCTAGTGTGCCACTGGTTACGGTGCCGCGTGCCAATGGTGGCACGCGTGCCAGGGGTTGCCGACCCCTGGTATAGACAAATCCAACATTTCACATCAACAAAACAAACACATTCATCCAGAAACTGTTCTAAAATTACAAATCATAACATTCAAAATGAAAGTCTGTGCGTGTTTTAAGGTCCAATTCGAGATTTGGCGGTAAATGGAAAAACAGATTCTGCAAAGAAGGACCGCTTCAATGGGATGTTTAAGTTTAGAGCAGATCGAAAGGCTGTGCTCTTTGGCCCAGTTCGTACACTGGTAATACCCTCTCCAGTCTGATTTAGTCATATCTCGGTCTGCATGAATGTAGCACCTCATTCATGAATAAGAAATGCACTGTTATATAACTGTGTTGCTAATTCAAAGAACTTGGAGCTATTGTGAATGTTCTCGGTACTTGGAGCTGTGCTGGAACATTCTGATAAAGACAAGATCTTAAGAGGAAAATAAAACGCCATCCTGAGTGGAGAACAACAGGAAATATCATATAGTATGATCGTGTAAGAGGCATTTAATATTTGATTAGTCTTTGGTTCTATTGCTTAAACTCATTTCAATCCATTTGTTACAGTTTTCAGTCTCATTTATAAGACATCCAGCAATCTATATGTCATACCTATATATCAACCTACTATAAACTTAAACATAGTGACGTTGACATGTTTGAAAGGAAAAAATAACTGAAAAAAGCTTCCACAATGCTGTGTGCTTAAGGGAGTTTCAAGTCAAGCTATTTTATTTATATAGCCTGATGTTACAAATCACTTATTCAACTATGGGGGCCCACGTCTGCTCGAGAAATACAGAAGTGCTTGTGACCCGTTTCCGGTCACAGCTCTACCCTTGACCTCAGAAATGTCTATGTTCACCTTTAGAAACATTACAGATACTTCATCTTAATGAACAGATAGCCGGGCTGTTCACAGGCAGCAGCAACTAATCTTTGTCCACCACTGTGATCTATTACATCAGGGTCCTCTTTATTGTAACATCATTCAACCACAGCAACAGGACGTTTACCCCGTGGGCAGCAGATCTTTTCATAGCTACAAGGAACAGTTTGCCCTTGTGTCTTTAATAAAGGTCATGCTTGCTCCACTCTATCTGTTATTTCTCTTGAGCCACAGAGGATAATACTTTTTCTTTCTCTGTCCTTGTGCATGTTGGCACAAAGATCGTCCATTTACCTCCGCCAACGTTACATGTCATGCTCCGCTTGAGAATGATAACGGTGAAGCCAAATCGTCGCCATGAGACAATTATCGCAATACAATTACACTGAAATCATTTCCAGGCAGCGTGGGAAGGGTGGGGGGGGGGGGGGGGGGTCTCTCATTCTTGCAACCCCTGCACACACATGTACAAACATAATCATCATCATCATCATCATGACCATCACACAGAGACATTTACTTTGCACTGGAACCGAAAATCGTAAACAGATATGAGCATGGATGCAAAAAGGTCATTTTGCAGTAACGCACATTATTACATCCTCATTATGTATTTGTCTCAATTTGGTAACCATGCAATTAGCAGATCTATAAATAGAAGCAGCTATGACCAATGACCAATGATGATTGGCAGGAGGGAAAAGAGATTTAATGATTTAATGAGCGAGGCGAATAGAAAGACAGATGAAGACAGACAGTTTGACAGTACTATACAGTCTATGCTTAACTGGCTTTGCCAAAGCTAGTGTCATGCTTTGTCTGTGTGATTGCATGATATATTTGATTAATTCAATATAATTTTTCGAAAGGAAATAAGATGTTCTTCTAATACCATGCTAACACAGTAGCCTAGAACTGCAGAGCAACTACAAAATAAAGAGCCGCCGTTGTTGCATCAAGTAAAGTGGAGGTGAGAAAGGTATGTTTTATGTTTACATTTATTTTAATTTTTTTAATATTTCAAAGTAAAACCAATAACATACTTAGTATAGCGCAGACTTCTACCAAGGAATATGATGCGTTCATGTTCTCCTCAATTGGTCCAATTTCCTCAGTCGGGGTGTGTTCTTTAGATAATATATGATCATGAATGCACTATATGAATGATGTATTGTACAGTATATATTTTCAACAAAAGAAAATGCTGTTGCAGATTTGGAAGAAAAATCAGAGCCTTTTCTGACAAATCTTTTGTAAATCAACTTCCTATGAGTGATTAAGTTCCTCGACAGGTCTTTTTAAAAAACGGTATTGAGAACAAGGCTAGCATATAATGCTAACAACCATCTTGGCATGCTGGTTCTACCAACCAAACCTGGCCATATTACTTACACTGTCTCATTTTAAAGTGGCTGTAACTGACTATAGTCTTTTCTAATAAGAGCGTTCTTTGTTAAGCTTTACTCGGCTACTGAGGGAAAGTGAGTGGCAGATACACTAGTTAAGTAGAAAGAGAGATGGATGTCGGGTGCAGAGGTCTTTCTAACAGCCTCTGAGACCTCCGTCTGCCCTGAAGCAGCAACATCACCTAATGATGACCCTGGGATTGTTCTCTCCTCAGTGAGAGCTGCAGAGGAGAAAAATGCCCACTGACCTTTCTGAAAAAGCCATTTATATTACCTGGTGATTATAAATTGTGCGTGTGTGTGTGTGTGTGTATGTGTGTGAATCTAACAGTGCAATTGCTGTGCCTCCCACCTGGATTTCTTCCAGTTAGCTGGTGGAGTTCTTTTTTTCCTTGGCTCCAAAATCTCCTTTATATGTTTGGTAGGAGGGTGAATTTGTGGGTCTGAAGGCCATAATTACAATCATTAACTTTAAGTGGTCTCATGTTCCCTTCTGTATATGGGAGAACTGCATCCATGTAGTACCTGTACATTCAAGAAGTGTACCATTAATAACAGACCCAGTCACCAAAATCAATCCCTGCCAAAAGTGGCTAACAGGTCCTAAATATATAAATAGAGCAAAGTTTAGTAAACCGTAATGTATTTAACCCAACAGACTAACATCCTCCCCGCATGTTTTCATCTGTATAGGGGGAGTTTTCATGAAATGACCAGAACATTGGATCAAAATCAATACATATTTCTGTCTTTTGGCCACTTTTAATAAACTGGCAAGTGTGTGAGGGGGGCGAAAAATACACAGGATTTGTTTTCTTTTGGTTTGATTTGCATTTATGTCATCTTTTATGTATACATGCATTTTCAACTCTCTGATGTCGTTTCAGGCTGTGCAACATTATCCATCTCTTCTAATGCTTATCACGTTTCTCCACTCTCTGTGACTGCTGGCTTTTCCCCCCGACTTCATAGCTGGAACAGAGAAAAATGTTGTCGAAAGGAACCATTTTAGTTGGTTCTGTGGAGGAATTCCAGACATTTCAACCGGGAAGGAGACACTCGGGTAAACCTAGGACATGCCTTAGGAGTTTCGGCTGCCTTTAGAAACCTTGCTAGAACAAAAGTTCAGGCCAAGTTAAGCAATATTAAACGATTGAGGATGAATCTCTGCACACCTCACAACCTTTTATCCTCACACAAACACAGTAAACATTCCTTCAGTCTTTGCACAGGGTATTTTTCCATTGGGAGAGTTTTGTATGCGTCCCCTTTCTCAAAGTACAAAAATAGTCTTTAAGAATGCTGCTTATGTTGGTTTGAGCAACATCGAGTTGGACAAATTAACATAGATTTTGCCAAAGTAGCATTCAGACTGAAAGTGTAAAGCTGTCCGGTTCCACTATTATAATTAAATAAAGCATAAAGGCGAATATTCCTGCCTTGTTGAACTATACAGATAATATTGATTATAAATGATCTTATTTGACCCTGTTATGTCATGTTAATAGTTAATAGTAGAAGTGTAGTTAAAAGCTGTTCTCTGTTTTTTAATCACTGGCTGCTGGGAGTAAAGTCCCTCTTTTTCTTTGTAAGTATTGCATTAGTGCACACAGCCCTTCCATCTCCAGCAGCATCTGTTTGCTTACATTTTTTAAAAACATTAATAAAAACATGGCCTTTTTATAGGAAAAACAAGCAAAACAAGCAATTTGGCTTTTAGAGGCACTTCATTAAACACAACTACCAGCCAGAAATGAATGTGTGTTTTCCATTTTCCATAATTTATTAGTTGTTATTGTGTTTTCAGGAGTGGGTTGCGGGTGAACCGGCAATATACAGTATGGTCTGATCCAGCAATAAATAGAAGGCATCATCATTTATTTCAACAAACATTTAAAATCAGTACTCTTTCAAAAACACTGGATCGTACACTTCCATAATGAAAAACAATAGGATATGTTCATTCTCCTCGGGTAGCCATGGCCTTGCTTTCAAAGTCCACGCCTCCAGGTTAGTAGGAATAGCTTTTGAGTTTACAAATAAGCCTGATTTAATCAATTCATATTCCAATTTCCTATCCATTTGTTTGCTGAACAGTCTAACCAGAGCCACATAAGATATTATGTGATCGTTATCCAGGTTGAGAACATTAACTGTTTAAGTTTATCAAAAGCCACTTACAGTACTCCCCATGACATGTGTAGAAAGTTGATTGCCAGTGTTATAGAGATATTGTCAATGCAGATTACAAAGAATATACAGTCATATTGATTGATTCAAAGTGTGCAACATAAAGAAAGAAACAATCTGGAGGTTGAGTAAGATGAGGTAATTTATACAGTGGAGTTTAAAGGTGGGGTAGGTAAGTTTGAGAAACCGGCTCGAGATACACTTTTTGTTATATTCCATGGAATGCTCTTAACATCCCGATAGCAATGAATATCTTAAGTGCTTTGACAAAAAATCCTTAAAAAATGTCATCTGTGGAAGCCGTAGTACTGTAAAAAGTACGACCAATCATTTTAGCCGGCCCGGCTAAAATAACTGGATGGCCTACCTGCCTGTCAGCCTTCCATCTGTGCACAAACTTATCTCGTGCCCTCATTGGTCATGTGCGCGTTCGTGTGTGTTGGAGGAGGGGCTCTGTAAGGAAGTGGCAGATTTTCTCCGGTTGTGTATTTTCAAATTCTAGAGATCTCGAGCCGGTTTCTCAAACTTACCTACCCTACCTTTAATAGATATATGATGCCGCAAAACTTCTAGGAGACGAACCACTTGGTTTAAACAACAAATACAGACATTTAAAACCACATACATTATGGATGTTTCTTTTTGTGAGGGGAAAAACCTTGGATTTATGAAACATGTCCACAATCCCAAAATAAAAAGAAGCTTTCAAGCATTTTGGAGATAAAGACAACGAGACATTATTCCCATTACTGTTTTTCTATTAGGTTGTACCATTCCAGACTCCTGGAACCTAACTGTGCAGAATCTAGCATTAACTTAATATTGAGGCTTTCATCCTCTGCAAAGCTACAGCCAGCACATGATATTCCACAAAATGCATCCATCCTCTATTAACAGTGTAGCAGCCGCAGTGGAATTTCTTTTTGAGTTTTATGATTAAACCATAAAAGCTTGCTCTGGTCTGCAGGTAGAATACAGATAAGCAGTACTGCCTTTTTGTATTTAGCTGAGAAATGTTCTTGTCCCCTGCTGCTCACTCGGTCGGGGAGCTTCCCACTATAACCAGTGTTCTATCATTTGTAACCAGAGCCCATTTCCATTGGTGCTCTTCAAATACAGAATGCCTTTAAAGGCAGTTTATGGGATGAAATCAAAGGGAGAAAGAACAATCTATTCATCGATTGAAGAATCGGTAGCCATCAAACAAACTGGTGAGTGAGTGAGTGAGTGTGTGTGTGTGTGTGTGTGTGTGTGTGTGTGTGTGTGTGTGTGTGTGTGCGTGTGTGTGTGTGTGTGTGTGTGTGTGTGTGTGTGTGTGTGTGTGTGTGTGTGTGTGTGTGTGTGGTGTGTGTGTGTGTGTGTGTGTGTGTGTGTGTGTGTGTGTGTGTGCGTGCGTGTGTTTGGTTGGATTGAGAACTGGTGGCAGTAAAGGTACGCAAGAGATGCATTTGTTACGTTTTTCCATTTATAAAATGTTGTGAATCTGAACTAAATGAAGACTTAATGAATATGTACATTTAAAGTTTTTCCCAAGAATGCCCCAATATTGTCTTAGGTGTAATGATCAGTTCAAACTAATTGTATTTTCTGCCACTAGATTGAAAACAAATATGGTTTAGAAAGTCACATTACACATTAAACAGACATGTTGTTCTAAATACAAAAGTTTCCCCTCTTGAAATCAAACAGTTCTTATTACATTTGGATATGTCTTGTGTACAAGCAGAAACATTCGTCTGATGGTGGCACTGAAAAAAACCCAATTAGGATATTGGATCAGGGGGTATCATTAATATCCACAGAACATTTAACGGCAGTCCATCTAAAGTGTCACAACCACCTGAACATGAATCCTCACTGTCCTGAGGAAGTGCCGGCTGTGCAAATGAAATCCCCGGAGGAGCAGGCTCCACAGTGCGATCTGGGAAATGTTAAGTGCGGAGAATGAATGAGAATGAATGAGTAACACCTCCTCCTCCTCGTCCTTCAACAGCTCCTCTTCGTCGGCCTTTGATCGAAGCAGCTCGGCTGCCAACAGCTCAAGTGGAGGGCTGTGTGCACAAAGTCGAGCAATTGGGAAAGTGAAAGACATGTTGAAATAAGTGAAGGTCAGTTGCCATTCTGGTGACTGAGGGAGGCTGTTATTGTGTGATTTTGGGATATATGTATCAAATTGACTTGAATTGGTGTTCGACCTCAATTTGTTGGACTACTCAATACTAACAAAACATTGATACATCATTGTGTTTGGAGGAATAAGGTTTACAATTGTATAATGTGGTAATAGTTGTATTTTTTAGACTTACAGAAGAAAAACTGGCAACAGAACATTATACCAAGTGATAGTGCAGGCCTGACTGTGGAAAAACATATCATATTGCTCAGTCTGGGTATCTCTGGACACACCCTGCTAGGAGGACGGTGTATTGATCTTTCAAATTCTAGTTTGTTGCAGACAGATCAGATGCCCTTCCATAAACAACAGCAGAATTTAAATGTAGCAAACAAAGTTCTCCATTATAGAGGCCAGAGGTAAAACTATAAGGTTAATGCAAATTTACTGATTTCGTCTAATGCCTACTGTTTGAGCTCCGGCTTTGTCTCCAGGCTCTGTTCATCGAATGTTAAAGAATGGCTGAAAATAAACAATAAAGAGCAGTGTCTGGCAGACTGCTCCAACATCGTATCAAGCCCTGCACAAACAGCACACTCACAGACTCTCTCATGAATACAATGTACTTAAAGAAACAAGTCTGATGCAAGGCCACATAAGATGATTGTTATTGGTTTGCACTCAGGAGAGCTGAGAAGATTCAAATAAACAGGGACACAAAATGACAGATGGGTGATTTTCAATTCTTGTTTTTCTCCCTAGATAAGCCCACCTGTGGCAGCTTTCAAACATGTGTTTTATCCCTCACGTGGTTTATGTATGAAGAGAAGCAGGGATTGGGAAATCTGAGCTACCAATCTCCTACACAAAGACTTGTCAAGTAATTGGTCCATACAGCCGTGATTTGAATGGAAGCAAAGACAAGAATGTAAGGTGTTAGGTCTGTCTGTTTGCATACAGCAAAATAACCAATTACAAGACTCTGGTGATGATCTGTTTATTTTTAAGCATTAAAATGAATGATATGAAAATTAAAAACAATACTAGAACATTGACACCAAACTAAAACAGCTCCTGTGACAAATGCCAAAACACATTTTTTGTATAATTAAGATATTGCAGATGCTTTTCGCCCCCGGGTGTCTGTAGCTAACAATGCTATTTGCACCCGGGTGTCCATAGCTAACAATGCTATTTACACCCGTGTGTCCGTAGCTAACAATGCTATTTACACCCGGGTGTCCGTAGCTAACAATGTTATTTGCACCAGGGCTACACTTTAGATACTGTTTTGGATGTATAGGTATTTATGGAAATGTTTCTTTGATAACTTATTTCCCTTGTGCTGCTGTGTCAAATTGTAATCCCCCTATGGTGGATGTATAAAGGCACATCTTATCCTAAGCACTGTAGCTATACACCCGGGTGTTGTACTGAATGCATCTCTTCTTGCTCTTTTTATGATTGCTTGGTAAGGTTACCTGAACATCAGGGACAAAAAACACCTGTGTTATATTGTGAACATAGCTGTAATGTATGAAATGTCCCACAGACCCCCCTGAAGAAAGGGGGTTAATTCATCTGCCACAACAGTTGGAAAGAAGTTATGAGACGTGATGAATTTTAGTAGGTGTATTTACAAAATACCACAACAGTAAACAGTGACTAAAAAATCAATTATGTAATTGTGCCCCAATCAGTCTATTTAATATGTACCCCCTGTCACAACCATGTTTAGATGACCCAAAGCATTATAATGAATCCTCTGGGAACCATGAAAATATACACTGAATTGAATGTCAATGTCGGCCTTCTGTTCTTGAACTTTCTCTCTTTGGACCAAAGTGTTGGACAGACATGTAGATGCCCTACTTGATGAAAAATTGCACATTTTATTACATTTTATTAGATGAAATAATAGTTTCCCATTATTTGCGGAAGAGGCTAAAATATTTGGCATGTTGACATGTTTTGGTGTTCCCAGGCATTTAATGGACCTTTGTGGGAGGAGGGGTGATAATAACAGTGGGACAAACATTAGAGCAGTAGGCGGTATTCAACATCCAGCCGCAGAATGGATGCTATTAGATGGAGTCGATAAGTTGAAGTGGTGGAGGAGGGTAAGAAGAATGTAAGGACAGATGATGAAAACGATGAAGAAAAGGTTGTTTGGAAAAAACCCAAAGCTAAAATGAGGGATTGGATGTGCTGTTAAGGATCAAATATAGATGAATGTTCAAGGGGAAAAGGCAGAAGGGCTGAGTTCTGGGATTGGGGTGTTGCTACTGAGATTGGACAAGAGGAGTAAAAGGATAAGATGGAGACTGATACAGATGGTGTTGTATATGGCGCAGCAGAATGGATTAGTAAATGATGTTTGGATTAAGGTTACAGCTAATGGACAAGAAGAATAAAGAAAATGGACAGAAGCGAAAATGAAGGAGGAGAAGGAGAGCTGAAAATAAATAACCTCTTATTTATATTTCACAAAAGGTGTGTTATTGCACAAGTGTATGAGTGCTTGTCCTGTCTTTGAGAGGGCTATTTTAGTTTGAGGTTTCTTTTTAAAGTAGGAACATTTTGTTCCATCCTAACTTGGTGGTTTTAGGGGTTGCAATACAGCAATTGTAGTCCTCACAAGACTGTCCTACCAAGATGAACAACAGCATTGTCTTTGCAGGCAAGCCCCCTAAAACAGTAACGTTTGGAGGTGGGATAAAGGCAGTAATATATCTTGATTGAGCAAGGACCATGCATAAAAAAATACATTAATCCCAAAGAAAAAAATAAGCTATATGCCAGATCATAGCTAAAAGCAAGTGTCCGTCTGCAGTCCATTGGCAGGTAAACACATAACAATCAACAAACACTTATTTGTTTTGATTTTTGATTTACCAACTCAATAACATGAATATTAATGTAATCCAATCATTGGAGGGGCCTGAGAGAAACCTCTGCACCTAATTTTGGCTATATTTTCAGGCTTTAGAAAATCTAGCCTGGGATGTGATTCTTTGAAGCATTTTAGAGATGAAAAGACTGTTGTTATTGCATCGGCCCCCACTTGGGATTCTGCGCTGGTATTCAGCTTGTGTGTGTTAACATGTACAAAGTTTAAAGAAAATTGTTTTCCTGAATCCTTCAAAGCAGGTTTGTGATTGCAAACGCCAACATGTCTCTGACTTAAATCCATTGCTTTAATCATTCACAAAGTAAAGCAACAAGAAGAAGCTTTTCTGATACTTAAGTAAGCAGGAAATACTTAATGATCAATCTGTTGCAGGATGAGAAGAAACAAATGTCACCAATTGCTTATTTCCTTTTCATCAGAAAAACAGTTGATTTAACATTTTGAATAAATGTGTTTACTTCCTGGCATTTAGAAAAAAATCAGAGGAGTTTTAAGGATAGAGCAGTTTTTCCAAAATATAACATTACATAAATACGATGTGTTTACAGTAAGTTGTTGTTTTATCATCAGTAATGTATTTTCCTCAGTTGCGGACATTTTATTTAATAATGTTACTCAAAGACTTCTGTACATATCAACCAGTGGCGAGCCGTCAGGGCCCTCTAGGCCCTCTCTGAGGGCTTAAGATATTCTACAAAATAATATTTAAAATTTTTTTTTAAATATTTCTTTTTTTAAATAATATTTTTTTAAATAATTTGTTGTTATATTTTTCATTAGTTTTAACAAAATAACTTGATTTAATTGTAATTAAAATAACATTTCCAAAGAAATAAATCCTTCGAATCTGCCTATTCATTTTCTGTTGGAATGTGAAGGGTTAAATTAAAGAAGCTCGTCTCTGCAAGTTACAGCCCGTCCACACAGCGGCGTGCGTTAAAGCTTCAACACTTCAGCCCATTCACTTTGAATGGGGTGATGTCACGCTTCGCCGAACTGCATTGTGGGAGCGAAGCTCGCTGCAAAAGTTGAGCAATGTTCTACTTTTGAAGCTTCGACGGAAGCGTCAGCCAATCGAATCATATGCCAGTACAAGCTCTAGCCAATCAAACCGCTGCTTGTGTGTCCGGGGCGGGAGATTCAGGTGATTGGTTGTTGGTCTAGCTTCAGACATGCCCGCCGGCAAGCGACAACGCATGCCGCTGTGTGGACGGGCCGTGTGAAGATAGGAGCTGATTGGAGGGCCCGCTATAGTAACTCAACGAAAGAGTAATGTCAAATGACAGTACAATTGACCAATCATATCTTCCCTCTAAATGGGTGGGCTTTATTATCGCGGACTTTATGACAAGTTCCGCCCGCTGGGAAGTTTATGCATGTGTTATAGCAACGGGTCAAGATTTCCATAGCAACAACAACTTCCTGTCAACAGCGTAAACTGTCCTTCAAAATAAAAGCATGTCCATACAAAATAAGAAGCCAAGCCAAATTACACTTAAGACATATATACAACTGCAACGAAAGTAACAAACACAATGCAATAATCTTTTCAATTTCAAAGAACACAAATTGGGTTATTTACAGGTGTTGTTTTGTGTGGTAGAGGGTCGCTGTCATTGATGCGTTGATACGCCACTGGTATCAACCTTACATTCCTTAAACGTGTCAATGAAATTGCAAATGAGTATGTTTTACTAAAATGTTAATCTTTATTTATTTGTAAGGAATAGTTTTAAAATGACCTGCTATGAAGGATATCTTTTTGCTTCTTTTATAATTATTAATCCAATGTCTGAACCACTGAGTCTCATTTTAAGGACCAGTGGCGGTGCTAGGGGGTGGCTACTTGGGCTCAAGCCCCGGATGTTTTCTGAAAATCCGTGGATGTTTCACTTAAAGCAATTTTTTTTTTCAAGCGTCTGATGAGTAATGTGCAGTACCGGAGTCCAACAGAGAGGCAGCTGCGGGACAGTAGCCTGCGTACTGCGTAGCCTTCCCTGCCCTGAAGAAGAAGTGATCCTTCATTAGTGTGAAGAGTCAGCTTTATGCGCTCCGCAGTAGCCCCGCTGCCAGGCTCCGGCAAGTTCACAAATCATGAGCGTGCTTCACTAGCAACTTCAAAATTCTGGGCTAAGCTCCGGATTTCCTACAATCCTAAATCCGCCCCTGTTAAGGTCTATTGTTGTATTGGTTACAAAATGAAACATGCATGTCTCTGAATTTTTTTTTTAACATCCAGGGTCCAACTCCGTCTTCATAATACCCTTGGAACTATACCAAATTGTATTTTGTTAATGGCAAACTGTAAGGGGCCATCTGAAGTGTTTACCCCTCTGAGCACACGGTTAGTCATCCTGCAGCCCTGACACACTCGGTAAGAGAAATCCTTTCCTAAAACTAATGTTCCCAACATTTACCCGCACCCACACCCGTACCCACACACACACCGTGAAATCCTCTTTCAAGGTATGCCTTTAGCTGAGACTGCCAGCTTACAGACCAGTACTTATTTGTGTCTCCAGGTGGTGAAGTTTTACAGAAGTGTGTTCAGTCATTATGCTGGAGGCCCACTGATACACAGACCTGCAGCTCAGCAGGGAGCCGCTTCATTGCACTCATTTTTTCCTACCTTATAATATCACGGTAACAACCTCCTGCAGCTTTCATCCTGCAGCAATGTTAAGGTGTGCAGGACGTCTAAGGCTCACCTCATATCAACTCTTAAGTGTGTTCTATGAGCTGTTCGCTCCACCTTGGAGCAAAGGCTTTTTTTTTTTTTTTCCCAAGGCAAAGAATGTTATTGTTTTTCTGATCTGAAATATCTCTGCAGGATGCTGTAGATACCAAACTAGTGGACTGACAAACAGACCATCCCTAGAGCCTTAAAACCACATACTTCTGTACGGCAGGTCAGAAAAAAGTAGGACATTTAATTATTCTAGTTATAACTTACTAGAATGATGTGACAAAAGACAAAAGTGTTGGCAATTGGCAAACTGGGGCTGTGTTTGTGAAATAAGACTGCTCTCAACTTTAAGATGTTTGCGTTGACAACAGGGGACGGGTCCTTGGTGATCTGATTAGATTCCATCAAAGCTGTTTTGTTTTGAAAACAACTTATTTCAACTTATGTGAAATAGGACAGAACAAAAACTCTGGAGATTTCTCAGGGTTTGTGCATGAGTATTTTATATAGGTCGCAACTTGTCAGAACATTTTCATCCTCAGAGAAGCCAAATGCCTCCTCCATCCCCCTCTCCCATCCTCCTCCCCCTCCTCCTCATCTTGTGTCCTGAGGTGTTGAGCTATGAGGCTCCGGAGGATAAGCAGGATGTGTTTGCTGGAAAAGCCTGTCCTGCTTTCCTGACCTTCACCAACGCAGCCTACCTGGCCGGAGTCACTGTGGAGCTTCCCTGCCACTGCAAACCAGAACAGGTAACAACCATAACGTCAAGGTTTGGGTTTCTTAGAAGATGATTACATGCTTTAATAACGTCTTAAATAATTGTATTCACCCTCTGTCTGATGTGCTCTGTTTTAACTTGTTTTAACGGAATTGCATTGCTCGGTAAGAGCTTGGGTTAATGTCTACTTCCTGTCAGCTAATGTCATTCACATACGCTGCAACTTGGACTGTAAAGAATAGTATAGGTTGATGTATATGTTGTGACATCACAGATTTCCTGGCGGACGGCTCGTTTGAAGGCCCAGTTTCTGAATAGAGACACTATTTCTTGCGCCATAAAATTCATTGTTGAAAGTGTGGACATGGGTTCAACAAGGCTCAGGATGTTAGGCCAAAAAACATGGTATTTGATGGTAGCTTGTAGAATTATTACTCTGCGGAAAAAAGATCCCAGAAAGAATTGGTTTTGTAAATTGCAGGTCAAAAGGTGTGTGCAACAGCATATTAATGCATGTATTATAATATTTTATATTTAAATGTATTCTCTGAATGCCAGAGTTACATGTACAATTTTACAATCCCAAAATCAGAAACAATAATTTGTATGATGTATTAGCATAATCACACAGTTATATAACATGATAAGATAACACATCCTACTGTATCATATTTTCTTTGTGCAATACCAGTGTAAATGGCTGGACTTGTTATCTAGCTGCTCTGCTGCTAAAATCCACAGCCTTTGTAAGCTGTACAGATCAGTAGGATTTGCAGAAAACAAAACAAATATGTAGAAGAAGAAATCGGTTAAATGGAGCGAGGAAAAAAGAGGGAATAAGAGGACATCTGGGTAATTTGATTTCAAAACATAAAAAAGAGTGATATTGATATAATGGAAAAAGATAATCTACCATCAGCAGATATATATTTGGTTCCCTGTGTGTTTCAGATCCAATCGGTTGTGTGGTTCTTTAGGAAACATCTGGGCGGCTCCAAAGAGACCAGAGCCTTGACTGATCACCATGGCAACAGTCTGCTGGACCTTCGTAGCGTCCCACACAGCGGCGATCTGAGGAGTCGATTTTCTATCCGTCTCTTCAGCCTATTGATCTTCAGAGCGGGGCCCGACGACTCAGGCATTTATATCTGTGGCTCCGCCCACAAAGACTTCTTCTACGGTTATGACCTGGACATCCAGGAGGCCCGCACGCTAAGCTTTACTCCGAGGTGATGAGAAAGACTCAATGACAGGGACTTTATTGGAAATCAGACATTGTGGTAAAATGCTGACACTGACGATGGTTGTGTTTTTTACTGATAAGTAAATCTTACTTGCTTCTGTCCAGTGAACATGTTCTGACATCTAAAGTCGATTATCAATGGTAATACTTTGCATTTTTCTGCAAACAATATTGAGACATTCGATCATCAATTGACATTTCACCCCTTACATGCTGATGGGTAAAAGACAAAGATAAGAGAGGAATTTGTGATTAACATGGCATACATTTTAAAGCATACTGTTCAGTGTTATAGTGAATGTCTCCATTCAAGTGCATAACCCTAACCCTAACCCTAATCCTAATGGAATGAATTTGAATTTGGGTAAAGGACAAATCCATGATGAAACACTGATTAAGGTGAATCTAATTCAAAGTTTTATGTTTGTAGACTCACTCATGAAAGTAGGAGCAAGAAAAAGAAAGAAAGTCAAGGACTCGGCTCTTCTCAGCCTCTTTACCAGGTCTTCACCAGCTTCCGGCCCTGGACAGTCTGCGATCGCTGTGGCGTACCTGGAGAGCAGGTTCGCGTGGGACTCTGCTACGTCCACTCCCTCTACCTGCATGTCCGCTACAGACGAGCCAATCAGACGGTCGCCTCATGCGGCTCGGGGGCAGTGCCCAAGGCGTTTGGACAACTGAAACAAAGCAGAGCTGGAGCCGAGCTGGAGGTCAAAAGCTGTCAAGTTACCTGCAAACTACAAACTCAAGCTACTAGCTCCAAAATCCATTCTCTGATAGCATTTCTTGGGTACAAGTAAGTACATAGATAAGTATATAGATGTAGATAGACAGGATGTGGAGTGGATAGCCAACACATTGAAGAAATTGCTCCCGACGATCAGACCACCTGCTATCATTGTGAATTGGTAAATGAGAGGCAAATTGTAAAGCTCTTTCAATACAGCATTATATACTAAATGCAGCCATTTAAATTGTCATGTTTTTAACTAGAGAGCAATAATGTGTGTATTAAATGTCAGAAAATAGCTGCATTAGATTTAGATTTAGATTTTTACATATTTAGCCTGATGATAGTGCCAGAGAAAAGTATCGATTGCTCAAAGAAAACTTTAGGAGTCATCTTCTGGGGACCAAGAATACCTACAGCAAAATTATTTCTGCTATTTCCATTTTACTTGTCATAAATGTAAACGTTTTTCAGATTTACCTTTGACCTGATACAAGGCATCATACAGTAAATCAACATCCTCTTGTGAACGGAGTATATTATTGCTATCAGGTTCAAAATGGGATTCATGTTTAATATCCACGTACACAAAACATCATGTTATTTATTTTTTCTGTATTATAGTTCTGCCTCCTCATCAGTGGAGGTGCCAGTGTTCTACCTGAGCCACCCTGCAGACCGTGTGCTGACCCTCGGCTGTCCCGGGGCACATCCCAACATGGCCGTGGCCTGGGACCAAGGAACTAAACCCATCTACCGAGATGAACACTTGGTAGGTCGTAACCTCAGCACCACACCCCCCAGGCTGATGATAGACACCGGACACCACCTGGTGTTTACACCTGCAAAAACTCAGGACTCAGGTACTGCATACTGTTCACTTTAATGGAACTACACCTGAGTCCGTCAGCTAATGTTTTGTTTACTTTACGGACAAGCTGCAAATTCAGGTCAACTTAGTGATGCATTTAAGTGCATTGATTCCACGCTCCAGCACAAAATGGCGCGCTCCTCTTCCAGTGTTTGTTCTAAAATGTTATCGTTTTGTTCCCCACCTGCCCACCAGCCGTCACTGTTGAGTTTCCCACCTCAGTGACTCAATCAGCTGCCTACACAGCTGTCTCTCATTACCACATTATTCCAGTGTACTGTATATATAGTAGCCCCGTTGCACTCATGCTGTGATAGATCATCCATGTATTTGTGTTATAGTCTGTACCTCCAATCCATTTTCTGTTTGGATTGTCTGTTTCTCAGCTCAACCTGGTGTGATAGCTCATACTTAAATATTTTATTGAACATTTTATTTCATTCGAAGTTGTTTAAAATGTCATTTTTGTTTAATAGGTAACTATCACTGCTGGCTGCAGGGTCAACAGGCTGCTGAGATACATCTGCTGGTCTACGCTCATTTGGGGCGGGGACAGTCAGTGACATCACATCCTGACTTCCCGATAGCCATCAAGACTGTTTTGAAATCATATGCCGCCATGACAGCTGTGTTTTGTCTGCTGTTGTTGGGCAGAGCTGTTTTCAGACACCTTAGAAACACTGCTGAAACCCACTCAGATTAAACTATTTTATAAATAATAAATAATTTTGTGTAAATGAGTACTTTATAATCATTTTTTTATTATTAATTCATCTTTGTTTAAGGTGAGATTTGTAAGGTTTCAAATTGTAAGGGCAATACAATGGTCAGACCTTTAAGACGTGCAGACTACAAAATGGCTGTACATATAGCTAGCTGGCTTAGCTTCCACCTGGGCTCACTTCACTTGGTGTTCCCTTCTGATTTGTTGAAGTTGAAATCGATGCCAAACATCATACACACACGTGTGACATACCAAAGGCAGCACTCAAACCCACATTTCTACATTGCAAGTTGGTGTCATTAATTATGAATCAACACCAGAGAGAGTAAGGAGAGCAGATTGAAGCTGCAGAATCATCATCCTCATCTAGCTTCAGACTAAAATAGTTTAAAGACTTTAAACTGTAACTAGTCCACATTGAGACACTGGGTGTTTCTCAATCGCGAGTACGCTTGCTTAGTAGCACATGTCTTCCGAGTCACTTCCTTCAGAAGCTAGGCAAGAATCCTTCCTGGCATTCGGAAAACGAAGAGTGGAACAGGCTAGCAAGTGTGCCGGTGTGCGTCATATGAGAGGCCCCGCCTTACATTTTCCGCCACAGATTTGGGGAAATTGGTCCATGCGCAAAGCATTGTGGGGATTTTAAGGACGTGAAGTCTACCCATGTGCAGCCTCGAAATTTCCCCCAAACCAAGGACGTGGCCTCGGTGGAATTCCAAGTATGCTGGACATTGGAACGGTCCTGCTGCGCCACTTGATGACGTAGCATCCTTGAAATATTGGCTTGGAAGCCAATATCCTCGCGATTGAGAAACGGCCACTTTCTCACTGAAACAAATACACACTGAAACATGATAACTGAGAAACTGAATTTCTTTTCGTGAGACTAGTTTCATTTCCAATAATCCTGAAAGGTAAACGGGAATAAAAACCTTGTAGTATAAAGGTACAAATTGAAGTGTGTACCTGTATCAGTTGTGTAATTGGGCTGTACTTCAGATGTTCTCTTCTCTTTAACATGTTTGTTGCTTTTTTTTTCACCAGACATCCTTGAGTGCTGATTATGTTTTTGTCCCCTGTGTTTGTTTCTGGAGAAACAGCTGATGCATCTTCAATCAGGGTGTCAAGTGCTCTCCGGTGCGCAGCTCCTGATAAGAGCCTGGAGAGTGAGCTTGATATGATGAAACAAAGAAACCCACTCAGAGAAAACAAAGTGAGATAATGACACTTGGATAAGAGGAACATATTGGGAGAGGAGAAACACAAAACGTTAAGCTTGAGCTTGAAATGAATGAAAGATGACTCCATTGATGAGAAAAAAAGACCAGCATTTCCATAGAACTACTGTATTTTAATACAAATAATATTGACTTCAAATTGACGGACATCCAAATGTTTTTCCCGCAATATTCAAAAGTTTGTGTTCTTTCGTTTTTTTTTATATTCTAAACATAATGTCATATGTGTTTTAATTTCATTATTTTACATATATTATAAAGGAGGCAAAATGTGGGACCATAAAAAAGTATTTCTTGTTGCATTTTTTGATTAAGGAAGAATAGATAAAACCTTTTTTCACATGTTGATAAATAAATGCATCTTAATAGGAAGCACTCAATCTGTTGAGTTGAGAGTTGTGTGGCACCTGCAGGTGGTGTTGAAGTGGCTCTTGAAAACCTTGGCACTGCGATAAAGAGCAGCAGAGGGATGAACCGAATCAGAGGAGAGATATCTGGTTGGCTGCCAGATGCCAGAGGATGAACACAGAGACACTTGTTACTTCACAGCTGTGGCCTCCTCTCCAGTCCCTTGTATCCCTCTTTTTCTATCCCTAATTCCACTATCCATCTCTCTGCCTCAGCATCTCTGTACCGACTTAGTTTTCAGCCTACAGCAAACACACTGAATATTTTCTGACACGCCAGAATTTAACATTGCTCTACATGAAATTCAGAGCGATTGTCTGCACACGGTTCTCAATAAAGGAAGCTTAGCCCGCTGGCTTGAAGATAACTGTGCTAGATGGAAATGTAGGGTATGCATTAAGCTTCCATGACTACACACCATATTCATTTAAAAGGGCCCTATTATGCTTATTTTCAGGTTGATATTAGTATTGTGTGCCTCTACTGTGACATGTCTCCATGCTTTAATGTTTTAAAAAGCTCTTTATTTTTCTCATACTGCCTGTGCTGCAGCACCTCTTTTCACCCTCTGTCTGAAACCAGAGCCCAGTCTGGTCTGATTGGTTCGCTGGCCGGCTCTGTCGTGATTGGTCACCCACTTAGAGATGTCCCGTCCCTGAGACTATCATGTACAATGTATAGCAGCACTAACCAATAGAAGCGCGTGCTACATAGTGATGTCACAAAAAAGGAAACTTTGGGATTTTAGCCTTTGCAGACCATTTACATGCACAAAAAACCTAAATAACACACTACAGGAAAGGGAAAACCTCAAAAAGCATCAGAGGGCCGCCTGACTAAACCTTTAGAAACAGCAAATTGATAGCTGTGTCAGATGATAGTAACGGTACAATATGAACTGAAGAGATAATTTAAACTGTGATCCTCCCCTGCTGTCTCTTATTGTTAATTCTTTACAGCTCACAGTTGTTATCTACTCATGTCTGATTCTGTCCCCACCCTGGATTTGTATTTGCCATTTATCCAACTCTCTTTAATGTGAACATCAATGGTTTCACTGAAGCCTTACAAACATTCAGGGACTTATTTACAACTGAGATGAAAGGCGAACAGCACTTGACAAACTGTGAGGGAGAGAAAGCCGGCACATCTCTGGCATCAAGGAGCAGGTGTGAGAAAGAACTGCATTAAGGGGCACACAAAGAAAGGTCACTACTAAGTGTTCATCATCTACTGTACACTGAGAAAAAGGGTCAAGGTTATAAGGTTGTTTAGAAACCCTAAACAAGCACTCCAAATATTTGATTGATATTTTCATTTCACTATTACACAAAATATAAACTCTGCAAATAGACAAAGTCGATTTTCCTTTTATCAGCAAGTTAATATTTAAATAGGAATCATCTGCACACATTGCAACATGTTTAACTGTTTTTTAACAACAAGTCCTCCAACTCATACGACCAAATAGGTCGATTGTTCAAGCGCTTATTACGACCTATACGACGTTTTAAAGTTTTCAACCTCTAGTGCTCCTGTTGACTGCAAACGCTCCGGAGGGTCGTATATTCACAAATAACCCTCTCTGGAAAATCCTAAATTGTAGGATAGTTTGGCCATTAAAATGCTTTTTGATTAGATTTCCAGCCAGAAGTGTTTATTGTACTTTTAGAATCCACGTCCAGTGGATGTGTAGGATCTATAGTTTGATAGATATTACGAAGATGATTTGAGGTCTCGCCAGAGAAAGTGTAACGGCAGCGTCCATGTAAAGTTAGCGTTGTCGACCCTCACGGGGTGAAAACAGTATTTCCGGTCTCAAAGTTTTCATAATAAAACCATATTCCCCTCACTGTCAAATTATTTTAAAGCTATATCTGCAGTACTCATCCACTAAAAAACATCAGTTTATCCTTGTTAATTACACGACATTAATTGGTTTAAATTGTGTACACTGCTTTTCTGTTTTTCCCATAGGTTTTTCCCTTTCGATTCTGAGAGACACATTTCTTTTTTCAGAGGTTTTGATAGGCTAAAACATCGACCTACCCATAATCCTCAGCTATCGTTGAAGCTCGGTGATTGGATGTTTTAGCCGCAATGCACGTCGGGATATGGTGTTTATGCGATGTGAAATCCGAAAACATAAAAAAAAAAAAAAAATAATACTTTATTCCGAGTGTTCTTGCTTTTCTCTTTGAAAGTCATCACATAACGGCATTGTAATACACGGTTCGGCTGCATTAAGTATTACACATCTGCCGTAGTTCTGTATTTATAGAACCCTGATGAGAAGACTTCTGGACAAACTGGAAGAAATGCCGCCGAAACTGAATACCTGACGTGGATCATAAATATATCAGCAATTAAACAACATCTTAATTTCTTTTCACACAATACGTCTCCTTGCAGTATCAATACTAATTCGGCTGACTTTTACATTTGATCCAATTGGTAAATAGGCTGTATTTACACCATAACGGTGCACAGCTGATAGAAAAGGACTTGTAGTTTTTAAAGATATTACTGATTTTCTTTGCATTTAAGAATGTAAATACTGAGTTGAGAGAATAGTCAGCGGTTTTGGGTGATGGGAGACACATCTATGGAATCAGAATTTCAGAAACTACCTTTCCAACTCCTCATGCAGTTGACTGTTACAGGTCTATACAGGTTCATGGTACAATGCATAAGCTTCAAATCGAGAGACCCCCCCCCCCCCAACAGAGTCCAACTGAGAGGCAGCAGCTGCGGGACAGTAGCCTGCGTGAAGAGTCTGCTTTATGCGCTCCGCAGTAGCCCCGCTACGAGGCTCCGGCAAATTGACATTTGTCGTCGTCCCCCCACCCACCAACTTCCAAAATTCTGGGCTATATATAAAAATCGCTGGCCCCCGAAAGTGTCTCTTGGATTAATTTTGGCCCTTGGACAAATGTAGTTGGTGATCCCTGATCTAATTGATCGGAGCAGGACATTGTGAAATCCAGTTAAGATGGCTCCAGCAGTTAGTTGTTTGAAAAACAGCACATTTTCAGAAAAAGACACATACAGACTTCATCCACGTGAGATAAATGCAACCTCATTGGGAGTTAAGGCGGCACCTTATGACAATTCAGTTTTATGGAATAATGAAGAGCATCCAGTTTGGTGACCTTTAACATTGCGTTTTGCTGATGGTACTAGTATTGTTGACGGCAACCCCCTGCTACTTCCATGCACAATGAGGCGGTTTGCAGGCGAGGTATCTATGTCTGCATCGAAGGAGAGCAGAGGAGGACTTACAACACACTGTGATTATCTATCCAATCTCATCTTCGGATGCCTCTGTGTCCCCAAGGAGGAGCTGGAAGGAGCAGTGAGGGAGATGAGCGTCTCTGGCATACTTCGCTTTGCCGTCTCCCACCATCGCTTGGATTAAAAATAATTTGCAGGATGTAGATGGATGGAGACTGGATTTCTAACACTTAAAAAAAGACCTGAGAAATAAGCACTTTCTCGGCAGAAGTGACATTGAGGACGATAACTTTAGTGCTATAGAGAGAACAAACGCAACAGAACACTTATCACTAAAATGAAACCTCATCACTGGATTTTTCATCAAATTTACTGCACTTTAGACAGCATTTCAATAATTAACAATGTGACAATCTGTTTTTACCATCTGTGTCCGTGTGCACAGATGGTATAAAGGAATAATGCTGCGATTTCTGTCTGAATGCAGAGACATTTAGCTCGAGACTGGCTTCATTAGCAGGTTGACTTCCCATAATGTAGGACATACTGTGTCTGCTCTTGCCTAGTGTCCTTGAGCAAAGAGGAGAGAGTGACCATCTTTCATTTAATCCTGCAGAAAGAAATATTACTGTGTTGGAGGTCTCATTAGACGCACCCTCACACTTACACCACCACATTTGCCTCCGTTAGCTAACATCCTTCATACTGAGCCGATTAGCAGTAGTTGGCAGAAGGAGGATGGAGAAAAAGGTTAGGGAGAGAAATTTGGACCCCACACCACAACCATTAATCAACTTGTTAGTACATACTGTCCAGCAGTGTAGAAATCCGGCTGTCAGCTGGAAGATAAATGGAGACTAGTTTCTTAACCTTGTTTCGCCTCTGCAATACAGACAACATTTTTAAACCTTTCTGCAGCAATGCTGCCTATGAATTATTTCACTCGATCAATAGGAATAACCTTCAGTTACTTTGCATATGCTGCCACCATGTTGATTGAAGTAATTGTTAAACATGTTGACAGCCTAATTTCAGCACTCTCAACCTCTTAGTTAGCTGAGAGAGTTTCGAATTTGGCCTCAGGACACGATTACAGAACACTCCCTGTGGAGTGTGGGTGAAATTAGGGAAGCTGTAGAGCACATGTGTTAAACTCAAGGCCCGGGGGCCAAATCCGGCCCTTGGTGGATTTAATTTCGGCCCGCAGGATAATTTCTAATTACTATTAGATCTGGCCCGCCGGTATATTGCACGCACACCTTCCTCAGCTCAGAGCCTGACCCTAAACATTGATGAACTTGCACCCAAGATGAGATGCCAAGTATCTGGCTTGAACTAGCATCACAGAGCAGCAAAATGAGTTTCAATGGATGTTTCCTTTTGCACTTTTTTTCTTCCAACAACAGGGCATGTTTGGTTTTTTCTTTGAGGGAAATAGTTTTTTTGAAGCTGTTGTAAAAAATGTAATCATATGGCTCTATCTGCAGCTTTCCTTCTCAAATGTTACCAGCAACTATTTTGAGGACTTGAAACATGAGGTGATTAAACATATGACAAACTATTCAGTATTTATTCTCTTACCACAAGTGGCACACAGCCATGAAAGATGTCCAGCTTTTGAGATATCTGTCACTCAAAAATGTTCTACTTCCACTCCAATACTTTGGAGATTATTGTAATTTAGTGACAGCATTGACACTGGCTTTTAAAAAACGTTGGTAGCATTCTGTCTTCCCACATAATCCGTATGGACACTATCAACAGTTCCCATGAGGATTATTGCAGTAGTGCCAATTAAAAACTGATGATAGTGAGGTCTGTGGAACATCCAGAATAAATGGGACACTTTGTTGCAGACATTTTGATTCAGAGTTTGAGCCTCACTAATAGTTTTGGCTCCAGGGACAGTTATGTGGGTTTGCTGGTCCAACAATTTACAGGATTTTCAAGAACTTTTGTGCAGACATTCTTGATTCCCAGATGATAAATTATTAAGATTGTAGACATCCCCTGACTTTTACTGTCACCATTAGGTTGTTTAGTCTGGAATTAGATGGATTGGTATGAAATGTTTGCCTCAAGATTCATTGTAAGTCTATGAATGACCCACTCAGTTGTGTCATTACACAGTTTAGTTTCTGATTCTGATTGGTCGAAAAGGACCTTTCAGAGGTGTAGTTAATACATGCGGTTAGGGATAACATGACCGTTACTAATGAGGCTCATGGGACTATGTGCAGTCATAATAATCCGCAGAAAGAAGTCTGGTCGATTTGCGTCGGGATCAATTATCACCCTATCCGGTTTTGCATTTTTGTATGTCTGGCTCGTTGCACCCTTTCCATTTCATATTCACAGCCTCAGGTGTAGTTAAGGTTCAAGTAAGCAGGTGTTAGCATGATGACATGCGAACTGACATGGTGGACATGCCGTGCTGATCATCAGCATGTGGACTGTTACCTGGAGGATAAAATAAGGAAGTGTGTCTGTGTTGTTTTTAATGTGTTTCATTATTTGTATTCTCATATTGTATGCACATATTGTGGCCCAAAGTGTTATTATTATTTTCTTTTGTGCAGGTGACCTTCATTTAATACTTTGCCCTGTGTCCTCACAGATGGATGCCTGAAGTACCTTCAGAGAAACATGCTGCTTTTGCTTCACTGGCTGTGCTTATGCAAATGTTCATACAGTAAAATGGACCAAAATGACTAAGACAGAACAATAAATATTGAGTTATCTTTGCTGTTTTGCCTGTATGTTCAAAATAAATGTGTTGCACAATGTCGCTCAAGGACCTTCAAAGTTGAGAGTCAGCACTTTAATGTCACAGTTATTGTTTAATATCAAAACCTTTTACACTGCAAATGTAAAATGCGGCAAACTGCAGGGTGTAGATGCGGTTATAAATCGACCAATCCATCATTTTATGTTTCCGGTCCTGAAACAATGTTTGTTCTACGTTATTGTACGTGTGCAAGTGTGTACCTTTACCAGGGTAACAGTAAAACATATAGAAATGAATTGTGACCTGGTCGTGTACATGCATGTGTATATATGTGTGTGTGTGGGGGGGGTTGGAGAGGAAGGAGATTGCAAAACTCGGTGCTCACTTTGATCAGCTTGTTTCTTCCTGACGAAACGCTGTAGATCAAAGTCTAGTGTTTGTTCCTGAGGTGACAAGAAAGTGATGAAGGGGCCAACCCCCACCTGACCATTTAGACAACACACACACACACACACAACATAAATCAAGTGCAATGCCGTGATCTGCTGATGCAGTACATAGCAGTAAATACAGAGTGTGTGTGTGTGTGTGTGTGTGTGTGTGTGTGTGTGTGTGTGTGTGTGTGTGTGTGTGTGTGTGTGTGTGTGTGTGGGTGTGTGTGCCTGTGTGTGTGTGTGTGTGTGTGTGTGTGTGTGTGTGTGTGTGTGTGTGTGTGTGTGTGTGTGTGTGTGTGTGTTTGTGTTTGTGTTTGCATTTGTGTGTGTGTGTGTGTGTTTTCAATACTTAAAAAATAAAACATGATAATGCAATGAACATTATGCATGGTTTGTAGCTTGTGTTATTATTTTTTTCAATGATTTATAATTTCGTTATTATTACCATGAGGTTTTATTTTAATAGTTCTTTGCAGCAGTGTCTGACCTAGCTTAAACACATGGCAACAACTCATAAAGAACCATTGTAGCATTCAACATAAGTCTATTTGTTTTTTGAGCCATTTCTGCATCCAAACATCATTTCTGGTAACACCAGAGACAGAGAGCAGATTTAATTGCCACCGTCGTATTTCTCTGACGGCCATTCTCTCGCCGTGAAACATGATAATCAATTTATTCTGGGAAAATGAGACGTTGTTCATTTGCGACACTGGAGACGAGCAGGGCAGGGAGGTGAAGCCTCACAAACCCAGACAGGTAATTGGATCGCTGCCTGGCGCCACACACAGGCGCAGATCTGAGATCGTAGCAATGATCGGGATATTAGTTACACTAGAGAAAGTGGAGCACTTTGGGATGGATGTCTAAAAGAAAACCAACCCAAGTGGGTCATAAGAAGCAATTTATTGCAGAGAGCTAAGATTAAGTCATAAATACAGTATACTATTATTGATAACAATAATACATGTAATTTATATAGCATTTTTTCGAACTATTTGAAGTCACTTTACCGAACATGTCACACAACAAACACAGATGCAGTTCAACGGGTGTAGGAGTTGGATGACTCAGTGATAAGGTCATCAGAAATCCAGATGTCATTAGGATAGCTGGGAAGAAGTTTAGGAACATGATTTTTATTTTTTATTATCACGCACTACTGTCAGGATATTTTGAGAATTTCAGCAAATAGGACAAAAAGCTGTTTGTATCAAAGTTAGTCTACTGTGAAGGTCTCACAATCTAAGTTTTTTCCCACTAGTCAAAAGAAAAGCTAGATTGTTTTTGATCTGTGAGTTCTAGTGAGTCCACCTTTTAGTATTTCATTGTTTTACCCCGGTCTTTGAATATCAACCGCTTCTCTCTCTCTTCGCTCTTCTCAACATTTCTGTCTGTAGCAAATGTATCTATAAAGGAAAACTGTTGTGCACTTTAAAGCTGTTGAAAATGGTATCCTTGGGACCACAATGCCTTCATCTCCAGGCACTCCTGCCACATAAAAATACACTTATGCATGTAACTGTCTCTGTGCCTTTTCTGTAACGAGTCCATGGTGGAAATAAAGGCTAGAGCTGTAACAATTAAAGCGGCAACAAGAAAATGAAAATCAGGCGCAATTACACAAATCTGAATCAGAAAGTTGAGCTGCTGCAGAGAAAGTGTCTCATTATGTTGATTCATGATGCTGCAGAATATAATAACTTGTGGAGGGAAAATCCACATATACAGGCGCAGTGAGGAAGTGTTTCACCAACTTGACACACTGTGAAATTACAAGATGTCTGCCTAATGAATATGTATCAATCCAAAGGTGGTTTTCTCATGTTTTTCTTCAACAGTGAGGTTATTAATTTCTGTTGACAGTCTTTCTTCTATGAATGAGAGCATTTGCATATTATTCTCTGCAGTTCTATTCCCAGCCAGTTTTTTCTGCTGTGCTGAAGGCAGACAATACAAACAAAAGAGAAGCAGCTCAGTGCAGTGCAGTATGAAAAGGAGATTAATGAGGAGAGTAGGCTTTGTCTTTTCTCACATGGGTTCATCTGTTATACTGGGCAAAAGCATGACATTAGTCCAATACAAAATAAATGATAATGCGTTTCATTTTGCACAATTTTAATTGAATTTTATTTTTCTATATTGTCTTATTGTTTTATGTTCTATATATACTATGTTGTTGGAGAAGCTCTGGATTTAAGATTTTCACTGCCATAACTACACTGTACACCTTTGAATCTGTTTCCCATCATTAGCTATTTCTCACATTATTTTACACTGTTTTCTTTTGTCATCTGTACTAAATAATATCTTTAACAAACATATGTTGATCCCATTGTTTTAATACATGCAATTTTGATTCTAAACATCATATTTATTTATTTAGTTTTGTTCCTTGGCTATCGATTTATTTCCATCTCTGTCTGCAGTACTTTCTCCGCCTCAAAATGTGTTACCATCCTCATCCGCCGTCGTCATTTATTTCTTCATCACTTCCTTTTTTCCTGTCCGTCTGCCTGGAGACACGCGGCTCTTTCATTCTTCCTAATTTAACGTGATTCGAAGTCCAGTTTAAGAGACAACAATCAATCAAACATGTCGCTCATGTTTGGTCTTCCATCTTTTTTCCCCTTTTTTATTGTTGTTCCAGTCACCTGTGGGCGTAATCTCTGTGATATTTAAGGGATCCCTGTGGCATCAATCTCCTTCACCTCCCAGACAATTTACATCTAAATGTAACATTCTGATAACACACAAGGCATTCATGGTTAATGCTGCTGTTATAGAAGGCAAACAACTGTGTATGTTTGTGTGTGTTTGTGTTTGTGTTCAAATCCCTCCTGTTCAATGTCGGGAAGTATTTCATGCAACTTAACTGTGTATTGATTTGAGAAATTGACTGAAGCTTTGTAAAACATTGGCGAGTCTGTTCAACACACCCACACATCTTTATTGTCGAAGCCAATTATGCTGTATAACTCCTGTTTGTTCCTCGCACACACAAATAAAACCGTGCCTATTTATTTGTTATTGACTGACAGCACTAAAGGGCACCGCCCTGATTGGCTGATGGTCCTGCAAAGATTGAATGTGATGGTCAAAGAACAGCTCAATCTTTGCTGAGCTCAGGAAGTAATTGATCCATAGGGACAGAAAAAATCATTCCTGACCTGAAATGATCTTCCACTCCTTGACAAGATGTGTGATTTGTTATCATTTTGTACTGATTATAAGGAGGTATTCTGTTGATGTTGAAGTGGGAAGAGAAACATGTAGACAGCACTAGACGAATAGAGAGGGATTACATATCCCATCTGGCCTCACAAACCCTCACAGTCCCTCAGAAAGCGCTATGTGGCTCAAGAAAAAGATGTCATGGCTACTTTTTAAGCCTGCTGCTATCAAAACATTGACCAGCATTGATGGTAAATGTATATATTTGTTGTAGAGTTATAGTTCTCTGAGGATGAATTCTGTCTTATAATTAAACTCTACAGTATCTGTTTGACTAAAGTTTCTGACCACTCAAAATTGGGTTTTCTTAACGGTACCCTATAAGAACTGATCTTACCTATACTGATCTTGTATCCATGCAACATTTGAATCTAGATAGGGGTATTTTAATGTGTCAGCTGTAGGTAGCGAATTATGTGTATTTACTTATAGTGCGAGCAGCTATGGGACGGAAAAAACAAAAAAAGTGAATTACACAATAACATGGGTGATAATTTATTTTAGAATCTGAATACTTTGCATTTGTCTGATGCAAAGTATTGCATCAGACCCCCGCTTCATGAAACGCCTCCATTGGACTCCTTTGTTTAGAATAGAATCGGAGGGATGAAACCCTCTTTAATGGTCACACATGCAGAGCACACAGCACACACAGTGAAAATTGGCCTCTGCATTTAACCCATCCTAGTACCAGGAGTCTAGTACTAGGAGAAGTGGGCAGCTATTGTACAGCGCCCGGGGAGCAATGGGAGTAGGGAGTTATCCGGTGCCTTGCTCAAGGGCACCACGGCAGGGCCCAGGAGGTGAACTGGGACCTCTCCAGGTAGCAGTCCGACACTCCATATTTAGGTCTGTTCAGGGACTTGAACCGGCGACCCTACGGCTCACAGTCCAAGCCCCTACTGACTGAGCCACTGACTGTTTACTTCCGGAACATAGTGACATCACGCAGTTCTATTGGCTAGCGATTCAAAACATTGTATGTGATAGGCCAAGGGGCGGGACGTTCCGAAACGGTTGACCAATCACAACAGAGCCGGCCAACTAACCAATCAGAGCAGAATGGGCTCTGGTTTCAGACAGAGGGTGAAAAGAGGTGCTGCAGTAAAGGCAGTATGAGAAAAATAAAGAGCTTTTTGGGGCGGCAGTGGCTTAGTCTGTAGGGACTTGGTCTTGGAACCGAAGGGTCGCCGGTTCACGTCCCGATCGGACCAAAAAAAAGATGGATTGAGCTGGTAGCTGGAGAGGTGCCAGTTCACCTCCAAAGCCACTGCCGAGGTGCCCTTGAGCAAGGCACCTAACCTCAAAACTGCTCCCTTGGCACCGGGTACCTGGCAGCCTCTCTGCTCTGCCACCTCTCCTATCTGCATGTGGTTGTGTGTGTGTGCATGTATATCCTCTGTGTTTGTGCATGTATATCCTCCCCTGTGTGTGTAATGTGTGTAATGTGTGTAAACACAACAGAGTGGGGAAAGACATTTCCCTGTAAGGGATTAATAAAGTGTATCTTCTTCTTCTTCTTCTTCTTCTTCTTAAAGCATGGAAACATGTCACAATGGAGGCATAACATACAAATATGAACTTAAAGGGCCCATGTCATGACCATTTCTACTGATCATAATTCCATTGTTGAGGTATACTAAAATAGATTTATACTGTGCAATTTTCCAAACTCACATTGGTTTCTCATACAGCATCTCTGTAAAGTATGTGTATTCACCGTTATTCACTCTCTGTCCTAAACGGCTTGTTGGAGCTCCTGCCCCCCCCTCCCTGTGAACCCAGTGTACTCTGATTGGTCGTGACGTTTGTGAGGCTCGTTGCTGCTCGGCGCTTCAAGGAGCGGACAGGCTTCCGCGTCAGCGATACAGCGAGAACAAGCGAAACTCATCCTGAGCACACACAAACACTCACAGCCGAAGTAAAAACAATAAGTGTGGCTTGATATTGAGTAAGAAAAAGGTTTATAACGCTGTGAGCATGGGTCTGCGGAGAGCATTTCTCCGCGATCCCAACTTAGCAGCCCGAAAAACGTTTACCCATTTAAACAGTCGTGGTAGATACCTTGTTTGTTTTAAACACATCATAAATACACAAACAACAATGAATACTTACAGGTTGTGTACCCGAATCTCCCGCTGGTCCAAACAAAGTAGGAACAGCATCGTTATTCAGTGCCCTACGCTGTACATATCCGGCATGAATCGCTGAAAGGTTTGGGAAGCTTTGTTACGTGAAATGCTGGCAGAGGGTGTGGCCTCTGGGTATTCACACGTCACAGTACCCAGGAAGAAAATGAGAAATGTCCAACGAGGCGTTTTGGGGCAGCATAGACTGTGTTAGAGTTTTACTCGCTACAGGGTGTACTTTGAGGGTTTTTGACTCTGCAGACCGTTTACATGCATAAAAACCTTCATAACACATAAGGGGACGGGTAATAAGCGGAAAAGCATGACATGGGCCCTTTAATAATGATAATAATTGGCCCCTTTAACATCGGTTTTGAGTCTGCTCTGTAAATTGTTTACCATTTCTATTCAAACAACAATTTAACAAAATGATCGTCGACCACCAATAAAGAAGACCAGTTATGTGCCGTATTGCGGCTCTATAAAGATTCTACTTTACATTTACAAGCTGGTAGGCGTCTTCATCTTCATCTCTCTCTCTCTCTCTCTCCCTCAATCAATATTCCCTACCATTCCTTCATCCCATCTCATTTGGTCTCTTGCCATGTTTCTTCTCCTCTTCATCCCTCCATCTGTCTCTCTGTCCATCTCTCCATGTATGTCTCTTTGCCCTTATCTTCTCCCGTCAGTCACTGTGCTGTGTGGCGACCTGTTTAGTATTCGCACTCAGTCTCGTCTGTCGGCTCACACTCAATCACACACACACGCTAGCAGGCTGCAAGTACTACAGATAATGACTTGTGTTTTCTTACATGGGAAACAAATTAGATGAACATAATACAGACATGCAGTTGCATACCATCACACACACACAGATGACAGTCCTTGGCTCCGCTTTAATGTGCAGGAGGACACATGTTATGGTCATGCCGGTCCAATGTCACGGTCACTTTATATTGAGAGGATGTGTTTTGCTATTGGACGATAGGAGCGTCTGGGTCATTTGGACCAAGGACATTCAGAAGGACGTCAGCAGACATTAATGTTTCTACCGGCCTCCAGTCACTCAACCTCTTAACTATCCAATCCATTTGAACATAACAGCAAATCTTTGTTCAGCCAGTAGAAAAATAATTTGAGGTCAGTTAAATGTGAATTAAATTAACATTTAACATGTTAAACACATTTTTATAATCATATACAATAATGAATACCCTGAAGGCTCATCATGTGCTAATTATCACAGCCTACAAGTGTTATGATGCAATGAAGTACACATTTTTGAAGCAGTGATTGCAATGAATTAATGAATATTCCCTCTAGACGGCCTCCGCACAAGCAGATCATTATTTAGCTTGAGCAAAAAGAAATCCACTCATCCTTTAGCTTCACGATGTGTACTTATACACTTAGCTAGACAGAGGGTAAAGGTGAGACTGGATATAATAGAAAGAAAATTGAGTTACTGATGAGTTCTGAGCTGTTATAGAAACATGAAGAGTCCACACACAAACTGTCAGTGCAGCTAATGTCAGTCAATTCAAGTGTACACATACACAGAGTTTGTGATTTTTTTTATAAAAGATTAATGGTAAATAGATTGTATTTATATATTTTTTTATCCACCTATACATACAACCCCTCGAAGCGCTTCACATTTACATTTTGTCATTCACCCACTCACACTCCATTCATACAGAGCAATATGTCTCTTGCTCAAGGTCACTAACATTCACACATTCACACATGGCATGCCATCGGGAGGAAGTCAGAGTTAAGCATCTTGCCTCACAAACATCATGACTGCCCAAATATTCCTTGTATGGTAATGTTTAATTTGTTGTCAAAATCAAGCTCTTTAAATATTTACCCCTCTTGTGATACAAAAACATTTTATAATAAACAAACTGAACCGGAAAATGCTTCAATCTTCTGCAGATTCATATGCAATCCAGAATAAGGATATTCAGGAGTTCTTAATATACTATGAATGTGTCATACTCATCATCACAACACGGAGCTTTATGGAGCAAACACGGGAGAAACGTCTTACCGTTGCTGTTTTCTGATCAAAGGTTGTGTTCAATGGCATTAAAACGAGAAAAACGTGGCTGAAGGTTAACCCATAGGTTAATCCAAAATTACTGATAATCCATCATTCAATTTTTATGTCAAAAACTGAGTTTTCATATTAGCTGCTAATGATAGCTACCTCTTTTGGGTATTCTGGCTACGCATCACTCTCACTCCTTATTTGGTAACATGCGTATGTATGTGGAACTTCCCCTCAATTCTATTGGCTCTAACAGTAAAAAAGAGATGTCAATCATCAAAATCGAGCGAAGGGGGCCAGAGATAGGGCAAATTACCCCAGAAGTGTGTTTTTTTTAGCTAAATCTCTCTAAAAATGTCAAATGTCACTTGTTTTGCATCAATCTTGATACAGGGTACTTATTATATGTTATAGTTCGGATTCCTAAAGCTTTTAGTCTCCGATCCCATCATTCAAGGGTGGTTTTCACTATAAGTAATGTTTTCTTTTTGGATGGACACTATAATTTAAAAATGTTTACTATGTTCAATCTGAATTTACTTTAAAATAAAAAAAATCTATATTGATTCTGACTCTTCTACATCCAACTCACAGGTTTATTATTGCTTTGAGAAAAGAGATTATTAATGTACCCCTTTTAGAAGTGAAGTTATCGTCATTTGTTCTGGGAATGTCATTTTCGAGCCTGAATAGCAAATACATGTTAATTAATTTTTAATGTTGTAGTTTTACAATTTGGAGCCAATTTTAGACACATTTTCAAATACTGTGTGTATTAAAAATGTGAGTATTGCGTCACATCATGTGTTTTTACATGTACAAAGTAACTAATAACTACAGTATGAGCGTTAAATACCAACAAGTCCTCCAACTCATACGGTCAAATAGGTCGATTGTTCAAGCGCTTATTACGACCTATAATCACGTTTTAAAGTTTTCGACCTCTAGTGCTCCTGTTGACTGCAAACGCTCTGGTGGGTCGTATATTCACAAATAACCCTCTCTGGAAAATCCTAAATTGTAGGATAGTTTGGCCATTAAAATACTTTTTTAGATTAGATTCCTAGCGAGAAGTGTATATTGTACACTTTAGAATCCACGTCCAGTGGATGTGTAGGATCTATAGTTTGATAGATATTACGAAGATTATTTGAGGTCTCGCCAGGAGAACGTGTATGTCTTTCCCCCTATATAAAGTTAGCATCAACCCTCACGGGGTGAAAACAGTATTTCCAGTCTCTAAGTTTTCATAATAAAACCATATTCCCTTCACTGTCAAATCATTTAACAGTGATATCTGCCGTACTCATCCACTAAAAAACATCAGTTTATCCTTGTTAATTACACGAATTAAATTGTAAATTAAATTGTGTGCACTGCTTTTCTGTTTTTCCCATAGGTTTTTCCCCTTCGATTCTGAGAGACACATTTATTTTTTCAGATGTTTTGATAGGCTAAAACATCGAACTACCCATAATCCTCAGCTATCGTTGAAGCTCAGTGATTGGATGTTTTAGCCGCAATGCACGTTGGGATATGGTGTTTATGCGATGTGAAATCCGAAAACATTAACTTTTCTCTTTGAAAGTCATCACATAACGGCATTGTAATACACGGTTCGGCTGCATTAAATATTACACATCTTCCGTAGTTCTTTATTTATAGAGCCCTGATTAGAAGACCTTTGGACAAACTGGAAGAAATGCCGCCGAAACTGAATACGTGACATGGATCATAAATATATCAGCAATTAAACAACATCTTCAATTTCTCTTCACACAATACGTCTCCTTGCAGTATCAATAGTAATTCGGCTGACTTTTATATTTGATTGGTAGATAGGCTATATTTACACCATAACGGTGCACAGCTGATAGAAAGGGACTTGTAGTTTCTAAAGATATCACTGATTTTCTTTGAATTAAAGAATGTAAATACTGAGTTGAGAGAATAGTCAGGGGTTTTGGGTGATGGGAGACACATCTATGGAATCAGAATTGCAATAGCTTACCATTAAATGACGGATATACCTTTCTATACTGGAAAGTATAATTTATTGTGTTAACACTGTAAACTTGACAGTTTTTTAACCCGCACCGCCTAGTGGTTAAAGCACGTTATTGAATTCTTTGTTGAATAATGTTATATTTGATGAAAACATTTAAATATTAAGAGTAGCCTACATACAAAATAGGGGGAAAGTAGAAGGTCAATGATAGAAATATAGAATAGAAAATATCATGAAGATACTGTAGTGATCTCTACAATAAAACAGTTTAGTGCAGGTGTAACACGAGCACTAAAAGTTAATGCTGAGCACAGAATTATTTATACGAATCAGTTTCAATCAAACCTCTCTAATATACGTGTGGAAACGTCAGTGTGTGGACCAGCACATCAGAAGTCTAGGTCGCTCAGGAGAAAATGGATACTGTGCAACATAAGTGAAAAGACACAAAGCAGACGTTGTTTGGAAAAGGTAAAGAAAGCTAGAATATTTGAAGAGTTTGGTTCCAAAACGCGATAAACGCCACTTTTGAAAAAAATGAGTTCCCGCCGAAATTAGTATTGTATTTCGTCGGTATTGAAAAGTCAATATTCAATTTTACGCAAAAAGCGATATCCGCCGTGTTATTCTGTACTGTTTTCTCACTTTCTTTCCAAACAGCGACAAACGCCAGTCTACTAAAATCGAGCAGGATCAAGTCCTTTTGCAGCTGATCACTGTCAAATAAGTTCAGCGGAGACGTCCAAACGTTGACAAGAGCGATATGCAGAAGGATAGGGAGGTCACTAATGAATATCATTTGCTGACCGAAGATCATCCGACAAAAAAATTCCTGTCTGCAACGCCACCATTTGCAGCGTATTGGGTAAGTTTAATTTTGATTTAGGAATTATATTATTCATACAGGACTGCCTGCTCTTAAAACGTGTGGATCATTAAGCGACGCTATGTTGATGTGATAGGCTAGACTACACAGGCTAGATAATGACAGCTTAATTCACAACAAGCACATCACTGGCTTTTCAATGCAGCCTGATGTGTAGCCTAGGTTATATCATGAAGTGAACGAGGCACAGCTAAGCGTTTCTGTTGAATCTTTAATGTTTAAGTTTCTTGCTATGTTAAAATGTAGCCTACTTAAGGAATGAGTATCACTTAGCCTATAGTTGTCTGATGTATTGCTTGGGCACAAATGTCCTAGCCTAGTTGGCTGGTCATCATTGTTATTTGATAAATAAGCCTACTGCAAGTTGAATTAATGTAGAAAAGTAGGCAGTAGCCTAAGTAGGTACTTACACACACAATACATAGGCTACATAATTAGTACTATATAGGCTATAGGTTTGCATTTAAAATGTATGAATAACTGCCATTTAGTTGTCTGATGCACTGCTTAATCACAAATGCCCTTGTTGGCCATGTCATCTGTCATTGTGAATGATAAATTAATAAATTAAGCAATGAATGAAGCAATGGATGAATTAATTAATGTAGATAGATAAATAAATATATAGATAAATACATACATACAAACAAAATGTCATTTTTCGGTCATTGCAGGTATTGGCAAGGATCGTGTGTCTCGAGTGGCAAGGTATTATGCACAGAGGTGTGGACTCGAGTCACATGACTTGGACTCGATTCAGACTAGAGTCACCAATTTGATGACTTTGGACTCGACTTGACAAAATCACAAAACACTTGCGACTCGACTTGGACTTGAACACCAATGACTCGGGACTTGACTTGGACTTGAGCCTTCTGACTTGAGGTGACTTGATAATTTAATTCAGAGGTCTCCAACACGCCGATCGCGAGATGCCGCTAGAAGAGCAGACTCCCGTCGGGGAGAGCAGAATCTTCAGCCGCTGCAACTCTTGCTGAGAATCCTTGCAGGCAGGGGCGGGTCTTTATTTAGCTGGGCCACCATGCGGCCAATCATATGTGAGGACACACTAGGATCATACCATTATGTGAAAGAAGGGTGGGGGGCAGACGCTCCAAAGACAGCAGGTGTAGTGGTACAGGCTAGCTACACAGAGCGACGGGGAGACAGATTTAAATGCAAGCGCGTCGGAAAAAGTCAAGAAATTAGCAAAAACCGAAAAAAGAAGCAGCATCTGGCTGCATTTCAATGATATTGGAGAAAGCAAAGCTGAGTGCAGGATTTGTAAAATGAAAATAACCTTCAGAGCAGGGTTTTTTTTTGGTAACCACTCAGGATTTATTGTCAGAGGTGGGAGAAGTTCAGATCTTGTACTTGAGTAACAGTACCAGAGTGTAGGAATACTCGGTTACAATAAAAAGTCCTGCATTCAAAATGTTACAAGTAAAAGTACAAAAGTATTAGCATCAAAATACAGTTAAAGTACCACCTGCAGAGGGATCTAGATTCAGGTGTTCTTTTCCCCATAAAGACCGCCTCGCTGCACATTATCCCTTGCATAAAGATAGGTTGTGAGTCCCTTATAACATGTTGTACACAGTGGAAATAAACATTCTGGTCACCTCAACATCAGGGATCTTATCAATTAAACTCCTTCTGAATCAAACCGTCACGGTAGCATTACCTTACTGATCCCTCTTACAATAGAAGAAAACACGTTACTTTACCAGCAGAGAGAAAATAGATTATTACAGTATTAATGTGACTAATAAAGAGCAGTTTAATTATTAAGTATTATTCTGTTGATGGGTGTCATTACATTTGGTGAAAAGCACATAATGACTTGTTTAAGACTCGTTTTGTCAAAATTTAGGACTTGGACTTGACTTGAACTTGCCCATCCTGACTTGAGACTTGACTTGGACTTGAGCACAAAGACTTGAGACTTGACTCGGACTTGAGCGCAAAGACTTGAGACTTGACTCGGACTTGCAAAACAATGACTTGGTCCCACCTCTGATTATGCACTCAACGCTACAGCCAGACCAGACCTCAGAGGTGGTGCTCGTAAGGTGGCAGAAAATGATGCCAAGAAGCAGCACGTGATGGATCACATCAAAACGTTTACATGTAGGGCTAGCCATTATGGAAGAAGGGGAGCACCTGGCCTGAAATACCTACCCTGTGACCTCAGCGTGAAAAGAATGCACGAGCTATTCGACCAACAAAACCATGATGTAGTCAGCTAATCCCTGTATTACACAGTTTTTCAACAGCACTTCAACCTTGGATTTGGGCATCCTACCACAGATGCCTGTTCTTCATGTGCCAGGTTTCAACTGAGAGTCAAGGACCCCAGCTTGACTGAAGAAGAGAAACGCAGTGAGTCTGCATCCTACATCCTACACAGGAGACGAGCACGGGTGTTCTTTGATTTACTGGGGCAGGTAGATCATGATACAGTGACCCTTTGCTTTGACATGATGCAGAATTTGATACTCCCTAAAATCGCCATAGGTCAGGCATACTGTTCCAGACAGCTCTACATGTATCTCTTTGGTGTCGTTATTCACCATGGGACGGGAAGTAAGCAAGCAGTGGATAATATTCATCTGTACACATGGATGGAGCATGAAAATATAATAGGTAGCCAGGACTCCACTTTGCTCATCTTCCACAACAAACAACAGACTAACCCCTAGATTCCACCGGGTCCGTCTGCGTCGCGTTACGGCCGCGTTACGGCCGTGTTACGGCCGCGTTACGGCCGCGTTACGGCTGCGCCGCGGCTTTCGCAAAGATCGCGGCCACTCTAGTCAATGGGTGCTATTCCACCAGACGCGCCACGTTACGGCTCAGAAGCGTCCCAGAAGCGTCTCAGCGCTGGGCTCCGCTCAAAATAGGATGCAAGTCTATTTTCGACGCGACGCGAGGCGTTGTGGAACGGTCAGAGCATCCGGCCCATCCCAAAACACATTTTTACTCAAATTAATCTAAATGGATTTATAGCGTTTTGGAACCAAACTCACCACAGACAATAGCTCCGTGCAGTGAGCTTCACCTCCCTCCGCACACATTAAAGCAACACTGATACGCGTTAGCAATGGTTAGCCGCGGCTAATTTAGCATAGATAATTTCATTAAAATACATATTTAACATCCGTATTTTCTCATGCAACTCACCAAGGCTATCATATAAGAGGCAATCCCTTATGAAACAAAAATATATTGGTAAATATAATACAATATACTGGATCATACATTTCCATATATGGGAAAGTAGTCCTTATATTTTTAAATATATTGCAATATATGCATGGACCATGTATGGCTATATATTGATACATATAAAAAAAATATATTGCAATGAAAACAAAAACTGCACTATACATTTATATGTAATAGTTTTATTGAAACACTCATTTATCTTTCATGAGTTACACAAGTTTGCATAAAATTGAACAGATATTCATAAACAGTTATCTCACTTCGTTTTGTATAGTTACCCACTTTATATATGAACATATGTTTGATGGTAGCCTGTATATTAAAAAAGTACAAATTGTCCATTGAATGATGGAAAATAATGTACAGTTTATAAATATATATAGACACACACATATATGCACGCATATATATATGCATATATGCACGCATATATATATGCATATATGCACGCATATATATATATATGCATATATTACGGCCGACCGGCTATTTGGAGTGGAATGCAGCCCATCCACGGCAGACAGCCCAAACAGTATTCGAATGCGCCACTTCCGGCTGGCAGTGGCTGACCTCCGTCTTCGCTAAACATAACTCTCTAAAACGTGTTAACGTTCTCATTGGACACATTACGTGCCAGTGATCATCACCAATCAATCTCACAGATTTCGGGGAGCCCCCCCCCCCCCCCCCTCTCCAGCAATAGATTGATCCGATTGGCAGATTCAAATCTGCGTTGCTGCCTCTGTCTGTTGATTCTGTCGCTGAGTGTCAAAGAGAAAGCATTCATCAGGTGCTTCGAAACGGAAAATTAAAAAGAAACGAGAGGAAAATACAGCACAAGAGTCAGGTATGTGTGTGAGCATTTAAAACTATTTTAAATTGAAATAATTCTGCATGTACACTACAAGTAGTCTAGTTGCTTAATCCGTATGTCCCGTCTCTCGGCACTACAACAGCTACATTAGCTAACGTTAGTTAAATTCGCTATGTTAGTTCCCTCGTGTATGAGTGTATAACCGGTCCGCAGCTTTGTGAACATTCAATTTCGAAGATTTTTCGATGTTACTGTTGTAAATTCCCCTTGTTTTCCTTGATCTGCATTATATCGTTCGTGTTTTAGTCAGGCACATTTAGGGACAGCTAAAGTAGTGCAGCTACGGGTCCTCGAGCTGGTTGCACATGTGTGTTCATGACAGGAGATTATTGCGGTCGCATCGTCACATGCATAATTACCATCGTCACAGAGAGAATGCGTTTGTGAAGAATGTGAGCATATATGCAGATCTTTAGTGTTGGTAATGTTATAAGATTGTATGCATAGTGTCCTGCTGAGTCAGTGTGTTAATGAGTCTATTGATGTCCCGTTTTTTAGCTGCTATGTTGTTCAGGAATTGAGCTAATGCTAGCTAGTTAGCTAAGTTAAGCTATTCAGTGATAGTGTGTGGATGAGATGCTAACTTAGCTTTTATTAGCCATGTGTGTGTTTGCAACGTGTCTAATGTGTTTTAGCAACAATTAGTATTGCTGTTGCTTATTATTAATAACCATAGTCTGGTTAGTAATTTGAACCTTATTTCTATATCTGTGTATTTTGCAGAAACCATTCATTCATTCTCTACTCTACGTTATCATTAACATCAACCCATTCAACATCCTGTATGTGATTCCACATCAAGCATGATGTATTCTGTGTTGATGATCAGAACCAAGCTAATATAAAGTCCAACGACTGTACTTCCTGTCTCCGTGTCAACTCTCTAACCGGAGTGCTGTTTTGGATAAAGCGGCTCCAGCACAAACATCACAAAACACATAAGATTCCCCAATAGTTACAGTCAACTGAAGTCGACCCAAAACAGCCAAAAATAGCGGACCTTTAGATCGCTAACATTTTAGCACAAGTAGTTAAGTAATGTAACCACAGTTAGTCTATGTGTTCTGATGTTAGTAACTATGTAGGCTAACATTAGTTAGGCTATGTGTTGTGGACTAATGCATTCAAGTTAGTTCACATTTTAGTTGTTATTGCCCCTGCTGACAATTGTGTGGATAATATGTAGCCTACAATAAATGGCATTTCACATTTTGCTCTCCATTGTATGTTATTTTAATGTTGACCCATAATACTATATATCTATATATTTTACAGGAGCATTGTTGAAATTCATAGGTCGAACTAAGCCTGCAGAACCACAAGTCAAGAGGACAGAGGAGCCAGATAGCAGTGGTGACTGAGACAGAAGAAATAAGGAGAGAGGGCCCATGCAGAGGCAGACATCAGTAGTGAGGAATCAGACCCAAAAGACACGAGGACAGAGGAGCCAGATCGCAGTGGTGAGGAACGCACTGTCATTTAATTTCACTGTAATTTTACTTTTCACATATCACTTTATTCACTATTCAGCTTAGTTATCCTTGCCATAAAGGAATGAATGATTGAATGGATGAATGTTCTATATTATTTTAATGACAGATTGAACCACAGCAATATTGTTTTAGAGATTTTATATGTTTAACTGCTATGCCTGTCATCTCTGCTCTGTGTCATTGTGTTGTCTCCTGGGTTCTGTAGTGCCCGGAGTCTGTCTTTTTATTTTTTTCCTCCCAAACCCCATCCCCTCAGGACGCCTTTTGCCTCCTGTCAGGTCATCATTGTAAATAAGAATTTGTTCTTAATTGATTTTCCTGGCTAAATAAAGGTTCTACTACTATTTATTTAGTTATTTTATTACTGGTACTGCTAATTGCACTATGCGTATTGTTGTATATTGTATATACGTATGTATTTACTACTACTACTTACAAAATTGAGGGTTGTAGCTTTGTGTCAGTACATATTTCAGGGTTTTTCTATGCCTTTGTTAATCTAAATTCTAATACTCATTGGCGACTACAACTCCTGCCGATGCCGAGGCCCAGTTCTCCCTTCCCACCACCCCAGGCTCATTGTGCTAGGTAAAACTCTCATTCAATAAAAGTAGTCTTTTAAAGGTGGGGTAGGTCATTTTGGAGAAACCAGCTTGGGTGCGCTAGAATTTGAAAATACACAGCCGGAAAAAATCTGCCACTTCCTTACAGAGCCCCTCCTCCAACACACACAAACGCGCACATGACCAATGAGGGCACAAGATAAGTTTGTGCACAGATGGAAGGCTGACAGGCAGGTAGGCCATCCAGTCATTTCAGCCGGGCCGGCTAAAATGATTGGTCGTGCTTTTTACAGTACTACGGCTTCCACAGATGATATTTATTTATGGATTTTTTGTCAAAGCACTTAAGATATTCATTGCTATCGGGATGTTAAGAGCATTCCATGGAATATAACAAAAAGTGTATCTCAAGCCGGTTTCTCAAACTTACCTACCCCACCTTTAAAGATGAATGCAATTACATTTAAAAAAGTTTTAAACAGAACTGTTACAGATGCAGATGCTTGGTCCAAATTCCATAAAATATACCAACCAGTAGCGCCACACTCAGACGAAAATGTACAAAGCCTATTCTTCCACTATTTGTATTCCCACATTATTCACCAAGCCAGCCCATGCTTTAATATAGATATTATGGATATTGTTATAATTCCTGCTGTCTTTTGTGAACTTCTAATTATTTGTAATTGTTCTGTTCCACAGATGCTGTAGTAAACCACCATCCAGGGACCAAGACATCAGATATAAGAACATCCATTAACACAAGAATTTGTGAGTTAAGGCACGAAAAAAACAAGATTGACGATCAAATAGGGTACAAGACTGTTTTTTTGGCCCTGTTCCGGACCTTGTTTTAATGAGTGATCAGCTCATGTTTAAAGTTGTCACCAGGTGAAACAAAAAACAAGATTGTTAAATAGGATAACAGACTGCTCTTTTTGGCCCTGTATGAAATAACAATGCATCATTTATTAACTATACCTATACAAAATGTAATACATTTTCCCTTCATTATGTAATAACACCTCCTTTTGTAATAATTTGCCCATTATGTAAGTTCAATGCCAATATGTAATACATGTCGCCACATTTTGAAATATATTATTACATATTGCTGTGGTTATTACAAAATGAGTTGCAAACAATAACATTACAACTGTTTATTTATTTATTCAACCATGAATCATCCTTACTCATAATTAAAAAATATTTCAGTAGAATATCTTTCATTGGCCAAAACTAGATCAAGTGTTACCATATTCATTAGCCAACATGTATATCAACATCAATTTTGGGATATATTTACAGTTTGGTTATGGTTACATAATGAATATTACAGTTTTTTAAAAGGGCAACTCACGCATTTTGTAATAACCATTGCAAAATGTAATAATTTATTAGAAAATGCAGGGAAATGTATTTTATATTGCGTTCAGGCTGTTACAGAATGCAGCAGATTATTACAAAATGTGGGTTTTATTACATAATTACATGAAAATGTTCTTGAGTCATTACATAATGTGTTGTTTATAGGCCTTTTCTTTTATTCTTTCCTTGTCCTTCTTTTAATGAGTATTTTGATAACTGTTACACATTGATAGAAAAAAACAAATTAAGCTTCTCATTATTCAGACTCAGCTCTCAGCGCTTAAGCTTCTTTTAAATGTTGATAAAACCAAGGTAATGCTCTTTTCAAAAGCTAAAAAGACACCAGAGCCTGTTTTAGATATTGTAATTACGCAAGGAATAAAACTTGAAGTGGTTACCTGTTACAAATACCTTGGTATCTGGCTTGATGATTGTCTCACTTTTAAACTTCATGTCAATAACCTGCTTAAAAAGCTGAGGGTTAGGCTAGGTTTCTTTTACAGGAACAAGTCCTGTTTCTCACTTGAGGCCAGAAAAAGGCTCTGTGACCTTTTGACCTGTACTGGACTATGGTGATCTGATCTATATGAATGCACCTGCCAATTGCCTGGTCAAGTTAGATGCCGCCTATCACAGTGCACTGAGATTTGTGACAAACTGTAAAGTATTAACCCATCACTGTACCCTGTATGCAAGGGCAGGTTTGCCTTCACTAACTGTACGGAGGCTCAGTCACTGGTACATTTTTATATACAAAGCCATGTTAGGGAAACTTCCATCCTACATCTGCTCCCTGATCTCACGGCGAATTGTAAGTGGCTACTGCCTGAGATCGAATGCTGTGATTTTATTAAATGTGCCAACTGCTAGGACTGTCTTAGGGAAGATAGCTTTTAGATGCGCAGCTCCGCTAACTTGGAACAGTCTGAGCAATTTGGTTCCACTAAATGTTTTTAAAGCAAGGATAGATATTATCCAATCGGAAACTGTTGGAACCTGTAAATGTTACTAGCTATGTAAACTGTAGTCACTGTAAATATGCTGTATGATGTCCTTTTTTGTTTTTCTGTTATGTTTATATGTATTCATGTGGAACCTACTTGCAGCAGGTCACCCTTGAAAAAGAGATCAATGATCTCAATGGGATTCACCTGCATAAATAAAGGTTTTAAATGAAATGAAAGATTTTTTTTATCAGAACATGCATTTCTCCTCATTGTGAACATATATTGCACTCATGTTCAGAATATATGGTACGTACATGGTCTTTTATAAATCTGAATATATAGTGCATACATATCCCCATATAATTGTGAATATATTCTACATACATGTCCCCATATAAATCTGAATATATAGTACATACATGTCCCCATATATTTGTGAATATATATAGTACATGTCCCCATATAATTGTGAATATATTCTACATACATGTCCCCATATAAATCTGAATATATAGTACATACATGTCCCCATATATTTGTGAATATATATAGTACATGTCCCCATATAAATGTTAATATATAGTAAATGTATGTTCACATATATACACAACCAATATATTATATATATTTACATATATTACTCAATATATGGAAAGCGGCAATTACTGATGTATTATGCCATATATTGCAATATATTAACACAATATATTATTCTATATCTTCAATATATTTTGTAGATATGAATAAATATGTTTTTCATGTTGATTATTAATCAGTATCAGTATTGGTGTAGCCAACAGCAAGATTTCCTTTATTAAATCTTTTCAATTAACCAGTAAATCAGAAAACAAAATAATGCAATATATTGACAGTTAATATATGGGGAAATATATTTTCTTTGCGTAAGGGATTCTCTTTGGAAATCGTGGAAAAGTCGGTCAATCAAAGTCTAAATTATTCTAAATAACTACAATCTCAAAACTCACAATCCACACAGTGCTACAGTACTGCTACTGAGTCATCATCCAAAGGAATAAACAGCGCATCTCACTTCCTGCTAGACGGGCAGACACTGGAGCGGGTCTAAACTTGGATTTGCTTAGCCTTGCTTAGCAACCAATTTAGATGGACAGGGGATTTAACTAATCACACTCATTTAAATGTTTTCATGAGTTTAAAATCATTTATATTGTGTGTGTATGTAGTGCTAAACCTTAAAATAAAGTTGACATGTTACTCAGTGTTATTTCTCAGTGTCTTAGTAAACGGGGGTTACACAGGACATCCTAAGATATTAATAGGAGGATGTGCAAAACAGACAAACTAATAAGGCTTTATTTAAACATTAAAGAATACTTTAATGTCTTCTTTTGAATAAGAAAAAAACTTTGGGGGTATCTACAGATAAATATTAAGCCTGACAAAGTACTGGTGGGGTGTAGGTAAGTTTGAGAAACCGGTTCGAGATACACTTTTTGTTATATTCCATGGAATGCTCTTAACATCCCGATAGCAATGAATATCTTAAGTGCTTTGACAAAAAATCCATAAAAAAATGTCATCTGTGGAAGCCGTAGTACTGTAAAAAGCACGACCAATCATTTTAGCCGGCCCGGCTAAAATAACTGGATCAGCCTTCCATCTGTGCACAAACTTATCTCGTGCCCTCATTGGTCATGTGCGCGTTTGTGTGTGTTGGAGGAGGGGCTCTCTAAGGAAGTGGCAGATATTTTCCGGCTGTGTATTTTCAAATTCTAGTGTACTCGAGCTGGTTTCTCAAACTTACCTACCCTACCTTTAAATGTGCTATTTAAGTTAATGACAGATATTATATATTGTTTAGTAACACTGTGGGTACAATATTAATACGTTTTTGTTAAGTTTTAACCGTAGGAAATAGCACTTTAAGTGATATTATCACCATAGTTTTGGCGCGATTTAGACGCGATCACGCCATTTTGTTTGTTACCATGGCAACACTTTTTCTGAGTTTCCTGTCTTCTGTTTTTGTAGTGATATGACATGCAATGCGGATGTAAAAATAATGTTGTGTTCATTCTCAGGTATGTTTGTGTTTGTATTTTGTGTGATTATTTAAAAATAAGATTTTCTTGATCATTTAATAATTTCTCATTGTATAAATAAGCTAGTATGTATAAATAAATACTAGACACAGTGACGTGAGCAGTTATGTGGTGATGTGACATGCAACGCGGATGTAAAGAGAATGTTGTGTTCATTCTCAGAATAAATGCCAGAAAACACCCCAGATGCTTCGCTGTCGTTTCCTCAATGATAACAGGTCGCTTACGGTTGTGACCCGTTACACATGCTGCTGTAACAAAAACCATATTTGCAAAATGTACCTCTGAACTTTGACAAGTGCATGTTTCAGGCTTATCAATTAACAACAGGAGGGGTCACAGACATAAGACCTGCTATTAAATAAAGCTATTCTGACCTTAGCTGTCATGTGGGTATATATTAATGCTGCCCATTATGGACACAAGCATTTTTCACCCATTTATTAATTATATGTTTTAAATTTGATAACACCAATGTGTTTCCCATCCCCTAAACCTCCAGGGATGTACACAGTTTATTACTGGCAACTTCTAATTATGGGAAATACGAAAACGTCTTTTAAAACTACAATTCCCAGTAGAGACGTGCCATAGAACATGTTGTGAAACACAATCAGCCAGCATGTGTAGTTCTGGGGGGTGGGGGGTGGGGCTGGATCCGCTCGAGTCCAGTTTTGGATAGTCTGCCGTGGTTTCATTCCATTTCAAAGAGCTGTTTGACGCTCGGCGTAACCTTGGCGCACTGCCACTCCAACATCCAATCACAGAGCTTGAGGACTGATCACGGGGTTTGTCAAGCAAAGCGGATGTTGTAGTCCCAAACAATAGCTGAGGATTATGGGTAGTGTAGTGTCTTCGGCCATCCTAAACTTCGAAAAAACTATTTGTTTCTCCAAATCGAAGGTTAAAAACACAAAAGTATTGTACACAATTTAAACCAATCAATGTTGTGTAATTAACAAGGATAAACTGATGTTTTTTAGTGGATGAGTACGGCAGATATCACTGTAAAATCATTTGACAGTGAGGGGAATACTTCCGGTTTTATTATGAAAACTTCGAGACGCCAACTTTACATGGACGCTGCCGTCAATAGAAATGAATAAGGGAAAGACGTATATACACGTTCTCCTGGCGAGACCTCAAATCATCTTCGTAATATCTATCAAACTATAGATCCACACATCCACTGGACCTGGATTCTAAAAGTACAATATACACTTCTCGCTAGAAATCAATCAAAAAGCATTTTAATGGCCAAACTATTCTACAATTTAGGATTTTCCAGAGAGGGTTATTTGTGAATACGACCCTCCAGAGTTTTTTCAATCAACGGGAGCATCAGCTCATGTCCCGCAAATTGTTGTTTCTTACACGACCACTAGAGGTGCTAAACTTTCAAACGTGACTACAGGTCGTAATAAGCTGCTGAACAATCAACCTATTTGGTCGTTTTTTGGAGGAGGACAGGCTGTTAAATACATGATGTAGAGTAAAAGGTATATTACTTGCATCCAAAATGTAGTGGAGTAAAAGTATATGTAACATAAAAAGGAAGTGCTAAAGTAGTATGTAATATGTAACAATAATACTAAAGTACAAGACTTGAGTAATATAAATGTTATATTCCACCTCACTTCTAACAACTAAAATAAAGGGAATTTTTAATCGTTCCTTCTACCATAGCAGTACATTTCAAGCTCAGGTAAAAATGTAGTTAACCTTTTGCCAACCATCTGCAGTTAATGAGCCTGAAGAGAAAAATAATGAATATCTGAGCCTGTTGATGTGCTACACCATACAGAGCTATCAGTCAGCAAATTAACAGGGTTTCTGCCACATAAAGATATAGCATTAATGTTTTATGAAGCGTAATACTGCAAGGGATTAAACAGTAAGGAGAGAGGATATAAAGGAGGTGGGATAGGAGAGAAGCGATTGGGAGGGAGGTGATGTGAGAGATGGAGACAAGGAGACAAGGAGATGAGAGGGCAGGAGAGGTGGGGAGGTGAAGAGGAGAGGAGATTAGTTTAATGGATTTGTATCGAGGAGAAATAGAGGAGGAAGGGAAAAAACAGAAGAGGAAGGGAGGGGTAGAAAACAACAGGGTGCACTGCTGTGGGTGTATGGGTGCAGAGAAGAGGATCCAGAGAGTGACATTTGAATAAAACTGAACATCTGTATGTTAATCTACCAGCAAATATTCAAACTTGTGTGAGAAATTAAAACATAAAGACTCAGAGAGGATAAAGAGGCAAAGAAGCAGATGGATTGGTGTGTGACTGAAGGCCGTGTTATCCATCCAATCATCTCTCTCTGTGTGTCTTATCACTCACTTATTTCCAATTGCATCACCTCTATGACTTAGTCTCTGCCTCTTCCTGCGCCCCCACACGATCGATGATAAGAGACAGGAAGAGCAGGAGACAAGAAACAGTGGTGTTACTTTCACAACCGATTTAAACAAGTCCTCTGCAGCAAACTGTTGCATAGTTCCTAAATGAATTATTCTAAAATAATACATTTAAACGCAAACACGTGTGTTCAGTCTGACAGAGAAAACTGTTTTAAAATTGATTGACAGACAAAAATCAAGAACATTTATTTAAGCATCAATACAGCTGAAAACATGGAGACAAAAGTGGAAAAAAATATGTATTTCTTAATAAATTTGATATCCAAAAACACAGTTTAATAATGCCGTCTTATGGTTGTTGAATTACTATTTACTTAGTGATGGATACGTTTAAAATGTAGTATTTAAGTGTTTTTATGTAAGTGTCTAATATCTCCAAAAATGTTAGATCAAATGTGAAGAAGCAAATGTATATTATAATTGTATTTAATTAACTTTATGTGCTTGATTATGATCAACGCAAAGACTAAGAATGAGGACAACTTTTAAAGAAACATATTCGAAAAAAGTGTAAAGGTACCGTTGGATGCAATACAATCATAATATCTGTAGATTAAACATTTTACACCGGCAGAGATGAAGGAGGGGTGTTGGTTATTTCTTTCTTATTTTAGAACCACACACACACAGCAGCGTTTGTCATGCCATATCATTTTTATGTCAGAAGACAGCGTGAGAATAGGAGAGAGCCTCCCACTGAGACAGACTGACAGAGTTACAGGATGATCATGGTGTGATGAATATGTCCTGACAGAAAGGACCATCCAGACGTGTGCCTTTTCACCAATCTGGCTGTCAGGTTTTGTGTTCCTGTCAATCAACTGTTCTTTGGGCACTACTCATTTTATTCCCCTCTATTGTAATGTGACTTCTTCCCTGCCTTCAGACTTTCGAGAGACATCAATTCATCATATAAATGGGGAATTTAATAAATCCCACGTAACCTTGAGGATTGCACATAATCCCCTGCTATTATGACATGCAATTTTCCAACAGTGGAATGCGTATTTGTACATTTTAGAGTGATTTAACCTTTCAAATGTGTTAAATTAACAATTGTTCTTTGGTATTTTTGCCTAAAAATGTTCCTAATTCAGTTACAGTTACTCAGTCTGTCTATCCGGGCTCCAAATTGGTGGAACGGGCTCCGAAAACTCACCTGCTTCCAAAGAATAGTTGTTTCTGAAGCTGCAGCTTGGAAGGATACATGTGATCACAAAGATAAAATAATACTGTATAAAACATACATTTTAGGTAAGTTTCAGCCTGTCCTCCTCCAAAAAACGACCAAATAGGTCGATTGTTATTGCTTATTACAACCTATAGTCACGTTTTAAAGAAACAACAATTTGCGGCATATGCTCCCGTTGATTGACGCTCCGGAGGGTCGTATATTCACAAATAACCCTCTCTGGAAAATCCTAAATTGTAGAATAGTTTTGCCATTAAAATGCTTTTTGATTAGATTTCTAGCGAGAAGTGTATATTGTACTTTTAGAATCCACGTCCAGTGGATGTGTAGGATCTATAGTTTGATAGATATTACAGGGTTGTATATATTTCACATCATTAATCAGAATCTGCAAAGTAACTAAAAATACCAGGTTAATCTCTGAATTGTAGTGGAGTAGAATTAAAAGTAACAATAAATTGCATGTTGTACATGCTGCTGTAACAAAAACATTTCCCAACTTGGGATCAATAAAGTATATCTTATCTTATCTTATCTTATCTTAAGATGATCAATGGCTACTGCCATATTTGCAAAATTTGCCGCTGAACCTTGACAAGTGCATGTTTCAAGGCTTATCAATTAACAACAGGAGGGGTCACAGACATAAGACCAGCTGTTAAATAAAGCTCTTCCCTTAGCTGTCACGTGGGTATATTAATGCTGCCCATTGTGGACACAAGCAATTTTCGCCCATTTATTAATTATATGTTTTACATTTGATAACACCAGTGTACACAGTTTAATACTGGCAACTTCTAATTATGGGAAATACGAAAACGTCTTTTAAAACTACAATTCCCAGTAGAGACGTGCCATAGAACATGTTGCGAAACACAATAGCCAGCATGTGTAGTTCTGGGGGGGGGGGGACCCGTTTGAGTCCAGTTTTGGATACTCTGCCGTGGTTTCATTCCATTCCAGAGAGCTGTTTGACGCTCGGCGTAACCTTGGCGCACTGCCACTCCAACATCCAATCACAGAGCTTGAGGACTAATCACGGGGTTTGTCAAGCAAAGCGGATGTTGTAGTCCCAAACAATAGCTTTGGATTATGGGTAGTGTAGTATCTTCGGCCATCCTAAACTCCCAAGGTTAAAAACACAAAAGCATTGTACACAATTTAAACCAATCAATATTGTGTAATTAACAAGGATAAACTGATGTTTTTTAGTGGATGAGAACTGCAGATATCACTGTGTAATCATTTGACAGGAATACCTCAACTTCAAGACCGGAAATACTGTTTTTACCCCGTGAGGGTTGACGCCAACTTTAAATGGACGCTGTGGGGAAAGACGTAGTATATTAACGTTATCCTGACGAGACCTCAAATCATCTTCTTAAATCAGACTTTAGTTACACCTGAGTACAATTCAGGGAAGGTGATTGTCAAGTACCAAAATAAACTACTGTATGCAATATATTAGACGTTAAGTACTTTGTCAGACTTAATATTTATCTGTTGATACCCCCAAAGTTTTTTTCTTATTCAAAAGAAGACCTTAACTTAAAGTATTCTTTAATGTTTGAATAAAGCCTTATTAGTTTGTCTGTTTTGCACATCCTCCTATCAATATCTTTGGACGTCCTGCACTAAACTGTTTTATTGTAGAGATCACTACAGTATCTTCTTGATATTTTCTATTCTATATTTCTATCATTTACCTTCTACTTTCCCCCTTATGTAGTTATACTCTTAATATTTAAATGTTTTCATCAAATATAACATATTCAATACAAAAATTCAATAATGTGCTTTAACCACTAGGCGGTGCGGGTTTAAAACTGTTAAGTTTACAGTGTTAACACATTAAATTATACTTTATGAAGATGTTACAAATAACACACAGCATACAATGCCCTAATAACTTTGTATTATTAGTGTAGTGTAGATCTTCCACAGCTGACTGCATTGTCTGTCAGTCTCAGTCCAGTTTTGCCACGATAATTAACCTCCAGTCTCTGTCTCTATTTCCTCTCTAATGGCGCGTTTCCACTACAGCGCGCAGCCCGGTTTAAGAGGGCTGTGACGTCAGCGGCCCGTCTTTGGTTGCGTTTCCACTTGGCCTAGTACCGGCCGGCGGGTCCTAATTCACAGTTTTTCTGGCCTCATAAAATCGTGGGTCCAGGGCCAGAGACAACGAGGCTGAGTCGGGCTGAGTATGCTAAACTAGAGAGAGCGTCGCTGGCAAGGGGGCTACAACTACAACAAGATGGACATATTTGACCGTGATTTAATTGTAATACACGTTTCAAAATGATGCCGAAGTAACAACATACTGATACCGGTTAGTAAAAACCATGAATTAATGCTTTGTCAAGTCTGCAGACAGACGGCAGGGGAAAAACCTTTTAAAATGCTTGTTTTCTAAATGGAGATTGGCTAAGCTAACGCAGTATATGCTCCGACCGTCCACACTCACAACAACGGCCTATACAGACATAAATAAAGCAGCTACTGTATTCACCATGACACAGGCAGTCTGTGGTTTGTACTTGTTTAACTTTTGTCTAGTTTCTGAACATATATGAGGAGCTGTGAGCTCTGAGTGCTAACAGCTAACGGCTGTGTTGTTTTTCTGGGGTCCTCTGAAGATCACGTCACGGCTCCGCCTACACTGCGTTACTATAGATACTGCCCCAGTTCCTAAACTGTAATGGAAATGCGCCATAAAGTGAGCCAGTCCTAACGAGGCCCAGCCATACCGAGCGGGGCCGAGCGAGGCCGTGTAGTGGAAACGCGCCATTACTCTCCGCCCTCAAACAACTTCTTCCTTCTCTCTTTCTACTTCCCTCTCACCCAGAGACAGGAACTGAGAGATAATGGGGGATGAAGGATCGCAAATGATTGGCTTGGTATTAGAGCTGAGACCTGATTATGAACATGGACAAACACACACTGATTTAGCTTTTTGGGTTAGCCCCCCTGATAGCACTTAGTTTAGTGAGGTTTTCCCAGATGAGGCGGTTTAGTAATACATTACAAAATAAAATACATGTTGCTGGGGTGATGAGCTTTTAGCAATTTTCAGGATTTCCATTTCCTCTATGTGGTATTAAAGTGTTACAAACCCTTGTCTTATGAAACCACCTTCAAGATCAAGCGGTCAAATAAATAATTCATGGTCATACATTTGAAAGGCTTTTGGGCAACAGAAAGGATGCCATTTCAGAGCTGCTTTCACTTGACAGCACATCTAGCATTTTTCTCTAAATCTCAGCTTTGTAAAAGTATAAACAAGCAGACCAGGGATATTGAAACCTTTTTTATGCTGTTTTTCATGTCAGCCATTCGGCCTCCATTACTTTAATTGTATAATATGATAGAGGATGAAAATTGTAAGAAAAAAGCCTTTCTACACAGAATTCAATGAAGTGCGGCTAAGAGGCTACAGTATAAATGTTAGCAAAGGCTGTCGTATCACACTAAGGCCCCGTCCACACGGAGACGATATCAGTTGAATCCGCTAACGTTCTCTATCGTATAGACGGTTCGTCCACACGAGGCCGAAACGGAAACGCAGATTTGGAGCCCGAATCCGATACCCTTTGATAACGGCTCCCAAAGTGGGTAGGTCTGAGGACGAAACGCTTGCGGCTCCGTGTGTACGCCCTATACGATCATTTCCTGAAAACGATGACGCCATAGCCCCACCTCTCCTGCTCACCCCCGCGTCACCCGCATCATTGCTGATGCGTTTCGCCAACAACAACAACAATGGCGGATCACATGGTTGCGTTCGTGCTCCAGACGCTATACTGACCATGATACAGATTTTAGTCAACCCGGTATCACGGCAAGACGTGAACATGTGACGATCTACCATGCTGGGAGACGTGAATATGTCGCGGTTTCGTCCCTTCAAACGTGACAGTTACACGGTATTGTTAACATGGCCCAACCAGTGGAGAAATACCCGGAAGTGCCTAGCAAATGGTCTACCGCGCCTATTGGTCGGTTTTTATTGTCAAAATGAGATGTTTTTAATTTATTTTTTAATCATCACACTTGATTTCGCCGATTTTCTTGTTGCCCTAGCTGGTCGACACCTCTTTTAGCAGAAACAAAGGCTACATTAATGTATTAAATCGATGTTAATCCATGTGTGTGGAGGTGAGGATGTGGAATTAACGGACGTGACGTTGTGCGATTGCGTTGCCAGGCAACGCAATTTACAAACTCTTCAACTACAACCCTAATTATATTTTAAAACATTTTAGAAGGCCTCACGAAATACTTTAATGTAAATTAAAATGTAAATGTGAAGGGGTGTGTGTAATGTGGTGATTGACATTATTCACCCACGGATCTATGGGTTGGGGGTATTGTTCCGCACGGACATTTTAGTTAAACGGACTTACTGTTGATGTGAAATCCGAAAAAAAATACGTTATACACCATAACGGTGCACAGCTGATATAAAAGGACTTGTCGTTTTTAAAGATATTACTGATTTTCTTTGAATATAACAATGTAAATACTGAGTTGAGAGAATAGTCAGGGGATTTGGGTGATGGGAGACACATCTATGGATTCAGAATTTCAATAGCTTACTGTTAAATGACGGATATACCTTTCTGTCTGTGATGTTTTACAAATCAGATATTATAAGTAAAACATGTGAAATAATATAGCAATATCCTGTACAATTATGTGAAAACATGAATACAACTACACATCTTCAGATGTTATACATACACAAGTGTCCTACACTAATAATACAAAGTTATTATTAGTATACTGTGTGTACCTTGTGTGCACCGCCTAGTGGTTAAAGCACGTTATTGAATTAGTTGTGTATATGATATGTCAATGATCCTTAGAAAATCTTGAAAGGGATATGCAAAATAGCCATTATATACAGTCTTTAATTAACTATTAGTAGAGAATAACGAGTAATGAATATACTTTATAGGGATCTGCAGATAAATGTTTAGTCTTCTCAAGCAGCAACTATCAAATATCTCTCCTGATTGTTGGCACTTGACAATCACCTTTCCCTGAATTTTACTCAGGTGTAACTAAAGCCTGATTTAAGGGTTGTTTATATTTCACATCATTAATCAGAATCTGCAAAGTAACTAAAATAAATGTAGTGGAGTAAAAATACCAGGTTAACCTCTGAATTGTAGTGGAGTAGAATTGCTGTTTTGTTTAGTAATGGATATTGAATATGGAATAAAGGTTTTGACAAGACCTGGTGTAACAATAATCAAAAAGGACATTAAAAGAGCTCCAGATGTCAATGATCTAAACAAAACAGCACACCTGAAATGTATTAAATACTTTATTAAGAGCAGTGAATTCGTTTTTTCTGTATGTTTTTCAAATCAGTGTTATACAGTAAGTGTCATAGACAGTGTTACATTGCTATTATTATCCTTAAAATAGATATAAAACAAAACCACTTATGATCTTTTTTTTTTGAGTGGTTTACTAATGACAGTTAATTCTGTTTCTGCTATTGATGGTTTCATTTTTGTGAAAAATAATAAAATAATAAAATTCAATAACGTGCTTTAACCACTAGATGTGCCTTTCTATCAGCTGTGCACCGTTATGGTGTAAATACAGCCTATCTACCAATTGGATCAAATATAAAAGTCAGCCGAATTAGTATTGATACTGCAAGGAGACGTATTGTGTGAAAATAAATGTAAGATGTTGTTTAATTGCTGATATATTTATGATCCACGTCACGTTTTCAGTTTTGGCGGCAGTGCTTCCTGTTTGTCCAGAAGTCTTCTCATCAGGGCTCTATAAATACAGAACTACGGCAGATATGTCATATTTAATGCAGCCAAACCGTGTATTACAATGCCGTTATGTGATGACCTCCAAAGAGAAAAGCAAGCAAACTCGGAATAAAGTATTATTTTATTTTTTTTAAATGTTTTCGGATTTCACATCAACAGGAGTCCGGTTAACTAAAATGTCCGTGCGGAACAATACCCCCAACCCATAGATCCGTGGGTGAATAATGTCAATCACCACATTACACACATTCCTTCACATTTACATTTTAATTTACATTAAAGTATTTCGTGAGGCTGTCTAAAATGTTTTTAAATATAATTAGGGTTGTAGTTGAAGAGTTTGTAAATTGCGTTACCTGGCAACGCAATCGCACAACGTCACGTCCGTTAATTCCACATCCTCACCTCCACACACATGGATTAACATCGGTTTAATACATTAATGTAGCCTTTGTTTCTGCTAAAAGAGGTGTCGACCAGCTAGGGCAACAAGAAAATCGGCAAAATCGAGTGTGACGATTAAAAAATAAATTAAAAACATCTAATTTTGACAATAAAAACCGACCAATAGGCGCGGTAGACCATTTGCTAGGCACTTCCGGGTATTTCTCCACTGGTTGGGCCATGTTAACAATACCGTGTAACTGTCACGTTTGAAGGGACGAAACCGTGACATATTCACGTCTCCCAGCATGGTAGATCGTCACATGTTCACGTCTTGCCGTGATACCGGGTTGATTTTAGTGCAACATCTACAGCTCCTCTACCACAACCATCAGCAACAATAAATATATAATAATAATAATAATAATCATCATCGGTCTTATTTGCTGCTTTTGGTGTATTTTGTGGCGGAAGTACAGCACCACGTACAGGCCCGGCATATGTACTACAGCGTCTCCAGCATTTTCGTGTGGACGGACACGTTGCTTGAGCCGTTTCCGTGAGGACGGAAGACTTTTTCGATATCGACTTCGGTTCATTTCTTTTTCGTCTCCGTTTCGTCTCCGTGTGGATGGGGCCTAATTCAACTGTATATGTCTCCTCTATTTAAAGGTGGGGTATGTCATTTTGGAGAAACCAGCTCGAGTGCGCTAGAATTTGAAAATACACAACCGGAAATAATCTGCCACTTCCTTACAGAGCCCCTCCTCCTACACACACGAACGTGCGCATGACCAATGAGAGCACAAGATAAGTTTGTGCACAGATGGAAGGCTGACAGGCAGGTAGGCCATCCAGTTATTTTAGCCGGGCTGGCTAAAATGATTGGTCGTGCTTTTTACAGTACTACGGCTTCCACAGATGACATTTTTTATGTATTTATTGTCAAAGCATTTAATATATTCATTGCAATCGGGAGCATTCCATGGAATATAACAAAAAGTGTTTCTGTAATAAATTACATACCCCACCTTTAAGGCAACTGCAGTGATGTCTGACGTGTCATTTTGTGCCACCTCATAAACTCCATTCAGACGGGATTGGTGTCGGGGAGTTGAGGTCATTTCATTTCTACAGTGGTGATGTTAATCCTGTGCGGATCAGCCATGTCTGTTTTTCACCGACAACCCTCAGGGACTCTTCATCCCCAAACCCCTGCTGTGTGCAGGCAAACTGAAAAGCTGCTGTGATTATAGTTGTTTTTATGACAGCATCTAGGGCCTTGTAATATGGCCACAAGGTAAGTCTCCAGAAATGTTTGAATTATGATTAATTCTGGGCTTGAACCAGCTATCTAAGCGTCCAAATCCAAGCATCTACAGAGTGAGCTAATGACTCAGCCTTTGACAATTTCCAGTTTCCTATTGTGTTTCATCTGGGACATGTCTGGTGTGGATGGGATTGATAGGTTAAGTCATGAAGTCTGAATACTTTTTATCTCGAATAAACATTTTCAGCTTCAATCTGATGTTTTTCTGATGTTGTTAAATGTGAACTGTCTCTCTGGATCATGGAATCAACCAACTTGGACAATGGAGTAGTGGTTAAAGACACTGACCGGCAACCTGGAGACATACTTGCCAACTCTCCCGATTTCATTGTCCTCTCCAGGTTTCCTCCCGGGGTCATATTTCTTCCGCATTTCTCCCGATTTCTGACAAAATCAGATTTACTCACGACTGTTTCATTGTTTGGTTTCCATGGTAGCGCGTCTCTTTAGTAGCGCGCAACTGAAAGTCTGTGAGGGTGTTCAGCATGGTCTGGAAGATAGTCACAGAAAACAGAACAAGAATCGACAACTCTGCCCTCTGCTTACTCCAGCCCACACACACACATATGCTCCATCAAGGATGTTGCTACAGGCCGCAAGGCATTGCACTTACAACTACAATAAGCATGTTAATGTTAATCTAACAGCTCCGATCCACTAGCACCCCCCACCCCCTGAGGTCTGGTTGGATGAGCAAGACTGCAGTTAGCTATGTCATTATATGAGGTATTTTTCTAGGGACCAGTCTGTCTGTGTTTTCTTTTACATTCTTGTTTCTACGAGTGTGTACCTGGCTGCTCCAAGAGGGAACAATTATCAGCAATCTGCAGTTATCATTACTCCAGTTTCTATTCCAAAGCCAACAGGAGACTTGCTGATTGCAGCATATTGTTGTGCCACATAAAATGTATTTAACACAACAGGAGAAAAGCAATATACAATCAGTAACGTAAAAAGTATTTAAGAAAGCTATAGAAAACAACAGGAGGTGGTGAGGGAGTATAAGTGCATGTGGAGATACAATTGTAGGTTGAGTTTAGGTGAGTGTTTGTGTTTCCTGTTTTGAATACATGGGAGGACATTTCATTTCCAGTTGATTTCAGTTTCCCTGTATGTAGCTGATATGGCAGATATCTCTGTTTTTGTGCAATTAAAGAAAAAATGTTGCAATTCAAATTGAAGAGTATCTGTTGAAGAGAAACATGTAGTGTCAAGTTATGAATAACACATTGCATGACTCTGTCCCATCACGAGCACATTCTGAAACTGGCCCTGCAGTAGTGTAAACTAATCACGGCTCACAGTCATTGTTAAAAGCTCCATCTTTCTGTCTCTTGCTCGTCTCATTCAATACAAACAGATCAATACATTCATCTTCCAATTCAATACGCTGTACACTACAAACCATTGATTTGTTTTGTCACACTTTCTCCTAAATATTCTGCTTTCTTTTTGGAAATACTACCTTAAATTGGATTGCTGTCCTTATGGCATTCTCTTTTATTTGCTTTACACAAAACATTTCCTCTCGCAGTTAGTGATTCCTTATTTCCTTTCTTTCATTTGGTTAAGTTTCCGAGTCCTTTGCAACATGTTGTTGTTTTGTTGACTTGCAAGATCCCCGTAGGCTATTTTCTCTGTTACATCCTTAGGGACACATTTGAGGAAGAGAGAAATTAACATCACATGAAACTCAATCAGAATAACTCACTCATCCCTCGAAAATGACTAGTCTTACTCTGAGGCAAAGTCATTAAGTCCTAATTTCTCTAATGGGACTACTAATCAATATACGATTTTAGATTCAGAGGCAGCATTACAATGGTGATGTCTAGTAATTTGAAAGTGAATGTCTCTTGCTGAGATAGGCTTAGTGGACCTTACCTGGATACTACAGTTATAAAAACAACACAAACAGACCTGGTATACTGCAGGACAAATATAATGTTTGAGGCAGAGAGAGCATATTGAATATAACTGTTCTGGTCAATATCTGTGTGCACAAATCTGCATAACCTTAACATGCTGTGTGACTTGATATGCAGCTTTAGTGCTCCCCTGTGGTGAAAAAAAACATTGCACCGGATATTCAACATGTGGCAAGTTTAGTATATTTAATTGAATCAACAAAGACAGCCACATGTTTCCCACTCTTTACAGCTTTTGGCATCATTGAGCAATGTCTTCACATATTAACAGAAAAGTAATTACTCACATTGTGTCAGCAGTCCCACTCTATTGTGTGTGTTTGCACTATGTTGTTGTGTAAGTGAGGTTTGCAATATTTTACGGCCTTCCTAAATGTTGTATGTCGCCTACACACAAAGTGGCTGGCATGCTTTAGGCCGTGGAAATGCCTTGATAAGACTTCACGCCCCATTCACATATCAGAGGAGATTTGTGCCACAGATATGATTCAGAATTGCATAACCGATCAAAGGTTAACCTCTGATAACACATGGTGGTGGAAACTAAAGCCAACTTGCGTCAGTGTCAGCGTGTGCTCCAACAGGGGGAGCCAATAAAAACTGATTTTACCTGTAATATTTGAAGTCAACTGTTCAAAACCATTATAAGTAGCTGCTTCAAAGAAGGTGAAATGTTGATGGACACAGTGTCTTGATAGTGTTCCCATAACAATAGGATCATTTTTCAAAACTATGCCTGTGTTAATGCGGGAAATAAGAGCATTTAGTTTTGATGGACTGATTCAGTGAACTCATCATCAATTGTAGGTTTTGAAAACACTCATTTTAGAACTGAAAAGCCCCATTTTGGAATATTCAGGGCTCACACTAAACTGGAAACCAGAAAGGAAACACTTCTATACTAGAATTATGATATCACGTTATTGGATGTTGATTTATTAGAATTAAACGGGTGAAATGCAAACGTTTAGATATCCTCAAAGCAGTGTTTTGATCATTTGTGTGTTTGGTCATCCACATCACCCCCCCTCTCTGTTTCTCTTTCTGCTTAGTGTATGGCGCCCCCTTCTGTTGCTCTGTTTCCATTCACATCATTTAAAGCAGTCACTTCGAAAATATATATATTTTTAAAACTCAAATTATACTGAGAAAATGGTGATTATATCCCATTTTAAAACCAAACAACACTAAATAAATCATCTAGGGGAATAAATTAAAAATATACAGAAGTCTTTGAGGGTTGGTCACTGATTTTCTAGGTTATCCATAACCTTTTTTTATAAGCTTCTTCTCTGCTTGTCCTACAACATTTCAAAAGTTTTGTGTAGTACCACTGGTGTTGAATGAATCTGTATGTGTTGGTTATTTTTTAGTCAACGTTTTCCCTCATCGATCCATTGTTGGTTGATTAGAAGATAGTGTTGCAGAGTCCTGTAAAATTATAGTTTGAAATCTAGCTTTGAATTCAACGACCAGACTTTTAGAAATTGGCTTGACTGAACTTTTTCTCCAAATTTGCTCAGCAGGAATAAAGAAAAAATGGAGGCCATATGATTGGAAATTGTGGCCAAAAATAACGCTTACCTTACCTATTTGGAGTTACTTGATTTCTACACATCATCCTCATCTCTCAACGCACTGCATCTATAAAATGATTAGGGAATTTAAACACTAAAAACATTGTAGAAGTAATTTGTTCTCTTATTTAGTGTCAAAAAGTTAAATTACTGTATCATAACAGTCCCAAGTTTAGTGGTGATAACATGTGGACAGTGTATGAAAGTTTATTGTGATGTGCTCTTGAGTGTTTAAAATGTAGTATTCAGAAAACTGCAGGCGTGGCACTTTTATCATATTTGTTTAACATACATGTTATATATATGAACAGCTGCATACCAATAAGATTAGCTTTTCACACAATATATGAAACTGCAGCCATATTTTTTAATTGGATGCATACAAATATATAACATCATTTACATAGGCTACTACCGGTAATACTTTATATATAGTGTTATAATGTAAAGTAAAAGTAAAACAAAATGTGTGTTAAATGTATCCATGAATTATTGCTTTATACAATCTTTTACGATGTTTAACAACATGTAGCCTACAACAAATACAAGTGAATGTACAGTATATAAAGTTTTATTATAGAGAACTCCAGTCTCCCCGTGTGAATCCGCGCATGCGCTCTGCCGCCTCTGTCCGCTAGGGCGGTGATCTCTCTCTCTCTCTTTCACACACACACACACACGCACACACATACGCACACACACACACACGCACACACGCAAACACGCGCGCACACACTCTTTCTTTCGGTCTCTCTACCACTCTCTCTCTCTGGGAAAAACCCGAGCAAGAGGAGAGCAGCAGAAGGGGGGAGGACTGAGGCGGACTCCTTCTTCTTCCGACACAGCGGCGGCGGCGGCAGGATATTTATAAAAAAAAAATTAAAAAAATTCACGCACCAACCCCCCGGTGCGGAGGAAGAGAAAAGCCACACGGATGTGCCTCCGAAAGCGCAGCGGATACCGCCCTCCGGACCTTATTAATGCCAAGATTGTGAGTATCTGATCGGCTGCTGAAACCAGCTTGAACACGGGGAGGGGAGGGGTGCTCTTCCAGTTTAATTTCCCCCTTCCCTGGTCTCCAGTCAGCGGCGGGGCTGTTCCTCGCTCCGCGGTGTTGAGGAAAAGGTCGGTCTCCGTGATTCCTCCCCTCTCTCCTTTCCTTGCTTCCTTCTCAAAAACGGGAAGCAGAGAGAAAATCTTTGGGGAAAAGAGGAGAAGGAGTCGAGCGAACCATTGTCTTGTCACCTTTCCGTGTTTTAATGTTTCTTTTAAACGGGTTCGTACGGTGTCTTAATGACACCATGTTTCTGTCAAGCGCTCTGTCTTTAGCTGCTCTTTTTTATTTTATTTAACGTTAACATAAAACAGGACGCCGAAAAACAGACAAGCAGCTTATTGGTAGACAACTCTAGAAGGAGTAAACATGGGTTTGTTACTTTATTTGAGTTTTCCTTCTGTCATTATTACCTTCTTTTAGTTGTCATGTTTAGTAAGTGTGTGTGTGTGGGGGAAAGAAAGGGACTAGTCTTTCCTTCGTTGATAACCATGGAACCTTCAAGGCATGTTTCATAGGGGAGAAAGGGTTCAGTTGTAACACAGGTCGTCGAGGCCGATGACAAACAAGCATGTGACAATAACATTTAGCATCAAACTGAATTTGTGTAAATGCAGTCCTAGCATAAAAACTGCAACAAGTTATTTATTTTGTATTTCTGACTTTCTGAAACACATTTGGTCTTGGCAACAAATGGCACGTTGTCTTGCCATGGTAGTACTCCCAATTGGACACATACAGCTGCTGACACCACTGATGCTTAGTTCTTCTGTTTATAGGCTAATGTCCACTTGACTGTTGGGTTCCATACTGTACATGCGCATTAAATCTCTCTGCTACCACTTGTAGTGAAGTAGCCACATTTTGCAACAATTCTGCTGTACACGCCTTCACAAAGCCTTATTGTGCACCTTCTGTGAAATACTTAAAGATGGGAAAAGTACATATATGATTGAAAAATTGAAGGAAGCTGTCCTAGTTAGCTTTAAAGCTAATTATGTTTGATAAGTTACTTATCTGGCTGAATGAATGCCTAATCTAACGACCCATAGGGGAATTTGCTGTCGGTTATCAGTGTTACAGAATCAGTTGATGTTGTAAATGTCTGTTTTTGTTTTGTGTTAGTGAGTATGCTAGCTTTCTAGGTAGCAATTTGCTAGTTTGAGAATTATGCTTCTCTCTAGTGCTTGGTGCTAACCTCAACAACATGTAGAAATGGCTCTAAGGCCTCCATTTTTTTCTGATAAAAAATGCAAGCTCTGTCTCTACAAATCCATTGACTCCTTGGATAACATTGCATCCTTTGTCGCTGTAGAATCCAGCACAAAAATAAAGTATTTTTATAAGCAGGTGATCTCTTTGGAAGAAGTGAAGACTGGCTTTTATGTTGCACAGCGCCCTCTACTTAAACACGTGTCGAACCATTAATGGTTTGTTTGTAGCCTTAATGCTGCCAGTCTGCAGAGTCAGTTGGTAGGTTTGTGTAATGTTAATCTGCATAAACACACTCAATTACCCAACACAAAACCAAAGATTATTTGGTAATTCCTTTTGTTGCCTTGCCCTCTTTTTGGTTAATGGTTCAAAAACATTAACTGCTAGTGATATGATGCAGTTTAATATTCTTTGTTCTATATCCTGAATCTGTTATTTTAGAACATACTGATTTCCATCTTTGCTTTCCATGGATAAAAGGCCTGGGATGGTTGTTGGGCTAAAAACTGAGTTGAAGGCCTGATGTAAAATGTGTCAATGTCAATGATAGCAGAAATACAACATTTAATCACACTGACCAAGAGAACCATGTAATATAGATTGGTCATGTCTAGCCAATAATCAATTCACATAATAAAGTCGGTATTGTTGCAGATTGGATTGGTGCATCCCCACTCCATTTGCTAGACATAGAGGGTATGAAACCTAAGGTATGTTGTTCTGCTGCGTTTCAGTTTTTTTAGTTTAATGACCAACATAAGTGACAAGTAACAGTCAAATCCAGAAGTACTTTTTAAAATGAGAACATGTTTTTGAAAATAATGATACTTGATTGCAACCTTATAATGAAGGTAAAGGCAAGTTGTTGAAATTGTACCATATAGCTGAATGTATGTCTTAGCATCTTAAGTCCCTCTCGGTATCTTAGGTTTACAGGTTACTATAAATTAAAAAGTGGAAAGTACAGTGGCTGCTGTTCCTCATAGGACTATGAGTTCCTAAATGTTCAACATCGGAACAAAACTCTAAACTTTGACAGAGTTATGGCCTTGCCTTACCCATGTAAGCCTACAAATAGAACTCAACCCAGACCATAATATGTTCCAGACAGATATAGTGACACAGTACAATTCAGCTGGTATTTGGGACATTAAAACAAAGAAATCACTGTACGATTCCTTTCCTTTTCACGCAGTGTCTTTGTGGTTTTTGAGTTTATAGTGACCTTGCTGTACTTGATGGTATGTTTATGTATAAACTGACACAATGAAGTTCCTACATGCTACTCCTACAGCAGTGCAGTAGTAGTCTTCGGTTTATATATTATCTTGTAAAGCACAACCTTAGTGTAAGATTTAGCTTTAATATTCCTTTCAGGACTTATATGATTCTTATATAATTCCTGTTTATGACCATATAAGGTGTTGCCTCTGGCCAGCACTTTTAGGAGGAAGAGACACAGAAAAGCAGAAATGGCTGTTGTGTCAATGTACAGCAGAACAGAGAGGATATTCTTCAACAGATTTTTTAAGTCTCCTTCACTTTGTAGTAAATGCAAATTAATCATACTGGACAGCTTAGGGTGAAGTTATTGCACAAGAAGGTGCTTTTTAAACTAGAAATAAAGGTTGAATGAGGTGTCATACTTCTTTGAAAGCGGACCTCTTTGCATTTCTTCTCTGTTTTCCATTTGGTGTGTCCGAGCATGTGGAACTGCTGGCTATCAAATGTCAACATCCATCTCCTTTTATCCTCATAAATCCTTGTGTTTTGAGGTCCATTCTTGAAGCTGGTTCGAATTACACACTGTTCACAGAAAAAAAGAAAGCCTTTTGAAACGGAAGTGAGATTTTTTTGTAAGGGTCTGGGCGAGGTTGGTGTAAAAGCCTTTATCTTTTATCCTACGTGACTGAACAAACCAAGTATGAGGAGGAAAAGTATGATTAAACAGCTAAAAACACATTTAGTGTACAAACCCCCTCACAAATCACAGGCATCCTCATTCTTAATCTATGATCTGACATGTATTCAGAGATTTGATAACATAAGCAGCAGTTGTATTCTGCTTCACCATGGAAAAAAGGACCAATAGTATCAGGTCTCAGACATGGCAATCTGGAACTATATTTGGGGTCCCAACCCGGAGATTAAGAAAAACTCCACCTTTCAGATATTGACTTGTGCTCTGTCAGGATTTGAGACTTTTTTTATTTTCTTCTTCTTGTTGCCAGTTGGTACACACTTCCTTTTCCTGTGTCTTTCTTCATATTGTCTGTTGCTTACTTCCCCTTTTTTTTAAGTTGGTCATACAATTTTCTTCCTCTGTCTCTCTTGCTATTTCTGAACCCCATGCCCACACTTGTTTTCTTTTATTTATTTAGTATCTTATTGTTGTATCTGTCTTCATGCAAACCTTTACTGTGGTGATTTGTGTCTTTGTGTCCATGCATCTGGTTGCCATTCACAAAGGTGTTTGCCTTTTTATTATCATCATCATCATCATCATCATCATCATCATCATCATCATCATCATCATCATTATCTTGTGCAATGAGTGTCTGGTGTTCTGGTCACTTCTTGTTATTGGTTTGAACTTTTTAAATCCATAAAAATCCACGCCAAACTAGCATTCCCATGTCATCACTGATGTCAGAAGAAAACATCTCCCAAACATCAAATGTTTGTCCAGCAACCCTTTTATTTGTGTTGGACCACCACACATTTATGAGGTCATCCAGTGGGACTTTGAAAGGATCCCATCCAGAGGTCGCAGAATTCTCTCAGCCCATAGAGGACCATGTCATATTTCTATTAATGAACTCGACAAAAAGTCACCAAATTTGGAGTTCCAAGTGATATGCTGTCCACAAGGCCCTCAAAAACAAGCTGCTAATTGGAAACGGCAAGATTTATTTAGTTCAAACCAACAGCACATTTAAAAAAAAACATTGTTTTTGTTCAAAACCTTAAGATATGTACGTAAATTAAGAATCTGAAACCAGGGAATGTTTGACACAATGCTCCAATTATGACTTAAATGTATTGGATTGATCAGTTGTAGATTATGATGTCATGTGGTTTCTTGCTAAAAGTCTTGGCAGGCCAAACAATCAATGTGTTTGGATGAGAGTTGCATTAGCAGATTATTATTATTATCAGATTGAATTACCAAACTCAGATGTTTTAAAGTATCAAAAATCAGTTCTGATATCTAAATGATAAAGCAAGCAATAAATCAGCACGACTAATATGATCAGCGGTTACACAATAAAGCCCGCATATCAGCCAAATAAATATAGAAACATAAATCAAACACATTCCTCGTTCAAAACGCATATCTGATCTGCGCCATATGTCAATTGAAAAAGTCAGAAATGGATCACCTCGGAGCGCCTGGCTAGCAAAGTTATTTGTCGATCTAGATTTGGTTCCAATTGGGATCTTTTGTGGTTTACGCACCACCTCGCTATCACTTTGTTCCTTGTTCCTCTTAGTTATCCACTACCAAATAAAGAATCAATAAATTGCATAGAAACATCTTAAAAAAGTGTCACCTCTACTGGGAAGTGTGGCCTTAGGAGTTGTCCTCACTTGACAATATTTCTTTGGTAATTAAATCTTCAAAATTCTAATTAAGCTTAACGTTGCCTTTAAAATCTAATCAAACAATTACAGGGAAGGTATAGGGCCCCTTGCCATTATACAAGTGTACTCTATTTAGCATTTGAGTTCAGTCATACTCTCTTTATGGCAATTTGTGTATATTAAAAAGTAGAGCTCCGCTTTTGAAGTCTTGTTTGACTGGCACACTTATTAGGTTGGAGGCGAAACTCAATTACTCTATTTCTCCAGAATTACTTCGTAGCATCATTAGCTTTCCTCATTGAAACTAATTGACATGATGAGCAACAACCTTGCTACTAATCTCTGTCCCAATGTGAAATTCAAATTACTCACTTGAAGGAAAAAAAGACAAATAATCTATAGAGTTAAACTTTCGCTGGCCAGCTCGAGATACACTTTTTGTTATATTCCATGGAATGCTCTTAACATCCCGATAGCAATGAATATCTAAGCTTAAGTGCTTTGACAAAAAATCCATAAAAAAAATTCATCTGTGGAAGCCGTAGTACTGTAAAAAGCATGACCAATCATTTTAGCCGGCCCGGCTAAAATAACTGGATGGCCTACCTGCCTGTCAGCCTTCCATCTGTGCACAAACTTATCTCGTGCCCTCATTGGTCATGTGCGTGTTCGTGTGTGTTGGAGGAGGGGCTCTGTAAGGAAGTGGCAGATTTTTTCCGGCTGTGTATTTTCAAATTCTAGCGCACTCGAGCTGGTTTCTCCAAAATTACCTACCCCACCTTTAAGTTGTTTTGGTCATTTTTTGTTACATCAGATGATGTTTAGCATTTTAGGTTGTTTCAGCCTTGGTATAGTCCAATATTCACTGTTGCTTTAACCCTGGGTTGGTACAAGATTTACTGGGGATTAAGCCCTGTTCCCAAAATGAATTGGTCCAGTGTTGTTTAATGTCAAGCCATGTTCTGGTCCAAAACCAGAGCCCTTGTTTCGTCAATTATTCACAGGTTATATATCCTTGATTTGGTTCAATATTATAGAATGTTAAGCCCTGTTTTGTTTGAATAGTTTGTGGTGTTTTGAATTGCTTTGGTACATGTTTGGTTTTTAAGGCTTGGCTTGGTGTAATTACTGATTATTTAACTTTGGTTTGGTTCAATATCTGTTTGGGTTTTTAGCCTTGGTTAAGTGCACTTTTCAATTGTGTTAAGCCCTGTGTTGGTTCAATAGTTATTGGTGTTTAAACCGGGGATGCAAATGTTCCTCTACTGATACCCATACCATACTTTACATATGAAGTGATTTGTTACCAGTGTTATTTTTTCCAAAATCTCTATGCCTTACTTTAACTTGCATGGAAATCATTGTACGCAACTTTAAGTGAGGTCACATGAGGCCAGGGACTAGAAAGAGTTGGCAGCAAAAAATGAGTTAAAAAAACAGAACTCTAAAATGACATGAATGAAGAGCCTGTATTAAATGTGGATCAGTCACATAGTGTCTGATCCCTTATCTTCTTGTCAGTATCAGTGTATTTACCCATTACAGGAAGGCACCTGATTCAGTATTAATATTATTAATTTGCTTCATGAAGTTTAAATGTGTGAATGTAAGAAATGTCATCCATGATTGAATGTAGAATTACCTGACCTATACCATGATGTAACATGAGAAGACTTTCTGTAACTCTTGATCAAATCATCTTGTTAGACTAGCTCAGAATGTTTGCATAAGAGAGGTTTACGGAAACACACACTCAAAACACACACTGATTCGCTTTTCCTTTCACTGAACTTTTGGTAAATTAAAACTTGGTTCGGATTATTGAAAATGTATGCTTTCAGAGTATTTAAGAAAAATCCTTAAGATGACAGGTGGATGATTGGAACACACTCATTATGGCCTTTTTCTCTCTCCCCTTGTGTGTGTGTGTGTGTGTGTGTGTGTGTGTGTGCTTTCGCATTTGTACACCTTTATTTTTGTGGATAAATATACGTTTTTTGGTATTTTTGGTGCATTTGGTGGGTGTTATATTGTGTGTGTGTGTGTGTCTGCGCACCTTTACATGTGTGTCATTTGTGTTTTTGGAATGCATGTTCTTGTGGGATATCACACATTTGTATGTATGTTATTGTGTTGTAATTTGCTTTGGTGTGGCGTACTTGTGTGAATGCATGTTTGCACGTACATACATTTGTGCATTGCTGTGTGTGTGTGTGTGTGTGTGTGTGTGTGTGTATATATTTAAAGGAGAGGTCCGAGGCAGAAGGGGGGATGACATGCATGTGTCCGGCCTGCTAACATCGCTGACGACTCGCACACTAACCGACTGCCCGCCCTCGCGACATGACGGACGTACTGGTAAACCAACTGCACCTCTTCCTCTTTCTGTCTGCCGGTTTCCCCATCATGCTTTCCTCTTTGTGTTCAACTCTTTGTGAATTTATTTGTTTCACTGTCTGGAAAATATTTTTGAAATACAACATCCTATCTGCTAGCAAAAGAACAGGCTAATGTAAATTATAGAAATAATATATGTCGTCCTCCGCATAAACTATGACCTCTCACTTGATATCTTGTTAGTTGGGAAGTCCTGAACCATTTCCTACTACAATCTTTGATCTTTGGGCTAATGCTGGAACATGTTGATGAATTACTTAATATGACACCTAATTTTCAACAAGCTAATGAATTGAAACAATGGGATAAATAAAATCTTCATAAGCTTCAATTATTAATACCTGACGTGACGATATGTGACATAAATTGGTAACGTGAAGTTGGATGACTTTGGAGTTTTGTACCCCAAATCCGAAAGTCGGCTCCCAAAGCTTCACAAATCAAATGTGTGGAGCACGATCATTCATGGAGACTTGGACTGCATTTTGGCCAAGCGTTGATCTTGAACAGCACTTAAAAAATGTGTTGGGCCATGACTGATGACATTTGAAGTGTCCATGAAAACACAAAGTATACCATTTTGAGAAAGACCCAGTGTCATTTGAGTTGTTAAACCCAAGCACAGTTTTCTCTCAACGGGACTACATTACAATACATTCCTTTAACCTTTTTAAATATTTAATCGGTTTCAACTTGAAAAATCCAGGTTGAGTTCTACTGTACATGTCATTTCAGTGTTTTCTACCCCCTAAACTGTCTGTGAAATGTCCACATGTTGCCGCCATTGTTGACTATATATAACTTCTGCCAGCTTGTCTCTCTTATCTGCTTGTTTTTTCTCTATCTCCTCTCTCACTCCCTTTTGTAACCTTCTATCCTTATCTTACTATCCCCCATTCTTCCCATTCCCTGCACTCTTTCTCTTTTTCTGTCACTTTCTTTGCCCTTCACCCACTTTTCCCTCTGCATGTCCCCCTAGTTCTTCTTCCCTCCCTCAACTGAGTCTCCCCCCTCCTTTCTATTATACTCTCCTGTGGCCTCTCTCTGTATTCTGTATTCATTTGAATGTTCTCTTATGCAAGATGCCATTAAGAAAATTCCATAAATGTTGATTATGACTTACAGTGGTGCTGTGTGTAGACCGTTTGGCCTCCATTGAACTGTCGAGTATTTGGGCTGTTTGGTCCTAACTTTTGAAAGTTAATAGGCTGCAGGAAACCCTGAGCCATATCCGATTTTGAACATTTTATTCCATTGTTCTGCTGCTAGGGGTTTGATCCCATTTAGCCACAAGAAGGTCCGAAAACGTATCAGATTTGTCTCTCAGTCGGTGTTCTAGTTCATTCTGAAAGTGTTGGACGGGGTCGAGGTCACGGCTGTTTGGAGGCCACACAATACTGGAAAAACATTTAGTCTTGAACCTGTGCGCCAGGGGTTTGTCATGTCGAAACAAGACAGGGTCTTCCCCAGCTGTTGCCATGAAGTCTGAGACATGGTGTCTGAAATACGTTGAAGCAATAATACTTTGCAACTTGGGGGCCAAAACCATGAAAAGCAGATCCTGACCAAAAGATTTAGAACAGAGGAGGCTTCTTTTGGCCGTGTAATGTACACCTTAATCCAATCAAAGAAAAGCAGAACAACAGCAAAGCTTCTCTCTGTTTTCTGCAAATAGCTGGCCTCTTTTCTTCACTGTCCTTCACATCAAAGAATAAGGAAACATTCCTGTCCCATGCATGAATACCTGAAGCATGTATGCAGCTTGAGGGAAACTTTGTCAGATTTGTAAAGTTTGGTGTTCTAGTGAAAGAGAGAAACAAGTCTAGACTGGACTCCAGGGGTGTCCAAGTTTAGAGGAAGAAAGAATGTAAATGTTGGGTTTTAGAAGCTTTTCCCTTCAAGCCATGATGGCATGAATAGGCCCATGCAGTCATGCCGGGTAGGGTTGGGTTGTGTGCGTGTGTGTGGGTGGGCGGGCGTTTGTGTGTGTGTAGACACCAGGTCTGATTCATCAAGTTTCAGAAAGAAACCAAGAAGCCCTATGTGTCACAATACCTCTGACTCTGCTTCCTGCCTAGCTCTCTTTCTCTCTCCATCTTTTCCTGTTGCATTGGACCGCTTCGCGTCTCTCTTCCTCCTTTACTTCAGTGAAGGCGTGTTGATTGATGGAAACGTCAGAGTTATTGAGAGAGAAAATAATAGAAGGACCCGTTTGTTCTTTTCATTCAGTCGTCCATCGTTGATCCACCATTGAATCGTCTTGTCTCCGGTGAGCTGTGCTGCTGAATGGACTCTGTGTGCTTGGTTTGATTACTCTGTAAGTTTCTCAAAGTTTTCACATTGTAGCTCAACAGATAGTGAGGCAAACCCGGGGTTAGTGGTTTGATTCCATCTCGAGCTGCCCATGTAGTTGATAAGAGACTGTATCTTGCTGCTTTGCTGATATGTATGTGATTTAACAACGTCTCTGTGGGTTACTGAGAACATTCTCTGTTGCCTCTCAGAGGAAACTCTTACAACACCCTGGTAGATGAACTTGAAAATGCGTCGTCATCAAGCTTTAGACATGGCTGTTTTTCTCAGTTCCTAAAAGGTATAGACATCTCTGGGATTTGCATATTTTGTCTGATAAATAACTAATAGCCTGTTTATTTAACCATTCTACATGGTTCAAACCACAAGGTGTGTTTGTAAGTTGGAAAATATGAGGTAGAATGTGCACTTACAGCATTTAAAGTAAACAATAAAGTTACAATATCAGCATTACTTCAAGTTCAAACACATTCATATCCTTTTAAAAATCGGATTATTTCAGAATTCACTTATCGTTGTCAGCAGGGTATTTTTGATCCTAACCCTAACCCTAACATCTGAGAATAAAACGGCATTGGCAGCTGTGCAAGAAATGTCCAGTCACATGATTGTTTTAATGATAACGTTACCTACTGTAATACTGCAGCTAACATTGCTTTACAAACGTTTTATTTGTTCTATAAGCAAAGTATCAACATTTTGTAAAGTTATGTTATTATTTATTGTGTGCAACCAGCAGTCTAAAATCCAACAATAAAACATTAATACCTAGCAAAAAATAAAAAATAATAATAATAATTGACCAACAACATAAAGTGTGGAAAGCCTGGTTTTAACTCTCAATATGATCATTACTGCTGAAAATAAAATTATACTAGTGGTTTAAACCTATGGAAAAGTGGAGCGAGTGATGTTTGTGGATAATGAATGGGTTGGCTAACTATTGTTATTTGGTAGCAGCTGATCATGACTTTTCTTCCCATTTCAAACGTTCAGCTCCTATCCATAGATACTAACCGCAGCTTGTAGAGCTCCACTGTCTACAGAAAGTCTGGCTGTTGATGGACACTTACTTAAGTTAACAAAAAGGGATGCTTCAAAGTCTTATTTTCTGACAAAATTCCCAAAATGTTTTTTTCTTCAGAAGGTACGCGTTTAGCGGTATCTAGCTACAGAGATGGAATTTAGTTTTGATTCGTCTCAGTGATTCGTCCTTCCGCCCCCGTTACAATGAGGGTGAAGCACTGAAAAATGGCATTTAGAAAAAAAACATGGCCGTAGGATGTTATTCTGAAAACAAAACCTTAAGTCTGGATAATCAGACAGTTGTATATATAATTTTGTCACATTTAATGACTTTGTGTGTTTGTTTTTACCTGTTTTGGACCGAAATTGTTGTTTTAGTTTCTGTTTTAATGGGATGTTAACATCCTCTTGTTTGCCTTCGAGATTCTCTAGAAATGGGCAAGTTGCAGCGTGTCTGTCTGTGTTTAGTGTGTGTGTTTAGTGTGTGTGTGTGTGTGTGTGTGTGTGTGGTTGTAAGTGGACACGTGGATGTTGTTGCCATTGTATGTGCCTTTGTGTACTGTAACTGTGAATTCATGTCTGAGTACTTGTAGCTTGTTTGTTAGTATCTAGCATCTAGCCTGTGCGTGCGTGCGTGTGCGCGTATGTGTGTGTATGTTTAGCAAGGCTTATCCATATAAGGTGAGGAGAGGAGAGGAGATGAATTTGGGAACTGATGTGATTTGTCACTGCACTGCTCTGGTGAAAACCTTGAATCTGTCACCACAAAGCACGTTAGGCTGGATTTATAGACCCACTTACCGCGTGTGTGTGTGTGTGTGTTGTGTTTGACTGTTGTAAATTGAGAGAGCTTTAGTGTGAAAGTAAGAGTGCGTGTGTGTGTGACATTTTCAAAGAAAGAGTAAATGAAGAGAGACAGATAAAGAGCGAGTGGAGAGGATCACGCTGTACAAGGTGTGTGCATATGTGTGTTCATGTGCGTGTGTGTGCATGTGTGTGTGTGTGTGTGTTCAAAAGTGCATTAGCAAAGCTTTAGCAGTGTTTAACATGTCAGGGCAGAAGCTCGTCTCCATTAAAAAAAAAAATTCTGTCCTCTTTTACCGGATCTGGGCTGTGACTCACTAAAGTTCACCTGTACTGTACTGTTGACAATCAGTTCAGTTTGAATGCATAGATGACCCTCTTCCCCTGGTTTTCACACATTAGGTGTGACATAAGTCTGAGTTTATTTTAAGTATATTTACAGTGGTACAGTCAGAGTTAATTAACATTGCTGCTTTTTGTGTAAAAAGAAATCACTTATTTCCAAAGACAAACAGCATTTGTCAAGTTCTCTTTAGAGGCACAGGTGTTTCCTCACATGGGGCGTCTTCAAGTGTTGGCACTTCATTCCAACTTCATAAAATCATTGACAGATTTCTGGAAGTGTAAGAGAGTATGCGAGATGGTGTCAAAATAGTTGGAACTGGGTCGGACAATAAAACGTATTAACCAGTGTGGGCTAATGAAAAGATCGTTATCCATAGTTAAAGGTAGGGTAGGTAAGTTTGAGAAACCGGCTCGAGAGACACTTTTTGTTATATTCCATGGAATGCTCTTAACATCCCGATAGCAATGAATATCTTAAGTGCTTTGACAAAAAATCCTTACAAAAATGTCATCTGTGGAAGCCGTAGCGCTGTAAAAAGTACGACCAATCATTTTAGCGGCCCGGCTAAAATAACTGGATGGCCTACCTGCCTGTCAGCCTTCCATCTGTGCACAAACTTATCTCGTGCCCTCATTGGTCATGTGCGCGTTCGTGTGTGTTGGAGGAGGGGCTCTGTGAGGAAGTGGCAGATTTTTTCCGGCTGTGTAATTTCAAATTCTAGCACACTCAAGCTGGTTTCTCCAAAATGACCTACCCTACCTTTAAGTGATTTGAAACAGGCTCCCGGGACAAGGGGATTGGGATCCTCGTGTTATAGAGAAATATTTGGCAACATTTGGGAAGATTTTTGCCACAGACGGTCCAATAACTTTAAGCTTAACTGATTTATTGTATGTTTATTCACATAATTAAGACGAGTGTAATTTATGTCCCACCATGCAGTCGTAATAGTTGTAGTCCGACCTGAAGTTGTTAATATTATGGAAATACGCCCCAATCAACTTTAAGCTTTACTCATTTGTTTCCATCAAGGTTTAGCTGTTTGGCAAAATATATTTTGTAATAAACAATTGAAGCAGAATGGAAACCAATTGGCTAAATCTGACACAGCACTAAATCTGAACAGACCAACTGCATGGAGACATGAAACAATAAACAACATACGTTTAAAGTATTTAATTTTTTTTTGACAAAAGCAATGTAGTGGCGATTCCCTTCTTTCATAATTTCACCATTGTGTCTTTTGTCCTCCATGACACCGTTCAGAGTGAACTCTACGCTCTTTTTCTAATATTCAGCAAAAAAATGTGCCACAGTTCACAAACTCTTACATTTTAATGTTCTTTACTGTAAAATATTAAACCTCAAACCCACGTCTTGCACACAGACAGGCAGCAGTTGTTGCTTCGGTTGCAAACTGACAGAAGATGGCCTTCTTTAGTCCATTTTTATTAAATCCCAAATATGCAAAACTGTAATGACCTTCCTGATGTTTAACCCTCCTTACTACAGGTCTCATAATGTTGTCTTTTTGTTGTCTCTTGATTTTATCTTTACAAATCTCCCTGTCTTCCTACTGCAACAAGTCTAGATATTGCATTGTATTAATATAGTTAAAATGAATTTCTCCCTTTCATTTAATCTCTCTCTCACTTGATCAATCATTTTCAACCCCACCTCCCTTTCACACACACACACACACACACACACACACACACACACACACACACACACACATCAGGTGGTGAGATTATGGTGCAGTAATCTCTCGGATTAATACTTAAAATGAGCGCTTAATTACTTAAACCCTGGTGGCAGGTGCAGCTGTGTGTGTGTGTGTGTGTGTGTGTGTGTGTGTGTGTGTGTGTGTGTGTGTGTGTGTGTGTGTGTGTGTGTGTGTGTGTGTGTGTGTGTGTGTGTGTGTGTGGTGTGTGTGTGTGTGTGTGTGTGTGTGTGTGTGTGTGTGTGTGTGTGTGTGTGTGTGTGTGTGTGTGTGTGTGGTGTGTGTGTGTGTGTGTGTGTGTGTGTGTGTGTGTGTGTGTGTGTGTGTGTGTGTGTGTGTGTGTGTGTGTGTGTGTGTGTGTGTGTGTGTGTGTGTGTGTGTGTGTGTGTGTGTGTGTGTGTGTGTGTGTGTGTGTGTGTGTGTACACAGTGCAGTACACAAAAACCCTGGCAGAGCCTCTCTCTGAATTAAAATGTCATCTTTCTTTATTGGCACGGTGTGTGAGTCCATCTGTGCTGCCAGGGCAGGCAGAAAGAGAGCAGCTCAGAGAAGGTAATCTAATCAAATATTTGTTTGATATTTGAATGTATTTATTATTACAATAATGTTAGCAAATATGCATGGAATACCATTTATTTTTAGAATAGCTCCTCTAATGTGATTCTGATGCTTCAGTGGACACAAATGTTGTCATTGTATCTTTAAAAAACAAATAGTGACATAATTACATTTTACCATCCTGCCTAGTCCCTGCAGACAATTAGGATCGCAACTTTAAGAATATGTCAGCCAATTTATCACAAAAGCTAGTGAGACAGAGGCTGTTTGTGACATGACTCTGTTACACACTCGATTATGATGCTGTGAACGTTTCCCCATATACAAAAACAATTATAATTCTCCTTTGGGCTTCGTCATTCTAACAGCAACATTTTAGACTCTTCATTTCAGAGGAAGCGCTCACTGAGCTCAAGCTAACGTTGTGCAGTAGTTCTTAACTGTATAATAAGTTCAAACTATTAGAGTTAGTCATTGGAACCTTGACATGTGAAAAGGCGGTGTTGACCATTTGCAAACCTTCATTGTGAAGCTCTTACACAAACAATATGATGTACAAACAACTTTTTTTTATGGTGTTTGTTTTCCTTTACTTAAAGTGGACCTATCATGCTATATTTGAATAATAAAAGGCATATTTATACTTTTTTTTTTCAAAATACCAAACAGATCATGCATTTTAGCCATGCCTCATTTTGCTCAATTTGACATTTTTTAGCTCTGTTTTTGCAGGGGCTGATTCTGTGAGAACAGCACCACCTACAGGCCTGGCATATGTACTACAGCGTCTCCAGCGCTTTCGAACGGCAATGTCCGTGGCTGTCTCCTCCTGATTGGTGGAGTTGGCCCAATAGCCGTAGCGCCACCGTCCTGACGTCAGGACAGTGTTCAAATCTGGATCAGTTTTTATCAGATCCGTTGCAGCCCCTTTTTTTAGAGATTTGGGTATGGAGGAAAATAGAGAGGGTTGTGTTTTCTGACACTTGGTGAGTTCCCTGGAACACCGGGGACACATATTCATGTATAAAAGACGTACAAAAGTGCATTTTGCATGATAGGTCCCCTTTAAGCGAAAGCAAGGCTAATATAGCAAACCTCATAATTTAACCACAAATGAAAGTTGTCACAATTAGGGCTAGCTATTCGAGCAGCTTCCAGGTTTCTAGTTTGAATTTCTCAATGTGATGGAGGGACATTAAATAAAAGGTTTGCTTTTTAGCCTGTGACCATAAGCAAGGCCGTTATGATCCTGCTAATACCTTTGAGTTTTTTATTGGTTTAGTTGGTGTGTGTGTTGTGTTGCGGGGCGTTGCAGGTAAACAACATGTATGTACTCTCTGTCAACGTAACCAGGATAAATGAAGGTTAAAAAAACATTTACTAAGATGGGAAGGAAGTGAGGTACCATGTGGGTGTTAGAGTGAGTGTGTGTGTGTGTGGTTCTGTGGCTTTTTAATGTCACCTAGCTTAATCAGATTAACACTCAGAATCCTGTTAAACACACACAGACACACACACTAAAACTCACGTGGGACTAGAGGAAGTGAGACATCTGCTCAAACTGAACCGCTCACAGTGTCTTCCGTTCTTTGTCTTCCTTTTCTTTCTTTCTTTTTTTCTTTTCTCTCGAATTTTAATCTGAACTGGTAATGAACCTTCCCGTTTTCAGTCATCACTTCTAGAAAACATAAATTCTTACACATCCACGTTTCGTACAGACTTGCCTTATCACACACAAACTCACACAAAGGCATAAATGTAATATCTGTGTTATAAAATATGTGGCAGCTGATGAAAGAGAAAGGGAGGCTTCCTGTCTTTACTCTGCAGTGCAGGTAACTGTGACATAAGTGCAGTGTGCGAGGGGTGTGTGTGGATGTGTATGTGTATTTGGAGTACACTCACACACAGTGTACACACGTCTGAAGAACACGCTTTGCCACCTTGGTTAAACACATTAACAGAGAAAAGTGCAGTTTACTTAAAGTGTTTAAGTTTGCAAAGTGGATCATTATAAATACTTGAAGCCCCGTCCCGTTTTCTATGTTAGCTTCTGATCAAGCAGCATCTGTAACTCTGTACATTTTCTCAATGGGTGTCATAACAGTTGGTGTGTCAGCCTGTGTCCCATGGCTATTGCTGCTATGACACCTGCATTTCCCTACAGGGACCAATAAAGGTTTATCTTATTTATCTTATCTTATCCTATCTTTAATGCCGTGTTGTCCCAGGTCAGAAACTGATGTCAAGTTTACCAAAAGACTGTTGAAAGGACACTTATGGTGCGTTTCCACTACAGCGCGGAGCACGGTTTAAGAGGGCTGTGACGTCAGCGGCCCGTCTTTGGTTGCGTTTCCACTTGGCCTAGTACCGGCCGGCGGGTCCTAATTCACAGTTTTTCTGGCCTCATAAAATCGTGGTTCTAGGGCCAGAGACAACGAGGCTGAGTCGGGCTGAGTATGCTAAACTAGAGAGAGAATCGCTGGCAAGGGGGCTACAACTACAACAAGATGGACATATTTGACCGTGATTTAATTGTAATACACGTTTCAAAATGATGCCGAAGTAACAACATACTGATACCGGTTAGTAAAAACCATGAATTAATGCTTTGACAAGTCTGCAGACAGACGGCAGGCGAAAAACCTTTTAAAATGCGTGTTTTCTAAATGGAGATTGGCTAAGCTAACGCAGTATATGCTCCGTCCGTCCACACTCACAACAACGGCCTATACAGACATAAATAAAGCAGCGACTGTATTCACCATGACACAGGCAGTCTGTGGTTTGTACTTGTTTAACTTTTGTCTAGTTTCTGAACAGATATGAGGAGCTGTGAGCTCTGAGTGCTAACAGCTAATGGCTGTGTTGTTTTTCTGGGGTTCTCATTGAAGATCACGTCACGGCTCCGCCTACACTGCGTTACTATAGATACTACCCCAGTTCCTAAACTGTAATGGAAATGCGCCATAAAGTGAGCCAGTCCTAACGAGGCCTAGCCATACCGAGCGGGGCCGAGCGAGGCCGTGTAGTGGAAACGCGCCATTAAAAAGACTATAAAAGATGTTGTAACGCTTCTCCAAAACATACAAATAAATGTCCAACGTGCCGCCGTATTCAGATCATTTAGGTGGATTTCAAACTGGAAAACAATATTTTAAATGAGAGAGAAATATAAATATCATATTAAGCCGTGTAAATTATTTGCATCGTTCCACACTGATGTCATGTTTACATCTGATGCTTTTTTCTTGCCACTCGAGCACAAACAAAAGCCTTCATTTACATGTATGTAACTTCTAGTTTTACAACCAAACTGTAGCGCTGCTAATGTATTGAAAAGAGTCACATTTTGTTTGGTTTGGTGCATGAATTTGAACATTTCTGATCATTTGAACCTCTGTTCTCTCTTAATTAAAAAAATAACTACACGTTTACAGTTATATATAGACTGTTATATTTGGTTAAAGTACTGTCTTCATGTGGAATCAATGCTGTGTGTCTTCAGTCAGACACTACACACAGCAGAAAATAAAACATGCTGTAGGTTACTGCTATCATTCACTAATCTACACCAACTATCCTGCCATATACACCCACTGGAATCACACACACACACACACACACACCATTTTTTATAAATGTACCCAATCTAATAATCCGCTCACACGCATTGTCTGTGTGTGCATGTGTGCTTCCTGTTCTCTGTACATCTGACTGCACCTTTATGTTTACATATACATGTCTCTTTGTTTGTTCTTTCATTATGTATGTGTGTATATTTGCACTCCTATTGTGCACATGTGTGTGTGAGCACATGACGTTGGCCTACAGTATGTGCTCATACGTGTGTTACCGAGGCCGACGGTACAGTGTGTGTGTATTTACCCCTATAGGCGTGTTTCTTAGCCCTTGCTGGCCCATATGTCCCACGATTATAAATAGCATCCGAGCTGCGGTCCTGTTTTATTCTTTGGTCTATTTTCAAAATGTGTGTGTGTGTGTGTGTGTGTGTGTGTGTGTGTGTGTGTGTGTGTGTGTGTGTGTGTGTGTGTGTGTGTGTGTGTGTGTGTGTGTGTGTGTGTGTGTGTGTGTGTGTGTGTGTGTGTGTGTGTGTGTGTGTGTGTGTGTGTGTGTGTGTGTGTGTGTGTGTGTGTGTGTGTGTGTGTGTGTGTGGTGTGTGTGTGTGTGTGTGTGTGTGTGTGTGTGTGTGTGGGTGTGTGTGTGTGTGTGTGTGTGTGTGTGTGTGTGTGTGTGTGTGTCCTAGCATTACTATCCATGAGGCGAATCATTAATTTTAGGGTGAAGACTTGGTAAGGGTTAGGCATGTGATGGTTAAGGTTAGGATAAGTCTCCAGGAACTGCATGTAAGTCAATTGAATGTCCCCTGAAGTGATGTGTGTGTGTGTGTCGGTGATCACAGCTCAATCACATGATGCATCACATTGCACGGTCTGTCTCCATACCCGCTAACCCTAACCCCTCTCTTTCACTTCCTCTATTCTACAAAGTGTCTCTCTGTCTCTCTTCTTCCATTCCCTCTGTTGTTTCCCTCTTCCTCTCTTCCTCTTTTTACTTTATATAATCTCTCTTGACATCTTTTAGCATCCCTCATCCTTTTTGTAATTCTCTTATATTTCCCCCATTTTCATCAGTTCACCCTCAGGACTTCTTTTTTCTGAGAGTGCTGACTAGAATATGGTCAAAGACTGACTTATTACTTTTGCGAAAAACTGTTATTTTCTGTTCATCTGAATTTAAATCAGCAGCTTTGTGTTATTTAGTGTAAGTCTAAAAGCAGGTTGCAGAGAAGTGCTCATAACTGCCTTATGTACCCTGAAATGTGCTTCTTCATCTAACAGACACATCTTTCTTTCTTTGCCATTTTCTGCTTTCTTGCTCTCTTTCATGTGAACTACAATTCAATTATAAGTATTATTAGCATGTCTGATTCAAGGAACCAGCAGTGTTGTAAAGTTTGTCTGGACTTAAAGAACCAATAAGATTTCAAAACAAACACAAGTTTATTCTGTTATTGGTAACCCTTTATTTTGAACTCATAATCATCAATCATTTCTAAATAACTTTGACACACTTGCACATTAACTGTGTTTCCTTGGTAGGGATCCTGTTATTTGGTTAACACCAGCAGTTGGAACATCAGAAACATGGCAAAAGTTATTTTCTGTCCCATCTTTCCGTGTGCTGTTAAGCAGAATCCCCTTGCCACATTAATAACATTTTGATGTGTCAGAGATGCATGGCGTGTAACTTTAAACAACGCAAATGTTTGTAGTAGAACTCTTGGGTAGCCTTCGTTCATAACCCATTAGTGCTCTCAAGACCCTTCTGATTTAACAAGTGACACCTGTTAAGGTTCCGACCCACAGGTTAGGAACCATTGAACTACAGTAAATAAAGTCGTTAAAACTTAATAATCGATTAAATATATATAGTAATTAGATTTTCTGCTAAGAGAGTAATCACTTTGGATTCTTTAAGTTTATTTTGCTAATAGTACATTATGCTTTGCAGGTTATGTAAGAGGGGTTTTGAATTGGTTATGTTTTTTTTATTTGTTATATTTAATGTAAATAAAATACTTCTTCCACCACTCTGTCAATGATGGGGAAGAAGAAATCACAGAATCTCTCTTTCTCTCTCTCTCTCTCTGCAGTACACTGGTCCGATCCCGGGCGAGCGAGGGGGCGAGCTGGCCATGGGGGGGGGTCGCAGCGAGACCTCGGCACTGAGCGGGACGGGAGGGGGGCGGGCCATGACCACTACCCAGAATTCCCAACGGCCAAACGCCTGTTGCTTCTGCTGGTGCTGCTGCTGCAGCTGCTCATGGTAGGAGACAAAAACACACACACACACACACACACACACACACACACACACACACACACACACACACACACACTGCATTTACACAGACAAGTTCATACAAACCAACACATGCTGCTCTAATGTAAGCACACACACACACACACACACACACACACACACACACACACACACACACACAGGCCAAACAGCTGTCTGGATGTGCTGTGGTCCTGTCAGCACAGCTGTAAAAAAAACTTGACAACTTGCAGTTTTTGTCAGTTAAACTCGAGAAGTGTGTGTTACATTTTTTTGAGCAACAACAATAGGTTAAGGATCTAATAACGTCTACTTTCTGTGTTGGGTGTCCTTATTCAGATGCATCTATTGCACAGAATAGCTTTGAATTGTGTAGCATTAGTTGCCCTTTCTCTCTACTGAAAAGTGTGCCGCTTGCAACCACCTCTACTGGTGTCAGAGACTTGTAGAGGAAACACAGGCAGCCGAATTAACCAATCACAGTTCTTGTGGTTTCCACTTTGCAGCCACAGGAGCATGCATGGATACATACTACATTTCTAAAGAGGTGCAGAGGAGCCTTTGGTGTTTTTGGGCTGCACAGTTGGTAGTGTTACAAGCATGTCAAAGAAAACAACAGAGGTGTGTATGATTAAGAAGGATTTATTGTCAGAAATGACTTACTTTACTCTCGTTGAAACTAAGAAAAATCTACATTATTCAATCACTTGCCTAGCTCTTATGCCAACTTTTTGCTCACCAATAAACTGTACATTGTTAGGATGTCACCAATCTTTTAAACACTTTTGTATGCACTATGAACGTTTTATTTATACAAAACCTCCAAGGAATAAAACGGGAGTCCTAATTGACCTTGTTTGACCTTTTACTTTTTTAGATTTCTGCAAGAACCACTGTATCCCTTAGTTCTAGACACACCAATATCTCCAGGTATTAGTCACACTGTAGCTGTGCAGTGATTAGGTCTCTGTAGCTCCCACAGGGGACCTCATCATTTAAAGCTCTCTCTCTCTCTCTGTCTCTCTCTCTCTCTCACTCACACACACACACACACACACACACACACACACACACACACACACACACACACACACACACACACACACACACACACTGAACATGTAGACACCTGCTTGTCTTACAGTTGGCTGTTAGCATTACTGTGGGTAGTGTTATCATTAAATGAGGTAATAACATATTTGAAGGTTTATAGTTTTAACCGCAATTACTCTGTATCAGCTGTGGTTTTGTGTGTGTGTGTGTGTGTTTCCCGCCTGAGAGCAGTTTAATCATGTCAGTCTCTCCCCGTCAGGAATGAAGAGGAGAGACGGAGGAGGAGGAGGAGATTATCACAGGACACCAAGATGGAAACCATACCAAACTGTGAAGCTTGGTGAGTGCGCAGTGCCTCTCACACACAGACACATGGAAACACACACACACAAGCGCACACACACACTTGGTTTGGTTTGGTGCATAATTAGGAAGATTTGTGATCATTTTCTTGAACCTCTGCTCTCTCTTAATCTAAAACAAAACTACATGTTTATAGCCCTGCTCGCACATTATAAAGTTGTGATTAATATAAACTTAATATAGTCAATATAATTGTTCCAATGCAAACATTAAGCATGGGCATGCTAGGATTTGGGACCTGGTATTGGTGTTAGCTAAGGAGTCATTAGGATTCATCCTCTGGGGACCATCAAAATAAAAGTCATAGTACTTCTTTACCACTATATATAAAATGGATAGTCCAACTTTGTTAATGGTCTTTGCTCTATTGAGTGCTTTTAACTACTTCTACTTCTAAATGTAGGATGAATTGGATTTTATACAATCGTAAACACGGATACACGGACAGAACATTTTTTTCTTTTTTTATCAGTTAAATCAGAAACATAACTCATGCTGTAATGCAGAGTGAGGTTGTAATTCTATCCCAATCCTTTTGTAATCAGTAAGCTAGGTCATAAGATTTGGACCATGACAGTCATTTGACAAAAAATACATTAATACAAAAACCAATGAGGAAATGAACCAACGTTCCGCTCTTCCTTCGTCAGCACCAAACCCTCAATGGAAGAGATCCGGCTGTGGTCTCAGTCCTTCGACAAGCTGATGAAGAACCCGGCGGGTCGAAATGTTTTCCGGGAGTTCCTGCGGACGGAGTACAGCGAGGACAACATGCTGTTCTGGCTGGCCTGCGAAGACCTCAAACAGGAGATCAACAAGAATACCATCGAGGAGAAAGCACGATCCATCTACGAGGACTACATCTCCATACTGTCACCAAAAGAGGTAGGACAGCTTCCCACAGAGATATCGTTTATGGGGGTTTCTGACCGGGAGGGAGGCCGCTTTCTTAAAGGTCCCATGTCATGCTTTTCCGGTTATTACCCGTCCCCTTGTGTGTTATGAATGTTTGTATGCATGTAAACGGTCTGCAGAGTCAAAAACCCTCAAAGTACACCCTGTAGTGAGTAAAACTCTTAACACAGAAAAGACCTGTCTATGCTGCCCCAGAACGCCTCGTTGGAGATTTCTCTTTTTCCATTTTTTTCTTCCTGGTACCAAGTGACGTAACGACGATCCAAATGGACCGATTGGTCCAAATGGAGTTGCGCCGTGTCTCGCTGTCTTGCAGACCCCACGCAGCAACCAGGAAACGACACCAGTAATACAGCTCACACTGTCGGCTCCTCGAGTCTCAAACGGCGGAGCAGCGAGCCCCGCAACGTCCCGCCAACACGGCACCCAGACCCCACGCAGCATTCTCATCTGTTTGTCATTACTGGTGTCATTTTCTGGTTGCTAACAAATGCCATTGTAACACATAAACACACATCAGAGCACAGTGGGCTCATAGGGAGGGGGGGGCAGGAGCTCCAACAAGCCGTTTAGGACAGAGAGTGAATACACATACTATACAGAGATGCTGTATGAAAAACCAATGTGAGTTTGGAAAATTGGACAATATAAATCTATTCTAGTAGACCTCAACAATGGAATTATGATCAGTAGAAATGGCCATGACATGGGTCCTTTAAAGGTCACCTATTATGCAAAATCTACTTTTTCATGTCTGTTATACATCACCATGTGTCCCCTCTGTGGAAAGAGATTCTGAACGTTTTCATTTATATAAAAACCTGTCTGAAAATGAGCTGATCAGATTTTGGCCACTTTATGATGTCATAACGATGTTTTGGCTTGTGTAACCATTAGCCAATCACCAACCAAGGTAACCCCCCCCCCCCCCCCCACCTTATCACCTGAATCTCCTCCTAGAGCACCATTGTGTTCTTTTTAACCAAATATCTCTCAGAGGGGCGTGGGGAGGGGCTCCTTATTTTCATCTAAAGTAACAGACAGAGAATCAGCACTTTTGAAACAGGGCTGAAACAGAGAGGATTATGGGATGCTGCAATGATCTGTTTGGTGTTTGGAGCCAAACACTTCAGAGACATGTTTTGTATATATCTGAGACCTATTATATGTTGATGAAAAACAGTATAATAGGGGACCTTTAAAGCGATTATTAAATAGCAAGTTTTCTTCTCGGGGGGGGGGGGGGAAACTAACAGTGATCCTTCCTCCAGCGCATGATCATGTGTGATTCAGAGTGAGCACGAAGAGTAGACGCTATTCACAGATGGGTCAATGTGTTGCAAAAGAGACTCATTGTGCTGCACCCAGCTCTCTTTTTCTCTAACCCTAACTTAGTTTCAACGTTTTAGAACAATTACAAATACCAACACATTTAAATAGAGATTTGGTTGTGGTTTCATTTCGTCAATTTGGTTTAAACACATATCACTATAAACGTTTTATTATGTTCTTTTTTGTCAAAGATGTTTTCGAGATTATTACAGCAGTTGCAAATAGGAAACAGGAACGTTTTCTTCTGTTTTTGTTTGTTTGACTTTTTGATGTAATGATGACGTAGCTCCCTGGACAGACTGTTCCCAGGGATGCAAAGTTTGTGTCATTGTTTGAATTCCAAAAGATATTTGCTAGTTAATCACTTCAGGATGTTTAACTGTGAGGCGAACGTTGCTCAAGATCTCTTCTGGTGTCTCTTAGAAATGAGCTGGTTTTAATTCAGCGACCGACAGCGTTTTATAAACATTTTCTTATGTAAGATCTGGCAGATGCATTTTGTTTTTCACCGTCTGTGTTCTGTTGCCTCATCTGTGCCCGCCTGTCAGTCTGTCCAACATTTCGATTCTCAATAACTCAACAGCTCTTTACATAAAGTGTATTCTATTGATATGAATGGTGCTCGAGCTGACGATTTCAAGCTGAGCCATCAGTAGGCTACGGTTTATACTTGGAGAACATTTGACTGAACATGGTCCTTCTCCCCCAGATCATGAACCATGTTAATTGTTCTCTTACATTATCATCTGGACAAGGAGAAGGGTTAGGGTTAACCGTTTAAGTCTTTCTTCAAGCAAACAGGCTGAAGATTGCATGGCTCCGGCTTCTTAAATGTGAAAATATGTTGCTTTTCTTCGTAATATGTCACTGTGCATTACATTCCTGTTGCCCTCGGGTCAAATTTGACACATTTGTAAATGTTATTCAGTTGGAAGAAGGGGTTATTTCATCTTAATGCCGCAAAAATAACATGAATGATTCTTATTTCAGTATTCGGAAGACAGTCATGTTCCACACTTGAATTATTTGTTTAATTAAACACATAATTATAGCATCTGGTGCCATTTAAAAAAAAAAATCCTGACTTAACCTTGACATACACAAGTTTTTGATAATCCATCAAGAAATGTACCAATAATCTCAACGATATAATATACATACATTTAGATTGTTTGAGCTCTCTTCATCCACTGATACAACAAAACAATAAGGTTGAATATTCTGTAAATAACGTCAATTGACCATAAATGCCAAAAAGTTAAACTTGTGGTAATCAGTTTGGATACATTTTACTTGAGAGTTGGGTAATGATTATTTTAATAATTTGTCGAAGCCAAGTAAAAGTTGTTTAAAGTCAAATAAATCTGATGAAATCTACTTCAGCAGATTGTATAGTGAACAATTCCCCAGAGTTGATCGGAGGTCATTCAGAACACCTGTGGCTCCTAATTAAGAATCGAGAACAGCTTGGGGGCCTCCCCCTCTCAGCCAATCAGGGTGCGGCGACACCCTTTCCTTAGAGTTTAAGAGTAGAGGTGGGGTGGGGCTGCACTTTCGGGGCGTGTGATCCTTCCTCTGCGTAATGCACACTTCATTTCAGTAGATACAAAAAAACTCTCCTCTTTTGAGACTTATTGGCTGTTTTTAAACTTTTCTGATTGAGGGTGATTTTCATAGTTTTTTCAACATACAGTAAACTAGAGTGAATTTTTTTTTTTAAAGCCATAGGTTATCTCAAGGTTCAAAGATTGTATTGTCATATGCACAAGGCTACAGTGTAGAAGGGCAATGACAATCTTATGACCTGAGCTCCTCCAACAATCCAACATATATAATAAAATACAAAATATAAATCTGCAAAAGAAGTACCACCACAGCTGTCTAGATCACAAGCCAAATATAAAACAAATGAAATAATTCGAAGGATAAATAATTAGGGAATGAAGTTGCTGCCCCACATTCATATCATTCTGTCCAACACTTTCTAATAGTATTAAAACTGCAGCGTCTGTTGTTCTAAAAACGCCCTGTGTTTAATGTCTCTGATGCTTCTTTATCTCAATTAATTTTTGGTGCCGCTGCACATTTACAGGTTTTGATTTGTCAGCTGTTCTGCACGTGCTCAGCATTCACACTAAAACCCTCCTCATGAAATGTGAATCCCCGCTGAAGTGATTATTGCTGGTGATAAATGTAGACACACTGTAGTTTACACACACACACACACACACACAGGGAATTTGTTAGCGCTTTTCTGCTGAGAAATGTAGCAAGCGTTTTCTGCTTCACAGCTATTTTTAACTTACTGACTGACTGTGAGTGTGCGCGTGTTTAACAGTGACTGCTTTATTTAGTCCAAGAGCTGGAGGCTTTGCTTGTCAGGCTCCATCCTCAGTGTGTGTGTTGGCATCTTCAGACATTTGTGTGTTTGTATGTACAGTTGTCTGAATGTGTGAGTGTGTACAGTGTGTTTACAGAAAACGATAAATTGCTGCTCTCACCTCCTGGCAGTGGAGGCTTTTTATAGACTCACACACATTAAAATACAGAGATATGAAAACGTGTGAGTTTGGCAGAGAAGATGCATGCCAGGCGGTCTG